>NC_086154.1:73947275-74572275 GCF_035149785.1 Candoia aspera | reverse complement strand
ATGTGTTGCAAACAGGTAGATTGAAAGGAACTCTTTTAATTGCAGTCATTGACAATTGAAAGCACAGAATTTCCATCTGATCATGTACCAGCACCTCGAGCACCATGTCATAAATGCCCTGCAGTTGTGTGTGAAAAACTTGATGGGACTTTGACCAGGCTCTAGCCTTCCTAGCTCAGTGCAGTTTGTATGTGAGTCTTTGCCCTGAAAACTTTTCATATGCCATTTCAAGTTGGTTTTGTTATTACTGTCTAGCTCAGCAGCAAAATGAGCTTCTACTCTGTGGCTTCATTGTTTAATTACAGTGAATTTGTCAACCATTTCAAGTTGAAATTTGAAGACCCAGCTAAATCAGCTACAGCAAACCAATGTATTAGAGAACTGTAACAGAAAAGCTGGTCAGTAGCTGATTATGTAAGTGACTTTGGACTCCTCTCACAAGAATTGGAGTGGAATGAGACAGCTGTGATAGACCAGCTCCAGGAAAGATTCACAGATAGGATTCTGGATGAGTTGGCCAGAGTAAAACGCCTTTCCTCCCTGCAAGACCTGATCCACTTGTACCTGTATATTGATGGGTTCCTCCAACAGCACAGAGGCTTATCCCATCCAGGACCCACTTGGGTGCACTCTCCTTTCAGACCCCTTCAGTCTGAAGAGTTGGCAAACTCTTTCCATTTATCTCTGGAAAAGAAAACTAAATGCAGGCATGCAGGAACATGTTTATACTGTGGGGGCTGCCACATGTACAGCCAAAGAAATCACATTCCACCATGCTCCATCCACCATGCTCCATTGCAGCTGGGCTAGAGGGCTCCTACACCTGGAAACTATGGCCACTCAGGTAGGCCCACTTGATCCTGTCTATGAAGATTGAGAATCAGGCCATGATTGATTCTGGAGCCCTCAGTAATTTCATCGACCTGACATCTGCAGAGACCCATTGGATTCTGAGGCATACTGTACAGCATTCCATGTGGGTGGAAATAATTGACAGGAGGCCCCTATTATCTGGAGCAGTGGCCTGGGCTACTTGTCCAAAGGAGGTGGGACTAGACATCTAGTACAACTAGAATTCTATTTGGCCTCTGCCCCAAATTTTCCAGTAATTCTGGGCATCGTGTGGCTCCATAACCATGGCCTTCCAAACATCTGGTCCAAAGGAATCATATCTGTGAACTCATCCAACTGTAAGGCAATTCCCAGCCAGAAGTTCTAACAACTGGAGTAGAGACTGAAAGTATGACCAGCTTTCCAGATAAATATGCAGATACCAGCATCATCTTCACTGAACAGGGAACTGATCAGCTACCACCACATCATCCCTATGATTGATCTATTGATGTGATCCTTGGAGTCAAGATCCCTTTGGGGCAGATTTACCCACTCTCAGAATCTGAAGTTTCAATTCCGTGATACTTCATAGGGGAAAAAAAAAACTCAAGAAAAGGCACATTTGTTCCTCCACTTTACCTATGTCCATTCCTGTACTATTTGTCAAGAAGAAATCAGGCGAATTGAGACTTTGCAATGACTGCTGGATGACTTCTGCAATGTTGTTTATTTGTTCAGTCGCTTCCGACTCTTCGTGACTTCATGGACCAGCCCACGCCAGAGCTTCCTGTTGGTCGTCAACACCCCCAGCTCCTCCAGGGACGAGTCCGTCACCTCTAGAATATCATCTATCCATCTTGCCCTTGGTCGGCCCCTCTTCCTTTTGCCTTCCACTCTCCCTAGCATCAACATCTTCTCCAGGGTGTCCTGTCTTCTCATTATGTGGCCAAAGTATTTCAGTTTTGCCTTTAATATCATTCCCTCAAGTGAGCACTCTGGCTTTATTTCCTGGAGTATGGACTGGTTTGATCTTCTTGTAGTCCAAGGCACTCTCAGAATTTTCCTCCAACACCACAGTTCAAAAGCATCTATCTTCCTTCTCTCAGCCTTCCTTATGGTCCAGCTCTCACAGCCATATGTTACTACGGGGAACACCATTGCTTTAACTATGCAGACCTTTGTTGTCAGTGTGATGTCTCTGCTCTTGACTATTTTATTGAGATTTGTCATTGCTCTTCTCCCAAGGATTAAGCGTCTTCTGATTTCCTTGCTGCAGTCAGCATCTGCAGTAATCTTTGCACCTAGAAATACAAAGTCTTTCACTGCCTCTACGTTTTCTCCCTCTATTTGCCAGTTATCAATCAAGCTGGTTGCCATAATCTTGGTTTCTTTGAGGTTTAGCTGCAAGCCAGCTTTTGCACTTTTTTCTTTCACCTTCATCATAAGGCTCCTCAGTTCCTCTTCACTTTCAGCCATCGAAGTGATATCATCTGCATATCTGAGATTGTTAATGTTTCCTCCAGCGATTTTAACTCCAGCCTTGGATTCCTCAAGGCCAGCTTGTCGCATGATGTGTTCTGCATACAAGTTGAATAGGTAGGGTGAGAGTATACAGCCCTGCCGTACTCCTTTCCCAATCTTAAACCAGTCCGTTGTTCCGTGGTCTGTTCTTACTGTTGCTACTTGGTTGTTATACAGATTCTTCAGGAGGCAGACAAGATGACTTGGTATCCCCATACCACTAAGAACTTGCCACAATTTGTTATGGTCCACACAGTCAAAGGCTAATAGTCAATAAAACAGAAATAGATGTTTTTTCTGAAACTCCCTGGCTTTTTCCATTATCCAGCGGATATTGGCAATTTGGTCCCTAGTTCCTCTGCCTTTTCTAAACCCAGCTTGTACATCTGGCAATTCTCGCTCCATGAATTGCTGAAGTCTACCTTACAAGATCTTGAGCATTACCTTACTGGCATGTGAAATGAGTGCCACTGTTCGATAGTTTGAACATTCTTTAGTGTTTCCCTTTTTTGGTATGGGGATATAAGTTGATTTTTTCCAATCTGATGGCCATTCTTGTGTTTTCCAAATTTGCTGGCATATAGCATGCAATACCTTGACAGTATCATCTCACACGATTTTGAACAATTCAGCTGGGATACTGTCGTCTCCTGCTGCCTTGTTATTAGCGATGCTTCTTAAGGCCCATTCAACATCTTCAGGATGTCTGGCTCTAGCTCACTGACCACACCGTCAAAGCTATCCCCGATATTGTTATCCTTCCTATACAGGTCTTCCGTATATTCTTGCCACCTTTTCTTGATCTCTTCTTCTTCTGTTAGGTCCTTGCCATCTTTGTTTTTGATCATGCCGATTTTTGCCTGGAATTTACCTCCAATGTTTCTAATTTTCTGGAAGAGGTCTCTTGTCCTTCCTATTCTATTGTCTTCTTCCACTCCCGCGCATTGCTTGTTTACAAATAATTCCTTATCTCTTCTGGCTAGCCTCTGGAATTTTGGATTTAATTGGGCATATCTCCCCCTATCACTGTTGCCTTTTGCTTTCCTTCTGCAATGACTACATCAAAATATGAAAATATATCACCGCCTTTGATTTCAGAATTCCTGGAGCATTTGAGGAAGGCCCAAATTTTGTCTTGATCTTAGAGGGTCATAAACATGGAACAAATCTGCTTTTCAAAACTGCTTTTGAATATGGCCAGTTTGCGGGGGGAGTAGTGATGCCATTTGGATTATGCAGTCATCCTGCAGTATTTCAGTACTTGGTGTATAACATTTTGGGGGATTCTACAGACCAGTTTGTAGACATCTACTGAGACGGCACCCTGATTTATTTGCACTCCCTTCAGGAACATAAATAGCCTGTAAGAGGTGGTCTTGCAATACTTCAGAAAACATCACTTGTATGCAGAGCTTGAAGAATTAGAGTTTGAAATAACTACTACCGATTTCCTAGAACATCACATCTTTACAAAAGGGTTCCTGATGGACCCTGCCAAAGTAGAAGCTAACTTGCCATGGAAAACTCCAAAGGATCAAATATATACAGTGATTAGTAACCTTTGCAAACTATTACCACACTTTCTTTTTGAACTTTCCAGAACTCACAGCTCTTTCAACCTATCTGCTCTGGAAAAGTGTACCATCCAGATGGGATACCCCAGTCCAGAAAGCTTTCAAAGAACTAAATGAATCCTTCTCCATGCAGCTCAGGGTTGAACTGTGGAGTCCTTAGTGCTCTCTGAGCTTGGTTGTTTGCTTGCAGACATTTCATTACCTGACTAGGTAACAGGACTAGCACTGATGGTGTGACCTAGTTGGCTAATGAAACGTCTGTAAGCAAACAAGCAAGCTCAAAGAGCACCAAGGACTCCGAAGGTTATTTGGCTACAGGCTGCAGTGAAAGTACAGACCTGGCTTCCCTGTGCTCTCAAGAAAATTAAATTTATCAAAACAGCACTGTACTGTCTGGGACAAGGAACTCTTGGCTATTTAGATAGCCTTTGATACTTGGAGGCATTTACTGGAAGAAGCTCAAAATCCTGTTGAAGTTAGGACTGATCATTGTAACCTGGAATACCAAAATCAGCTCAGAAGTGCTACTAGTTGGTGACAGGGATCAGCCAGGGAAATGCACAAGGCTTTTATTACTACTACCCATACCACCTAGACCGTGGAAAAGTGTACCTGGACTTCGTTATTGACTTACCAAATCAGAAGATGTTGACACTGTCTTATTCACTGTAGACACTTTTTTCTAAAAAGGCGCACTTTATACCTTCCTTAGGCTTGCCATCAAGTCAGTTCACCTGTTCCTGAACCACATTTCCTAGCTTTATGCATTGCCCAAACATTTTATTTTGGTCCTGAAATCCCATTCATGTGAGAGCTAGTTTTGTGTAATGGTTAAAGGCACTGGGCTAGACACCAGGAGATTCTGAGTTCCAGGCATGATCTGGGCAACTTTAGGTCAGTCACTCTTTCAGCCCTAGAAGGCTGGAAAAAGTGCTTGTTCCATGCTGAGTTTGTGCATACCAGTTCTTAAGTCAAGCCTTATTATGGGTCACTGACCCATAATTCATTTTTTAAAAAGCCAGTATATGGTAAAAAGGCCTGTCACCATGCATAAGTTACTTTGCTATCAACAACATACAAATTCTATAGGCTACAAATGTAAACTTAACATATGTCCACAGGAATAACACCTTTCTTTGTAAACAGTAGCTATTCGCTACTTTTTTATCATTTACCTAGTTTAAATCATTAGAGCCAAGGTTCAAATCTACACCATCGGGAACTTCAAGCAGTGCATCAGGTGCTTAAGGATTCAACAAGGAAAAGAAATATACAAACATTTTCCTGACTGATACTGACAACTTGGTCCCACTTTTTCAGTTGGTGACTTGGTTTGGGTATCATCAGAGCATTTGATTTCAAAACAGTCTGTTAGTCTGTTGGTTTCATCTACATTAGCTCCTGAATCCCCAGTGTAGACGTAGAAAGGCTTGGAAGCAAGGATAGTGTTAGGAATTAGTCTGAGTCTTCAGATTCAGAAGCTGAAGAGTTTGACCTGACTAAGCCTCAGCCTGCATCACAAGTACTAGCTGAAGACAGTACACCTGAGGAGACACAGGTGCAAGCTGAGTCAGCTGATCCAGAATCTGAGCTAGGCAAGGCCAAGCAACATGACACAGATTACAAAGAGAAGGGCAAATGAAGTCAAATCATCTACTTGAAAGAAAGAAGCAGGGCTCAGCAAATAAATCAAGCTGGTAGTAGGGCTGTGTAAAGGAAACTGTGACTTGACTGGCTCTTTCTGGCAATCGCTGTTCTATCTACCCACCCCTCACCTGCCTGTCATCCTATCTGTGTGCTGCTTTGAATTACTTGATATATATTTGCATTCGGCAACACAGAATATTTGGTGTCATTTGATACTGCCAACCATACTATCCTTCTGGACCACTTATGAGGGATGAGGCACCATTTCATGTTAGTTCCACACCTTCCTGAGTGGATGGTTCCAGTCAGTGATCGTGGAGAATAAATAGTCAAGTCCACAGTTGCTGCATTGTGGGGTACCATAGGACATCTACATAGAGTGGATAGGTAAGGTCAGCCATTTGGGATAAGGAATCATCAGTAAGGTTGTACATCACCATCCCAAACTGGCTGGAGATGCAGTGGATCTTCTTGTCTAGAGGCTATGAAAAACTGAATGGGACCAAAAAAAAAAATCCTTAAATAGGTGAAGCTACTAGAAACAATGAGTAATCAGTCTGGGTCACAGATTAGCTCTGAAGGAGCAGATCTGTGGCAAGGGGTTTCCTAAACTCACAACTTCTGCTTGAATAGCAAATGGAGGCCATGGCCAGGGGAGTCTTTGCCCAGCTTTGGCTGGCACATACGTTGTGGCAGTTTCTGGGTTATGAAGCCCTTAAACAGTGACTCCTGCCCTCATAATGGTATATTTAGACTATTACAATGGGTCTGTGTTGGAAGATAATTCAGAAACTGCAGTTGGCTGAAAACATGGCAGTCTGGCTGCTGGTGAGATCTAGCCACTTTAGGACTATAACATCTGATGCTTCAATCACTTCAGTGGTTACTAGTAGATTTCCAGACCCAATGCTAACTTAAATTTCAGCCTATAAAATTCTTCATGGTTTGGTTCTCACCTATTTTCAAAGCCATTTCCTCCAGCAAGAATCAGCCCATTCTGTCTATTCATCCCAGGAGTGCATGCTTACAGTCTCTACAGGAAGTAAAGGGAGGCAGTCTTTTTGATGGCAGCCTCAGTGTTACGGATCAGCTTACTTTCACAAAGCCATTCATGTTGATATTGGACTGCCTTTGGGGGGGGGTATTTTTTAATGATTTATCTGTTTTTAGTCAATGGTTTGCAGTTAATGTGATTTTATAGTTTTGTTTTGTGAGTCTCAGCTGCTTTTGAATGTAATCCTTTCATTATTACTTTGTAAACTGCCTTGAGTCTTTTGGAATTGGGTAGTAATTGGGTAGAATTGCAATTGGGTAGAGAGCCAGTTTGGTCTAGTAGTTAAGGTGCTGGGCTAGAAACCAGGAGGCTGAGAGTTCTAGTCCTGCCATAGGCATGAAAGCTGGCTGGGTGACCTTGGGCCAGTCACTCTTCCTCAGCCCAACTCACCTCACAGGGTTGCTGTTGTGGGGAAAATAGGAGGAGGAAGGAGTATTAGGTATGTTTGCCACCTTGAGTTATTTATAAAAATAATAAAGGCGGGATAGAAAATAAAATAAATACAAATCTTTGTAATAATTAATTATAAATGAATATCTTGTATTCAACTAATTATATGCTTTCTTGTATTTCAGGAGGTTGAAACTGAGCAGTACTACAGTTTTTTCCTAGCAGAATTGAAAGAACGTGGGTACAATGGATTCTTTAGTCCAAAATCCAGAGCTAGGACAATGTCTGAACAAGAAAGAAAGCATGTTGATGGTTGTGCAATATTTTTTAAGACAGAAAAGTAAGCAAACTCTTTTTTCCCTGGCTCTGGTGCATTAAGTTGCATAACCACATCAGTCCCACCCCCTGCAATAAAAATGATTCCTATAGCTCTATCTTTAGTTGCCTTGCATTAAAATTCTTTTTGTAAGTTAGCTGATCTATTACAAGATTCTTAAATCACTATTTAAGATTAATAACTTGAATAGCAAAACTGTTCATTAATGGGGTATGAAGAAAGTGAGAGCTTTTAAAGTAAGAATGTTGGCTGAGCTGTGAATTGGGGCATTTTATATTTAATCTGTCTGCCATAAGCTTGCCAGGTGATCTTAAGCAGTCTTCTTCTCATTCACTTTCAACATCACCTCTCTCCATGTGCAGTATGAGATATGATGCTTATAACATTTACAGGTTGTTACTTACTGTCAATTTTAATAAAAACCTAGCGTGGTATACTGGTTAAAGTATTAGATTAGGATCTGGGAGACCCAGTGAAGTCCATCCTTAACTGGAGATTATTTGGGTGGTTTTGTGCCAGTCACACTGTCTTAGTCCAACCAACCCCAAAAGGTTGTTCTTGTTGCTGGTAAAATGGTGGGTGGGAATGCTGTGTACACTGCTTTGAGTTCCTGGTCAAAAGGCAGGCTATAAATCTTAACAAATAAGAAATAAATACTCTCAGTATACTCTCAATACTCTCAATAAAGTACTCTCAATATTTAAAATGCTATTAGTTTAGGCAAAATGCATCAGATTATAGAAAGATTATTTGGTATAGTAGCTAAGCCATAAATTTCCAAATCACTAATTTATATTTTAACCTTGGTTATGAGGCTGTTGATATACTGAATCTTAAGCAAATTAATATATTGAGCTCAGCCCACCACATTATACAGTACAGAAGCAACACTAATTTACCAAAATAATGTGGGTAAAGTACAGCTAAGACTCTGAAGTATTAGCATTCACTAAATATTATTTTCAAGAACTTACTAAATTAACTTTGTAACACTGAAAAATACATGTGGTTCTCAAATAATAAAGCAAGATAACTTTATTTGCAAAGTGAAATGTTTAATTTTAAAGATGACTATGCATCAGCTGTTACACATTATAAACATGTAGCATTTTTGAATTTGGACTACAATACTTAAGACTTCTTTTAGTAGGAATAAAGTAGCAAAGTCTTCTTCAACTCAAGTTCCACTCCTGGTGATAAAATGGATATATCCAAATTGTTTTCTTGGTAACAATATGGAACTAGTTTGCCACTGCCACCTTCTAGTGTTCTATTTCTATTTTCTACTTGTTTGTTTGTTTTTTACTTTATTAACTTTCCAATCTTGACCACAACCTCAGACTTCCTTGCAGAGAAGACATGTGCAGCATATTCAGTAAATTGGCACACTTAAACCCCTCAAAAATTCCTATAGATTGAAAATGAATGCTAGCAGCCAAGTGCTGACAGGCCAGTGCATACATTGGTAACCTGGTTATTTGTTTCATTCTGCCAAATGGCAAAAACTTTGCCACTCTTTTTTGCCTAATCAGAAATTCAGCCTAAGCAACCTCTACTTCTTTATTGTATAAGCTATCTTTGATTGCTCTGTCTATATGAAAGAAATACATTTAACTATATAATTTCTATATTAAAAAAAACATGTTCATAAGTAAATGAGATGTGTCAACTATAGTTTTTAAAAAGTGGAAAATGACATCTTTGTTTTTGCTGTGTTCTTTTAAGGTTCACCTTGGTTCAAAAACATACTGTTGAATTTAACCAATTGGCTATGGCAAACTCTGAAGGATCGGAAGCAATGCTGAACAGAGTCATGACAAAAGATAACATTGGGGTTGCTGTGCTGTTAGAACTACGAAAGGAATTAATAGAAATGTCATGTAAGTCATTGTTAAACTGGTAATAGATTGGACTATACCATTTCATATACACACACACACACACACACACATCCTCCTCTACTTTTGGAGGAAAAAAGTGTTCAGAGGGGCTGTAAAAAAAACAAAAAGTTTAATAGCTAATCAGTGCTGCTTTTGAAGCTTTCTGTGTTCTGTGTTCTAACTGATTTAAGAATGAAAATTGATATAACACTTTTTTTGTTTTAGCCTTTACAGGTCGTCCTCATTTAGTAACCACAGTTGTGACCTGCAACTCGGTCATTTAGCAAAGCAGTCACTAAGTGAAACCACAACTGTGCTTATGATCTTACCTCAGCTTTCCTTTGCTTTACAGACCTGTGAAGGTCATAAATGCGAGGATTAGTTGCAAAGTTACTTTTTCATTACCATCGTAACTGCGAACAGTTGCTAAATGAGGCAGTTGCTAAACAAGGACTACCTATACTGATATTTCCAACATGGCTAGTTGGAAGTGAGAAAAAAGCTGTTCCTCACATATCAGAATTTCCTAGCTCTCAACTTTACTAAAAGAGCAAACTCTTCAATTTCTGTACCCAAAACAAAAGTGTTTTACCTGACCAAGCTACAACTGAGATCCTTACCTAATACACAAGAGATGGCTCTACATCTAATTTTTGCAATGCAAAAGATACTTTGAGATCGTGAATTGAAACTAAAAATGTAACGTGAACATTCCTGTGAGTTATTACAGTTTTCTTTTCACGTCATCACCTACTCATATTTTTGTTTGTTTTAATATTTATTTATTTACCCAATTTGTCCCTGCCCATCTCCTCCCTTCGGGGGACTCTGGGCGGTTTACAATAAATTAAAACAGTAAATTAATATCTAATGCAGAATTTGTTTATTCATTTATTCCAAGCTAAATATCAATGTATATACAGTATTTCATGCATCTGTGTAATGATGCTACTTTTGAATTGCTTTACAAAAAAATGCTAAAACCTTGTACTGTTAGAGGAGGACAGATTTCTTTGGTAGTACTTCAACAGATTCTTTAGTCATTATCACAAAGGGGCAACTTGAATAAAAATGGTTGTGGTCATTAGCATTTAGCCCTGTCTCTAAGTAACATGGCACCTTCTTTTTTACTTGTTGAGATATCTCTTCTGCAAGGGAGACCACTGTGTATTCATGGTAGTCCTGTGTGATTTGGAGATCTGATATGCTCATATTTCTGTTCATGTGGGGAGCCTCTATCAAGGGAAAATAGAGAAGTTACATTAGAAGACAGAGAAGTCAAGCAACAATGAGGGTCAGGTTAAATATATGCTGCAGTCCTTTTCTATTGCTACTGCCCCTTGGAGGAGGTATAATTACTGGGTAGGCCTATGTTTCTTTGGTTTTTTCCATTTACAAAATTATCACATGTGTTGCCTCTGATTTTCTGTGGGGACAGTGCAAAGGCTAAAGAATACTGCAGTTAAGAATGGTGTTGGCTACATAGTTATAGATAGCAGCAGTTGTTTTAAAGACACACAATTTGTTTGCAACCCATCACTGTGGCATTTATCCTTGTGTTAGTAATATAATAATGCCAACAGAGATGACACTGAGCTAATTTTTCTTTTTAAATGGTAAAATGGCTAACTGAGCTAATGAATCCTGGTTAATTTCCACTGATGAGCTTAATTTAGTTGCCTAGAAATAAGCTAGATGTGATCTACTATTTTAACCAGTGGAACTCATACAGTACAGTTCCATTTCTGCCATATTGGATATTTTATGTTTTCCATTTTAGCTGGCAAGCCATACTCTGTAATGGATAAACAGCTGGTTCTGGTAGCAAATGCACATATGCACTGGGACCCGGAATATTCTGATGTGAAGCTGGTTCAGACAATGATGTTCCTTTCTGAAGTAAAGAACATAATTGACAAAGCCTCACGGAATCTCAGGCCTGGTGCTTCAGGGGAACATGCAACAATTCCACTTGTACTATGTGCAGATTTGAATTCTTTGCCAGATTCTGGTAAGCAGATGCATATTCTAATTAATTATTAGAAATATAATTTTACTGATTAATTTTTGTACTCTAAAAGAGTTTATGTTTTATTTATTGAAATACCTTTGAAGCTGTAGGATAGATTCTTTGCTTTTAGTTAGGACTTCAGAAACTTCAAGCCTCTAAAGTCTTCTTGAGCACACTATTGCCAGAAGTGATCAGTTCTGAATTCTGGTTCAGTTAGTGCTTCTACAGACTAAAAAAAGAAGGCAGAGGGGGGAGTACAAAATTAAAATTTAAGAGGTGCCCAAATTGTACATGATTCAAAATTCAGAACTGAGTAGCAAAGGTCCAAAGCTCTCTAAATTCTCTGCTTGACCATCCCTGGTTCAGGTTTTGCATTCAGTGGACATTTAACTGAGGATGGGTGTGTAAAGCTTTTTATGGATTTACTGTTTATGTATGTGTTAGATTTCTACCCCACTTTTCCTCCAGAAGTTGGCTTACATACCGTTCCCTCCTTCGGTTTTCCCAATAGAAACAATATTGTTGGTTAGTTTGGTGACCTCAAATGATTAGCCCAAAGTGACCCAGTAAGCTTCCATGATTGAGGGTGAACTTGAATCTATGTCTCCCTGGTCCTAGTCGAGCACCTTAACTAGTACATCAAATAAATTCAGTTTCAATTCAGTCTCACTGCACCAGATGGATGTTATTTTTCTAGTCTCCCATATGTAGCATGGGGATAATACTGACCTTCAGTAAAGCATTATTAGTGTAGTGGAAGAATGTCAAACACTGCAATTCAATATAAATGCTAAGTGGTGGAGTTAGGCTCATTTTATTAACCTAAGGCTCACAGACATGTAGAACATCACTGTATCTTCAGTTCAGTTGATTTGGTCCAGATAATTCTTAATGCATATCGTTGTATAAAAGCAAAAATTATGGGAAGGACTGTACATTTCTTGGTGAATAAGAGCAGTATAGAAATAAAATGAATTGCAATGTTCTTCTTTGGCCATTCATGTTATTGATGGAGCAATAGTATTGTAATGAACAAATTTGCTTTCTTATTAATAGTGTTTTTTTAATTCATATTGTAATAGGTGTGGTTGAATATTTGAGCACTGGTGGCGTAGAAACAAATCATAAAGATTTTAAGGAACTGAGATATAATGAAAGTCTCACTAACTTCAGTTATAATGGGAAAAATGGAACTACCAATGGAAGGATTACTCATGGTTTCAAGTTGAAGAGTGCCTATGAGAATGGTTTGATGCCTTATACAAATTACACATTTGATTTCAAGGTAAGTTTGATTTTACACAGAAATTATGACTCCATAAAAACAAATTCCCATTGCGCTATTACTGTTCTAAGGTTTCTGTAGGTTAGTGTGGAAAACCTAGTCCAGAAGCATTATGAAATATTAGGTCAGGTATGGTAGGAATTAGGCATGTTCAGGCTGAGAATATACGGTTTTAGAAATTGAAAAGAGGGAAACAGATAATTTCCTGTGGTAATTATCTAGAGGTCCCATAAGGTTCTGTTATTTAATATCTACATGAAGCTTCTGGAAAGGATCATCACAGGATTAGAGCTAGCTGTCACTCATATTGTTGCTGCCCAGAGTCGTCATATGCAAGATGGGCAGTAGAGAAATATGATTAAATAAATAAAGTTGAAGATAGCCACTATATTGTTCTTTCCTGCAAATTCAGGACATCTCAGAGAATCTTGAGTATTTCCAGGCTGTATGGGACTCTGTATGGGAGAACAAACTGAAGCTAAACAACAACAAAACAGATTTGTTCCTGGTTGTGAGGGCTGGACTAGTTTTGGAGAAATGCCTATTATGGGTGGAATGGGATAGCATTCATTCTTAAGGATTGGGTTTTGAGCATAGGGTTATCCTTGATTCACCATTGATAAGGGACAACCATACAGCATCAGTGGCCACGTGGATCTTTTATCACTTTCATCTGATAAATCAGACATGTCCCTGCCTGGCGAGAGAGACCTGGCTTTGGTGACTCATCTTCTATTGACCTCAAAGAAGCACTTACTGCTTATCTTGCCACAGATGCATTTGACACTGGTGATTAATTCTGCCCTTCCTTATTATAGTTTAGAGGGGGCTCAGAACATATCTGAATTTTTCTTTGCTTTTAAAAATAGAGCTATAATGTTCAGAAAAGGGGGGAAATTAAAAAAAAAACACAAGGAAACAACAAAACATATTATGCTACATATAAAAACCATTCATTCATTCGATTTATATAGCTGCCTATCTCACTTTTGCATGATTCTAGGCAGCTTGCAATAAAACAAAATACATAAAATACATGTCCTAACACCCAGGAAACACACTGAGACATGGAACTGGTCTCTAATATTTATTGCTAGTACTTAACAGGAATCCTAACAAACTGAAGAAGCGTGGGAAAACCCAGACATATAACCTGGGTTATATGGGTTAAGGCGGTCCCGATCTGTGTCTCTTTGAATGGCTGAACAATTCATCAGTGCTACGCATGCGCTTGACAGTCTGGATGGGAGCCCCCTGCTCGCCATCCTTACTCATGACAATACACAATATAAAAAAGAAAACATATAGCAGCCGGCGTAATCTAACCAATCATCCATGCAACCAGGAGATGGGCTCTAACCCATGCCCAGGACCCCAGGCTTAGGCACAAAGCCAAGTTTTCAAGGCCTTACGAAAGGCCAACAAAGACAGGGCCAATCTAATCTCGGGGGGAATGACATTCCAAACAATGGGTGCCATGGCAAAAAAGGCTGTACTCGGCCCCACCAGCCAACACTCCCTAGCTGACGGTATCCAGAGAATGCCCTTCCTGCCAGATCGAGTAGGTGTCAGCCTCCCTTCTTTTTGGTTGCCCGCCATTAAGCATTACTACACGTGTCAGCCTGCTGCATGCATAAGCCGAAAGAAAGCAAACGCGTGCTGTCTTCGCCGACATTCCTTCAGCCATTAGAGCAAGGACAGCCGCTGATAAGACACCTGGGCTCTTAATCATCCCAACAAACTAATGAACTGGGTGGGGGGAAGTCAGGAATGAGAAAGAACTTGCTGGCAAGACAGGGAGGATAGATGGGGGATGAGGTCAGAGGGAAAGAATCACTTTGAATGCTTGGTGCCAAAATCCTCACTCAGAGCTTTGATACTGTCCTGTGTTAATCGGCTTATTAATAAAGAATTATTTAAGCTTCCTTATGGACAGTCTGGAGAATTTCTAAGTTAAGAACCTGGTACTGGGACTGTCACAGTAGGACAATTAGCCCAATTTTTAAACATATTGTTTAAACATAAACTTTGACCACATGGAATAGTATCTATCAGGCTTTCCATTGCATTGATAAATAGCCAGATCATAATTAGAAAACAGACACTTTACATTATGATGCATTTACATTTTGTGTGTATGTCTAATTCAAGTGTACATTTACACCTTTAAACCATATTGACTTTTGTAATAGTATAATGACAAACTTAATGAATATTAAACCAAAATGTGGTAGTGGATGAGGCCCAGATCATATAACTAAGTGTCCTGTCATCCATTTTACCCTTCCAACACAGTCTGACAGCCAGACCTTGGTCTTTTAATGTTTAAATGTTTTAATGCTAGGAGTTTATTGTTAAAACGTTTAGTGTTTTATATTTTTGTTTTTATTACATCTTTATAAACTGCCCAGAGCCATTAGGGGGATGGCAGTATATTAATTTTCTGAATATATAAACTTAAATTCAGATTAGCAAATCTTCTGTTTGTAACTAATACTTTTACCTCACATTATTTCACTGATGCTTCTCTCATATCTCTTGTCCTCTCCTATACTGATCCTGGAAAAAAAACTTGGCTCAACAAGGTTCAGATATTGGATTCTACATCATAGGATGAACATTGGTTCTGCTGCATTGGTTCCAGGCAATATTGGTTCAAGACAGTATTCTTATGTACATTCACTAGATTATTGGTTTTCTCAAGAACTACTGATACTAGTATACTATAAGGAATGCGGAATTAGTTAAGCCTCCATGGTCTCATTCTCTAGAGCAGCCGTTCTCAACCTTTTGACCCTGGAGGAACCCTTGAAATATTTTTTCAGGCCTCATGGAACCCCTGCACATTCAGGCTCAAATATAGGCCAGCAGTTACAAAACGATTATATTAGTTTCATGTGTAGGCCTGTACAGATGGATTAACAGTGTTCTTAAACTACAAATAAAGAATGAAATTTACCTCTTTAATGTGAAGTTGCTGGAATTTGAAATAATTTTTTAAATAAATTGTGATCTCCCAGGGAACCCCTAGTGACCTCTTGCGGAACCCTAGGGTTCCATGGAACCCTGGTTGAGAAGTCCTGCTCTAGAGTCTAGAATCGTCTACAGCTAAGCAATCTGGTATTCTTCACATGTTTAGATCCCAACCATCATAGCCAAGGGTATAGAATTATGTGAATTTTAGTTCTAAGCATTTTGAAAATGTCCTATTCTGTCCTCAGAAGTAGAATTGGGTTTCGTCTAGACCAGTAGCATTAAGATTTCTGTTCTGCCTATGAAAGCAATAAGCCACCCTAATTCTGAAGGCATTAGTACGGATCTCACATGCCATTTCTTGAGATTATGTGAATGTGTTTCTAGTGACTCGGATTCTAGTGACTATTCTTATGCCAGCTCTCCTTTCTTGTCTAGACAGTATGGTGTTTTTTATCTTCTTGAAACAGGATATTGCAGCCATTGCCATCACCCACAGATTGCCAAGCAGTAGTTTCACAACTGAGTTTAGTAACTTCTCAGTGGGCATCTTTACTTCCAAGCTTTTCATTCTGTAACATCTTATGTGGCTTCAGTATCATCTATGCAACTATAGCCTATTTTCTTCCCTCCACACCAAAATATCACACCACATTTTATGGTGTTTTCAGCACTTGCCATAAACCTGATTTTGTTTTCCTACAAACATGAGTTGTTTCTCTCACTGTGGACCTATCCTTTGATCAGAAGGTATTTAACTCAAATTCATCTCCTGATGTTGGGACTGGGGACCATTTCTTAGCATCACAAATGTAAAAAAATAGATCATTTTAAAATGTCCCCATTCAAGGTCCTGTATTTCAGCCCATTCACACAGAAACATACATTCAGTGGTAGCCGTTCTGATGCTGCATATGCTACAGCAGGTAGCAAGAAATTATGGCAGAAGCTATCCTCCATGTCTACTGACTCCACGTATTTAAAGAATTTTTACTGAACATAGTTAGATGATTGTGGCTCCCTATTACAACATCTAACACCACCTCCTCTATTCCATAGTTATGTGATCTGATTTATTGCATACACCATCTGTTGATAAAGAGAGCTGTAAATTAAATGTTATAGGCAGATGGGCTTGGAGTAACAACTTGATTTCTACAAGCAGTAGAAACTAAAGCAGGAATTCCACATCTGATTTCAAACTGTAGGAAAATGTATATTGGACTAGGCATTTCTCTGTGAGAGGTCTACATAAGTTGGTTATCTAAAAATATACCAGTAGATGTTTTAATGTTAAACTAATGTGTCCATACAAACCTACAGCTTATTATTGTAAAGATATTTATGCAGTTCCCTTCTCCTTTCTTTCTTTTTTTAGGGTATTATTGATTACATCTTCTATTCTAAACCTCAGCTGAATATTCTTGGCATCTTAGGACCTTTGGATCATCATTGGCTAATAGAGAACAATATAAGCGGCTGTCCGCACCCGCTCATTCCTTCTGACCACTTCTCACTTTTTGCACAACTGGAGCTGGTGCTGCCTTTCCTGCCCCCGGTAAATGGAATCCATCTGCCTAGCAGGAGGTAGTCAAGTACATTTTAGAGGACAACCTCAATGTAATTTGTAAAATTGTAAAATCTGAATATAGAGGAGTGAGGTATGGCCAACAGGGATCTTTCTTAATGATCTTAATTTTAAATCTAATAATTTGATAAAGAAATAGTAAAAGCCAGGTGCTATCAGACACACAATTCTGAGCCCAACATGCTTTATATACTGTTAGACAGGGATTGGTGCATTGGCACCTTTCTTAGATTTGTTACAAGTAATCTGTTTGTTTTATCCAATGTAATAATTCATGCCTTGAAAATAGGGAATTACTATAATAAATTCTCTTTTGCACAGATATCTGTAGCACTACTTTTTGAGGCCAGTAGTTAAAAATCAAAAGACCATTCTTCCATACTTCACTCCCTTCTTTTTCAGACTTGTTTGTTTGTAAAATATAGAATTTGAATTTAGCCTTTATTGATTGTATATGAACAACAGAAAACCTGATTTATGAGATTTTGTACTTTAAAAAAATCAGATTTGGAAAATGATTGTATTGTAAACTAAGGCTAAATTTTTATCTGTTTCATGTGTTATAAAGGCCAGCTTGTAAAAGAAGTTGCACCAGATTTTCTCTGCTAATGATTTGCACTGTTAGGGCTTTTAGCCCATATGTACTACTTCATTTTTTTAATTGAGAACACTGCTTTTAAATCTGAATTTGCTAAATTCATAGTTAACATGCATCCATTTCTTTTTTTTTCTTTTAACTTAAAGTGGCAACTTTCACTTGTTTTGGAACAGATAAGCTAAGCAGTGTCTGATTAGGCTTTGTGGATGGATAGCCCTCATCAATATGATCACTCTAACATTTTTCTGTCAGAAGTGGGTCAGCAGAACATTGTGTACAGCTCTTTAGTTTCTGTGTTGAGTCACCAATTTCCTATCTCCACTGTGCCTGCTTGATTTTGTTCTCAATTAGCACTGCCTGTGCATGCAGAGGGAACCTGTGCATCCTCTTTTATTTTTAAAAATAATGTTAACATTTTGTGAAAATTTTATGAAGATACTTTTGTATAAGCTGTGGCATCTATTTTTTTTTCTTTTGTGAAGCGTTGGAATATCACTTTTTTGAACATGCTCAGATGGTGGGTACACAAATTCTAAGCTTCTGGTATACCCCTGCACTGCTTCTTTCAATGTCATTGCATAACGCTCTGTTTCTTTCCTATCCTCACTCCCCCACTAAATACCATCATGTGAATTCCTTTTCAATTTAACTGTATTCCTCAGTCGCCATTCCTTGAAGATTAAGTGTACCGTCTTCTATTTTATGAAGCAGTGTAATTAGAAATGCATTTTCAGTACAGGTTCCCTAGACAACATTTCAGATCAATCATTAAAGTGACCAAGTCCTTTTCTGTAAAAGTGTCAACAAAAATAAAATTGTGTACCCACATAGTGCCATTAGTGTTTGAAGGCCATGTGTGTGTTTGTATACACACACACAATCTGTTCTAAAGGGGAATTTTATTGAATCCTTAGCAGGCATACCTTCAATATTACCTTATATAAAGAAAGAACTTGGTCAAACTGCTTTTGTTTCAACTGCAGGCAGAGAAATAAAAGCTCGTTCTTGTATTGAAATTCTGAAAATAATGACTTAAAAAAAAATTAAAATGGATCTTAATAATTGAATATTTTATAAAGAGGAAATTATCTGCACTTAGAAGTGCTTAACCATTTTGTTTTGAAGAGAACAATAAATTTGCTATTCATGTTTAAAACATTTTAAAGTTTCAGTAGAAAAAGGGTAGATCTTGAATCCTTGTCTAGGACCTGATTTTTTCTTTTGTTGTGTTTTTTTTCTGTTATTCAAACACCAAACATGTCCAGTTTATAATCAGTACATCAGAATGCTGGTAACAATTGATGTAGTAGATTCAATGAGTAGTGTTGGTTTTTTGTTCTTTTTTTTTTTGGTTGGGGTTATTTTGTAAAAGTGTGAATAAAAGGTGTTTTACTCATCTTTCTTTAACAATGTGTTGGTAATGTATGTCATGACAATTTTCTATGGCAGTGGAACCAATTTAGCTTGTCATATTTTGCAACTCTTTTGTTTCCTGATCATCTGGATTATTTAGTAGTATGTCCAGAAAGCTTTATAGAAGGGAAGCACTTATACATTTTATATTTCTTGGAAGGAGTTGATTTTTTTCCATTTAAGTTGGAGCTTGAGTGCACTTGGTAAATCTTAAAGGTTTAAGCTTTACAAATCTATTTTCACCTTTAGTTGTTCAGTCTTAAATACATATCTGTATGAATTTGTGGTAGCATATTCAATGCTTACAAGCCTATTCAGGTGCTCTTCTATTCTTGCCTGGGCATATTGCAGTCTCGGAGCTGCTCAATTTAATTGTCTATGTTTGGATAAGAAGATGAAGAATGAGATCTCACAAGAAACAATAGAGCCCCTTTGGCATCAGTGGACCTTTGGTCAGATCCTGCAGCAATGAATTGAAGCTCACTTTGAGGAAATATTCTGCAACTTTGCTGAATGATATGTTAATTGCACCAAGTGTAATACTATTTTTAAGTAATTTTCTGCATCAAACAAATCCAGACATTTAATAAATAAATGCAATAAACTATGTCTTCACAAAATGCTGATTTCCAGTAACTTTAACACTTTATTTACTTAAGGTGGCTTTGGATGTTGCCATAATATATGTTCAGTATTTCTTATTAATGTAATCACATATATTAAATCAAAAGCAGAGAGCATTGCTGGGCATGAGGTGTCCTCTCCCTGTCCCCTAGTTTAAGAAAAGAACCACATATATCTGTTTGATTCTGAAATGCACATACATTCAGTTGTTACGAAACTTAAATGGAAAATATACAATGTTAGGGATTCTGAAATGTTAAGATCACCGGGAAAAATATCTAGGATATGTGTGTAATTATTTTGTCCCTGTTTATTTGTGGGTTTAAAAGATACAAGTCTCCACTGTAAAACTAACCATTCAGAATACAGACTTGCACCCACTTATGTAAATCTCTGATAAAATTATATGAATTTTGCTGTGGCTTAAGTATAGAATAGTAGGTTCAGATGTCAAGTTCTCACTTCATCCATAGGACAAAGAACTCAAAGACAAAATAATTGCACTACCATTTTTCAACAGAGTTAATCACTGCAAATTTCCAAGTCAAATTTATTGCTTAAGTAGTGAGTCTGTTTTATTTTCCCATCCAGCCTGACACAGTATTTTAGTATATGTTAACTCCTGCTATACTTTTCAGTTGTGTAAGCTTCTTTAAAATGTAGGTATCTTGGTATGTTTAAGTAGTGTCTAAATTTTAGATAGTCTCTATTCACAGTACTTCTGTATAACGTGTAATGCACTGGACTAACTCTTGTTTACCATATGTGTAACAAAAAAAAAAAACCAGCACATCATCTGCACTAAGCTCAAAGAATGTTGCATTTGTCTATAGGCAGCTCTTCAATATGATAAATGGGAAATTTAATATGGTCTGATGGTAAACAAGGGCTTTTACTGTTCTCTTCAGTGGAACTTTCTTCTTGGTCAAATTTTAACTAGCTAGTATTATATTTATATACAGGGTTGTCTTTTTTTCTTTACCAATGTATTTTCCTACTCATAGCTGACCAATAAATTCAATATCTGTTTCAAATCTCCTTGAAGTCTAATTTTCATATTTGATCTCTGTATGAATATATCCAATTTCATTAGTGTGTTGGGTTGTTTTTACAGTAAGGGTAAATGTTTGACTTAAGGAAAGTCTCTGTCTGGCCAGCCATAATTCAGTTTAACCGACAAGAACAATTTAACCGACAAGACTGAAAATACAAGTCGGTATACTTTGAATCCTTGGATTTCTATCTGAAAAAAATGGCCTTTCCATTTTGTTAGCTTTTTGCCTTTCATTTAAACAGGGAAATATATATATATCTTCCTAGTGGTTTTCCTGCAGTTGCAAGGTCTGCTTTTTTCCAGATCAACCGAATGTTGATCCATTGGTTGCAACAGGAATTGACCGGTGTTGCCTGAACCTGATGTTGTGGACAGAGAGCGACTGGCCCAAACTCACCCAGCCAGCTTTCATGCCCAAGGCAGGACTAGAACTCTCAGTCTCCTGGTTTCTAGCCTGGAGCCTTAACTACTGGACCAAACTGGCTCTCCTAAGATTTTTTTAAAATATTTTTTGAAGATCTGTGGTAAACTTAAAATGGAACTCTGCAACTGATAAGATGGGTATGAACGTTGATCTGATTATTAGACTACGAATTGAATGGCATATATCTTTCAAGGACAGGAATAGTGAAACATTCTCAGAACTGTCATTTAGTCTGAGGCACAAGTTTCTTTGAAGTTAGGTTTTATGGAGGTGAGGAACTTGCAAGATCTAGAAATTACATTGCTGAGAACCATTCCATGGTTTGGAATCATGTTTGATCCTACAGGGTTGTTACCTCTGCTGTTGACAGACAGTTATCAGTCTTGTTGGTATCAAACTTGTATGGAGGAATTACGTCGTCTTAAACTTTCTCCTGAATATGGTCGCTGGTAAAGCAGAGAATTAGGGACATTGATCATCAGAATGATCTCACCACTCCTGAATTTTCTAGCCAAATATTAGACTCCCATAAGCCCCTTATTGTGGGGTATTTATATATCTAACCCTGAGTAAATATAGATGGCCTTTTTTTTCGCTTTTCATTCCTCACTATTGGTGCGTAGACATCATGTGACTCCTTATCCTCAGAGACTTTGCCCTTGTGGCTCTAGGTGGGTGGAACTCTTGCCCACATCTTCTTACAGTCTCCCTTATATGACATCCTGAGACATGTTTTGCTCTCCACAAATATTTCCAAATTTGAGGGTCCTACAGATAAATTTTATCTTCCTTATTTTTAAACCATGTTAACTTCTCACATTCCAAGTTGCCAAATACCTTTACTGAACCATACAGCTGTGCAAAACTTCGACTTAGATGTGGTGGTCTATTGTTTTATGATAATTTTTTGGTAATGGGTTTGCTGTGGCAATCTTTTCTTTCTCTTATTTGTAATGCTGGTCAAAGACCTTAATAAAACAAGTTCATTTCATTTACACTTAAAGCAGCGATTCTGAAGCCATAGTGGATATAATTAGATGATGTAGTGAAGGGGAAGAAAATACTCCTAGAGGTTCAAATACAAAAGAATCAAAAGTAAACTTACCAATCTAGATAGTGGGTGGTGTCAGCAAAGCCCAAGAAACTCAAAACTGTAAGAGATCAATTAGGAGCAAGAAAGGTCTTCTCAAATTAACTTTGGAAGATGAGAAACAGACCCTATTGGACCTTTGTTCTATATCTTCCATCAGGGGAAGAAGGAACCTCTCCTGGCTTGCTCCTCCCAGGGGAGAACCATTTGCCCCAATCCTGGAATGAGGATTGGGGAATCAGAAATATATCCTCTGGGGAAACATGGAACTAGATGCAATTACGATTCTTCTGGTAATGTATATTATAGATCTGTTACTTGCTATTTTATTCTACCTGCGTGTGTATACAGTCTTGTTGCTGGCAGGAATCCTCATTTCCTTTTTCCCTTTTGTCTTTTTAATTCTAAACTGGTTCCTTAACTGTTAATATGTAATAAATCTTAAAACATCTTATTATTCTGACATTCCTTTTGCCAAGAAAGAAGGCTAAGACACCTTGCATTAACTGATGTTGCAGAAGAGAATGAAAGGAATAATAAGAGGATTTCCCACTCCCTTCCAGAATGTGGAAAATTTGCCCCTGCATGAAAGCGGTAGCGACACCTCAAAATTGTGGTGGTTCCAACAGCAGAGATGGTGAGGGAGGGGTTGGGAGGTTTCCTTGTGGAAGCCAGAAGGGCCAATCCGCTACACTTCAGTGCCAATGTTTCTAAATGTACACTCCATTGCAGTGAGAGACAGGGTAAGTCAATGAAACGTCAAGGAGCCTGAGAACTTACTGTGAATGATAAATAGAATAACAGAATGCTTATGAATACATGCCTGTCCTTTTCAAGAAAAAACGGTATTTCTGTAATAGCAGAATCCAGGTTCTAGGGATCTATAAAGCGGCTGAGACACAGATACAAAAGGCTGAGAGCTAGTGATCTAAATTACATTACAAATACTTTTAAAATATTTATTGAATTTGCATGAATATATGAAAACTGCATTTAAAACAAGGGCTAGAGTTCTTAATGATTTCCAGAACACTTACTGTACTGCATTTTAAAACTTCAGCATAAAGGGGAAAATATTACCTAGTTTGTTTTTCTGACAAATGGAACGATGTATCTATCCCTCTTCTCTGCATACATCTCCCATGAGAGAAGCATGCTCTAAATATCTCCTGTAGAGTAACTGCTCGTTGTTCTTCAAAAATACTCCACTTGTCATTGCTGCTGTTCTTAGAAATGGGGTATTTGCATTGTGGCTACTTCAGGTCAAGTCTTTTAAAGCGGAATAAAAGCTGTATGTGGCCAGGAGAACTAGTCTGTGATGGGAAAATTTGTAACAATTATGCAAAACAAATTTAATCTTAAATGGCAACATATAAGCCAAAAAAAATCATGGTCTGGTTAAAATAAAAATAAACTAACAAAATCATAAATTTAATAACTATACAGTACATAGCATAAAAATGAGAAGTAGAAGATGGTACAGTAGGTGAGCATCATTCTTGAAAAGCTGTTTTTAATGAACTTCTGAAGGCCATCAAGGAGGGGTTTCCCCTGTGGGAAAACCATTCCAAAGTGCTGGCCCTGGCCTTGGCCCTGGCCCTGGCCCTGAAAAGTAGTGCATTTTAACGTCAGCTCCCCTCAACTCCCACAAGTGTGGGACCACAAGGAATTTTTCCCTCAGTGCTCTAATGGGATTCAAGAAGGCAATCCTGCAGTTACCCAAGTGCCAAGTCATAAAGGCCATTATATTTATTTTATTTATATTATTTATCTAATTTATCCCCACCCATCTCCCATCGGAGGACTCTGGATGGTTTACAACAATCTGGGCGGTTTACAACAATTATAGGTAAAAACCAGCACATTTAATTGTATCCGGAATGGAAGTGGTAACCAGTGCAGGACCCGCAGTATCAGTGTTATATGCTCCCCCCATTGGAAGCCCATTAACACATGGACCATAGCATTCTGAACCAGTTGTAATTTCCAGGTAGTCTTTAAAGGCAGCACCATGTAAAATTCCTTGCAGTGGTCTATCAAGGTGCTAATGAGGTATGAATTACTGTAGTCAAATCCTCCTGCATTGGCTAAAGTCACAGTTAGTGCACCAGTCAAAAGCTCCTTTGGCCAAATTTTCACCTGCTGTCTGAGCAGAAGCTGTGAATCCAGAGGGATCCCTAATCATAAGCCTGCTCCTTCTCATGTAGTATTTGCTTGTCCAGGCATAATGCTGTATCAGTGGAGAGTCCTGATACACAAACCATCTTGCTTGGGTTCAACTTCATGCTGTTCTCTCCCATCTAGATTGCAGCCTCCAAGCAATGGGGTAAGATGTCAAAAGCATCTCCCCTACAATCTGGGATGATGTTATAAAATTGATTATCGACCGGGTATTGATGATATCACACCCCAAACTGTCAGATGACCTCCTGCAGCAGTTTCATATAGATGTTATAAAGAGGACTGAGGACTGAACCCTCCGGCATCCAGTAAGTCATGGACCATCAAGCCTCTCTCTCATCCCCCATCACAACAGGCTGGAACCATCCACTGAGGAAGAAGGGGAACCACTGTAAGACAGTCTATCCCATCTCCAACCCTCATAGGTGATCCAGTAAGATATTATGATTGAAGTTTCTAGAGACCTGTGTGCAACCATCCAGGTCCTGACAAGGGTCATTCAAGACAGTGACCAAAGCCATCTCATACCTGGGCCTGAACCCTGAATGAAAAGGTCCAGATAATCTGCCACTTCTCATGTTGCATTGTTGATCTACCACTGCGCTCTCAGCATCATTCCCCAAATTTATATCTTGCTTGTGCTGTTTAAAGTTGATCCTGTGGAATTAAAAATGTTTTGAGGTGGATATTAGAAACAACAAGATAACCACCTGAAGGCCCCATGACTTTGGACTTAGTGCTTACCTAACATTTATTACAGTAATAAAATATTAAAGGCAGGCATAATATTGTCAAAGTTAAGCACTTAAATCTTTCTTTGCAGTTTGTAGATTTGAGCATTTCTATTTTGGTTGGATATACGGTATATCCTGAGAACATTTATGACTTTTGATTAGCTTGGATTTCCTATTATCCCAGAACACCTTGTAGTGGTAAAGCAAAGGTTATTGTTGTCTGTTCTTAGGAATACAATACATTATTTAAAACCCAGAACAAATCTCAGCACATCTAACTCTTAAACAGATTAGACTTGAGGCCAACTTCATTTACAAAGAAAATGGTTTGTATGCCACACTTAAGGCATTGAATTCCTGATGGGATGGAATAGGTTTTCATCAGTTTATAAAACAAAGCTATTAGTGACAGAGTTCACAAATTAAAGGGGGGGTTTCCATCACCTGAATGTAGCAAGATACTGTAATGCGTGACATTACTTGAGGGACCGCCTCTCTCCAATTACGCCTACCCATCCCATCAGGTCCAGCAGGAGGGGCATAATGTAGGTCCCATCAACCAGGGAATGTTTCATGGTTATGTTAACACCATGGCTTTTAGATCGCTCAGCTGTATTTATATTTATTTTTAATTTTTGTTATTGTTTTTATTGTTTCATATTATGACTGTTTTTTATTGTTGTTAGCCACCCAGAGTCACTAGTTTGAGATGGGTGGAACTATAAATTGAATGAATGAATGAATGAATGAATCTGGTGGGACCAAGGAAGTGAGCCTTTTCTGCTGTGGCACCCACCCTGTGGAACATCATCCCCTGGAGATCAGATTGGACCTGACCCTAGAAGGCCCTGAAGGCCTGGTTCTGCCAACAGGCTTGGGGACACGGTGGTGTAGTGGAGCTGGTGCAGTGGCTGTACTGATGGTTTTGATGAATACAGGCTGTGAGTTTTATGTATTTTTAATATGCTTTTATATTATTTTTCCTTGTTTTTAAATTGTATTGTTCTTTTTGTTCTTTTTATACTTGTTTTAATTGTTTGTAAGCCATCCAGAGTCATATAGATGAGATGGGTGGCTATATAAATTTGAATCATAAATAAACTGAGCAATGGCTCAGTTCTATAGAACATTTCCATATGGGTTTTGAACATCTTAAGAAATTCTTAAAGTTTGTCTCATTAGTAATATAATTTATGACTCTTACAGTACCCTTTCCCAGTTTACTCATTATAGTGTTTGAAGTTGGCTCCAGTTTTAAAATTTCAACTAATTTTCTCTCACTGCAAAATTAGCAAATAGAGGTTGTGTCTTTATTTTAAATACTACTACTACTACTACTAACAACAAGAACAATAAAGAGCCTGCTTCACTTCCTAATTAATAATTGGACCAGCTTTCACCACTTTAAGTATCTCTAGAACAGCAATGAAATAGTCTGTGAAAAATGCTTGGTATTTCAAGGATATGTGTATTTATTTTCTTTAATTTGGAATATCATGCTTCTGAGATTTGTGTCAGAACTATCAAATCAACCCACCAGCAACTTTATAGATGTATCATTCTTACTTACCCAAGCTTGGTCTAGAAAAGAGCCTAAATATGTAAAATAGTTAGCAAAACCCCATACATTTTCAGGTCAAGAAAATAAAGAAGTGTTAAGTCCTTTGTAATTTATCACCAGACAGATAGCAGAACATTTTATTTCTACTTTTTAAAGTCACTGATCAATCAGATTAAGGTACCTAGTAAAGATGAAAGGTTAGCAAATAATTTCCAACCATGGTTAATCCTCCACTGTATTAAAAATCCCTTGTAGGGTTTTTTAGGTAAAGGTAAAGGTTTCCCTTGACAGTAAGTCCAGTCGTGTCCGACTCTAGGGGGTGTTGCTCATCTCCGTTTCAAAGCCAAAGAGCCGGCATTTGTCCATAGACACTTCCATGGTCATGTGGCTGGCATGACTACACGGAACGCCGTTACCTGCCTCCCGAAGCAGTACCTATTAATCTACTCACATTTGCATGTTTTATTGGTCATTTATTAGTTGCCTTTAGTATTTTGTTGTTTCTTTCATTGTTTCTTTTTTGTATTTTCATATTCTATTTTTCTAATCTTGCTAGAAAAACAATAACATGGGGGGAACTCTCATAATTTAGTTTCTGATGCAACTGTGGTAGTGCTATCATTTATAGAGCCATCTGTGCTACAAACATTTTCACCAGACTCTTCTTTTTTTTTAAGAATTTTTATTAAGTTTCAAAGATAAAAGCTACAGAAAAACAAAAAACTACAAAGAGAAAGAAAACTAAAAAAAGTGTGAAAACACAAGACAATTTTTTAAAAGAGATTATAAAAAGAGATGACTTCCAACTTTAAACAGCAAAGATATACAGCAATTTTCCATAATCAATCCCTTTCTCTATATTAAACCAAAATCACATTATTTCTATAAATCATACCATTGGCATATTATAAAAATTACTAAATACAGTTGGTCCCTCCCCTTATATTAAAAGAAAAAAGAATATATATATCCTAATCAACTTCCCCCCAAAGATAACATTTATTTGATTGTTTCCTTTCTACTGCTATTCTATACATTCTTGTCTACTATAATAAAAATCAAACTAAAAAACATATAAACTGTCTACCATCATACTTAACAATACAGCAATTTTAACAATCATGCCAGACCCAAAACCAAATGTCATTCTTTTTTTTTGTTATTAAACCTTGATAATCTTAATTCAAATTGTTAAAAGTAAATAAAGTCAGCCAAATCCTTAAAGCAATCCAGATAAATATACTTAAATCCTTATCCCACTTCAAAATAAACCAAAGCATTTACATATCTCCACATTACACACAGAATTTTTTTCTTAAATCAGACAGCCCAACTGCCCCCCTCAAAAACTCCAACTTCTCTTCAAGAGAACTCACATACTGTAAGGATTGCCTACCTTAATAGACTCAGACTCACAAGCAGGAACTTAATGATATCTGATTTATTAAAGAATAGTATGCAAATACAGAGAAAGCTGAGAATGAGCAAAAGCACGCCAAATACAAACTAAAAACCCTCGGCTGAAACATAATCCCTCCCCTCGCCCTGCCATTGCAACTCCCCCCCCCCCCCAGGTGCTGGTAACCATTTCTGCTGATGTCCTGGGAAAGGAACCTTGAACACAGGAGATAACACATTCCAATCCAGCTGCTAACATATAACAATCCCACGAGATGGAATCCTCATCCCCTCCCAGACAAAACACGCATCAGTCAAATGACATGCGAAACGTTACAATGTAACAGTAACATTGGAACGGTGAACATGACATACCCCCCCCCCCCCAAGAACACTAAGGAGCAGGTTTCAGAGGATAAGCGAGATGAAAGCGTCGAACTAGAACAGGAGATTGAACATCACGGGCAGACACCCACTCAGGGTGGGGAAAGTGTTTCCACTGAATGAGGTACTGCAGTGTGCCATGAAGTCTGCGAGAATCCAGGACCTCCTTCACCTCAAAATGTTGCTGTCCATCAATCATGATCGGAGCAGGAGGTGGGGGTTGTGGATGCCAATGATCAGAGTGGTTGACAGGTTTGAGCAAGCTGCAATGAAAAACAGGATGCAAACGTTTCAGATTGTGTGGCAAATCCAGTTTAAACATGACAGGGTTCACCATTCCCACAATGGGAAAAGGACCAACAAACTTAGGAGCCAACTTTTTGGAGGGCTGAGGTGACTTAATGAACTTAGTGGAGAGGTAGACCTTATCACCAACTTTAAAATCAGGTTGAAGGGCTCATCGCTTATCAGCATGCAGCTTATAAGCAGATTGGGCATCAGCCAACACCTGCTGAATCACTGGCCACAAATCAGCCAGTTGAGCAGCCCAATCAGAAGCAGAGCAGGGCTGCGCGGGGGGTTGAGGCAACTCAGGAATGGGAACAAAATCCTGGCCAAAAACAATATGGAAAGGGGTGTGCCCTATGCTCGGATGGACGGCGTTGTTATAAGCCACCTCAGCAAAAGGTAGCAGATCAACCCAATTATCCTGCTGATAGTTGACAAATGCCCTCAAAAATTGCTCCAGGGTTGAATTAAGAACCTCCGTAGATCCGTCAGTCTCCGGATGCGACACAGTGGACAACGCCTGCTTGGTGCCCACCAGCTTCAAAAATGCCTTCCAAAATTGGGAAGTGAACTGTGTCCCGCAGTCCGTGATCAAGCGGGAGGAGCTACCATGAATCCGGTAGATGTGGATTAGAAAAAGGCGGGCCAATTGCTGAGCAGACGGAATAGAAGCACATGGAATGAAATGGGCTTGTTTGGAAAAGTAGTCCTTTACCACCCAAATCAGTCTTTCTCTGACTAGGAGGCAAATCCACAATGAAGTCCATAGAGACCTCCCAGGGATGGGAGGGGTTGGCCACCGGCTGCAGCAACCCCTGCGGTTTACCCCCTTTCCGTTTGGACATGGCACAGACAGGACAAGAAGCAACATAACTTTTTACATCACGTCTCAATGTGGGCCACCACTTGCATCTGGCGGCGTACCAGATGCAAGGTTTTGACAAACCCAAAATGACCAGCCACTTTACCATCATGAGACCTAATCAAAATTTCCCTTCGCAAACTGTCAGGGACATAGAGGCAGTTTTGCCTCCAAGCTAAGCCTCTGTCAAATGTAACATTGTCTCTATTTTCTTGCAACCAAGTATCAGATTGCACCTCTAGCAGAAACTGTTGTTGCAATTGTGAGGGAATTGGCGTCCTTCCCCCAGCCGGTGAAACTGAGACTGAAAAATTGAGCCCAGCGGATCTGCTTAGGACTGAGCTTACGGGGCGTGCTGAGCACTTCCAAATTTTTATGGTCCGTCCAAACTTCAAAAGGACATTTAGCCCCCTCTAAGAGGTGGTGCCATGCCTCCAAAGCAGCCTTGACTGCAAAAGCTTCTTTCTCCCAAACATGCCACCTCCTTTCTGTCTTGGAAAATATCCGGGACAGATATGCACATGGCTTCAGGCGGTTGTCAGCATCCGCTTGCAGCAAGAGTGCTCCAGTTGAGAAATCGGAAGCATCCACTTGAACCACAAAGGTTTTATTGGGATCAGGGTGCTGAAGAATGGGTTCAGCAGTGAATAGGCTTTTGAGTTTGTCAAAAGCCAACTGGCATTCAGGTGTCCCATTGAGCAATGTCCCCGGGTTCTTTACCTTGCGTGTGTCCCCCAACCCCTTTGTACATAACAAGTCAGTGAGAGGCAACGCAATTTCTGCGAACCCCTGGATGAATTGGTTGGAATAGTTGGAAAAAACCAGAAAACTTTGGAGCTGCCTGCGTGTACGTGGGCGCTCCCACCCCAAAATGGCTTGAATCTTCACAGGATCCATCTCAATGCCCTTGTCAGAGATTCTGTACCCCAGGTAGTCAAGCTGAGTCTGATGAAATTCACACTTAGAAAGCTTAGCATAGAGCTCAGCCTTTCACAATTTGCTAAGCGCCTGTTTCACCAAGCCCTCATGTTCCTCTTCCGTTTCAGTATAAATCAAAACATCATCCAAATAGACCAGTACCCGCTTGAACAAATGTTCATGTAACACTTCATTGATCAATTGCATGAACACCCCTGGTGCCCCTGCCAACCCAAAAGGCAAAACTTTATACTGAAAAGAACCCAGTGGACAATTAAAAGCAGTCTTCCATTCATCCCCCTCCCATATGCGGATGTGGAAATAGGCTTCCTGCAAATCCAGCTTAGAGAAGATTTTCCCCTTAGCCAGATGTGCTAACATGTCTTTTATTAATGGCAGAGGATATTTGTTTAATATCGAGACCGCATTTAATCCGCGGTAATCTGTACAAAGTCTCAATGTCCCATCCTTCTTCGCTCGAAACAAGACGGGGGCACCCACTGGCGAATTTGCTGGTTCAATAAAACCCCTGGCCAAGTTTTTGTCCACAAACTCCCTCAACACCGCCAGTTCCTTTTGAGTCATGGCATAAATCTTTGGTTTGGGCTGTTGAGTGTCGGGGACCAACTCTATTGCACAGTCAGTTTTTTGATGGGGTGGGAGTTGGTCCACTCAGCTTTATGTAAGGATTGCCTACCTTAATAGACTCAGACTCACAAGCAGGAACTTAATGATATCTGATTTATTAAAGAATAGTATGCAAATACAGAGAAAGCTGAGAATGAGCAAAAGCACGCCAAATGCAAACTAAAAACCCTTGGCTGAAACATAATCCCTCCCCTTGCCCTGCCGTTGCAAACTCCCCCCCCCCCAGGTGCTGGTAACCATTTCTGCTGATGTCCTGGGAAAGGAACCTTGAACACAGGAGATAACCCAAACACATTCCAATCCAGCTGCTAACATATAACAATCCCATGAGATTGAATCCTCATCCCCTCCCAGACGAAACACGCATCAGCCAAATGACATGCAAAATGTTACAATGTAACGGTAACATTGGAACGGTGAACATGACACATACATATCAACCCCTTCTTTTCCAGAGCACTTCAACAGAAGACCCATTTCCCTTATGGCTTGCAAGTCAATCTGTCCCTTTAATTTCTTCAACTTTCACTATCCAATCTTCCTCCAGCATTTCAGCAGAAGTCGAAAAGACATTCCTAATGCTGTTAAATTCCTCCATTCCATCCACAACATCCCCAACCAGATGAAATATTTTAAAGTTCATATCTTCCACAATGTCCTGAATGCCTTGCATAAAAAGTTGGTAAAAATTTGCTTAAGGTCTCAATGGAAATCAGAGAAATTCTGCTTGAATTCCTCCATGTCTCATGCAGTTGATTATGGCGCCCCCTAGGAGCTTAATCAGTGAAAGTTGAAGATATGAGAATGCTTGCAAGTTGTTTACATGAAGTGAGAGTGAATAGCAGACAGTTCTCAAGGGAAAGCAAACAGGAAGTTGAAGGTTCAAATCTACTGATTCAACATGTAAGAGAATAGTAATTTCTTCAAATCCAGTACAAAAATAATAACAGGGAGACAATTATTTACTCTCAAATCCTCCTTAATATTTGGATAGGAAACAAGCCAAAACTTTAAAAAAAAACATTTTTTTTAAATTAACCCGCTTGTTCTTGTTGTAAAAAGCCTCTCTTAGGGTACATAAAATTAAAAAAATATAAATTGGGTGATTTAGAAACGGGATGGCCAGACTTAGTGTCCCTTTAAGGCTACAGCGCAGCCTGGAAATGGTGATGTCTCAGCCTCCCAGCAGCTCTTACCAGACAAGCGCAAACACCATTTGCAATCCTCTGGCTACAAGTCGCTGTTCCGGAGGACAGATGGGATGATTCCGACTGTTTTCTTTGTCCTGGAAAACACTCCTGGGCTTCAGGAAGACCTGCCTGAGCCCAAGAAAACTGCCGCGTTGTCAGTTTTGCCTGCGGAGCCCACGGGCACAGCTGTTCAGTCTGCCATGTCCCCACAGAAGTCCCTTTACCAAACTCTTAATTTTCCTGAAACTCAGTTTTATAGGCACCAAATACAGCTTATTAATTACCCGTCCAAAATTGATAACTGGAAATGTTTTAGAAGCTCTCTATGCATGGGGAACAAAATATTGTATATGGAGTTAAGAAACTGCTTTTGACATCATTAGCTTATATATCAATATCTTAAGCAACAGATTTGTCTGTGTGAAATCAGATTCAGCTTATTCATATTTTATATTCTGCATGTTTTCTAAATTGTATTAGAAAGAAGTTTCTAATATGATTTCTAATATGACTTTCTAATCATATTAGAAAGAAGTTTGGTCTTCATATAGCATGCAAACCAAAACTAATAAGAAAGAAGGTTGTGAGCATAAGAATGTCTTATTAAGCTTGAAAACATAAGATTTGGTATTATGCTTTGTTGTGCCATTCAGATAAGTTTTATAATTATTTCAAGAAGACATTATATGGTTTCTATGAAGTTTCAATGAATTGCAGGCATTTTTGGTGCAACTAACTATGGTTGTTGACTGTGCACGCACTAAAGGCCTATAGCTACAGTACTCAAGAAGGGTTCACTATTTTTACTCCGAAATTTAGATATCTCTTCCCTTTATTAGCACATGGTTAAAGAGCAACTTTGTGCTACAATATGCAATTGAAATTCAGTTCAGATTGATTGATGGTTCTGCAAAAAAGTACATATCCATTTGGATGTTCTGAACTGTGCGTTATCTTTGCCACCGAATATAGTTAGAGTTTTGTGTGGGTCCTACTGATATATAGAGGGATTTGTGTGAACAAATAATATCAAAGTCTAGTGTTAGAATCATTTATTTCATAAATAGTGCAATGTCCCAGTGTGAAAAAGTAATTGCCCTCTTAGATTTAGTGACTAGTTGCACCACTTTTAGCTGCAATAACTACAACCGTATACCTGGTTTAGTTGATGATCAGCCTCTACATTACTGTGTAGGAATTTTAGTCCATTCTTCTGGAATGAACCATTTCAACAGTAGCATTTGAGGGTTTTCTAGCATGAACAGCTTCATTTAGATCTTGCCACAATGTTTCTATAGGGTTTAGCTCTAGACTTTGACTTAGCTGTTCCCAAGAATTTGTTCTTCTTCATCCATTGTTTGGTAGATTTGCTTGTATGTTTGGAATCACTGTTTTTGTCATGAGTAAGGATGGCGAGCAGGGGGCTCCCATCCAGACTGTCAAGCGCATGCGTAGCACTGAGGAATTGGTCAGCCATTCAAAGAGACACAGATCGGGACCGCCTTAACCTTTGGGGTTTATATGTCTGGGTTTTCCCACGCTTCTTCAGTTTGTTAGGATTCCTGTTATGTACTAGCAGTAAACATTAAGGACCAGTTCCTTGTCTCAGCGTGTTTCCTGGCTGTTAGGACATCAATCCTAACAAACTCCTACTCCCATTGAAAGAGGGAGGAACAAGAAATTAAGGAGAGATGTTTGGAAATGTCTTCAGAAAACCAAGAAATGCGGCTCGCCATCCAAAAATTGGCAGCAGCCCTGCAACACCACCACCAAGTAGATCTCCAGATCAACACATTACAAGCTGCCATGCTACAGCAGTTACAACAACCAGTTCCGATTAACCCACAACCGGCACCAGCAGCAGCAGCAGCTCCACCAGTAATGTTGAGATCCCAGGGCAGTCTACCAGAGAAATTTGGAGGAGAAGCAGGACAGCTGAGAACCTTTCTCACACAGTGTACTATGTTCTTTGACAGCAGACCCGCAGAGTTCTCCACAGACAGAACCAGAGTCACCTTCATTCTAGGTCTGCTAAAGGGACCAGCAGTCAAATGGGCTATTTCCATGGTGGAGAACAACGACCCGATTCTCAACGACTACCAGAATTTTTTGGCAGGGTTCCGAGCACACTTTGACGACCCGATCAGAGAGGCCACAGCCAGCCGAGAGATTCGGAAGCTCAAGAAAGGTAACAAGAGGGTGGGAATCTACATTGCTGATTTTAAGTTGTTTAGCAGGAGATCTGGACTGGAATGAGAGTGCATTAAAAGACCAATTCAAACAAGGACTGGATGAGGAAATTAAGAATGAATTAGTGCGCCAGGGAACACCAGCTACCCTAGAAGCCTTATATCAGTTATTGGTGGTCATAGATGCCAGGCTAGAAGAGCTCAGGCAGATGCAACCGGGGAGAAACAGGACCCTCAGAGCATTTTCAGGATTTCCAGCTCTCTCCGTAGCATCCTCTCACTCAGCACAAGAGGAGCCAATGCAGATTGGGGCAAGCAGGAGACTGATTTCCAAGGCTGAGAGGCAGAGAAGGGGAGAGAGAGCCCTGTGTTTCTACTGCGGAGCCCAGGGGCACATGGTGAGAGCTTGCCCAGCGAGAGGCCAAGCAACTCCAGTAAGAGCCCCAAGGCAAGCAGCTGAAACAGGAACCAGCTCCAGCGGTCTCCCTCCACAGAGCTCAGCAGGGAGACCATAAATCAATTGAGGGCTCATTCCAAAGATTCCAGGCAAGCCTTTTACTACTTACCCGTACTCATACACGTCAACCCAGAGCACCAGGTCAAGCTAGAGGCCATCATGGATTCCGGAGCTTCAACCAATTTTATTGATGTGCAGACCGTACAGGACTTCAACATCCCGACCAGAGAATTGCCATGCCCCATAGAAGTGGAGACCATTGACGGCCAGCCCCTCAAGGCAGGGCCGATTAGAAGGCTCACAGAACCGGTGCAACTGACAATGGGAGACCACACTGAGTGGATCCAGCTTTATGTTACTGCATCGCTAAATGTGCCGGTAATCCTAGGCACGCCTTGGCTGAGGATCCACAACCCGTTGCTGAACTGGACTACAGGAGCAATCTCCTTCCCAGCTAAGGAATGCCAGCACCACAAGATTCAAGCCGCTCCACGCTCTCCAGCAACCAACGCAGTCACAGTAGCAGGGGGAGTCCACTTGCCAGCCAAGTATGCAGATTTTGCAGATGTTTTCAGCGAACAAGAGGCCACAGCACTACCCCCCCATAGGGACTGTGACTGAACCATTGCGTTGATACCAGGAGCCAAGATTCCAGCAAGGAAACAATATCCCATGTCCCCCAAGGAACTAGCCACCTTAAAGGATTACTTGGACTCCAATCTCCAAAAGGGTTTCATCCAACTACCTTCTTCGTACCAAAGAAGCCTGACCCGTTGGCACCTGCAACCCAGGAGACACCCATGAGAGTGGTCCACGACTTCAGTTTTTTAAATAAACAAAAAGAGAATCCTATCCTCTGCCCTTAATCTCAGATCTGCTAGATTGCTTACAGAAGGCACGCATTTTTACAAGGTTGGATCTCAGGAGTGCGTACAATCTGATCCGGGTGAAAGAGGGGCACGAATACCTGACTGCTTTCGACACCAGGTTTGGAAAATTTGAGTACCTTGTTATGCTCTTTGGCTTGTCTAATGCAGGAGCCATATTTTCCAGATTTATGAATCAAGTTTTCTCTGATTTACTAGATAAGTATCTGGTCATTTATCTAGATGACATATTAATTTTCTCTGAGGATGCTACAACTCATGTAACCCATGTACGTAATGTCTTGCAAAGACTGAGAGAGAACAGGCTGTTCGCCAAGCTAGAGAAGTGTGCCTTTGATTTAACTGAATTACATTTCCTGGGCTATAAAGTCTCAACAGAAGGCATATCCATGGATCCTTCTAAGGTCCAGGCAATTATCTCTTGGCCACCTCCCCGAAATGTTAAAGAGGTCCAAAGACTGTTAGGATTTTATAATTTTTATAGGCGTTTCATAAAGGGCCATAGTGATCTCGCTAGACCCCCTCACACAGCTTTTGAAGAAAGGAGCAAAATTCATTTGGGGGGAGAGACAGCAAGCAGCCTTCCAAGAATTTAAACAGCTCTTTGCATCCCAGCCGCTGTTAAGACACCCTGATCCCACGAAGCAATTCATCATGCATTCAGATGCTTCAGATATTGCCATTGGGGCAGTGTTATTGCAATATACAAACAAAGCCGAGAATACATTGCTTCCTTGTGCCTTTTTTTCACGCCTACTCTCACCAGCAGAGAGAAACTATGATGTTTTTAACACGGAGTTGCTGGCAATTAAAGCAGCATTCCAAGAGTGGAGGCACTGGCTAGAAGGGGTAACCTTTCCTATGAAAGTTTGCACCGATCACAAGAATTTACAGCTTCTACAAAACACCAGATCCCTCACCCCACGCCAGATCAGATGGAGCCGTTTCAATTTTGTTATTTCTTATGTGCCCGGGGCACAAAACTGCTTGGCAGACGCCCTGTCTCAATCCTTTCAGGCAAACCCCGCCACTCACCAGGAGGTACAGGCTACTATATTACAACCTCACAACTTTGATCAGTCTATGAGGGGGAGCCAGACAGAGATTTTAGCAGCAGGCAGACAAGCAGAGGACCTATTTACAAGAGTCAGAGATCAGCAGCAACAGGACCCATATGCCAGGGCCAGGATGGATGACCTCCAGAGGGCCTGGCAAGACATTGCCTCCCCATTCAATGTGGAGGCAGGAATCCTCTGGCATAGTGGGCGATTGTATATTCCCCCTTCATTGAGGGAAGAAGTACTGAGACTGTGTCATGACCACCAAACGGCAGGCCACGGAGGCATTTTCAAAACTCTCCATAGAGCTCTGAGAGACTACTGGTGGCCTAAGATGGTTGCAGACATAAAGGGTTACGTTGCTTCTTGTCACACCTGCAGACGAGCCAAGCCTCTCCCAGGGAAGCCCACAGGACTCTTGCAACCCCTACCCACCCCTAGTCAGCCTTGGGATACAATCTCCATGGATTTCATCACTGATTTACCCCCGGTCCAGGGCCTGACTTCCATACTGGTGGTGGTGGACCTTTTCACAAAGATGGCACATTTTATTCCTTGCAAGGGCCTCCCATCTGCACCAGCCACAGCGCAGTTGTTCATGGACCATGTTTTTAGGTATAGAGGCATGGTGAATCACTTGGTGAGTGACAGAGGCCCACAGTTCACTTCCAGGTTCTGGAGGGCCCTTTTCCAGTCATTAGGGGTCCAGATCCACCTGTCATCAGCGCATCATCCTGCCAGTAATGGGCAAGCTGAGAAAATTAACCAGTGGTTACAGCAGTATCTCAGGTGTTACACCACTTATCGGCAAGACAATTGGCCAGCCCTGCTGCCCATGGCAGAATTCACATATAATAATTCTGTACAGTCCTCTACCAAGATGTCCCCTTTCCAGGCACTCTACGGGGTTAACCCTCGGGTGTTGCCCACCTCCTCCCAGCAGGGAACTGTTCCAGCCGCGGCTGATTTTCTTAAAGAGCAACAAGCCGCACAGGAGTTGTTAAAGGAGCAGCTGAACAGGGCAAAGAGTGCTTACAAGAGGGCGGCTGATGCTCACAGACAAGAGGGGCCAGCGACTGCGGTAGGAGACAAAGTGTGGCTCTCTACCAAGTTTTTGATCTCTACCAGACCCTCCAAGAAGTTGGACTCTAAGTTTGTGGGCCCTTTCACTGTGGCGCAGCAGATAAATCCAGTGGCTTATCGTTTACAGCTCCCACCATCCATGAAAGTCCATCCAGTGTTTCACAGAGCCTTGCTAGCCAAAGACCTTCCCCCAAGTGCCTTGCAATCGCAACTGCCCCCCCCCCCACCTCCAGTAATTGTGGAGGGAGAGGAGGAGTACGAAGTTGAGGAAATTCTGGACTCTAGGAGGAGGGGAAGCGGCATCCAATATTTCATACACTGGAAAGGGTACCCTGAGGAAGAGCGCACGTGGGAGAATGCCAGAGATGTGCATGCACCAGCACTGGTTCATCGTTTTCATCAGCTTTTCCCTCACAAACCCAAGCCTCGCACTCTACCAGAGATTCCTCACTTGACTGAGCAAGCAGAGGAATCCCAAGCAGAAGAGTTCGTGAGTGTGCACTTCCCCCCCCCCACCTGAAGCCTTCACTCCAGTTACAGAGGAGGTGGGGGACCCGCAGCCCTCCACCTCGGGCTTGCATTTCCCAGGGGGGAGGGGGGCAACTCTTCTAATTATCTAGCTATTTTCCAGCAGCAGCCACCAGGGCCAGAAGCGTTATCAGACCTGGAGAGCAGCACTGATTCGTCCGTGGAGGAGTTTTCCTTTGAAGACTTTCCATCGTTGCCCAGTTCCCATGGGATCTTAGAAGCAGACGGCACATCTTATCAAGACTCTGGAGGGGAGGGGGCTGAAATGGAATGTGAATCTAGAGGGGAGGGTGATGTCATGAGTAAGGATGGCGAGCAGGGGGCTCCCATCCAGACTGTCAAGCGCATGCGTAGCACTGAGGAATTGGTCAGCCATTCAAAGAGACACAGATCGGGACCGCCTTAACCTTTGAGGTTTATATGTCTGGGTTTTCCCACGCTTCTTCAGTTTGTTAGGATTCCTGTTATGTACTAGCAATAAACATTAAGGACCAGTTCCTTGTCTCAGCGTGTTTCCTGGCTGTTAGGACAGTTTTGCTGCATAACTCATCTCCACTTCCACTTTAGCTGGCAGGTAGATGGTTTGATATTCTCCTGTAAAGTTCTCTGATCCAGTTGAAAATGTGTGCCCCCTTCAGTGATGACAAGTTATCAAAGCCCTGAGGCACTGAAGCACCCCAAAACCACGATACTACCACCTCCATGCATGACAGTTGGTTTGAGGTTCTTATGATGAAATGCAGTGTTTGGTTTCCACCAGATGTAATGACATACACGTAGCTGGAAAAGTTTCACTTTTGACTCATATGTTCATGGAACATTCCTGCAAAAGTCTGGAGAATCATGTAGGTGATTTTTGGCAACAATGAAATAAACACCACTGGTTTTTGTGTGAAATGGTTTCCCCTTCATATTCTCAATGTATCTCATTTTTAGCCATTTTTTTATTCCAGAGTCATGAAGACTGACTTCAGCCAAGTCAAGAGAGGCCTGCAGATCCTTAGATGTTGATCTGGATTCTTTGTGTCTTCCTGGATGATTGTACTCTGGAATGATTTTGACAAGACAGTTAACCTTTTTTTATATATAATTTTTTATTAAGGATTTTGATTACAATAGTAAAAACTGATATAAATTAATCTAAGAAAGAAAAAAAGGAATAAAAAGTGCAAGGAAAAAGAAAAAAGAAAGAAAAAGAAAAAAGAAATATATAAAGTGATTTCCAACCTTCATTACAACAAGCACAGACAAATTTAGAAACTGTTCATGCCTATAAGATTACAAACAGATGTCTCTTCATCCCATATCCCATCCCTTACCTATAAGCAAATCCATAAAACATCAACTTTTCAGTCCTGTTGCCAGCAAAAAGTTCATAAAGGGTTGCCAGAACTTCGCAAATAAATATCTTATTTTAACTTTGATCAAATAAACCAACTTTTATTCCTTCCTTTTACTTCTAACAGTCTTAATCTTTAGTTCATTCTAATATTCTCATAGGATTTGATTTCTCTTCAATTATTCTTTATCCTATCACACAGACTTCTTCAAGGGTTTAACAAGCTTCTTTTCTAGATCCAATGAGAAAACATTTTCCAGGTCATTCTCTTGGTTTGTCATTTGTATTTCGCATTTAATTTTTAAAATGTCAGCCAGTTTCTTTTGTATATCCAATAAAGCATCCTTTTCCAAATCATTTTCTTGGTATTGCCATTTGTAATTTCACTTTTGGTACTTTATCTGCCTTGTCAGACAAAATTTGCTCCACATCTGTCATTCCCTCATTGACATCTTTTGGACATACTCTATCCATAGAATCAGACATCATTACTAACACTGTTAATATTATAGCTACTAATTTCTGGCTTCATTCTTCAAAGATCTCCTTTAATATTTCCAGTGTTATGGCATTTTGTAAGTCCCAATTAACTGACACCAAAAGCTGGATTGTATTTTTTTCCCCTTCTATTTAGAAACATTAGTCCCCCCTAGTGTCCAGTTTCTAAAATCACAAAGTCGCTTATCTTTGTTATGAGCCAAAATAACTGTGGTTCTCACAAGAAGCTATTTTTTAATATAGTTAATTGCAAAATCTATAGTAAAAGTCAATATTCCAAATTTAACTGGAGCCTTAATCCATTTGTAACTTTCTTAGATCAAAATCTTACTTAGCTTTTTGCTGTTTATTTCCAATTCTTTAAGTTTTTAAACTTGTAATCAATTTTGCTTTTGTTCAGAATTGAAGCTAAACTCAACTGGCAACTTTTCAAACTTCTAGTTCTTAAGGTCCCTTCGTCTCCTGGCACTCAAACCTGCAGAAGACTGCTGTCCTGCAGTCTCCTCACAAGAAGCAGCTGTCCAAAGTACATGTGGGTGATCTTCTGTCCTCTCCTTATCCAGTGAGGTTCTGAAGAGCTGGTCTACTCACCAGTTCTTTGGTCTTTGTCATGGTTTTTGGCTCTGCTTTTGTGGAGACATCTTCATTTTACCATGCCTCCTCCAGAAGAGGACAAGACTGCTAATTTTGAGAAGATTCACTACTATCCCAAATCTCCATTTCACAACTATGTCTTTGATTCTGAATTGGCAGAGCCCCATAGCTTTGTAATCTTTTCCAAAATGTAAGGATCAATTACTTTTTATGGAAGTCTTCAGAAATTCAGTTTAAGCATGTCTCTAGAATCTGTGAGGTGAGAACTTCACTGTGATGAGGGAAGCAAAAGTTTGCCAGTTTCATATAGGGCAGAGCGGATCTAAATCAGCCTTGATTGTTTAAAGAGCTATTCACATACCTGGCTGTAGGTATCCCTTTGATTGGATTGGATTGATTGACAGAGGGAGGGGCGATTGTTTTTCACTCTGGAACCTTGCATGTTGAATGACTTTATGAAATAAACAAGTACCTAACTTTGGTGCTATTTGTCCACTCGGTCTCCCTTTATATATCAGTAGATCACACATGAAGTTCTGATAACGTTCAGTGGTAAAGGTATGCAAACCTTCAGAAAACCTGAAAGAGGCAAATACTTTTTCATTACTATTTACAGCCTTGTGCAAAATGTTACATTACCACAAGGTGGCAGAGTTGACATGTACATGCATATTAGAGGAACTCTAGTGTTTTTAACTAAATGAAGATGTTCTAAAAGCATTCAGCTAATAAATGTGCACTCCCTGTCAAAATGCATACCCTGTAACGCATCATCAGAAAGACTGGAATGTTTATTAGCTGTCACAGAACAAAGTTTGTGTTTTCAGCAAATTGTTCGGTTGCAAAGGGAATTACAGTATCTCTTTTGTTTGGAGATACTGTACATTGCATACCTGTTAGGGATAAAGGAAGGAATCTGCTCAGATAATGGCTGATTTCACCACTGAAGGGCTATTCAACCTCTTTGAAGTAAAAGAGTCTTTCGTAGGGTGAAATATCTGAAGCCTCAGATGCCATGTCTATTAGGAAGAGACAGAAGGTGTGAGCGATCGGAGGTCCTATTATCATTTTCCCTTCAAACTCTACATAAAAGAAAATAGCAGGAAAAGGAAAGGGGAAGTGGGAGTATGTAGTGGATGGGAATAATTTCGTCAAGGGCATCCATTTCACTGTGAATCACAGCTGTTTTGACAGGGATGCTGGGGGGATTTCCCACTTGGTGCCAACTGAGAAGAAAGCAGAGGTAAAACTGTAGAATGTTTCCATGCATCCCAACTCCCCAACAACTGAATCAATCTTTTCTGAAATTTTACAAGTGATTGGCCTAGGAATCTCTCCATGATTTTATATGCTATTTTGATTAAAATTGCCCCAGGAATCCCTTTCACTTGAATTTTAACCTCTTTTGCCCAAAAACCTCTGCAAGAATCCATTTGAAATCTGCTAGGCTTCATCTTCTCAGGGCACTATGCTTGCAAGTATTTCCCAGTTTTATGATAATGGAAAACTTTATAGCCATTTGTTCTTTTCCATCTTAATTAAATGGGAAGATAGACCAAGCCCCAGTGTTTCCAAAAGGTCACTTCTGCTTTGGTAGCCAGAGTATATGTATGTCCTCTACATATATCTCCAAGTCGGTGGGATATGGGGAAGCATATGATGACTGACAAGGTAGGCTCTAGATCGGAGATCCTAGCTTGCATAAAATAGGGGGGAAACACTTGGGGTAAACTGAGCTTTGTCTGCACTTGTAGCATATTGGACCAAACATGCTAAATGGTGATTGTCCTTAAGGTTAGCTGGGAGTGTTGCAGCTGGCATGGGTGTGACTAAGCCCAGTATCCAATCTCCACATTCTCAATAAAAGGCAATATGTGAAAGCTTTGATGGGTGCTGGAGGTGTGGACTACATTGTCACCAGAGTTTAAACAACTTTGTTAGTTTGGTGGAGGTGAATTTGGTTGATTGAAAAATTACAATGTCAGATGATTACTGTTGCTAATAAGAAATACTGTATGAAAAGGGATGCTCTGTGAAATGTGGAACAGGAACAAAAAAATGTGTAGAAAAAACTGGTTACTGCAATAAATGAGGATGAGAGAAAAATCTCATATAAGGTGCGTATACAGAAAAAGGATAGTTGCAGAAAAATGTAGCCAAAGAAAGCAAGAAATGGTTAAGAAGAACAGAGAAAACATAGAGCAATTCTGATGGGAAAAAAATTGTTTTGTAAGTGGGTGAAAAGTGCTAAATAAGGAGCCTCCAGCAGAGTGGGTGGAATTAAGAATAAAAGCGATGATGCGATTTGGGATGAAACTAGAGTGAAAAATGCTGGAAGGAAGATATCAAAGATTTGCATGAGAATATTACTAAGACGTCCAAGAGTGGAATTGAACCGTATGCCATAAATGTTACTGTACATGAAAAAGAATTTAGGAATACTGTGAGATTGCTGAAAAATGCTGAGGCTGCAGGTATAGATAGTGTAATTGGAGAAATGTTAAAGTATGGATCATAGAGTGTCAGTGCAAGTTGTTTAACATCTGTGTGAAGACTACATCTGTTATTACTGGGAGAATGCTATTATGGTTCTCCTATTCAATAGGAAATGTACTAAGAGTAAATGCAGGGAAATAAGCTTGCTTGGTGGTCCATTCTCAAGACTGCACCTTTCCAGCTTCTTCAATCTTTCTTTTAAGATTCTGTCATCTCCTGTTTCCACCATAACACTGTCTTCATATCTTTGTGCTGTCCTTTGTGCCCCCCTTTACTAAAGAAAGGAAGTGATGGTATCCAGAGTAAAAGAACAGACTGGATCCTAATTTGATTATTTCTAAGAAATTATTTATGCCTTTTTTTATCCTAGGAGAGTTTGTTAAACTAAGAAGAGTCAAATGTCACTCTGGAGAATCTCTTTGCATTCATTATAGGGGTCTGTAGTCATTATGTGCACATCACATTACCCCTATGACCCTTTTAAAGCTAGCGATGCTAATAAAATCCAGACATAATGGACTCATAATATGAATTTGCACTGCTCCAGTACTACTTTTTATTCAGAATCAGACACAAAACCTTTATTACTTTCTCTTGAAGAATAAGACATATTTTGAGCTATTTTCTACTTCTGGGGCTAGTATTCTACTGTCAGAGACCAGTAGCTGCAACTTATTACTTTGTACCCTTACTCTGCTTTGTTTCACACATCTATTTATTTGTTTTATTTAAAACATTTATATGAATGCCCAGCTCAACACTGGCCAGCTTACAAAAACAAATTTTAAAAAATTAACAAAACCTAATGAAAAGAATACAAAACAGAATGCATATACCTACAAACATTAATGAATGAATGAAACAATAACATGGCAATCCAAACAGCAATATCACCATCAAGAATCAGGGCTCCAAGGCATCACAACCCAAAGGCCCAGAGAAAGACTCAGGTCTTGGCAGGCTTTCTTAAGGCCAGCAGGGTTGAGGCCAGCCACATGTCAGGAGGAAGGTCATTCTGTAAGATAGGAGCTGCCAGCAAGAAGGTGCCAAAGCCAATTGTGAGCCAGTGCAGCTCGCATGGTGGTGTCACATGGGCATAGCGAGAAGCGCCCATAACTACCCATGCCACTGCATTCTGAACCAATTGTAGCTTCCAAATGTTCTCCAAGGACAGACTCATGTTGAATACATTGCAATAATCCAACTGGGAAGTGACTAAGGTGTGAGTGACCATGAACAAGGCCTTTCAATCTAGAAAAGGGCACAGGACTCCCCTGGCCACAGCTGCCACCTGCTTTTCAAGCAGGAGCTATGAGTCTAGGAGTTGAATTGAGTCTAAGCGGGATAGTGCCACCCTCCTCAGAGTCAAGGATGGAAACTCTTCAATTCTAGGACCTAAAGGCTCTAAAACCCATAGCCACTCAGTCCTGGTAGGGTTGAGCAAAAGCCTGTTCTTTCTGATCCAGGCCCACAGGACAGAACCTTGACAGCTTCACCAGGATGGCTGGGGACAGAAACTTACAATTAAGTATCATCAACATATGATGATACAGCACCCCATGCCAATGGATGACCTCTCCCAGAGGCTTCATGTGGATGTCAAAAAGGAGCGGGGAGAGGGTACAGCCCATAAGCCCTCTGCAAAGCAGAAGGCTGAACTAGACTGTTTTCCCCACCCCTCAAAAACACTGTCAGGAACTGGCCATAGAGGAAAGAGGTACGAACTCCCATACTCCTTCCAAGCCCATCCCAGGGATGGCAAGTCACCACAAAACTGCCCTCCTCCCTCTGCTAACCCCCTAACCTAGTTCAGAAAGATACCATGTTGATGGTATTGAAGGCAGCTGACATGTCAAGGAGGGTCAGGATGAATGCACTACTCGCATTCTGAGCCTGCCAAAAGTCATCCACCAGTGTGACCAAAGCTGTCTCAGTACTAGACCTGGCCTGAAACTTGACTGAAAGGGGTCTAGATAATCTGCTTCCTCCAGAATCCCCTGAAGCTATAGGATGACCACTTTCGGACAAAACCAGACAAAAGCTGTCCAGATCAGTAGGATCCAGTGATGGCTTCTTGATGAGGGCACAGACCACTTCCTCTTTAAGACTGAGTGGAACAGCTCCTCCTCTCAAGGAAGCAGCAACCACTGCATGAATCTATCCACATCCCCCCTCCTTGGAGGCTTTAACCAACCAGGAGGGGCGTGGATCTAAAACACAGGTGGACATACCCACAGCACTGAAGACCCTGTCCACTTCCTCTGGACTAACAGGCTTAAACTCCTCCCAGAGTTTGGAACTAAGATGACTGTGCTCCAGTCATCTCCAGTGGTCTTGTCCAGCTGCAGTCCACTTTAGAGCAAATCTGAACTTTTTTTTTTTTTTTTTGGCCAGGTATTGAAAATAGTCCTCACAGCAGGTGGGATCAGGTTGCCCTGAACAGGGCCACTTGCCAACTCCCAGAGGATATAATTGTTGTTGTTTATTCGTTTAGTCACTTCCGACTCTTCATGACTTCATGGACCAGCCCACGCCAGAGCTTCCTGTCGGTCGTCAACACCCCCAGCTCCCCCAGGGAAGAGGATATAATAAAAGTGGAGAAATAAGCTCATTTCACTGCTCTTATTGCCACCAGGGAAGTCCTAATAAAGGCTCTCACCCATGTCTGGTTGGATTTGCTCCTTGTTTTCCACAAGCAGTGCTCTAGGCATCTCTTCTGCTGATTCAACTCCAGAGGTCCTCCAAAAACTAGGGGGCACAGTGGGGTCTGCGAACAAAGAGAGTCTGCACAGGCGTGGTCCATTTTAAAGCTGTTGCCACTGCCTCATTCCAGGTGGAGAGCAAGGCCTCAATCAAACTGTGTATCAGAGCCTCAAGTATAATCTCCAGCTCCTTCTGAAACCCAACCGGGTCCATCAAGCACCTGGGGTGGGCTGATCACATATGACTGGGACTGTTGTTAATATCCCCCAACTCTAGAACATGTTGCCACCACACCAAGACAAAAACAAGGTCTAATGTGTGTCTGTCCCCCTTATTCCCACCCCATGGGTCAGGACTGCAATGGGCCAGGTCAAGTCCATGATTGCCATGGTGGCCATGAACTCCCATACTCCTTCCAAGCCCATCCCAGGGATGGCAAGTTGAAAACCTGTTTTATAAGTCCAGGGAATTCCACCACCAGCCCAGAGATGGTGTTCAACATGGCTGGGAAGCTGCTTTGTAGCAGGGAGAATGATACAATACCAATCTCAACTGTCCACTCAGTTGCCCTAAATCATATTAATATAGTGCAATGCAATGCAATGCAAATATATTTCTTTGATTGTGGTTTAGCATGTTATGTGAACATCACCAGCTGTGGCTTAGTCAATAAATGGGGGGTTTAAATGATATATACCCTAACACAATCTGAAGCCCATCTTCTGCCCTTCCTTTGTGAAGCAATCTCAATCCAATCTTAACATTGGCAAATCTGACTGTCCATTCACCATGGCTTCCACTTGTCTCATGTATGTCATAATTTTACTAATGCTGGCTCTGCTTTTGTATGGGATGGAAGATTGGGGTGTAATCCTTTTCAGGGGAAGGTTTGTTACTATTAAAAAACTGAAGACCCACTTGCCATGTGTTGGGTCAGGTTTCTATCACTGCAACCTCAGCTTCCAAAGGAGGATAACAGAAGAGAAGGCAAATGAATAGAATCATCAAAATCCTTTCAGAGATATGGGGCATCACAAAAATAGAAGCCAAACACATGCTATTTTGGACACCTTTCAAAATAGAATTATGCTTTCCAAAACGATGTAATAAAATGTAGAATGTGTAAAATACAATTAACAAAATGTCTGTGAAATTTCTATTCCTAATAAAAGGTGTGAGAAGCAAAATGATTGGTTTACATTCTTTGGAGTTATGTGAGATTATATAATTTCAGGGGAAGTATACTTATTATTGAAGGGATGCGGTGGCGCTGCGGGTTAAACTGCTGAGCTGCTGAGCTTGCCGATTGGAAGGTTGGCGGTTCGAATCCGCGTGATGGGGTGAGCTCCCATTGCTAGTCCCAGCTCCTGCCAACCTAGCAGTTCGAAAACATGCAAATGTGAGTAGATTAATAGGCACCGCTTCGGTGGGCAGGTAATGGCGTTCCGTGTAGTCATGCCGGCCACACGACCACGGAAGTGTCTATGGACAAACGCCGGCTCTTCAGCTTTGAAACAGAGACGAGCACTGCCCCCTAGAGTCAGACACAACTGGACTTAATGTCAAGGGAAACCTTTACCTTTATACTTATTATTGGGTGAGTAAATTAGGAAGGCTCAAATCTCGCTCCCATATGTCTCAGATCCATTGTTCCATGCCGTCACTTCCTACAGCAATCAGAATTACTACCTTTCCAGCTGGCTCATTCTGGGTTTGCTTAACTGTGATTTAATGAATAAAGCACAACTTGGCTGCGTATGCCATGCTAAACCATAAACTATGGTTTATATTGATGGGCTTCTGTAACATGCTAAGCCAACACCAAAGTCAACCATCTAGTTTGTGGACTCAGCATCTCTTTTGGTAGAAGGTGGGAGGTTTCCAGATACTCCTGGGCCTAGAAGGTCATTTTGTCTACTTTACTTTGTTCAGAGAGTGGTGTCAGCCTTGTGAGGTAGTCTAGACAAGACGCACACCCAGAAGTACTAACTGTAACTTTATTGTAAGGTTACATTAACAGAATCTTGCAAGTTTGAAAGTACATCTCTCCCCTCTCACCTTTATAGTCCAAGAAACTAGGGAGGGTCCCTTCTGAGATGTTTACCATGCCCCCATTTCTTCTGTGGGCTCAGCTGCCTCTTGTCTGACCATTGCCTAGTCTGCTGCTGTCCCTCCTGTTTCCCAAGGTCATTCCCACATACCATTACAAGTGGCCAAGCTAGCTACACAATCCTGTGTGCATTTTTGTCAGTTCTGTTGTAGGTCTTGACCCAGAATAAAAGTTATTTGGGGTTCCCTAGCACCCATCCAGAAAGTCTTCTGGAGTAAAGAGGAAACAATATACTGATATAAGCTTTCACCAAAATGACCAATCATGATCAGGCAAAGAGAACCAATCAAAGACCAACCCGTACCAACCTTCACCAATCGGAAACCAGCTCAGCTAAAGACCAATCAGAAGTCAGGATACCTGGCTATAAAGACAGGAACCCAGTCAGTCCCTGCTCAGTTGCCTGTGATCTGCATAGCAGATCACCTTGCCTCTGAAGATGCCAGCCCTAGTTCCTGGTGAAATGTTTGGAAATCTGTTGTCTAGACCACAGTCACTAAACTCTGAAGCCCAACACTGCTTAAAGAGAAAACATTTGGCATGCAGAAAGAAGCCATTCCTGGAGGAAAGTCATCCACAGCATGGAGAGGAGAAAGGAACAGCCCAGAGAAGCAGGCAATAAGAAAAGGCTGTCAACTAGTAAGGCCTGATAAAGGTTGCCTTGTCTTTTTGCCATCTCAGGGGATAAGTGCGTGCCAGAAGATCATCAACTAATCTTTTCTTTGCATTCATGTTGTGCTTGATCTAAAAAAAGAGAAAGAGAAAGGAAAGAAGAATCAGACCCAGTTAGTACTTTAATGGTGTCAGAAGGATCAGACACCTGCTTTTCCTGCAGTTCATGCCCAAGCCAGGAATCCAATAAAACACACCAGATGATCAATGGAGGTCAAAGAAAATATATTTATTCAACCCAAGGTTGTCAAGTAACTTTGGGTGGTGGCCGCAAAGGGACTGCTCCTCCCCTTCTTATAGGTTTTTAGTTTAAAGATTTAGCCAATCGTTATCAATAGAATGGAATGTGTTAGCTTATTATTCCTCCTGTGCAATCCTTCCTTCCTTTCATATTCTGTTAAAACAGAAGTTTCCTTATCTATAGTTAACCACAATGTCTATATAAACAGGCATTTTATCTTTCCTATACATATGTCTTCTGATACATAAGATATACTGTAAGTTTTCCTTTACATAGATTTTGCTATGTGATGTTTTCATTTATTTAAAATGGTAGGAACCAACCTTTTCCTTTTATAAAATGGCATTACTACTGCCAATACAATCTTTCATCAATCCTTAATTTAAACTTATTGTAAGCATACAAGGAAAATATTCCAACAATGGGAAGCCACCACAAAGTCATAGAGCTCTAAGCTAGACTGGGAAGTCAAAAACACTTTCAGAAGAAGGCCCTGGCAAACGGCTTCCCTACTGTTACCAAGACACATGAATGTAACACATACTATAAATAAACTGTATCAGGTGATATAACCCTGCTTGATACAGTTAGGAGGCCAGCAAATTGTTCATCCTAGGTTTCCTTTTTTATTTATTGAAATTATGTCAAAATTGGAGGCCTCATCAAGGGCTGGCCCTGGGCAATTCCCTGATTTGCCCACTCCCCAATCCAGCATTGCATTTAGGGCATGGCAGCAGTGAAGGCTGGGAGGAGCCACCTTAATTGTTGACATCATGCTCAGTTACACCCTGGAGTGGAGTGGGAAAACCAGTGCAGAACATTTCCAGTAGCTTCTTTATCTTTCACTGATAATGATTTTTTTTTTCCAGAACGTTACAGAGGACGCACACTTCTCTGTTTATTGATGCTGGTAGTCACAAGATTGGGGTGTAAATTTCAGGAAGAGAGAGCTTTGGGTGCTGTCGCCACCACTCAGTTTGCACAGTACATCAAAGCAGAGATTATCCAGTCACATTTAGCCTAGCATGTTGTGCAAATCTAGCCCATGTGATTATTTTACAGTTCAGCGTGTAGTGAGAAGAGTTTGGGTTAATTCATTAAAACATGGTTTAATTAAATGTGAAAACAGCCAATTAAGAGGGCTGTGGTGGTAAAAATAGCATGGTTGGCAAGGTGCAGAAACTTACTGTGCTTCCAGATGGTATTCTAAAGTTTTTCAGACATTGCTCTTGTCTTGAAAGCTAGTATAGAAAGTAGCTACAAGCAGAATTACATTTGACTTTATTTCTTCAATCTGGTGCCTTCCAGATAGGATGACCTTCCCCCAAACTGAGATATCTAGCTTATTAGAATTCTTTCCACCAGATTCTTCACTGTATGCTTTCCCACCCATGCCATAAGGAGATTGTGCTGCTATTTCAGCTCTTATCCCCAAAAACAAAGTTAGGAAACAGAACAACACTGAGTAAACACAGAAGGATCACAGGACAATGACTATTGAACATCTGGACTCTCTGTTAAATCTGAGTGAAGTAGGTTGTGTGTGTGTATGTGAGTGAGTGAGTGAGTGAGCGACTGGCCCAAGGTTACCCAGCTGGCTTTGTGCCTAACGTGGGACTAGAACTCATGGTCTCCTGGTTTCTAGCCTAGTGCCTTAACCACTACACCAAACTGGATCTCTGAAGTAGAGATAGGGGTATATAAGATATTGTGACTATGAAACTGTCAGGCTTGAAACTGGTGATCCAACCTTCCTCAATGTGCTCCAGTGTTGTTCTGCCCATTCTAAGGGATTGGAATTCCCTTGTTTTGAATTCAGAACATCCGTTTCACATTCAAATCAGAGTTGTTTTGAGTTGAGACACTTCCAGAATATTTGAAACAGTGTCAGAACACATCCTGATAAATTTGGAGCAACCTAGTTAGAACCTGGACCACTTTGTACACATATAACTGGAAGCATAGTGATGCTAGTATAATTTACTTTTTTGGAAGCACCACAGGCCTGAAAAAAGACCTTCCCCCAAAACATAACTAGGTAAGAATGCTATGGAATACAGAGGGAAAAAAAGGAGTGTAAAAAGTGAAGAATTGGAAGGACATTTATATTTCTTTCTTCACTCAACAGCTGCAAAAATAAAGTTTGTGGATGGTGTTTGAAGAGAGCTGGTAAGCTGAACATTTAAACAAATTGCTTCTGCTGATTCTGGCATTTGGGGAAGATGTCTCATAAACCTTTCTCCTGTGGCACAGGGATCTCTTGGTTTCTAGAGAGACTATTGCAAAGTTAGGAAGTGAGGCTTCAAACAAGAAAACTTGGCCATGTGAGAGCACTGATTGACACCCCAATTCAGCTGGGAGATATTCCAAGAGCTGCATTTCCCGCAGAAATTGTATCTGCTGTTATTCCTTCAGAAGCAAGCATTTTGAGATGCTATTCACCTCACTAAATTTACACTTTGCAGAATTTGCCGATAAGGCTGATAAGATTGAGGGGAGATACGACAATATCAATAAGCAGTTAAAAGTAAGTAAAGTTCAAGCAAGTGAGAAATTAATTGGAAGTGTAACTGTTCGAGACATAATAATAAAGAGCCAGTGTTTTGCGAAGCAGCTTTAGATCAAACCCAAGGATAAGGAACAGCAAAAAAAATCTGCTTAGATTTTCTTCCCTAGAGCATACAGATGTTCAAAAAATGCTTTTTACCTGTTTCAGTCTGTTCTTGAGACTGTTTTTTACCTGTTTCAGACTGTCCTTCTTATAGAAGCAGCCTATTGGGTGTCATCTAGAAGCAGCAGGGCTTCACGATCTTCTGATCCTTTGTCACTGAATTTCTTCAAAGAGCTGATCGAGATAAAATATTGCAAACAGCTAGACTGACAACACATGTGGAATATGAGGGAAATATGATAATGATGTTCCCAGATTTACCTTTCCGTCATACAGAGGCAGAGAATTCCACCAACCTTTTCTTATGGCCACATGACCAAGGGTTACAAATTTCTTCCTACAGTATATCCTGCAATATTGGGCTTATCCTTGGAGACTGGCACGAGGACATTTTATAGTATTGAAAAGGCTGCTAATTATCACAAACAAGAGGCAGCTATCCATCTAGATCAGGGGTTCCGTGAGAGGACACTAGGGGTTTCCTGGGAGATCACGATTTGTTTAAAAAATTATTTCAAATTCCGGCAACTTCACATTAAAGAGGAAAGTTTCCTTCTTGATTTTTCATTTAAGAACACCGTTAATGCATATATACAGGCCTACACATGAAACGAATATAATAATTTTGTAATTTCTGGCCTACATTTGAGCCTGAATGTGCAGGGGTTCCTTGAGGCCTGAAAGGGTTCCTCCAGAGTCAAAAGGTTGATCTAGATGTGGAAGATGTAGAAGCTCTGCAGCAGAAAGGATTCCTCTTTGTCTCCTTTCCCTCCCTTTTTTTTCCTGTTTGTAGCTTCAAAGGGGCAGAGAAAGAGGAATCTGGTTAATTGTCATGTTTCTACTGGGAATCCTGTAGGTAGGTTTGCGAATTTTATTTTCAATTTTTTTTTGTACATTTAATAGTTTGCTATTTAGGGTTTTGTGTAAGTGGTTTTGTTAACAGACTTGAATAAGAGATTTTCTTCAGATACATTTTTCTTCATTTACTTTTTTCTATTTTTTCCACATATTTTCCATAAATAACTTATTAGTAAGCGTGTTCCTTCACCTCCAAATGAATTATATGTTTATGAAGGTCCAGTTTTTAATTTTTGGTTATTTTATAGTTTAGACCTGGAATATAGTCCGGTGCCATTCTTATATATTTCTGTTTATAAAATAGCCACATTTTGCTCATGGCTGTTAAAGGCCTGAGAGGGACAGCTTAAAGAAGACATTTAAAAAAATAAATTTAAAAAATATTTCAGCAAGAAGTAGGATTGAATAGATTTATATCAGTGGAAATCCAAAATCTGCCAGAGGATTGGCTATTTTAGTGAAATATCTAATTTTATACTTAGGAGGTTTTAGGGATTTTTAAAAAAATCCATTCAATCATCTCCGATTCTTGGAGACTGCCTGGACAAGTCCCTGCACTTTTCTTGGCAAGGTTTTTCAGAAGTAGTTTGCCATTGCCTCCTTCCTAGGGCTGAGAGAAAGTGACTGGCCCAAGGTCCCCCAGCTGGCTTCATGTCTAAGGCAGGACTAGAACTTACGGTCTCCTGGTTCGTAGCCTGTTGCCTTAACCACTACACCAAACTGGCTCTTTTTAGATTGAATAATTTTATTATGGTCTTTGACCAGCCTTTACAAAGAAAATAGTTTAGTTCAACAATTCATTGTCAGGAAAAAGGAAAACAATAAAATAGTAAAACAATATATCTAATTAAAAATTTTGCATGATTGTATGTTGTTTATTCGTTTAGTCGCTTCCGACTCTTCGTGACTTCATGGACCAGCCCACGCCAGAGCTTCCTGTCGGTCGTCAACATCCCCAGCTCCCCCAGGGACGAGTCCGTCACCTCTAGAATATCATCCATCCATCTTGCCCTTGGTCGACCCCTCTTCCTTTTGCCTTCCACTCTCCCTAGCATCAGCATCTTCTCCAGGGTGTCCTGTCTTCTCATTATGTGGCCAAAGTATTTCAGTTTTGCCTTTAATATCATTCCCTCAAGTGAGCAGTCTGGCTTTATTTCCTGGAGGATGGACTGGTTGGATCTTCTTGCAGTCCAAGGCACTCTCAGAATTTTCCTCCAACACCACAGTTCAAAAGCATCGATCTTCCTTCGCTCAGCCTTCCTTATGGTCCAGCTCTCGCAGCCATATGTTACTACAGGGAACACCATTGCTTTAACTATGCGGGCCTTTGTTGTCAGTGTGATGTCTCTGCTCTTAACTATTTTATCGAGATTTGTCATTGCTCTTCTCCCAAGGATTAAGCGTCTTCTGATTTCCTGACTGCAGTCAGCATCTGCAGTAATCTTTGCACCTAGGAATACAAAGTCTTTCACTGCTTCTACATTTTCTCCCTCTATTTGCCAGTTATCAATCAAGCTGGTTGCCATAATCTTGGTTTTTTTGAGGTATAGCTGATTGTATAGCTTGATAAAAATATTTGGCCACTAGGTATGTGAGTGTAGAGTCAGCATCCCTTAAAAAAGAAATAAACGTAAAATCTATCAGTTTGACCCACAATTTAGAAATAATTGGGGAGATCAGAGTGTGTCCTGGGGCATCATAAAAAGGACACCGTATGAGGACATGGGCAAGAGTTTCTACCTCCCTGCATCCACAAGGGCAAAGTCTTTGTGAATAAGGAGTCCCATGAAATCTTGCCAGCAGTGCGGAAGGGAGGGCATCAAAGCAGGCTCTCGAAAAGGCCCATCTATATTTGCTTAAGGAAAGATTGTAGAAATACCCTGCAGTAGAGGGTTTGTGGCTATCTAGAATTTGGCAATAGAATTCGGGAGCCCTGATGATGTCATTCTGTCGATCAATGCCCCTAATTCTTTCTTTTACTATTGATCTGACCTTCTCCAGAGTTAGTTGGCCTAAATATTCAGGAGAGAGGCCAAGACTGCAAAGCTCTTTTGTACAGGTACGGTGCCAATGAGATTGGTAGCTGTCTGACAACAGCAAAGGCATCAGGCCTGTAGGATCGAACATAATTTTGAGTCCTGAAGTTAAAATCCTGATCCAGGCCTGAGCCTTAATACTTGGCATGTTAGCTTCAAGCCTCAAAACTGCACTGGGGGTACATTTTGGGGTACCAAACAAAGACCTAAGGAAATTTGATTGGATGGTTTCATAAGCCCTTAGGTTTGTGTATGGGCCAAGCTGTATCCCATATAGTAGTTGGGCAACTGTTTTGGCCATAAACAGTTTAATTGCTGCTGGAATATAATTTGCCCCGTCACCTGTAAAATTTTATTATTGCCTGTGAGCAATTCTGGATGGTAGAAGTGGCATAGTTTACTTGGGCTGTTACTTTCCTAGAGGCCTGAAATACTATGCCCAGGTATTTAAAACATTTAACTTGTTCTAGTTCATGGGATTCAATTGTCCGCTTTTGCCTTTCTCTTTTATCAGAGAAAACTAGGACTTTAGATTTGTCATAATTTATTATTATTTGCTCCTCACTACAGTAGGATGCCAGGGTTCTTAGTGCCCACTTCATGCCTATGGAAGACAAGGAGAGAAGAACTGCATCATCTGCATAGAGGAGAACTGGGAGATGTCTGCTGGCCAATTTAGGTGCATGGATATCAACTCTCTGAAGGGTTTTAATCAGAGAGTTGATATAAATGTTAAAAAGCAATGGTGCTAAAATGCATCCTTGTTTCACCCCCTTAACAGTCTGTATAAAATCAGAAAAGTCCCCTCCCCAGTTACATCTTACTCTAAGGCCAGTTTTATCATATAGCTTATGAATTGCTGAATTGAGCCAGTTTGGTCTAGTGGTGAAGGCACCCGGCTAGAAACCAGGAGACTGAGAGTTCTAGTCCCACCTGAGGCATGAAAGCCGGCTGGGTGACCTTGGGCCAGTCACTCTCTCTCAGCCCAACTCACCTCACAGGGTTGTTATTGTGGGGAAAATAGGAGGAGGAAGGAGTATTAGCTATGTTTGCCACCTTGAGTTGTTTATAGAAATAATAAAGGTGGGGTAGAAAATAAATAAACAAATAAATAAATAATTAGAAGCAAGAGTCTTTTATCTATAGAGGATCTGCTCAGAATGTCCCAAAGTCTGACCCTTGAGATATTATCAAAAGCTGCCTTGAAATCAATAAAGGCTGCATATAGATTCAGACCAGAGTGGTTTGAATATTCGTCTGCCAGGTGTTGAAGCACCAAAGAATGGTTTATAGTAGATTGTCCTGGTTGGAACCCTGTTTGCTCAGGGTCGGTTATTCCCTCATCTGTTACCCAGGTTTGGAGTTTAGTGAACAGGTACCTGGCATATAATTTGCTAATAATGTTCAATAAACTAATTGGCCTATAGTTAGCTGGGTCATTTCTATCCCCCTTTTTATATAGGGGAACAATTATGGCTTCCCCCCAGTCTTCTGGAATTTTAGCTGTGTGGTTAATGTATGAAAGCTCTTTTTAGATTTTAAAGGTCATTATATAATTTTAATAGTCAAATATGGAAATTACCAAATGAAAAATTTGTAACAGTTACCCACAGTAAATATAAATAAAAACAACCAATAACTAATCAAAGTTACAATACAAGGATAAATAATAATATGATGGTGAAAAATCAATAAAACAAAATAAAATAGTATCGACAAATACATCAGAATAAGTAATTCAGAGTGAAATAAAGATGATTCAACTAAGTGTTCTTTGGAGAAGTCCCATCTTTAGTAGCTTCCAGAACATTAGAAGGGATGATGCAAGTTATAATTCTAAGTGAAGGGTATTCCAAAAGGCTAGAGCAATAACTGTGAAACAGCATGTCGTGGCCCCATCCCTTTAATTCACAAAAGTGGATATGGCCAAAAGTTTCTCCCAGGATGAATGTCCAAGATTTATTGATTCATGCAGGAGAAGGCAGTCCTGCAAGTACCTAGACACCAAACTATATAGGGCTTTGTATGTTAAAAATAATCCTTTGAATTACATCCATAAACATACTGGTAACCAAAATAAGGCCTGAAGATAGTGGATAAAACCTGCCAGTAACCAGGCTATTGCATTTTGTACCAATTGAGTTTTCAGGTGGTCTTCAAAGGCAGCACCATATTATACTAGTCCAGGTGAGAAGTGATAAGATTATTATTATTATTATTATGGCCTTACTGAGCAAAAAAATTAAATTTGATTTTTTTCTATCATGAGGTATCAACATATGGCTGGTAATGTATTTTGTTTTTAAACATGGGCTTATAATGGAATTATTACCCTTGAGTAGTGATACTTTTTGAGATTTTAGAAAAAGAATACAGTTTACTTAGAAAGACTGAATGGCAGTGAACACTTATTTAAAACACTGGTTATGTACAGAACTAATGTGTGATCTTGTGGGTTGGACCATTAATAAGTAATAATAATATAATTTATGTGTGGTTTTTTTCTTTTTTAATTTTGCCAAGTTGCTTTAATTTCTTATTTTTAAAAGGGTTTTTTCTCCAATTTTTTAAGGGAAAAGATTTTTCTTTCTTTTTTTCCCTTTTCCCTAGGTAATTTAGTACAGGTAATATATATTCCTCTAGGTAATATTATATATTATTATACTTATGCAATTGGTTAGTTTTTGTTTGCTTTAAGTATACAGACTTTTATACAATATGATAATTACACTATATTGTATTGTACAATATCTATATTGCTAATAATTATATATCTAATAACAGCTTTTGAAGAAATGTGCATTGTGATTTTTTAATGTTGAATAAAATTATGTTTTAAATGAAATTAGGAGTTGGGGATGGGTATACATCAAGATGCCAAGATGGAAAAACCAAAGAGGAGTGACCAACAGGTGAAGGTGAATCGATTTGGTAGATAGTTCAAAGAGAAGAGAAGGGGGCATAAAGAAAAATTATAGCACTATGGAATGGAATAATAGAAGATAAAAGCATGGAGAGAAGAGGGTTTCCCAGGAAATATGTGATATAGATATGAGAAACAAGGCTCTGAGACAACAGAAAACAGAATTAAAAATAAATGAGTTTAAAAAAAAAAAACACAAATTCAACTCTCCCTTGAGTCAAGTTTAACTCCTGGTGATTACATGGACCTGTTCATGTTGTTTTCTTGGAAATAAAGCAGATATGGCTTCCCATTGCTGCCTGCCTGCCTTCCCAGCTGCCTACTCTAGCCCCTCCTATTCATGCCCCTCCTATCCAAGTTCTAACTAGCTTTTCCAAGATCAGCCAAGACTGATGCAATACTTCTCCACAATTAATATGGTGATGTTCTACTGAATTTAATAAAACATATAGATTACTGTAATGTGCTCTACATGGGGCTACCCTTGAAAAATATCCGGAAGCTACAGCTGGTCCAGAAGGCGGCCGCGCGGACAATCTTGGGTGCTCCAAGATTTGCACACATAACACCTTTGTTGCGTGAGCTCCACTGAGTCCCAGTTTGCTTCCGGGTCCAATTCAAGGTGTTGGTTATCACCTTTAATCCCTACATGGCATGGGACCTGGATATCTGAGGGACCATCTCATCCCTATTACATCGACCCGCCCCATCCGGTCATGCAGGGAGGGCATGTTACGGGCCCCATCTATAAAAGAATTCCATCTAGCGGGGTCTCGGAAGCGTGCCTTCTCTGCTGTAGCTCCCGTCCTTTGGAACATCCTTCCCCCAGAGGTGAGACAAGCCCCCTCACTCCTGGACTTCCGCAAAAGATTAAAGACCTGGTTTTGTAGGCAGGCTTGGAATAGGAGGGCAAATAATTACACCTGGGGATGGCTAGCGCCATGAAGTGATCCGGAGGGATCTACCACACTGAAGGTCTGATTAAGATCTCTTCACCATGGAGATTTTATTACATTTATATTTTTATTATATTTTTCATTGTAATGGTTTTATATTTTAATCTTGTTTTATTGTAAGCCACCCAGAGTCCCCCCGTTGGGGAGAGATGGGCGGTGAATAAACAAACAAACAAACAAACAAACACAAAAGGGTTTCCCTAGTAATTTTAGTTGGATTCTGTTGTTCTAAGGGTAGCACCACATATTTCAAATGAGATTCAGCTGATATACCTTATTCTATGACCCTTTATATTGTAGCACAAAATGAAGCTTTATTTGTATGTAGAGCAGAAATTTCCTGCAATTCACTTTTTAGTATTTGTTGTAATCTGGGTTTTACACGCATGCCATACGGCACGCTAGCAAAGTGATTTTGTGTTTAGCTGTAGCTACCGCAAAGGATCGTTACCTTGTCGTGTGCTGGAGCTTGAGCACCTCAGTGATGCCATGAGCTAAAGTGAAGGGCCACCCAAGACAGGAAGGTCATGACAGAGAGGTCAGACTAAATGCGATCCCTGGGGAAGGTAATGGCAACCCACCCCAGTATTCTTGCCGTCAAAACTAAATGGATCAGTACAACCAGAGATATGTCGGTATACTATCGGAAGATGAGACCCCCAGGTCAGAAGATGGTCAAAATGCTACTGGGGAGGAACAGAGGATGAGTTCAACTAGCCCCAGACGTGATGACGCAGCTAGCTCAAAGCCGAAAGGACGGCTAGCGGCCGACGGTGCTGGTGGTGAACGGTGAATCCAATGTTCTAAGGATCAACACACCATTGGAACCTGGAATGTAAGATCTATGAGCCAGGGCAAATTGGATGTGGTTATTGGTGAGATGTCAAGATTAAAGATAGACATTTTGGGCATCAGTGAACTGAAATGGACTGGAATGGGCCACTTCACATCAAATGACCACCAGATCTACTACTGTGTACAAGAGGACCACAGAAGAAATGGAGTAGCCTTCATAATTAATAGTAAAGTGGCTAAAGCAGTGATTGGATACAATCCAAAAAACGATAGAATGATCTCAATTCAAATTCAGGGCAAGCCATCTAACATCACAGTGATCCAAATATACGCCCCAACCACAGATGCTGAAGAAGCTGAAGTAGAGCAGTTCTATGAGGATCTGCAGCACCTACTGGACAACACACCTAAAAGAGATGTTATTTTCATCACGGGAGACTGGAATGCTAAGGTGGGCAGTCAAATGACACCTGGAATTACAGGTAAGCATGGCCTGGGAGAACAAAACGAAGCAGGACATAGGCTGATAGCATTTTGCCAAGACAACTCACTCTGCATAACAAACACTCTCTTCCAACAACCTAAGAGACGGCTTTATACATGGACTTCACCAGATGGACAACACCGAAATCAGATTGAATACAGCCTTTGCAGCCAAAGGTGGCAGACATCTATCCAGTCGGTAAAAACAAGACCTGGAGCTGACTGTAGTTCAGATCACAAACTTCTTATTGCACAATTTAGGATCAGACTAAAGAGATTAGGAAGACCCACAGATCAGCTAGATATGAGCTCACTAATATTCCTAAGGAATATGCAGTGGAGGTGAAGAATAGATTTAAGGGACTGGACTTAGTAGAGAGGGTCCCGGAGGAAATATGGACAGAAGTTCGCAACATTGTTCAGGAGGCGGCAACAAAATACATCCCAAAGAAAGAGAAAACCAAGAAGGCAAAATGGCTGTCTGCTGAGACACTAGAAGCAGCCCAAGAAAGAAGGAAAGCAAAAGGCAACAGTGATAGGGGCAGATATGCCCAATTAAATGCAAAATTCCAGAGGTTAGCCAGAAGAGATAAGGAATTATTTTTAAACAAGCAATGCGTGGAAGTGGAAGAAGACAATAGAATAGGAAGGACAAGAGACCTCTTCCAGAAAATTAGAAACATCGGAGGTAAATTCCAGGCCAAAATGGGTATGATCAAAAACAAAGATGGCAGGGACCTAACAGAAGAAGAAGAGATCAAGAAAAGGTGGCAAGAATATACAGAAGACCTGTATAGGAAGGATAACAATATCAGGGATAGCTTTGACGGTGTGGTCAGTGAGCTAGAGCCAGACATCCTGAAGAGTGAGGTTGAATGGGCTTTAAGAAGCATTGCTAATAACAAGGCAGCAGGAGATGATGGCATCCCAGCTGAACTGTTCAAAATCTTGTGAGATGATGCTGTCAAGGTAATACATGCTATATGCCAGCAAATTTGGGAAACACAAGAATGGCCATCAGATTGGAAAAAATCAACTTATATCCCCATACCAAAAAAGGGAAACACTAAAGAATGTTCAAACTATCGAACAGTGGCACTCATTTCACATGCCAGTAAGGTAATGCTCAAGATCCTGCAAGGTAGACTTCAGCAATTCATGGAGCAAGAATTGCCAGATGCACAAGCTGGGTTTAGAAAAGGCAGAGGAACTAGAGACCAAATTGCCAATACCCGCTGGATAATGGAAAAAGCCAGGGAGTTTCAGAAAAACATCTATTTCTGTTTTATTGACTATTCTAAAGCCTTTGACTGTGTGGACCATAACAGATTGTGGCAAGTTCTTAGTGGTATGGGGATACCAAGTCATCTTGTCTGCCTCCTGAAGAATCTGTATAACGACCAAGTAGCAACAGTAAGAACAGACCACAGAACAACGGACTGGTTTAAGACTGGAAAAGGAGTACGGCAGGGCTGTATACTCTCACCCTACCTATTCCACTTGTGTGCAGAAGACATCATGCGACATGCTGGGCTTGAGGAATCCAAGGCTGGAGTTAAAATCGCTGGAGGAAACATTAACAATCTCAGATATGCAGATGATACCACTTTGATGGCTGAAAGCGAAGAGGAACTGAGGAGCCTTATGATCAAGGTGAAAGAAGAAAGTGTGAAAGCTGGCTTGGAGCTAAACCTCAAAAAAACCAGGATTATGGCAACCAGCTGGCAAATAGAGGGAGAAAATGTAGAAGCAGTGAAAGACTTTGTATTTCTAGGTGCGAAGATTACTGCAGATGCTGACTGCAGTCAGGAAATCAGAAGACATTTAATCCTTGGGAGAAGAGCAATGACAAATCTCGATAAAATAGTTAAGAGCAGAGACATCACGCTGACAACAAAGGTCCGCATAGTTAAAGCAATGGTGTTCCCCGTAGTAACATATGGCTGCGAGAGCTGGACCATAAGGAAGGGTGAGCGAAGGAAGATCAATGCTTTTGAACTGTAGCGTTGGAGGAAAATTCTGAGAGTGCCTTGGACTGCAAGAAGATCAAACCAGTCCATCCTCCAGGAAATCAAGCCAGGCTGCTCACTTGAGGGAATGATATTAAAGGCAAAACTGAAATACTTTGGCCACATCATGAGAAGACAGGACACCCTGGAGAAGATGCTGATGCTAGGGAGTGGAGGGCAAAAGGAAGAGGGGCCGGCCAAGGACAAGATGGATGGATGATATTCTAGAGGTGACGGACTCGTCCCTGGGGGAGCTGGGGGTGTTGACGACCGACAGGAAGCTCTGGCGTGGGCTGGTCCATGAAGTCACGAAGAGTTGGAAGCGACTAAACGAATAAACAACAAACCACATAATATTTGTCTTCATAGGAACCAGTAGGGCTTGTAAGACTGTCTTCCCAGTTTTTATTCTGTGCTTTGTGAACTATGATAGGGAAAACTGTAATTTTAATCACCACAGTAAACTTATATTTTCAATATTTATTTGCATAAATTGTCAAAGTATGTCTGTCTGTCTGTCTGTCTATCTATCTATCTAACTCAGGCTTATAAATCAGACTCATTAGACACTGACTGTTCCAAAATGCTTGAAGGGCTGATAAAACAAGGAAATTCTCTTTAGAGGATGTTGCAATTCTTTGAATCAGTCTTTTTGGCAGTTCAAGGTACCATTATACAGCAAAAGGCTTATGGACAGGTCCCAGAGGTTGCAGACTGGAAGAACATCCAGGAGAAAGAGTAGTCAAGCATCAGAGATCCTTCAACTTCTCGCATGTATCCAAAGGAGAATTGGGCATTTCTTAAAAAGCAGCCAACCACATAGCAAGTCACTTTTGGATCTGAAAGGATATTTGATATCAGTTTGGAGGGTGGTGGGTAGGTGTTCCTGAAGCAGTTCTTTAATCCCCATGATAAGTCAGCATCCTTCCATAAGATGCTATGATGGTTCAGAGCATTTTACGTGGCAGAAAAATCCCTTTGAATTAACAGGAATGAAAGAATAAATTATCCTGAAAGGGTCTCTCTGTGAATAGTATCTTAGCTCCTTCAAATACCAGAGTGCTTTGCTTTGTTTCAAAACCATTCTAAGGATCCAAAAGTCAACTTGGATTAGCGGTACTCCATTATATTTCTTGTGTCAGATCTATACTCCAGTCTTTATGAATGCCTGAACCACCCACTGGACTCCACAGAATATACATCCTGATCAGTGTACTTAGGATCACAGGTGCAGGGAAAAAAGAAATTAAGGTGGCAATCTATCCCACTGTTTTTGACACCAGCAGAAAAATATTCTAAATACACTGAAAAAGCCCTTTTAATTGGTTTGCGTGAGTTGGTGAGCCCTCAGCTGCTGCCATAGACTTTAGCTGCTTTTTCATAATAGTTTTGTTTTCAAAGCATGTTTATCAGCATTTCTTCATGAGAATTATGTCCTACTCCTAAAATAATGCTTATTTGGATATCTGATACGACGTAGTTCCCAGTAATCCCAGGCAAGCTTACTTGGAAGTATCTTATATTGATTGCCATGGCATTTTCTCTTCATTAGGCTGAAGCTTTAAAGCATAACGCTGATCTGCATTTTCCCCTCCATTCAGTGTGTGACAAAATCCTCACTGGACAATTCACAGCACTGCACATGGCAAGATGTGGGCTTTCTTAGGGACATCATATGTGATGGTAGCACAAGTGTTGAGCATTCACTGTAGGCTCTCATGCCTTAATGAGCTGCAACAGCCTGGAACAGGCTTTGCATTTCCCTTTGATTTTTGATTAAATAAAAAGCCTGAATGAACATTTATTCCTACCAGTACTTTGTAGTGTATGAGCACTGGGGAGAAATATTAATCCCACCCCTGTGCAATCATCTGATTCACCACAAATCTGTACAATCAATAAGTGCAGCTATTAACTGAATTAAGAAGCTTTTAAAACTCAACAAAATGTTTGCCAGGATCCAAGATGCAAAGAAGGTAGCCTTTCTCTTCTTTCCTTCCTTGTTCCCCAGATTAAGTCTAGACACACAGCCAACCAGAATATCAAGGAGAAAGGTTTGAGTCTTTCTCTTTATTTCTGGCTGGCTTTCTATTTCTATTCCAAGCAGTTAAAAAATAAATGGAAGATTTTTTTCCTCTTTAACAAAAAGTTAGTCCTCCAACTAACATTGCTGAATGTTAGTTCTCCAACTTTCCAGAGCCAATTTGGTGACTGGCTGGAGGTAGGAGGAGGAAATTCTATGCACCGGTAATCACTCTATCAAGTAGCTCAAGCTTTCCAGAAACGGGAGTCTTCCTCATCAGGCACAGTGCATACCATGTCTTCCAAACTGAGTTGTCAAATTCTTTTGCTAAGTTCTATATTTTTTTAAAAATTAAGACTTGCAGAAATAACAAACGAGGGACAATGCCTCTGCTATCTCTACAAACTTTATGTGTGTCAGGAAATGCTGTGAGCTGATATTCCTTTGTGGACCATTACAGCTAGTATAGCTTTTCTCCCAATTAATGTAGCCGAGGAAGGTGAGTTGTTGAGAGAACACGAAAGAGAATTGTGTTACTGTCTGCTCGAGTCAGGTAGTTTCTGACTACCAACACAGCATTTTATAGTGACGGAGATGCACTTCTACTGGGAAATAAGGGCTTAGTAAGGGATGCGGTGGCGCTGCGGGTTAAACCGCTGAGCTGCTGAGCTTGCCGATCAGAAGGTCGGCGGTTCGAATCCGCGTGACGGGGTGAGCGCCCGTTGCTTGTCCCAGCTCCTGCCAACCTAGCAGTTCGAAAACATGCAAATGTGAGTAGATTAATAGGTACTGCTTCGGCGGGCAGGTAACAGCATTCCGTGTAGTCATGCCGGCCACATGACCACGGAAGTGTCTACGGACAAACGCCGGCTCTTTGGCTTTGAAACGGAGATGAGCACCGCCCCCTAGAGTCGGACACGACTGGACTTAACGTCGAGGGAAACCTTTACCTTTACCTTAAGATGACTGGATCCTGAATAAGGCTCAGTGTGGAAACTTCTGGAGGTCCATGAAGGAATAACTTTAGCACACAGCATGCAATCCCTGGTTTATATAGAATAACACAAAAAGCATATGGTTCCACTTAAGTCCTCAGAAAGTTAGTGGATATATTTAATTAATTATTTATTAATAAATAACACATTATTTATTTGTTATATGTGTATGTTGCCTTTTCTCCAGGAGTGCAAGATGGCTTTGATATGGAACTCCCTTCATTTCATCCCCACAAGAAAAGTCTGTGAGGTAAGTTAGGCTGAGACAACCCCCCCCACCCTCCCCACCCCCCATTGAGTTTCCATGGCTAAGGATGGACTTAGACTTGGATCTCACCATTCTTAATCCATCTCCTTAACCATTATGTCACAAACTATATTCAGCAACTAATTAAAGGGATACACAATTTATTGTGTATGTATATATCTCATGCAAGTCCTCAGTCCACATTACATTTACCTACAATAAGAAGACAGAAGGAGTGGAGCACCACAGTCACAAGTAGTAGAACATCACAACTGAATTGTGACACAATTGCTATTTAATGTAATGACATGTAAAGCAGCCCCTTGATATCATATGTACAATAATGATTAAATATTGTAATTTTTATTAATTTTAACAAAACAGTGCAATTTGCTTTGAAAAAAATGACACACTGCCATCTGACCAGTGAAAACGCAGCAAACCAAAAATACTTGACAAGTATAGATAGTTGGATTTCCGCTTCAGTTTATGTCAGGAAAAAGTAGAATTAGTCCTACCAAATTAGAAGGAAATTCTGGCACGAGTTTTCAGCTTACTGCAGCCCTGTGCTGGAGCTGGCTTATAACAGCTTGTGAGAAACAATTGTTAAATTTTCTGGAATTTTGCAGACTGGTTGAGAGCAGAGCTGAGCTGTGAGGCCTAATGCACCAGTCAGCTGTTTGGCAGCTAACAGCACAGTGTGGCAGTGGCAACAGAGCCAGCAGAACTGGTTGTTATACATTTATAATTCCTTCCTTCCTTCCTTCCTTCCGTCCTTCCTTCCTTCCTTCCTTCCTTCCTTCCTTCCTTCCTTCCTTCCTTCCTTCCTTCCTTCCTTCCAATTTATTAGCTGCCCAACTCCAATGGACTCTGGCAGCTAATTTACCAGCACACCACTAGTTTACTAGTTTAATATCAGGTGTCTTGTTCATTTATTAAAAGTATTTTAGTCTGTTATTCATGCTAGATTCAGGACAATGTACCAGAGGCATAAAAGCAAAAAATATATTACAATGCAATGTAGTAACAAAAAAACTCATCAGAAAATAATGTAAAAGCATAACAATAATTGAATAATCTAATTGAAAGGCATTGTATTTTTCATCAGCTATTGATGACATTTAACATAGTTAATATACCTATTTCAACCAGGAAGCCACCACCTACGGCTAGACCTAAAAGGAGCTGAAATCCCTCTCATATTTCTTGGATAAGCACAAGCAACTCGTAGTTCTGCTCTGGAGCAACAAGGAAAGTACAGTAATCCTTGATTGTTGATTTGGAATAATCAAAAGCAAAGCAAAAGAAAACACAAAAATAAAGCCAAAACAAACAAAGCTTCATTATTATGATAGTAGAACAACAATGAAGTCAAACAAAAAAACAATATTTAGTTATATTTGATTAAGCAATGTGACCTAATAGGCAGAAGATTCTGCTAAAAAGTGGTTTGGTTGATACCTAGAAAACCAATGAGGGCTTACTTTCTCTTAGGAAGTTGAGCTGAGGAAAGAGATCTAAGTTCTGTAAAAAGATGACAGAAGCTAATGGGAGTTGGCTATAGCCTAATGTTCAAGGATAGTGTTCTGGTGAACCCAGAGATCAAGTCAAACAAAAATCTTCTTGTAATAGATAGCATATGGAATGTGTTGATAAACAATCACACTGATGGCTTTCCAATTAACCGGAATTAAAAGGGAAGTGGATAAATCAGGGTAGATAATGTGGTCAGTGATAACGTGATCCGTGACTCTTTGGAGCCTTGAGATTTAGTTGCACTGAATATAGTTGCTGGGGAGGGGACAACAGGATGGGAGGGGTATCGATCCCTTTTTCTGAGCTTTTTCTGAGCCATTGTGCTCTTCTGATGCTCTTCTGAAGTAGTAGATCTTTGCTTCTGGGTTCTTCCAGGCTCTCTTTTTGATTATGATAAAAATCCAAAAGAATAAATCCTGTCCTCCTATTTGTGCAAGACTGGCACATGCAGGATTAAACATTTTTTCTGTTAAAAATATTTTGCAGTGCACTTTAGCTAAATTCAAATAGACCTCAGTTCCAGTGCTTTCAAGCTGGATGTATCTGGTGTCTCATGACTGTTTTCACGGTCAAAATCGCAAGAGATTACAAAAATGTTTAATAATTATGGCTTATTATCTGAATGCCTAAGATACAGAGCCCTCATTATGTCTTCCATGGAGCACTGCTGTTTATTCCTCTTGATTGTCTGAAGATCCCGCATGTCTTCCTAGTCATTTGCGCAATGCTATCTGCTATGAACATGAATTGCAAATAAGCATTCTGTACCATTAATAGGAAGAATGCTACAGATGCTTTTCACAACAGAGAAGGAAAGATTTTTGTATCTTTTTTGTTGATGTTAAATAAAAATAAAACTATGATTCTGCTATGGCAGGGAGTAGGCATGCTCTAACCTTGGCTTCTTTCCAAGCGCTTTGGTATTCTGCAATCCAATCACGACTTGTGACTTTCTGATCAATACGGAAATACTCCACCCAGCCATTTCTGTTATCTGCCTCTGCCTTCAGAGGTTGTTCATGAGTAGAAGACCTCAGATGCTCTTTTTCAGGACATCCAGTTGCCTTCAGACTATGCTGCCCTCTTTGTGAAGTTCGCCAAACCCTGGCACTCAGTGGTGCTTCTCTGGGGGGATGCAGCCAGATTGATTTACCATTAACAAGAAGAGGGTTTGGATTGGAGCTGCTTTCCAAAGTTGGCACCTGGTCTTGATTGTAATTATATTTTCGTTCCTGGCTACTATTTTCTCTTGGCAATGGTCTTGGAGAAGGGTGCCTTGGCAAGCCAGTCACATATTGTTTTTTGCTCATTTTTTCTTGAGGGGTGGCTACACAGGTGCTATGGAAGTTGGACTGTGTGCAGTCAGTTCCTGTGTTCTCACTGCCAAGAGGACATTTCCATCCACACGTCTTCTGTGCTCCTGCATACAGCTCTTCTAACGTGTTCATGCCAGAAGTGGAATAGGTTTTGATACAATCAAGAATGAAACTGTTCTGTTCTAGTGACGTCACTTTAGGAAGAGTGCATCTAGAAACCATTTTTGGTGGCTCAGACAAGTTTAAGATTCTTCGACGGCTGTGCAGCATTCCACATCTCTCTTTGTCTTGAAGTTGATGCTTGCTTTCTAGTGGTCCTGGAAAGGTAGATCTTGACAGTTGGCAGTTAGATTGACAGTAGTCTTCACCTGAACAAGAATCTGGATTCATGTAAACATTTCCAAAACCAATTGTGTTGCTTGTTATATCTTCTAGAATATCCTCAAAGGCTTCACTGATGGTTGGGAGAGGCTTTGCTAAGCTCAGCCTTATCCGGGGAGCCATTACTGAAAAGAATATGCAGGATATCATTAACCAATGTGAATGCATCACAACGATGTTACTGGAACCATTACATTTTGTAAGCAATATATTACATTAATGTAAACCTCCTTCTTATGGAAGCAATAAGCATAAATGAATTAATTTTATTTAGAATAAGCTTTTGTCTTATTGTTTTTTATTTTTTTTTGCAGAGTTATATTATGTATTCTTTTTTTTTTCTTATTGCAGACAGCTTTTTATAGGATACCCACACACCTGTCTTTTTTGTATGTATGTGAATATCTGCACTTCTTTCAGTCTGGGTTATCACTCTTTCTTCCTTCTCCAGGAACATTTCTCCTTCTCTTAAAACTGGGTAGGCAATGTTATTGCAACAGGGTCAGGGTAGCATTTATATACATTTTTCAGCAGATGTGTGGTTCATCAGCAATATGCCATGACACCAGGTTTCTGAAGAACATTCCCACCTAACAACTGCATGTTTTGCCACTGCCTTTTAGGGAAGCCAAGGCAGGGACCTATTATACAACTGTGTGATACCACTGACTGAACCGGGTTCCCAGGTTCTACCAGTAATATCAAGCTCTAATTTTATTATGAGCTACTATAAAAACCATTAGAGTTGAACATATTTTACACATAAGAAAGAAATTATTTCATCCATGGTCCTGGCATATATCCCACAACCTGCTTTTTCTCTACACCCATTCTTTAAAAGTTGAAATCCCACATTTTTAAGGGAGCAATGTTTCTCCATTCCTGATTTTGTCCTAATAACCTTCAGTGCCCTAACACACACACACACACACATACTCATTCCCTCCCTTATATTCTGTGCCTAAAATATCCCAACTGTGTTGTTCTCAACCTACTGATAAACTAATTCTGGCTTATTAGAGCTGGGTTGATTCTTTAGGATTAAGCCAAGAAACAACCATGCAGGGTAGGGTGAAGAGTGTTTAAAATATTATTAATTAAAAGACAGGAGCTAGAAACAAATGCGTTCATCGAGGGCTCTTTTTCAGACTCCAACTAACTACCCATGTCATCTTCCAGAATATATTTTTTTAATTCCTTCCAACTACTCTTTTTCCCCTGTAAAAGTCAATCAGCATTCATTGGGCAGTGGGTGTTACATCTCTCAAATCTATTTTTCATTCTAAAGGTCCTACTTTGGACACAATATGTGAAGAGCTAGCCCTCTGGAGAAGGCTCTGATGCTGGGAAAGGTGAAAGGAAAGAGAAGAAAAGGACAACTAGCAGGTGCATCATTGGAAGATCTGAAAGACCAGGTTAGGGATAGATAGTCATAGAGAAAATATATCTATGTGGTTGCTAGAAGTAAAAAATGACTTGATGGCACATAATCTATATCTATCTATCTCTAATCTATCTAGAAGTAACACTTGGATATTTGAATTCATTCTGAGTATCTATTAGCCTTCCTTCATGTGGAGATACTAGCTGGGAATTACAGGACCTGCAGTCCCAACAGCTGGTGGGCAATTGTGGAATATGTGAAAAAGCTGAGCAAATTTTAGGGATGGCATAAGATACAATTCAGAAATATCAGCAACCAATATCTCACCAAACCACTCTGCAAATTTTAATCTATTCAATCATCTAAGAAAAAAAACACAATGGGGTCATCAAAGTACAGTTCCTAGAAGTGCTTTAGAGTGGACAACTCCTAGCATTAATAGATAAAAGGTGTGGCACGATAAACAATCCATTAACGAAGCAGGTCAGTTACACAATAAAAGCCTCATCTAGAAATTCTAAAATCATTTCTGAAAGCCAATTTCATATTTAAATCAAATTTGTTGGGAACATTCCCCTTAGAATGGCTCACCCTTTCTCACTCATGTACTTTGGGGCTAAAGATCTTGCAACTTTCTCCTTTAAATAATACATCACTTATTAACTCATTGATATCTTCCAGACAGCCACATTAAAATGTGCCAGCTACCCAACAATCCTTGAGTTAGGAGAAAAGTATGTCAACATAAATTGTGCTGCCTCCATTGTTAATTCCTAAATTGCAACAGTATTAAAATAGTTCTTCCACATCTTTTGTGGTCCAAGGTAAAGAAGGAGATTGGTGGATTCTCTTGGCTTTGTTTCCCCCACATGTCAGTGGGGAAAGAACCACCAGTTGCTCTCCCCAATAGGCAGAGTTGGGTGTGTATAGGTAGTGTCTGGCCACTTGATAAATTGTGATTACTAGGTGTAGTAGGGTGTGCAAGGTAAAATATGAAGAAATGCCTCTGATGCTCCTGATTGGCACAACACTACTTCCACACCAATAACCTGTCAGGATATTTTTAGCATGAGTCTAACGTTCTTCTGAAAAAGCTCTAAACCCACATCCAAAAATAGCCTGATCACAGGCACAGAGGAGGCTACAGGATGAAGTGGGAGATAATGATTACAAGCAACTTTTGTCCTTGACAGGTCCTGCTGGAAAAGAATGGCAGTGCTGGCACAAAGTGACAGAGGAGTGTTCTGTAGAAGTGCCCAGTAGACAACCATGCAGAACATGCCATTGAGACTGATCCTTGCCTAATAACAAGTCATCAAAATGACACAAAATAGTGTAGGCAAAATGATGCCCCTTCCAAAGTAGTGAAAACAATAAAAAATACAGCCATGTAATATCCTTTGTCAGCAGAAGCAATGGAAAACCCATAATGCACCCAATGTTGACAGAACTAGCAACATCCAGCTCTCTTGGTTAGTTTAAATCAACCTGCTGTGCATCAGACCTAGAGCTCTTTCAAAAGATGCTAAAGCCATGCTTCTAAGGAGCTTGGGGAAGAGCCATCAAGTGCTTTGGAAAGTACAGATCAGGTATTCTGTTGGCAAATGCAGCTGTGGATACCAGGTCAAAATGACCACAGAGAGGGTGGATACGGGCATGTCTACAGCGGCTTAAAGTGGTGCCTGGCCCAATAAGCCACTCAAAGTCCCCAGCAATGGATCACATATAAATTATAGTAAATAGAGAGACAGATGTGCAGGACATGCGCAGCAGATCCCAATCCCTGCCCACATCATTGGCAAAGGGTGCCAGATCGTACCCATGACAGAAATAGGGAAAACACTGAAACAGCTTTAATCTGCCTCAGATGTGGGGTGGGGATGAATTGAAGGCAATGCCACAAAGAAAAGGCAGAAAAAGAAGTTTCCAGAGGATGTTCATGCTGTGAGGAAGACCTCTACCCCCACAACTCTTCAAAGGTGAACACAAAATAACTTTTAAAAAACCCATTTGTTCCAGGGAGGTTTTGAAGCATCTTGATCCAGTGCTGTCAAACTAGCTTTTTAGTTATTTAAAAGAAAAATACCATTTGCCTTTAAGAAACCCTCAGAATTCATTCACCGTGATAAATGCTGGTCCTTGCCATTTAAACTATCCAGCTAAACTGGAGAAAAGGCAGACCTGGCTTATCACATCCATTATCTCAGTGGTATTTTCTTATCTACCTGCTCTGGTCCAAAAGTCTGAAGTAGTCCTACTACAGAACAGAGGCAGTTAGGAAATTTTCAGATGGCTGAAAAGCTAACTTTTAACAATGCTCGATGATGGTAAATAGTAATTATCTTTGGTGATGAGGAAATGGCCTGATGAGCGAGCAAAAAAAAAAAAAGGCAGTAAGTTTAATATTGACAGGTGAAAAAAATGAAGTCAAAAGAAACCGAATCTGTTCTCTTCATTTCTTTATTTCACCCATTCATTCACGGTGACTGCTCTAACCCAGCCTTAATTGGTCTTTCCACATCCTGTACTAAGCACAGAGCACAATCATAAGCCATTCTGAAATCAACAGAACTGACAAATAGGGCGAACAGAGTGAAGGCACATAGGCTCCGTAGCTCCTGAAATGGTCTGCTGGTAACGGTTCTCTTGGGCTTCCTCCTCCCTTGGCCACACAAATAGCCAGCACACCCAAGTGGCATTAGTGTCCATACCTGGACTTGGTGTTTCCTCCCCTGGAGCTCTCCATTCCAATCACTACATTCATGAGAACTGAGCACAGATCCCAGTGAAATGCCCTCTTTCTTACCTGGATATGTTTGTTTCAAATACAGCTTGGCTGTTTCCAAACCTCCAGGTTCAGTGTCTCTCCTGCACTGCCTGTTCTCCTTGACTTCAGTACTGAATATGTGCTGTCTAAACCAAGACTGAACATCAGGGTAGTGGCTTCCAGTCAGCTGATTCAGCTGCTTTTTGGTTGTGGTTGCTAAATATAGATTGGTATATGTCATTCTGTTCCCTAAGAATTCTAATTTGATAAGTGCCTTGTGTTACTGGAAAGACTCAAAGCAGGGAATTGGGGAGACAACTTTCAGATAATCTCCATGACAAATAAATCATTGTCCCCTGGCACAATAAAAGCATTAGGTTATGCTTTATACTCTGAATTATTCAGTAGGTCTGGTGCACCAGAAATGATGCACTGCATTTGCATCCGTGGGAAGCAGTTAGCAATGCATCAAGCTAAATTCCAAGCTGCTCCATCAGCAGATGTAAGGCAGCATCATTGCTAAAAATGTAATTAACAGGTGTTCTGTTTCTATGATCAAATAATGGGATGGGACTAAAGCCATGCGTCTGTATTTCCTAATCTGTAAAAAGAGTTTCCATGTAAACTATGTAAATCTCCCCATTCAGATATGGAGGAACCTGTTAATACTATGCTGGCTATAACAAGTAGACTGCCATGACTGAGGGGTCTGGATCATATTGGTCTCCACCCTTCAAAGTCCTAGCCACTCTCTGCCCAATCCTTCCTTCCTTCCTTCCTTCCTTCCTTCCTTCCTTCCTTCCTTCCTTCCTTCCTTCCTTCCTTCCTTCCTTCCTTCCTTCCTTCCTTCCTTCCTTCCTCTTTCCCCAACACTCTCTTTCCCCATCCTCCAGTTTTCTCTCTCTGTTGTCTTTGTCCCTCTCCAAGCAGTCCCTTTCTACTCTGGAAAAGCTTGAGCATTCAACTTTTCATATGCCTGGATCTCTTCGTTTAGGATTTAGCCTCAAAAAGGTTAATTCTTATTGTATTGAATGAACTGGTACAAAATGGTGGATGAGCTGCAATCTACATTTTCACCTCTTTGGCACAAACCAAAAAAGAAGAGTTGGTTACATTCTGAAGTAGCCTTCCCTGTACAGTGATGAAGGATATGACATAGTGTTCCCATTTGTTAGCAAAGGAAGTAGTACTTTCAATCTCAAGGTGAAATCACTTTGACTTTCTTTAGGCATTAAGGTCTGTGGGCTACGTCAAGCTAGTTTTGCTCACTTGAAATACACCCTTAATCAAAATTATGGGCAATGAAAAGGGAGCAAGGGTGGGGGCAGATGACAAAATATGTGTGATGACATCATCATGCAATGCTACAACTTCCAAACTAGTGTCAGATGATGGGATGAAAGTACATAATCACAGCATTTACCCGATGACAAACTGCACACATGCCGCTCTCTGAATTTCCTGCAATACACACGGCTTTGAACTTGTTTTCTTTTTTCTGGCATTATTGTGCAAGATTCCCAAACTAGAAAAAATAAATTTAAGAATAAGTTCTTTTTCACATTAAAATAATATCCTTCCATTATTTTTTCCCGAAAAACACTTTTAGTAAGACTTTGGTAATATGCAAATTTATATGCAGCATCATTTCAGCATGTTGTTACATACTGTATGTCTACTCAGAAGTAAATTCATATTAGTTCAGTAGGGCTTATTTCCATTAAGTGGATATAGAAATGAGCATTAATTGATTAAAGGATAGACTAACTGCCCTAGTTATAATTTTTATTGATCTGCATTCAGAAATAATGCATTACATATAAAATAATGAAACATTTTCTCTATATATCTCTGCTTCTTTTAATTATTGATGGCCTAAAAGCATTTTAAAATGTTTTTAGTGTCACATGCATATTTAAAAAGGCATTCTGTTTGCATCCAAAGCATTTTTTTCAGCTAGAATAAAAGAGGCTTTTATTTACCTCGGCTTTTCTCCTTGGTTTCTTTAAATGGTCAGCAAAATAGTTGACTGAACCTCTGAAAAATTCCTTGCCCTAATGCCTGAAGATGAAGAATGTATCAGTATTTATACTCTTTTCAAATACAATAAATCAGCCTGAGTACTAATGGCACTGATGCAACAGCCTGGGCCATGCTGGTTCAAACAAGCAGATAACTAGTTAATAGACCTGGAACAACAGGGCTATCCTTTAACTTGTAATTCTCCAGATATTTGCTTTGATTTCTAAGAGCCAATGTGGTAAATGAGTAAAGGATGCATTCTTAAGATACTCACCGTATCCTTTAGTCTGAATAGAAAATATGTGTACCATTGGTATCATGATTTGTCTTGCTGTTCCCTCCCCCCCCCCCTGCACACACACCCCAGATCAGCTGGGCTCAAATTGGCCTTCTTTTGTATTAGGGAGAGTTTGAGTAGAAGAATGGATGCTTTAAGCTTTGCTGATGGTTAAAACACCCATTTCTCTCCCCAAACCCTTCCCCAAAATGTTATAGGCCATTAACATTAGCCTGATACAAAAATTAAAATGAAAGAGTAAAAATACAAATGAAAATGAATAGAAAGAAATTCACATCAGAATAGGTGTATTTTTTATTTTTATTATTATTATTTAAATGTATAGGCCACCTGACTCCCAGCAGTTCTGGGTGGCTTGTTGTTGTTGGTTGTTTATTTGTTCAGTCGCTTCCGACTCTTCGTGACTTCATGGACCAGCCCACGCCAGAGCTTCCTGTCGGTCGTCAACACCCCCAGCTCCCCCAGGGACAAGTCCGTCACCTCTAGAATATCATCTACCCATCTTGCCCTTGGTCGGCCCCTCTTCCTTTTGCCTTCCACTCTCCCTAGCATCAGCATCTTCTCCAGGGTGTCCTGTCTTCTCATAATGTGGCCAAAGTATTTCAGTTTGCCTTTAATATCATTCCCTCAAGTGAGCAGTCTGGCTTTATTTCTTGGAGTACAGACTGGTTTGATCTTCTTTCAGTCCAAGGCACTCTCAGAATTTTCCTCCAACACCACAGTTCCAAAGCATCGATCTTCCTTCTCTCAGCCTTCCTTATGGTCCAGCTCTCACAGCCATATGTTACTGGGAATACCATTCTGGGTGGTTTACAAATTGTTAAAAACATTTAAAAACAAAGAACAATACAAAACAAAAACAAAAGTATAAGACAAAAGAACAAAGATGGCAGAGAAAACAAACCCAGAGAGGAATAAGGAAAGGGAAGAAAAGGGGTATCAGTCATCCTTGCCAAAGACCTTCAGGGCACTTAGAAATACCAGTAGGATGGGGTCTGTTTGAATCTTGGGGTGAGCCTCATTCCAAAGGGCAGGCACTGAGTCAGAGAAGATGTGCTTTCGTGGTCCCAATAGATTACCTTTTTTAATTGAAGGAACCCAGAGCATGCCAACCCTGCCAGATTGAACCAGTTGGGCAGACACTATGGGAGACAGGTGGTCCTCAAGTACCAGGCCCTATGCCATGTAGGGCTTTATAGGTAGTGACCAACATCTCTTGAATCACACCTGGAAGCAAACTAGCAACCAGTGCAGCTTACAAAGCAGAGTTGTTGCCATCGCTGCCCATGGTACTGCATTCTAGACCAGCTGAAGCTTCCGAGTGGTCTTCAAGGGCAGCCTTGTGTAGAGCACAATGCAGAAGTCAAGCATGTGGTGACCAGGGCATGAGTGACTGTCTGAAGCCCCCCCACCAGCAAGGACTCAACTAGGACACCAGATGAAGCTGAGCAAAAGCCTTCCGGGCCACAGCTACGACCTGCTCATCAAGCAGGAGCTGTGAGTCCAGGAAGACCCCCAAACTGCACATCACCCTTGAATGGGGAAGTGCAACCCCATCCAAGGTCAAAGGTGGAATGTCTCCAGCTCTGGGCAGTCCACAGCCACTCAGTCTTGGTAAATTGATTCAAAGGTTCCTCCCCATGCAAACCCACACAGCCTCTAGGCACTGGGACAGAATCTCAACAGCCTCACTTGGCCAGCCAAAAGTTGAAAGATATAATTAGGTATCATCTGTCAGGCCCAGCCCAAGAACAATGAAGAGTCAGTCCAAACTCCAGTTCTTTATTTGTTCACATTGTATAGACAGAATCTTGCCAGACTAAAGCTACTCTACTTAACCTAAGGAGAAATAACCGGGGAGACTCTAGGGCGGGGCTATCCTAAATCTCTTCATTTTCCCATCATTGCCTCCTGGACTGTGCCTCCGCTTATCTCCTCCACCTCCTTGGAATGTGCTCCCTCCTTCCTGAGAACCAGTGGCATTGCCAAAATCCACCACAATATCAAACCCCAAACTAGCATATCACTTCATCCAGCAGTTTCATGTAAATGTTGAAAAGGAGGGGAGAGAGAACAGAATTCTGTGGCACCCCATAGAGCCAACTCTGAAGGATACCATGGTCGGTGGTATTGAAAGCTGCCAAAAAATCAAGGAGTACAAGGATGGATGCACCACCACCATTCCGGCTCCACCACAGGCCATCAAGTGCAATCAAAACTGTCTCAGTACTAAATCTTGGCCTGAAACCTGAATGAAATGGGTCTTGATAATCCATTTCCTCCAGGGTTCTCATCAGCTGCAGACCGACAACCTTCTCAATAACCTTCCCCAGGTTTTTGGAGACTGGTCGAATTGAAGACCATTGGGTCCAAACATAGCCTCTTGAAAAGGGGTGCACCACCACCTCTTTCAAGGCTGGGGGCACCACCCCCTCCATCAAAAAGGCCAACACTACAGCATGGACCCAACCACAGTTCACCTCCCTGGCCGCTTTCACAACCTGGGAGAGACCCTGATCCAGTAAACAGGTGGCTGAGCTGACAGAACAGAGAGCCCTGCTCACTTCCTCAGGAGTCACCAGCTCAAACTCACCCCAGATCATACCACCTGACCATACCCCAGACACCATGACCTGCTCAAAAACAAATCAAAAACTCGTTACTTAATCAGCACATTTAGCCTTGACCAGTTATACTGATTGGACTTTCCACAGTATTGATTGAAGACCAATTTATATGTAGAAAGCAAACATGTGTCTTCCATCCATGGTTTTAATCAGGTGTAATATTTTTTGAGCTGTAGCCTATACATGCTAAATCTAACGGTCTGTAAAATTTGATAGTTTCCAAATGTTTGGAATTAATTTAACATCATATTCACATCTTCAACTTCTGTTTATTTTCCTAAAACAATATTAAAAGCCGTATGAATATTAAACCCAAACAATGTCACTTGAGAACAAGTCTGTAACATGTGAGTCAGTGTTCCCTCCAAAGTATTATATGTCCAAGAAGGAGAAACCAATTCCCTATTACATGTTGTCTGAGGTGTCCAATACACACAAACATGAATATCTTGTTGTATTAACTGAATCTTAAGATAATAGGATACCCATTTAATGTTCTTTAACATTTTAGCCCATGGATTTGTTAAAAACAGGATATTCCAACCATTTATTCCAATTTTTTTTTTGCAAGATTCCCGTATGATTCTTAATGGTATTTTTCAGCTGTACCCTAAATTTTAATTGTGGGTTTGGGAATTTCCAAGTATTTGTTAAATAATGTTAATACTTCAGGAGTTTTTTTCCTGTATTAACGCTTTGCTCGCTTGCTTACCTCAGCCTTCCTCATCCTGAATCCTTTTCAACTCTCAGAATGCTCAGCAGGGGCCATGCAAGCAGGGAAATTCTGGGAATTGAACCCATACGTCTGTAGGGAGCAAAAGTTAGTTTACTGTGATCAAACAGTAAATATGCTTCCATACTTCCCTTTCTTTTTCTGCTTACTGATTTTAGGTATTTACTAGTCCTAGCTCAATTGAAATATCTAATTAACTTCTGGATTTTGTATTAATGTCAGAGCTTTAATGTAAATACAGTTTATATGTTTTGATTCAAGCCTAATCAATAACTTGCCTTCAATAGTTACTATCTTCATGATAAAGTGCAACTATCCTATGACACAATTCAGTGCATCTATCCAATAATTGGTTGGATAGATGTATATTTGTGTGCTGAGTGCAATAGAAACCAGATGAAGATGGTAAAGGTAGTGTTGGCTCCTGCAACCTCCTGGGGATCCAAAATTAGGGTTAAATCCAGAGAATTCCCAAGATGTAAATTTGCTCCTTCCTGTGACGTTATCAGATTGCTCACTGAATAATATCCTCATTTTGTGTGGCTCCATCTTAACTTCAGCTTCTGCATCCTTACTGAAATCCAACTGTTACCATACATCTATCTCCATTACCTGTTCAAAATGATAGATAGGGTAATAGAAAGGACTTGGAGATCTCTAAATAACCTCATCTGGCAGTTTCAGATGGCTATCAAATAGAATATGAAGCAAGATGAGCTCTTGTAGCACTAAGTGAGCTGAAGAACATAAAGAATAGAATTCTCCTGGTTTTAGTGCATAGGCTTAGAGGGCCCTGGAGATTTAGTGCCACTGAGCAAAAATGTTCCTATTATCTGTCAAAGTCTCATGCAATATTTTAAAAAATACCCTCTGTATTGGGATCTGATTTAATAGCTTGTTCTAAAAGCTTGACTTAAAATTTCAGTTTTAGCTTTCTTGTCAGGAACTCTCATCCTGAGAGTGAAAAGCTAGAAGGCAAACAGCAGACAGTTTTACAGAGCTTTCATTATCCACCCAGCTCTCTGGATGGAAGAGTGTGACCAAAATATGAATGCAGCATTATGAATATATTTTGAAATAAAATAGGAAGACAGTTATCCCACATTAAAGGTAAATTAAGACTATGACTCTCTGCATTATAGGTGAGAATAGATGAATATATCAGTGCCTTTTTTTTCATATACCATCTTTGATTTCTAAGACATTACTCTCTTGAGGCTCTAAATCTGAGCTCCAAGAAAATTTGAAGAGCTGGTAGAAGGAGTTTTAATATATTCTCCTTTCCAGGACCAGATGGATTGCATCTTAGGATCCTGAACTTTTAAAATAACAGATGATAGTCTGCAGGACTCCACAAAGGATCGTTACCTTGTCGTGGTGCTGGAGCTTGAGCACCTCAATGATGCCATGAGCTAAACCGTGAAGGGCCACCCAAGACGGGAAGGTCATGACAGAGAGGTCAGACTAAATGTGATCCCTGGGGAAGGTAATGGCAACCCACCCCAGTATTCTTGCCGGGAAAACTAAATGGATCAGTACAACCAGAGATATGTCGGTATACCATCGGAAGATGAGACCCCCAGGTCGGAAGATGGTCAAAATGCTACTGGGGAGGAACAGAGGATGAGCTCAACTAGCCCCAGTCGTGATGACGCAGCTAGCTCAAAGCCGAAAGGACGGTTAGCGGCCGACGGTGCTGGTGGTGAACGGCGAATCCGATGTTCTAAGGATCAACACACCATTGGAACCTGGAATGTAAGATCTATGAGCCAGGGCAAATTGGATGTAGTTATTGGTGAGATGTCAAGATTAAAGATAGACATTCTGGGCGTCAGTGAACTGAAATGGACTGGAATGGGCCACTTCACATCAAATGACCACCAGATCTACTACTGTGGACAAGAGGACCACAGAAGAAATGGAGTAGCCTTCATAATTAATAGTAAAGTGGCTAAAGCAGTGCTTGGATACAACCCCAAAAACGACAGAATGATCTCAATTCGAATTCAGGGCAAGCCATCTAACATCACAGTGATCCAAATATACGCCCCAACCACAAATGCTGAAGAAGCTGAAGTAGAGCAGTTCTATGAGGATCTGCAGCACCTACTGGACAACACGCCTAAAAGAGATGTTATTTTCATCACAGGAGACTGGAATGCTAAGGTGGGCAGTCAAATGACACCTCGAATTACAGGTAAGTATGGCCTGGGAGAACAAAACGAAGCAGGACATAGGCTGATAGAATTTTGCCAAGACAATTCACTCTGCATAACAAACACTCTCTTCCAACAACCTAAGAGACGGCTTTACACATGGACTTCACCAGATGGACAACACCGAAATCAGATTGATTACATCCTTTGCAGCCAAAGGTGGCGGACATCTGTACAGTCGGTAAAAACTAGGCCTGGAGCTGACTGTAGTTCAGACCATGAACTTCTTCTTGCACAATTTAGGATCAGACTAAAGAGATTAGGGAAGACCCACAGATCAGCTAGATATGAGCTCACGAATATTCCTCAGGAATATGCAGTGGAGGTGAAGAATAGATTTAAGGGACTGGACTTAGTAGATAGGGTCCCGGAAGAACTCTGGACAGAAGTTGGCAGCATTGTTCAGGAGGGGGCAACAAAATACATCCCAAAGAAAGAGAAAACCAAGAAGGCAAAATGGCTGTCTGCTGAGACACTAGAAGTAGCCCAAGAAAGAAGGAAAGCAAAAGGCAACAGCGATAGGGGGAGATATGCCCAATTAAATGCAAAATTCCAGAGGTTAGCCAGAAGAGATAAGGAATTATTTTTAAACAAGCAATGCGCGGAAGTGGAAGAAGACAATAGAATAGGAAGGACAAGAGACCTCTTCCAGAAAATTAGAAACATTGGAGGTAAATTCCAGGCAAAAATGGGTATGATCAAAAACAAAGATGGCAAGGACCTAACAGAAGAAGAAGAGATCAAGAAAAGGTGGCAAGAATATACAGAAGACCTGTATAGGAAGGATAACAATATCGGGGATAGCTTTGACGGTGTGGTCAGTGAGCTAGAGCCAGACATCCTGAAGAGTGAGGTTGAGTGGGCCTTAAGAAGCATTGCTAATAACAAGGCAGCAGGAGAAGACGGCATCCCAGCTGAACTGTTCAAAATCTTGCAAGATGATGCTGTCAAGGTAATGCATGCTATATGCCAGCAAATTTGGAAAACACAAGAATGGCCATCAGATTGGAAAAAATCAACTTATATCCCCATACCAAAAAAGGGAAACACTAAAGAATGTTCAAACTATCGAACAGTGGCACTCATTTCACATGCCAGTAAGGTAATGCTCAAGATCCTGCAAGGTAGACTTCAGCAGTTCATGGAGCGAGAATTGCCAGATGTACAGGCTGGGTTTAGAAAAGGCAGAGGAACTAGAGACCAAATTGCCAATATCCGCTGGATAATGGAAAAAGCCAGGGAGTTTCAGAAAAACATCTATTTCTGTTTTATTGACTATTCTAAAGCCTTTGACTGTGTGGACCATAACAAATTGTGGCAAGTTCTTAGTGGTATGGGGATACCAAGTCATCTTGTCTGCCTCCTGAAGAATCTGTATAACGACCAAGTAGCAACAGTAAGAACAGACCACGGAACAACAGACTGGTTTAAGATTGGGAAAGGAGTACGGCAGGGCTGTATACTCTCACCCTACCTATTCAACTTGTATGCAGAACACATCATGCGACAAGCTGGTCTTGAGGAATCCAAGGCTGGAGTTAAAATCTCTGGAAGAAACATTAACAATCTCAGATATGCAGATGATACCACTTTGATGGCTGAAAGTGAAGAGGAACTGAGGAGCCTTATGATGAAGGTGAAAGAAGAAAGTGCAAAAGCTGGCTTGCAGCTAAACCTCAAAAAAACCAAGATTATGGCAACCAGCTTGATTGATAACTGGCAAATAGAGGGAGAAAATGTAGAAGCAGTGAAAGACTTTGTATTCCTAGGTGCAAAGATTACTGCAGATGCTGACTGCAGTCAGGAAATCAGAAGACGCTTAATCCTTGGGAGAAGAGCAATGACAAATCTCGATAAAATAGTTAAGAGCAGAGACATCACACTGACAACAAAGGCCCGCATAGTTAAAGCAATGGTGTTCCCTGTAGTAACATATGGCTGCGAGAGCTGGACCATAAGGAAGGCTGAGAGAAGGAAGATCGATGCTTTTGAACTGTGGTGTTGGAGGAAAATTCTGAGAGTGCCTTGGACTGCAAGAAGATCAAACCAGTCCATCCTCCAGGAAATAAAGCCAGACTGCTCACTTGAGGGAATGATATTAAAGGCAAAACTGAAATACTTTGGCCACATAATGAGAAGACAGGACACCCTGGAGAAGATGCTGATGCTAGGGAGAGTGGAAGGCAAAAGGAAGAGGGGCCGACCAAGGGCAAGATGGATGGATGATATTCTAGAGGTGACGGACTCGTCCCTGGGGGAGCTGGGGATGTTGACGACCGACAGGAAGCTCTGGCGTGGGCTGGTCCATGAAGTCACGAAGAGTCGGAAGCGACTAAACGAATAAACAACAACAAGTCTGCAGGAGGGCAAATTTGGTATCTATTTTCAAAAAGGGAGAGGGGAAAGAGGACCCAGAAAGCTGCAGTCTGCCACTGATACCTGGAAAGATCCTAAAGCAGGTCATAAAGCTATGTATCTATAAGCACCTTGAAAACAATTCAATTATTTCTAACATACTGCATAGACTTGCCAAAGTAATCTTATGCAATATTTGTCTAGAGATCTTCCTGAGCAAACCATGTGAATGCTGGGGATATAATTAATGTCAACTTCAGTAAACCATTTGACCAGATACCTCCATGACATTGTAATTAGTAAGCTAATTAAATATGGGCTGATTGGCAAGTTTTTTCAAGGAATGCCTATCAAATATTCCTCATCAAACAGGAGTGAGGTGTTCAGTAGGATGCCACAGTTCTTGGGCCTGACTAGTTAACCTTTTCATTATGACTTAGATGAAGAGATAGAAGGAATGCTGATCTTTTCAAATTTGCAGATGACACAACTGAAGGAGATAGCTAATACTAGAAGACAAGCAGAATTACATAAAAATGGTCAGAGAAGTTAGAGGAGTAGGTTGAAACAGGTAGAGAAAAACAGATGGTCTTCAATTAGGAAAAGTAAAAAAATGGACAGGTACAGGATGATCATAATAAATGTGAAGGATCTTGAAAAGGTAACTGAACAGAATATAATTCAGTAGAATGACATGGCTGCTAAAGAGTGAAATACAATTTTTGGCTGCACTAATTGAAGTATAGTTATTAAATTCTGCACTGGTTAAATTCCAGCTCATCTGTTCACTTTGGACACCACGCTTCAAGCTAGATTCAAAGAAGGACCACAAAAATGATCAGGGGAAAAATGTATGTTTAGCTTCGAGAAAAGATGACTGTGGGGATATGACAATTTTTTTTTCAAGTACTGTACATGAAATAGTGTTACACTGAAAGTCAATTCCTGTTCTCTGTTATCTCAGAGTGAAAGATCTGAAATAATTGTCTTAGGCTACAGGATTGTAGTTGAGTGTTAGGAAAAGTTTTCTAATGCTACAAACAATTTGAAAGGGGAGTCAATCACTAACAGAGATAGTTGATTCCCTTTTACTGAGTGTGTTCAAGCACCGAATGGATAGTTATCTTTTTGGCATCCTTTAATTAAGATCCCTGCACTGAGCCGAGAAGAGGGTTGGATTCAACGGCAGAAATGACTCTTTCCAACTTTATGATTCTGTGAAGCCTTAAAGTGAATGACATTCAATAAACCACTCTGGAAACCAGTTATCCCAATGAATTTCCTCCCAAATCTGACCTAAATTCATAGTTTGTGTCACTGAAATCCTTTGGTAGGCATCTGTGAATTCAACATTCAGATGGCACAAAATTGAACACTGTGAAAATCATCAGTGCCCAGGTATTTCCAAGGTGTTCTTGTAAGCAGTGCATGCTCATTAGGGTGTCCCTAAATCATGCCTAGTGACATAAGCAGAATGGGATGCATGGGCTTAACAGAGCATATAGGTCTGATTGCACTAATGTGACCCAGATTTCATTAGCTTCTCAGAGCCTTTTAGTGAAAACGTTGCTAAGGCATTGACAGCTTCCCATTTTGCATCAGTGCATGCTCAGACATGCCTACACATTACCCAAGTCAAGCATGAGGAGAGAAGATGGGATAAGCAGGGGGCCTGTTTCTCAGATAAATTATTCCAAACTCAGAATATTTCTTTAAGAGACATTTGTGAACGTGGAAATAACCCTATTTCTCTCACTTGTTGAAGAGAGAAATAATTCTAGCTTAACTTGATGAGGTTTTTAAATTAAAATGTCAACCTTTGGCCAAATGTTACATATTGTTTATTTCAATATATAGTTAATGTACTTTTTTTTAAAATCCATGCATATGAAATAAACCAATCCTTTAGAGATCAACATGAATGAAAATGGAGTGGCTTCTTTCATGTTAACACTGTGTATTAAAAGAACATAAAGTTAGTGGATTTACTAACTTTATTTATATGGTCCATTAACTTTAAAGGCCACAAGTCCAGTAGTGATTGCTATGAAATATTATTGAGTCAGTGGCTGTTTATTAGTATATGTTTGACCAGCAATCTACCAGGCTTCAAAACTTGCTGCAAATTACAGAAATAGTGTGCTTGAAAGATCACCAGGGACACAAACCAATATCATGAAGTCATTCTTTTTAGACTGAAGCATGTTACTACCTCATTAATTTCTATGCAGGTATAACAAGGTTTTTGTTATAATAATGGACCTTCAATAGAAGATCCAACCAACTAAATTCTGATGTTCCCTGGCCACAGGAGCAGTCCTGCAACTTAAGTCTGAATTTCTATATGGTAATTCTTTAGATTACACATCTTATATGAATGAGACTATATGCTAACTCACTCATAACACTGTTCAAAAAATTTCCTTAACTGTTATATTTTTAACACTGTTTAAACAAAGATTTTAAACTTGTGTCTCTCCTCGTAATAGGATAACAGAAGGCAGAACATTTAACTAAATTAATTTAAACTCTCTTAAATCTTATTTCTGGTCACTGTCTTATTTATATTTAATTATATACAGTTACAGTTATATTCCTGGCAGATTTAGATTCCTTTCCTCTCATTTCTGGGATGCATTGGCTTTGTGATCAATAGAACAGGTTTTTCTAGGAAATGTCTGTCATAGTGCTAAGAGAAGGCCTGGATAGTTAATGGGTGAATGAGTTTAACATGTTTTAAAGTTTTACAAAAGATGTTGCAGCAGACAAGACAAGAGGGAAACAGCAACAATAACAACAACCCAGGGGTTCTAATAAAGCCCTCCTATAGTACTCAATTCTTGCCCTGGAAAGGAAAATTCTTTTTTTCCTAATGGAAACCTCTCTCCTGGGGCTAAGAGCAGCTTGGATGTCTTTCAGTGCTAGGACTACAGCTGAAGAAAAAGGGCAACATCCATCTTTATGCACTACTTACAGCCCTAATCATCCACCTTCTCTTTCTGCTATTACTGAATGAAAAGCAGTGGTGTTCACACACTTGACAGGTCTGCTTGGTTCTAGCACCTGAAAGAATTGTGTTCTGTCTGTCAAAGCTATCATGTGTTCCAAAGTCTTTATAAACTTCCCAGAACTGGTATACTTAATAATAATCTCACTTTTGGATGATCTCTGGCGGGAGTGGGATGAGGCAGTGCATCCATCTTGGCTCTTCTTGACCTCTCAGCAGCTTTTGATACCATCAACCATGGTATCCTTTGGGGGCGGCTCAGGGAGGTGGGGGTGGGTGGCACAGCTCTGTGCTGGTTCACCTCCTTCCTCTGGGGCCAGTCCCAATCAGTGTTGATAGGGAACGAGAGATCTGGCTTGTGGTCCCTCCTTTGTGGGGTGCTGCAGGGTTTGGTTCTCTCTCTGCTCCTTTTTAACATCTACATGAAACCACTGGGTGAGATCATCTGTCGCCACGGGATGAGGTATCATCAATATGCTGATGATATTCAACTATACATCTCCATCCCGGATGACTTAAGTGAGGGTGTGATCACCCTCTCATGGTGCCTGGGGGCTGTAGGGGTCTGGATGGGGAACAACAGGCTTCAGCTGAACCCTGATAAGGAGTGGCTGTGGGTTGGGGGCTCCCAGGCATCCAGGAATTTACCATCTTTGGCTCTGGATGGGGTGGTACTGCCACAGACAGATCTGGTGTGGAACCTGGGGGTTCTCCTGGACTCATGACTCCTGCTCAAAGGCAGCTGTGGCCAGGAGGGCCTTTGCGCAGCTTTGTGTTGTGCACCAGTTACGTCCTTTCCTGGATTGCAAGTCCCTCCAGTCAGTCACTCACGCCTTAGTCATCTCCAGTATAGACTACTGTAATGCACTCTACATGGGGCTACCCTTGAAGAGTATCCGGAAGCTACAGTTGGTGCAGAATGCGGCTGTGCGAGCAGTTTTGGGAGCCCCAGGGAGGGTACATATAACACCATTGCTGCACAAGCTGCATTGGGTGCCGGTTTGCTTCGGGGTCCAATTCAAGGTGTTGGTTATCAGCTTTAAAGCCCTACATGGCATGGGCCAGGTTACCTGAGGGACCGCCTCACCCCCGTCACATAGACCCATCCCACCCAGTCAGGCAGAGACGGCATGTTACGGACCCTCCCTATGGGAGATTGTTGATTGGCAGGGCCCAGGAGGAGGGCCTTCTCTGCCTCCTGGCCTTCCGGAAGGTGGTTAAGACCTAGTTGTGCCATCTTGCTTGGGGCGGGAGGGGGGATAGCTGATCTTGGGGGTGGTTGACATCGTGAGAGGGCCAATAATAACATTCTTACTCGCCATCTTGAATTTTATATTTTATATTTTCGCACTTATAACGTTATATGTATTTATATGTATATGTATACTGTTCTATTTTAACAATATGTTATTCTCTATTTTTAATTGTTGTAAACCATCCAGAGTTGTTGTTATGAGATGGGTGGTAAAAAAATTATGACAGATAAATAAATAATCATCAATATATTTTCTCTTTGTGTTGAAGAAAAAAACCAGGAAAGTGGGCAAGAGGGAGAGGAAGACAGGCTGTAGTAGTTTGAGTAAAAAGCGGTTCTAGCCTTTCTACGGCTTCATTTAAATTCAGGTACTACCATCTAGTGGCTGTTTGACTGCAAAGCTTCCATTCCCCAAACTCAGCATTAAAGCAGAAATCTGTTGCTTGGTTTTGATAGTTTAATGGTTTGAGTCCTAAAAAAATATCAGGGTGATTTGAATAGCATGGTGACATGGATGTTCAAATTAATGGTTCATTGCCTCTTTTTGAAATAGCACCTGGTAAATTACTTTTTAATCAAACTGGTTGCCATGCAATGTAAAGGAGACATCATCTCTGTCTGCAGGGAAGCAGTTTAAACTGCAATTATGTGTGCAGTTAAACTGCTTAAATTGTACTGCTTTCATGCTGGAGGATGGGAAAAGGAGACAGAAACTTTATAGACATGCACAGCCAATTCTTCTCTATTTACCGTGATTTGTCCAATATGAAATGTATACTATTTCATGGAGGTCAAATTTTACTGTTGGAGAACTTTGAAACTATGTGTAACTCAGTTGGCTTCCATAGAATTGAGAAATAAATAAAGGGATTAAAAGCTGGTGGAAATTGGCAAAAGGTTGCCAGGACATGTAAGGAAATTAACCTGTATGCTAGATGAAGCCAATTTAGTGGCCTGCTAGAACCACTGAAATGGAGCAGAGCTTATAACACAGCTGAGAAGCTGGCACAGAAAAAGATTATCTTTAAAATAGCTTCAATGAGCATGCCAGAGAAACACAGGTTACTGATCTTACACATTCAGCCCTCCCAAGCATAAAGAGTCACACGCTTACACTTATTAGGTTAAGAAGTAAAAGAATTTCTTACTGACTTTATTGTTGCTTTTGTTACATTGAGCTGGGTGGAAAAGATGAGGTTCCTTTGTTCTTCTTTTCTCTCTAAATACTTAGTTATGCCCTAAACTCTCAGCCCTACAGCTGCCAAGAGCTGTGTGGAAGAAAGGGGAATTCCAGGCCCACCACATGGTGCCCAGAATGGAGGAGAGCAGCACACATCTGTGTGCTTGCTTCTGCTGGAGAAGAAGGAAGAGGGAAAGAGGAAGTGGGAGGGGCAACAAACAGCTTCCTCAGAGTTGCATTGTGGGACAACTTAATTTACATGTTAATTCACATGCAAATGAGGCATGCTGGATTTGCCAGAACTTCGAACACTAAAGACTGATTGCAAGTGGAAGAAATCAGAAGCAAAACAACCAGGATCTTCACAGATGTTAATGTAAACAGAGGTATTGTAAAGGGAAATGACAAGAAATGCTCTGATCACCTACAGAAAATCCAAATAAGGGATCTCCAGCAAGGGAGGGAGCAACCCAAACAGCCAAGAAGCAAGGAATGAAACTCAGAAGTGGGAAGCGATGGAGCGGTGAGGGCACACACAGTGAGAAGAGGCATTCCCAGGGGGATCAAAGAAGAGGGGGAGTTGAGCTTGGAAGCATGGCTAAGCAACAAAGGGCAGAGCAAAGGGAACAGTTAACTGAGAAAGGGGCAGCCTAAGAAGATAAAAGGAATGAGAGCCAAATCGATAACTTAAAGAAGAAAGAATACTTGTGAGAAAGCAAGAAATGAAAGAGAGAATGTGTGAGCCTTTCATCTCCGTAGCATTTTGCCCAGTTGGCTTGGAGGGTGAAAAGCTTGGCCAATTGTGGTGGGGTGGGGGAGAGAAAGAGAGAGAGGCTGGCAGTTTTCTCAGTGAGAAAATCACCCAGTGGATCAATGGGTAGGGATTGAGGCCTGAAGAATCAAGAGGAGGAGAAACAGACTCAATTCAGATGCTCCCTTCCTCAGAAGGAGGGACCAAGCAGCCATGAAGAGAGTCAAAGAGAAGAACTACTCCAGGGACTTTGGCAGAGACAGCTTTTGTTGTGAGCATTTTGCAACTGAGCAGGGAGAGTTGGTTTCCATTTCTGTGCACGCTGCTTTCGAAACATGCTGCAGCTTTAGGGACATGGCTCAGTTGTGTACGAACTGCTAGCTCTGAATAAGTCTCTCTGCAGGACACAAGATTCATCCCACTGAGCACAATAGCCTAGTATTGTTTAAAGTTATTCTAGTGTAATTCTGTCTCTACGGTTTTTATGGCAAGCAGTAAAGTTATTTTGTATGGTTGAAAACAAGAAGCTGGATATGTTTCTTATTGGATGCTCCTGAAAGGAGGGGGAAGTCACTCTTAGTGATATATTAATTTTGGTTTTTAATCTTGTTTTCTCTATTACTGTATTGACTGTAAACCTGTGGGTATAGCGTTTTTGTTTGTTTGATTGTTTTTAATATTTTGCAGCACAGCACTAAGCAGATCTAGGCATTCAAATGAATACAAATATTCAGACCGGATTCTTATTTAGTTAGCTTGTCTTCATTTATTATCATGTTTCTTGAAGCTGGTGTATTATCCCTGGGCATTGCTTTGACATTCTGGCTGAGGAATCCATTTGCTCCAGCAAAAGAAACAGGCAGCCAATAAGCTTGGAGTGCTGCTATGAAGGAACCAGAACAACAATATAAAAGAATGCAGGAGTTTTATTAGTTACGTTTTCATGAAGAGATGCAAAACTTCGCCAGTATGCTCAGAGAGGTCTCAGGACCATCACCCACAGAACTACAAAGGGAATCTTGAAATATCCTAGTCCTAAACCTTGGCAAAAAACATTGCTCGATCCTGAAATATGAACACTTCTTGACATTTCCTAAGGTGTATTTTCATTGGTCAAATGAAACTCTTGCTCTCTTTCTAAGGTAGTCCTTGCTTAACAACCATTCCCAATTGTTGTTAAGCGAGGACTACCTGTACTGACAAACAGTAAATAACGTCCTTCAAAAGGTTATAAAATGTTTTTCTTTCACATTTCTGGTTCAAAATCATATAATTGCCCTTAAATCTGGACCCCCCTAGGGGTGCCTTTCATGTGTTGGAGCTTATCCATATGGCCTGCTAATTTTTCTGTTCTGCCATGGCAAAGAAATGGTTCTGCTGGATGTTGCTGACACCTCTATCTTAAATATGTCCTTTTTTCTCCCAGCTGTACCTGGTCTCAGCATTTTTAGAATAATAGCAGTGCGATTTAAACTTTATGGAACAAAGGCAGCAAGAAGGAATAAAGTATATCTTAGTTTAATCTTTGTAATATGCTCACCAGCAAACATTTATCATTTGTGAGCCTTGCATGTTAGTATGATACAGGATTCTTAGGTGGTAATTATTTATATTAATTTATCCTGAGTTTCTATACTTAAAATTAAAGTTCTCCTCTTAACAATGTATCTACTGCAGACAGACATTCTATCTGTATGTCAGTACACTGCATATATCTCTTAGTTGATAGGATGTGGGCAACAGTATGTTGGCTTGCCAGGTAGTATCTAGATTAGAGATCCTAGCATGCATCAAATAGTGTGAGTATGCTTGGATTTTGATTGTATTTGTGACATATTGTCCAAAATATGCCAAAACTGTCCAATATGCTTCTTACCATTAAGAAGGAATGCTGCAGCTGGGTACATGGGCAACAAAGACTGGTAAGCTGATTTCCATCTTCTCTATCTTTCTAAAAAGCATTAAATGAAATATGGATGCCAAACAGCAGCATCAGCTGGAGCAGGGGTCAAAACAAGCAAGGCTATGGCTGCTGCATTGTGATTCAAGCCCCGCCCCTTTTGCATATGCACTGACAGTGAATGGACATACAAAGAGGTGGGGCTTTCATTATGATACCACAATCACTATCTTGCCTTTTTTAACCCACTCATTCCCTTTGGCTCAGGAGGTATGGAATGATGCTAATAGCAAGTATACAAAAGGATGCTTGTTGGAATGATGAAATAAAAAACGTGGGGATGGGTTATTTAAGAAGTGTTTGAGATAGCTTCTCTGTTAAAGTGTGTTGTAACTGAAGGCTCTGGGCTTCAGCAAAAGGCATCCAAAGAATCTGGAAAAGTTTTCTAGAGAAATGAACTCTGATTAGGGGCTTGCCAGGTAATGCAGAGACCCAAATAACATGGAATAGTCTCTTTGTAAGCAAATGCCACTTGGATGGGTGACAGAACTGGGCAAGGCATTTGGAACATGTGCTTTGCAAGCAAGTTAGCTCAAGCAAAGCCTTGCCACAAAGTGTTAAAGCATCCATGTCCTTTGAAAGAGTTGCATGACCGCTTTGTATGCTGCCCTCAGTGGTTGATCACACATGTGCTTTCACAGCCACTTTGGTGATGGTCCCAACAGAACTGTTGTTCGTCCTTTACAGGTACACACACACAGGAAGAGTGTTTGAAGCAATTGTGTGAACCTTCCAAAGATGAGGCTGTTGTACTCCATTGTTTTGCTTGTGCTAACATGCTTTGCAAGGAAGGTATTTCAAGTGTTTTCCACAGTCATTTTAGGTGGTTTCCTTTAACATATTTCTAAGAGAAAGATACTTTTATTGTCCTAGGCGGAAGGCCAAATTACCCATGAGGCTTTGTTTTTTTTCTGGCATGACCTCCAGAGAAGCATTAAATAGCTGTTGGCCAGTGGCTAAATATGTCCTTTATACATTCTGATTCTTCCTTTTAATACTAGCACCTGTGAGAGGTAAAGATTTCAATGTGTAAATAAGTTCAAGCTAGTGAGCAAAAGCAATGCCATGTTAAATACTTAAACCAACACGAAGTCAGGAGGAGATAGTGGGGAAAACTCATCACTTATCATGGCAATGGCTAAACTCATCATCTGGTAATGGCTAAACTTATCAGGGCAACGGCTAAACACATCACCTAATATGATAATGGTTTAAAACAAAGGCGGCCGGAAGATTGTAAGTCTGAGAGTACCCAGCCAATGGGGAAACGGATAAAGAGGAGCGACGGGACAGGAAAATGTATAAAAATAAACTTGAAATATTGTATGGTGTGACTTTTCTTTTGGACACGTTGCATTGTGCTCCTGGAAAGTCCACCACGCTTTGCAAACCGTAGAAGCTCAGAGAGAGAGCGAAATAAAGTCTTTTTCTATTTCTAAACTCAAGGACTGTTGGAGTCTAATTTGTTTCAAGTTTTGTCGCTAACACACCTGATCTCTTCTCCATCACTGTGACTTCTTTACTTTATTTCTCAGTCAGTTATACTGAACCTATTGGGGATGTTACAGTACTTGAATTGTGGGGGTATGGCTGTTTTCAATAAGGCTACCAAATCAGAGCTGCAAAACGCTAGGGATTCACTAGATGGCAACCATATATTTACTATTCAAAATTTTGCAGCCCAAATCTGGTAGCCCATTGTTAACTATTTGGAAATGGAAGACATTGGGCAAGCAATTCCATTTATCTTTATGCAAAAGAACAAAGCAGCAGGTTTATTGCATCAAGTGGCCAATTGGGTATTCTTCTGAGAGTTGAGGCTTTGTATTAGGAAATCTCCTTGAGATATGTATTATCTTTATTTGCTGGCTGGGCTCTCATGGGACTCAGATGGATGTGCAGAAAGCCACATTGGCAAAAGAGCTTCAGTGAACATAGTGGATTCACTTATGAAATGGGCAGGGGGGGTGAGGCTGGCCAATCCTTGAATTTTATTTAAATGTTTGATTGGACAGGAGGAGATATTGATGGTATTAATTCAAGTTAATGGCCTCTGAGAGAGTGAGAAAGAAATGCTGTCTTTCTCAAAATGGGCCTACAGTGTTTGTATGAGGTTAGGAAGAATTCCATAGAATTAAGAACCTCAACTACTTCTTTTCTGGCTGTTAGCACAGAAAAAGTGTATATAACAAAGTGACTGGAATGGTAAAAATGCTGACTAAATTCATTGTTACACTTTATTATCAGGGAGGGATAGCATTTTCCACTTCAGATGCTTAAATTCAAGAACGGGGCTATCACTTACTGTACCACTTTACTCAGTAAATTGCTCTGGCCTGCTCCTTCATATATAGTCCTCTGAGATCCTAAGCCCTATGCACATTTATATGGAAGTCATCTCCATTGAAAGCTACACATCAACGCAATTCCCCATCAATAAACATCTATGGAATTAAACCATGAAAACACAGGAGTTGTAATATGTCAACATATATAGAGTTTAGATGCGAAATGCTGGTTTTCCAATATGCAACATTCCATACTATCATAAGCCGCCAGGCATGACACTTTTGGAAATTTTCTCTGTCTCCACATCCTGACAAACCTAAACTAGAAGCTTTCTACTATTTACATCTTGAATAAAAGAATGATCCACTTTCCTTCTTGCTAGCATACCTAGAGACATAGCAACCTGTTAATCTGTCTAGCCCAACTGTGCTTGCAGCAGTTTTCCATCATCTTAAGCAAAGGTCATTCCTTTCATTTGACCCCTTGAGTAGAAATGCTGGTGAGAGAATGTGAGAAATATGAATATGCTAAACATGGGCGCTACCACACAAGAGGGGCTTTTTTTAGCCTTTGCATTGGGGCAGATATCATGCAGAAGACTGTGATCATGAGCAGTTTTCCTTCCTACGTTCTTTTAATTATTGCCATATAAGAGCTTGCCTATATTTTCCAGATGGTGACACTGTTTTGCTACTCTTTCAGCAAAACGCAGACAATCTTGGAGCAGCGTACTGCTTTCAGACAATGATCTATGTAAATAATTGAACAACATTTATAACAAGATGACAATTTTGCAAAGTAGGCGCCCAATTTTTAAAATGTCCATTATTGTAGGAAAACAGCTGCTGGAGAATCAAAAACAAAACTAAAAGGAGTAAATAATTCTATCCAGACCAATTCTGGAAGCCTAATGCTTTGGAGCAAGCAGAAAGATGCTACTAATTCCTGTCAGATTTGAAGAGATAGTAGCATAACCAAACTGATCTAAATAAAAGCCAAATCATGAGCTGGAGAAGAGAGGTGTTTGCTTTTGGAATAAAAACTAAATAAGGCTACCCAGTAGGGCATTTTCTTCTTCAGTCTTCCTGTAACAATCACTGAGAAATGACCCTACATCCTCATTTCCTACAGATAGTTAGTTCTGTTATCGATATTCTATATTCTGTATCTGTCCTCCAGGGATTCCTGATATATTTTCAGGCCTGTCATACAGATCAGAAAGAAGATGACAAGCTTAGTTCCATGGAGTCCTTGGTGCTCTCTGAGCCTTGTTGTTTTCTTGTAGATGTTTCATTGCCAGACTACTGTAGGCAACATCTTCAGTGCAAAGAGGGAGTGGGCCTTGCTCTCAGTTTATATACCGTAGCTTGCCCTGCTTGTGCTGGTAGGGGTGTTGTTGCCTAGTCTGGCAATGAAACGTCTGCAAGAAAACAACAAGGCTCAGAGAGCACCAAGGAATCCACAGTTCAACCCCGAGCTACAAATATTCGCTTCAAAGCTTAGTTCCTTCTGCTTAAGAACAAAGCCATATTTTAGTTTAAAACATTAACATGTAAATTAAGAAGGAACTTTCCTTGGCTTCTATGTGGTTGAAGAGGAGACAATGAAGAATTCTTCAGCTTTTTGCCCAGTCTTTGCTTTTAATTAGGCAAATTGAGTTGCATCTGTGTTCAATTTTTATTTTTCAAGAAACGTTAGCTATTTTAAGAACAACATGAGTGGGCTTGTTCTTTCCATTTCTCAAATACCATTTAATATTTAGAAAAATATTTAAAAACACTGGGGAGTAATATAATAAGCCCCAGATTTGCAGTTTTACAGCCCTCCAAATACACATTTTATTTACTCAGAATTAAGTTACCTTTGCATTTAATGGCGCTTATTTTCTCTTCTGTAAATTTAAATCAGTGCTGACCACAATTCAGTGTTTGTGTCAAACTCCACAATCAAAGGATTGCTGAATCGTCTGATCGTGTTTGTCTGCCATGAAGAGTTAACACATGTCAAGCAGGAAGATGGGAGGGGGGGATCCTTAAGAGTGGGAATGAATGGTGTTTGGACAATGAGGAGAAAGCCAAGGTCACGCTAGCCGAGACATCTGCAGCTGGCATGGCTGATCATCAGAAGATGGCTGAGAAAGAGACTTGGGGGTGGGTGTGCTGGGTGATAGAATTTTTTAATGAGCAACTTCTGGCAGGCTTTTCCAATCGCAGCTCTTCTTCTGTTCTGTACATTTGCTCTCAATAAATCTGAATTCTGCATATTCCAATTGTGCGTGAGTCAGGTTGTATTTGGGACTAATGGTGTCAGTTCTTACAGTTTGCATGGAAGACGATCAGTAGACAAGGCAGTAACAAATATTTGTGTTGTAGGCTGGAGCCCGGCAAGGTTCTCTAAGCTTATTATCAAGTTGAAAATGTAAATATTCCCTCAAGTAGAGCTTGAATTCCAGTTCAAGTTTAGGAATTTTTCTTGACAGTAATATGGATGTGGTTTGTCACTGCCTTCTTCCAGCATATTGTTTTTGACTTTCTAGTCTAGCCTGTGGCCTTGGTGGTATCCCAGAAGCAAATCAAGATCTGAAGATGAAGATGCTTTTAAATACAAATAAGCACTGGGCCATTACCACTGGCAAGATGACAACAGAGGCTGTGCCAGGCAATTCTTGGAGGCTTTTTTGGAGGTTGCTGAACCCTTGCCCAGAAAATGTGCCAGTGGTTTACTTTTTTATCCTACTTCCCCACAAATACCTTTGCTCAGCATGGAAGTTAAACTGATTATAATGTTGACTTGGCACATGTAAAGTCATAGGCATGCTTGACTGGAGTTAGATGAAATTCCACCGTAATGTCAGTGAAACTTAAAAGTGCTTTTTCTAGGATGGCTGAACTATTCCTGATCGTGAGTCAGCTTTTATACACTCAAAGTTGGTGCTCTGTGCTGCCTGGTGTCAAAACGTATACAGTTTGAGGTGAGGGTGGGATGAGAATATAATTACAACCCCTTTGCAATGTTCATGAATAGTATCTGCTTGATATAAAGTTAGATGTGTAATGATTTATGGAGTAATGAACTATGAATAAAAATGGGGAATTATTAAGTAGTAGTATCTGACCATACTTACAGTATACCATTTCTCTCTCAGACACTGAATTAGGTACCATGTTTAATCATTCATACTACCTGAAATTTAGAAAGGAACAGCAAAGTAATGCTTCTCTAGCACCTCCAAATAATGGAAAGATACGTTTCTGAAAAACTCTGAAGTCTAAAAACATGCCTAGGCAGATTTCTAAACAAATTGTGTCAGTATTTCTGAGCAGATGACCTGCAACATTGCAGCTTTGCTTAGGATGATAACATACCATTACTGACTCCTGAATTATTCACCCCAGTGTGCCACCATTCCTATGTGTGGTATAATCTATTGTTAAGAATACTCAGTCACTGTTTGCCAGGGGGTGGATTGGGAATATGAGAATAAATGCTTGGTATTGTCACCGAATGGCCGCTGTAGAGAAGAGACTTGCCATTCACAAAATGGTATGCAGCTAAAATAAATATCTCTTTACATTTACATTAATTTTTCAAATGAATAAGCAATTAAGCAGATTTTTTTTAAAAAAATATAAATGATCAAAGGGATGGAGTAAGACATAGTTAATTAAAGAGTGCATTTGGATATACTGTGGCCTCAAGTGAAAAGAACCAACTAATTATTAAACTGCGAGTGGCCAGAAATGGACTCCATTAAAAAAAAAAATCAGACATGAAAAAGAAGAAAATCATGTTAAACAGCAAAGGTTTTCCATTTTTTTCTCGCCACGGAATCTGTTTCTTAAAAATAAAATCCCCAGAACCAGTGATCAAGAGGCAAAGCTCTAGTGATATAAAATTGGCTGCATTCAAGTAAATTTTTTTAAAAAATTATTTTGCCCTTAGTGTCTTGTGGAACTCCTGTGGGTTCTGTGGGAAACAATTTGAAAAATCCTGTTAAATGGGATTTTTTCTTGAGAAAATACATGTCTGAGCAAATGTATGTTATTACTTATAATGATGGGCTTTATGGAATTGTAAAAGGGAACATAATCTCACGTGAAGTGCTATGTATAATCCCTTTCCTATGTTTGAATCCATTTCCGTGACTTTGCCAAAGAACGATGCCTCAGGAGAGCTCAGGGGCACTTGTACAGAAAAATATCTACATTTTAATCAGGCTAGCCTGAGTGCATATTATTGTGTATTACCAGAAGTCCAAACAAAGTCAACAAAGTTAAAAAGTCACACTCCTTGCTAAAGAGCCCAAATATCTGAATTTTAATAAATTATAAAATTAAAGGTTCTAATTTGTATATACATTTTAATAGACAATTCATGGCAATTCATTGCAGCTGACATTAAGCCATTGTACGTAACTGGCTGTGCCATACAAAGATAGCTAATACTGTGCATTGTAGATGAGTAAATAAAGTAGTAAATGCATTACACAATAAAAGTAAATCACAAAAACCCTTTGAGTACTGGAAGAGCACCATTTAGGTATCTTTCAAACAAGCTTTTCTGTGGGCCAATTCACACAGCCATTGGGCATATAGCATCTGTGGCTAACAGTTCTATGCAGATTGACTTTCTCCTCATGGAAAATTGGTTGTATGTGCCCACAGCCAAAAGATAGCTCCAGCTTTTGTCTGACCACAAGGTAATTGTCTAGCATTTTCTAAGGTGTATTGAGAATCAAATAGTTCACATTAGCAGAAATGTTCATGACTGTTCCCAGATTAAAAGGCACTACAAGCAAGATTTTCAAGTGCCTGTTGTAATGATGCTCTGGTTTTGAATTAATATGTTCAAATCTGGTCAGTAGCTTATTCCTAAAATACTCTTGTCGATGAATCTGTATTGCAAGTGTCAGTGATAGTTTATTAATTAGTAGAATGGTGACAAAATGGTGGCAAAGGCTTTCCTTTCCCAAATTACCATAGAGAGGGAAAAAATTATCAGTGGCAGTCATAATTTGTATAAGGGGTGAACGCTGAGGTGGTTGGGTGTATGTTTTTAATTAATGAATAGAATATATGTATGAATAAAAGAATGTATGAATAGAAGACATAAATCTGAATTCCTCCGCTGAGATATTTAATGATTTACTGCATTTTCTTATGTTCTGCTAGGATAAGCTCACCATCGTCATTCATTGGACATTTGTCACAATCCAACGAAGAAAATCTACGTGCAGAAGCTGCCCTGTAAATAAGCACCAAACACACAGTATGTGCAGAAGCATGTGCAAGGGTGCAGCTATATCTACACTGCCATACTCACTTGAGTGCTGTTCAAATGGTTAAATGTCTTTTGATGTTTAATAGAATGCATATCCAAATGCCAGGGTTTGTGGCAAATGACCAGAATTGGAACAGGACAAATAAGCATTGAAAGGGGAAATCATATTGCTCAAATGTGGACTCAATCCACATTTGCATCTTAACTTCCCCAACTTGGTGACCTTCAGATCTAGCCTATATCCAGCATTCACTGTTTTTTATTTCTATCAGTCTGACATGGGTATCAGATACCTCCAAACTGACCTCATTCAGCCTGCACTAGAAATAAACATGACCAATCAATAGGCTATAACGTGGATCCTTACATACAGGTGATATGCTGTACAGTAAACTCCGACCTGTTTAAGAAAACTTTGAACCAACCATTTTCCCTTAGCCCAGTCTTCTTCACAAATGTATTACAGTGGGAATAAAATGGAGAGCCCTAAGTAAGGGGCCTTGAGCTCCTGGAAGAAAGGCAGGATATCAGCCAAAGAAAGAAATAAAACAAACAAACAAACAAACAGAACAGATTTCAGTGATTATTTATTTAAGGTGCACTAATATCGGCACTTCTTCAGTTAGATTCTGAGGGTAAGCAGGACAGCAAATGCACATGCTGAGGTAAAGAAGGGCGTATCAGTTTGGTCAACAGGGCAAGGACCGCTCAGGAACACAGTGAAGGAATCATCAGCTGCTGAGAATAGTATGCAAACGATATGCCTATCCTTGGGTTTTCTCAGCAGCCATTTAAGGAAGCTGTTTTCAAACCTGCCACCAGTTTATGCTGATACATGCTCTCTACCCATCAGGATGGTTTTGAATTTTTTGTTTGTTTGTTTTTGTTTGCAGGTTAAAAGGTCTATAATCAAAGCAAAACTGTAGCCATAAGCACATTTACTAAGAAATCCTGGGAGGAAGGGGGTGTTCCCTATGAATAAATATTTATTGAATTGCAGCTCTCTTTCTAAACCAAGTGAGCAGTGACGTAACCGTGATGCTGCTGATATCCATGCACGCTTTCAGAAAGTGCTGTCTGAGATGAAACCAGTACTCAAAGGGCTGACAAACTGAGGTTGTTAAAATCAAAGCAGATTCAGTACCATTAGGCATCTAGTATATGCATAATGACATCTATTAGCTTCTGCAACAATACAGCAGACCTAATTACCTGTTGATGGTGCAAATTGTTTGCTACCCCAGTGGATAGATGCAACATGTAGAAAATAAACAAAAGGTACATTTTCTTCATACAAAAAGCACCAATTGAAACAAAAAGGAAATCCAGTCATTTAGTAAATCTATGAGTAAAAGCAATAATTGTACCACAAGATTTTAAGACTATGAAATGCAGATCATTGGGGGAGGGGGGACAGTGAAATTAGGATTATTTAAGTTATCTTTCCAGTGAGTTAATATATAAAATTTAATTTCAAATAGTTTTTGAAAATGCGATTATTTGGTTCATGGGTAATGAGGATTGCACATGTGATTCAGACAAATTCGAAATCATGATCCAATCCATGACTGAGGTCAATGAAGATTCATGCAAGGAGAGCCAATCTGAGCAAGATCATCTGTGAGTGCTTCGAGTTGCTGGAGAGAGACAGGTGCTGTCTACAAAATCTACTGTTTTGTTTCCATAACCACCAAGTTGGGGAGAGAAGGAAAGGAGAGCAGAGCATTGTGTCAAGAGACTGACCTGTCTCCCTTCTAATCACAGGATGACTTCATCAGGGCCCTTCCAAGTAGAAATTCTCTGCCTAAAGCAACCTGGAGACCACTGAGTGCTCATTGTAAGATTTTAAGGACATCTCCAAATCAAAATATTTGCCAAAGGAGAACATTCATTTTTTTAATGAAGTATCACCTAACCAAAATATTTGGTTAAACAAGTACTTTAAACTTGTATTTTAAACAAGAATCCCGATAAGACAAAGTTGAATGATAGATGCTGAGAATGGATTAACGTTTTAGTATCCTAAATTTGTAAAGACTCTCTTCACACAAAACTCCTGAAAGAAAAGAGTACACCTGCAAATGTCATTAAATTCTTCCTGCAGGCATCAAAGTTATTGACACTTTAAAAAAAATTAAAAGAGCTTCACTGGATCTCTTTTTGAAATTGAATAGGCTTCACCCTAAGAGGGTCCTACTGTGCCTGTAAAGTTCATCAGTTCTGGCAAAAAGTAACAGAATATTGACCTTTGTTTTTGCTGCTCAGTGGGAAGTACAACTCTAGCTTTAGATTAATCCTGCATCAAATTGGGCAGCCTCTTTTCATTCTGAGTAAGAGTGAGCTATTGTCTGAAGTACTGAATGGGGCCCCCAAATCAACATTTGTGGTGTATGCACACTTTTAGGAGACATGTTTCTACATACTGAAAACATGTACAAGATGTATTACAAGTTAATGGTTTAAATGTATCCAAGCCAGATTTTTATAGCAGAGTTAAATTCAGTATATGGTTCATCTATCTGATGGGCTTTGTGTGGTCATTCATGGGGAAGGGGAGAAAGAAGAGGTGCAAATGACAAGACAGGTGCAACATCATCACACAAGTATTGCCATTTATATATTTGAATCAGAGATTGGGGTTCAAGTGTGTCAGCATGGCATTTGGTTGATGATGCCACTATGGATGTCCTTCTGGCTTCATCACAGTTTGCTGCAGGTGATGCTGGAGTTTGTATATCATTAACAAGAAGGCTGTGTTGGTCTCTCAGTGAGAAAATGAAAAGAGACACAGTGATTGGAAGTGATCAACTTGCAATCTTAGGTCAGGGGTGGAGACCTTGAGGCCCACAGCCTCATGAGGCCCCTGAAAGCTTTGGAGGCAGCTCCCAGCATCCTTACAAAAGGGCCACCAACATGTAACTTTTAATCTAACAAAAGGGATACTCTTAAATATATTGGGAATAATCATATTAGTTGCATTGAATTTTAATTATATATACATTAAATTAACTTAATTTTGGATTTTTTGTCCTAGCCTTGCCCACTTCTTTGTTCTGGCCCTACATTCATTCTGGAGTAGTGGCTCTCCAGCATGCTCTTCAAAAGCCAAATGTGGACCTCAGGCTCAAAAAACTTGTGCACCCATGGTTTCTAACACAGCTTCTCCAAGAATGAGAATGTGAAACTCAACTTTGATGTGCACATGTGTAGCCTTAGAACTTTTTTTTTTTAAATGTTCTTTTACTGTTTCTGAAGAACATTCCTTCCCAGTTGGATTTTGTACAGTAACATCATAACATCATCTAGTGTGCTTTTCAAGTGGTTAATGCAATTCATGTAGTTAGTTAGGCTCGATTCCCAAAACAGGGTTGAATTAGTTCCTCAACACTTCAGTTAGACTCTTTGTTGCTCCCTGAGTGTGGAAGTAGCACCGCTGAATTCAATGGAAAGATCTGTATACTTGAGTTCAGCGCAATGGATGTTTAAGTTCTTCTACAGAGAGAAATCTGACATTTCCTAATAAGTGGCAATCAGATTTAAAAAATCAGGCACATATTTCCTTACCACTGAAGTTCTGTAGGCTGTTTTGTAGGCCTATTAAGTATTTTGGATCAGCTGATTAGACTTTTTTGTTGATGAACATGGTATACCCAAGTAGATTCCATTGGATTCAAACATACACACAGAGGGAGCAAGAGGGAACACAAAAAGAAACAACCCTGCTGACATTTACTACAGGTAGTCCTCATTTAGTGACCATAATTGGGACCAGTAACTCAGTCATTAAATGAAGTGGTCGCTAAGCAAAACCGCAATTGTGCTTATGATCTTACTTCAGCTTTCCTTTGCTTTACAGTCCTGCAAAGATCATAAATGTTAGGACTGTTCGTAAAGTTACTTTTTCATCACCATTGTAACAGCAAATGGTTGCTAAATGAGGCAGTCACTGAACAAGGACTACCTGTAGGTACCATTGTTGCATAGCAGTTAAGCTATGACAATATTGTACCCTCTTCAGTGGCCACTTGTAACCCTAACTTGGTTATATTGTTTATCTTTTCTTTAATTAAATAAGCCTACATTTCTATTTATTGCAAGCTATAGCATTAGGCATTTCTGCCATAGCACCACTATTCAAAAACGTTGTCTCTAGGGTGGCATGGACATTACTGCAGCACTGTAACATCTCTATAAGAGAGAAAATATATATCTGTATATATATAGTTATATTTCCATTTTAACGTAATTCCCTGAGCATTCCTTTTTTCCTTTTTTCTGCAATCAGCTCCTGAATTCTTTGGTTCTTTGTCCTTCCATATGGTGGTCTCCTCCTCCAGATGATGTTGTGTTGTGGCACTTCATTTTCCAGCTCATGAATTTTGTAGGGTACATCCAGTGTGTTACCTTCTGGCTGCTCTATGGTTACATTAGAACTGGATTTATTTACCTTGGCAACAACTGGTGGACCTGTTGTTCTATGTGGTGTATGATCCTCAACAGATGTTGCAAGGGTGGGAGCGATGTCCTCTTCAATGTCATTAACTGTTGAGTTTCCATGTCCTGTTTCATTAGTGAACATACCACAAGACTTGCAACACAGTTTATTATATCCAGGAATGGTACAGTATTGATGGAGAACTTCCATGCGACAAAACATTGATCTGTCTCCTTGGCAATGTTCTGCTGGAAGAGAAAAACAAATTTAAGTGTATGCTATATATCTAAAATGGAATCAAATAAACTTGGCCTTAAGAGGCCCTTGCATACAATAAGGTATTATATGTGCTCTTAACTAAAGCTCTCTCATGTTTCTTTGCAGTCATCAAAAGCAAATTTTATGTAGTACTTCAACCTTCAGGGGATATGGGGACAAAGTGACAATTCCTGAATGATGTAAGTTCAAGTGTGTCCCCAAACACACATATTAAGACCATGCAGGATATAGCTGTTTAGGCATGATAGTGACTGTATGTGCTTTCTGTTAGAACCATCCGCCATATGGATCACTCTAGTTACATGCTGAATTTTCCTAAACTCATGTCAGCAGCTTGTACTGAGTGTGGTACATCAGTGGAATTAAAATTATTTATATAGGAAGCAGCTTTCTGATTGATTTAACATGCACTTCTGTTAATTTGATCGCAGGACGTTACTTAGTATATTTGGCCCAACGCAGATCACACACAGATCACACATAACTGCATTGGTTTGACTTCTTATTATTCAATTGTTTTAACCTTAACAACTGGAGGCAAATTTACACTGGCAATGATGTAAACAGAATTTTGAGAGCCTTGGTGGTGGGTGAAAAATGCTATACACATATTTAAAGACTCCATTCACTATACTACTTGCCACAGAAGTTGCAAATAGTCAGTGTCATCACAAATCAGTGAGACTTATATAATCACTGAGCATGCTAAGTCTTAATTGGTCTTTGATGGGGAGGGCAGTTTCCTTTTTTTCTACAGGTTTCCTGGGCCCTGTTTTGGCTATGTAAGAACAGGCACTTAGCTGAAATCACTCTCTCTTCCCTTTCCCACCCTGACATCAAGATAAATTGCCATCAAAGAAGCAAATTCATTGGGCTCTATCCTTTGTGCTTCTATTATTTTATAATATACCATGTCATTATCCAAATGCTAAAGGCTTAGGTGGCATATGTACAGAATCTTTCATCTATAAAGAATGGACCATCTTCAGAGCTTCCATACATTGCTAGAACATTACTAGGCAGCCTTCAATCTGGAACTTTTTAAATGTAAAAACCAAGGCAGTTCTCTAATCTGATGGTCTCACTTTCTGGGAGAGGTTGTCCACTATACAACTCAGATACCCATCTTAAAAAAACAACACTCAACACTGTATTTAGATGAACCATGCATCTTCCACTGTAGGAACTGATGCACCACGTAATACATATTTTCATTGTCACAGGGAACTGAACTTTTACAAAAACTCCCCAACAAGCTCAAAAACTTCAGTTCTTCTGAGTACCAAAACATATATCATCTTTACTGCATGACTCATGCACTTATCTAAACATCTATGTGTGCCTAATTATGCCTTCAAAATGTGGAAGAGTTTTAAAAGAAAATAACAGAGAGACATGCTAAGGAAGAGAGAGGTTAGCATAAAATGCTGGATCAGTATTGAGACTGAGTGCTTGTTGAAGGAAACCATCTCTGAGCTATGCTGCATTATGTGCCCAGATGGGAAGAGAGGGAACACATCCATATTGCCATCTGGTGGTAATATTAATTTGGATGCACAGTTTACATGGTATTTAATTTCATATTTAATTTCATACTACATCTGGCTGCAACATGGAGCGGCTGCTGCTGCTGCTGCTACTATTATTGCTACCCTACTGTGATAAGAACAGAGTAAGTCGAGGAACCATATTTGCTGAAGAAATATCAGTCTTCCCTACGCTGCTTATAAAGCATGAACAAGTATTCTTAAGCACCCTTGTTTACATAAGAAATCAATACTGAAATTCAGTCCAGGTTTCCAAGTATTGCAGAGGGAGAATGAGCAATCTGAAGACTGAATTGAGTAGAGGTGGATGCAGGATGCAGATTTTGAACAGTTAGGGACTGAAATCTCTCAGGGGGTAAAACATACTAAGAAAGTTTTCAGAACTTGCCTCAGTGAAAACTATAGGAGCTATGAAAGCACATTGCAGTGTTCTTATATAGCTCCTGATCATTTCAGTACAGAGAGCACAAGAGAATGTCCACACAGTTACTACCTACTTTAATTTCTGGAAGCAACACACCATGAGGATTTCTTGACACTTAAAGAATCTGGGGAATACCTGACAAAAATCCTTCCTAGCTAAAGTTCTGGGGGTAGATGAGTCGTGTGCTTCGAGTTGGGTGTGTGTGTGAGTTAAATCTTTCCCATGGTGATGTTCCCATGCTCCAAATTTATCCTCTCAATAAAATTTGTCAGCAAGAGATTTCAGATGCATCTTTGCAAACGTTGCCTAAGAAGTCTACCAATCAAGATGCTACGACAGCATCATTGGGCACTTAAGAGGAAACTGCATGCAGATATGGCAGCACAGAGGTTACTGGTGTTAGCCTTTTAACTGCATTGTAATTTATAACCCACTCTAATTCAGAAGCATTCATTGATTGCAGAAGGGATATATTCTCTTCACTCATCCTCTAAAATATTACAGGGCATGAGTGTGTTTCATTGGCAAACATATCAGTCTAGCGTATGTTAATACTTTTAAAAATGTAGCTATTTGGCAGGGTGAGAAAACAAATTTAAAGTAGTACTTTTAAAAAAAACACCAAGTATTTATGGGAAATAAATAAATAAATACATTTTGTTGCTCTTATTTGACTTTGTGCTAATGTTATGAAATATAGTTCCAGTTCAGTTTCATAGGGGAAAGGATTCCCTGAATTCTTTAAGTTAGAGATCAAATGTTTTATATATAGAAATATTAATTTAACAACTGTAGGATTAAAGTATGTCTAGATGTTTAAAAGTTGCAAAATAATGACCTATATTTGACATGTATTTTTCAAACTAATTAAAGAAATGGTTGCTGTTCAGTCAAGGAGCCTGTTGAAACAGCTTTAGAAAAATGCCTTATTTTTCACAATAAAATAACCACCTGCAAAACATGTGGATTATTTAATAGAGTCAGGTGAAATGATGACTCCTGTGATGCTCTTAAGACGTGTTTCATACATAATTAACAGTTTATAGAAAGACATCTTCTTTACTTCCATAGTGAAGGGTAGCCATGGAACAGCAACAAGACTTGTGCCACCTTAAATATGTAACAAATTCATTTTGGCATCAGTCACTTCCTGGACTGCAAGCCACTTGCACACACAAAGGCCACCATTATCCTTCTTGATTTTAAGGTGCAAAAGTCTCAAAGCTGTTTGCCGTAAGCTTGTGACTTGTATGTATCAGAATAAATCTAGGTGGTTGTTCCTGCAACAAAACTGCCAGGCCTGCTGAACTTTAATCTTTTATTTTGCAGTACGCATGACAGACTGGAAGTATGTCTTTAACTCAGCAGTAAGAAAAAAATAGTTATTTGTACAATCACTTTGGTACACATTTCAACTGGCCTGATAGAAAATATTGAACAGCAAATTGAATTGGCACATCTTTAATATTGTGTTAAATACATACAAAACACTGATAAAATATCCCTGATAAACCAAAGTGCATATAGAACTGCGCACAATGCCCAGATATCTTATTGCACCATTCTCTATAGCCACCCATATTTTCAAACATCACTTAACAGTTGTCTATTGAAAGGTAACTAACAGTCATAAGTAAGTTGATAACAGTTACACACCAATTATTTTACATAACAGTATTTAGTGCCAAATAACACGTCTTTGCCTTTTATGTTGCCATGTGTAATTACTAACATGTTGCAGCAGGAAATAATCATAATAACAGCAAAATTTAAATATGTGATCACATGCTAATGACCATTTTGAAGTGCTACATTGCCAAAAATCCATAGGGCCACCTTTGTAAGGTATATCAAATGTTCGAGGAAGGATAGCAAGCCAATTGTTATGGTACCCCAGGACTAATGCCTTTCTATTCTTTGATATTACATGAGTGGTACAGGAAGAATAAGTTTTAGATCTTCAACACGAAGCAGGTTGAAGCAATAAATGGCAATTAAACAAATTAAGTGTTGCAAAATACTCTTTTTCATCTAATTTGGTAATGATCTTTTTCCTTCTCATACATGGACTGTGCAAACTTCCTTCTAGTGTTTTATCATTCAAGTAAAAACTCTGTACGTGAATATCAATTTATGATACCAGTACACTGTATTTAAAGCTGGAACTGGAGATTAATGCCAATGCAATTAAAGTTTAAGGCATTTTTCTAAACATAGTTTCTTCTTTCCTAAGCAAAATAAAACAAAGCAATAAAAATTGAGGTAATTCTGTAGTTCACACTGTTATGCTTGCCAGTTGACACACATCTATAGATCATACACACACGCGCGCGCACACACAGACACGTAGAAAAACTGAACCAATCAAGCCAAATATGCATATGGTGAAAAAAGACTGATGAATGTAATGATGGATAAAGAATTAATTGCTGAACAACTTTTGACATTACATCGTGTGTCAATGCCATATTGTCTCAACGGTATTACAATACTGCACACCACAACTTGTAGCATAAGTACATGTTCTGCCATGTTGTTTTTCTAATTGCTTTTTCCAAAAAAGTAAAAAAACAAGAACATAAGGAACAATCTGATAAAATTGTGTTTTTCTACTTTTGGAAATCAGTATAAAGAAAAAGGGGATTCATCTGGAGCACAGTATATAGCAGCAGCAGCATTTGATGGACTATATATAAAAAGAAGTCCCATCTTCCTGAATAATAAGCTTTTTTCATGGTAACAAACACACATTTTAAAGCCATTGTGACACATGAATTTAGAAGCAATGAGACTATAAAGAAAGATGGAATGAGTGCTTTTGTCCTGTTTGAATACCCTGCAAAAACATGGATCTGGCTAATCTGTGAGTTAGAGGACCTTTAGATGAAAGGAAAACCTTAGCACTACAAGTTGTCATTATTGTGATGCGATCACATTCACAATAAGTTCTCAGTTTCACCATCAAACTCAAATCATGAGCCAGTTAAGAGCCTTTTTTCACCATCACTAACCAACAAGCAAACCGATATCAGCTCACTTTTTAGAGGACTTACAACAAACTGCAGATATTCTGCTTCACACACCCAACCCCTGACGACCTCCACTGCAGCAGTGAAGGGCTGCTCAGTCTCCAGAGAAGCAAGACATTGGACACTGCAGCCCAGTGTAGGGAAAGAAAGATTAATCTCAAGATAAAACTGGGAAGGTTCAAGAAAATGTTCCATATAGGAAAAAGAACAGAGCAGAAGGCAAAGTCCACATTTGACGTGGCATGCAGTTAAAGGCAAAGGCAGAATTATAAATGGGTCTTTTACTTGAAGATATTTTCTGGATAGGATAATCTGTGTCCGGCCTTGACAGCCACTGTATCATGTAGGTCTTCTTGGATGTATCTGATGAATTTTCTGAAGGAGAAAGAAGGATTTGGGATGGAAAAGGGGGAAAAAAAATGAGCACATTTTGTAGCTTTTAGGGAACATTTTACAATCCTTGGTTCTGTAAGCTGAATTAATAGCCCCCACTCGAATCACAAAAAGGGAAATATTTTAAAAATCAAAACTATACTTAGAAAAACACCACTGTTTTTAGTTTTAATCAAGTTAATCATTTGAGCCCTTCTGTTCAGATGTATCACAATGTGGCAGGCTTTCAGAAAGGCCAACACAGAACAAATGTAGATATTGCATAAATGTTTTTATAGAAGTTTATTTCCATTTTAGGATTTCTTCAGACATTCTGGCTGTTAGGCATGCACTTAAGATTTTGAAAGTCTACTTTTGAAGAAGCAGGACAAGGACAGGGGAAAGGGCTGGTTAGGGCTTGCAACAGCTACAAGGAGGGCGATTGTGGCTCACTGTGGGTCTGGACTGGAAGTTGCAGAAGTAGAGGAAGTACAGAACAGAAAAACAGCAGCGGGGAAAAATAAAAAGGGAAAGGTGATAGTTGCTTAACCTCAGTACCTAGTCTCCACTATTAAAGTTTCCAAAATGGAGTCTGATCCTCTGATAACTCATAGACAAAGAAGAAACTATGCATTTAGGTCATGCCAGGAATGATTCTCAACACTTTGGCCTTCTTTATTATTCCATTCCAGCTGCTGGAATTTTACCCCACCCTCAGAATTAAAAACAGACTTCTTTAAGAAGTGTTTTTCACATTTTTTCTCCAGCTGCAATAGATGTAAAGCTGTTAATACTGGGAATATGGGACAGATTACTCTGACAATACAGAAGTAAAACAGCAAACGTAACTATAGTGATGTCTCAAGTTTACAAGAGTCCTCCCCACTTCAGCCTTTCCCCCACCTCTGCAGAAGACTCAAGAAGTAAGAGTTTTTAAACTCACTAGGACATGAAGATAGCCTGCAGAGCCTTGTTGTTTCTGGCCTATCTTCTTTACAAAATCCAGTAACATTTTCTCTTGTCCTGCAGAGAACTGGCCTTTCTTGTGTGCCATTACCACAGGTTACAGAACACTGGAGAGAAAACAAAAAATGGGCATTTGCAGTTTATATCTTTATCTTTATACACACACACACACAATTACTTAGTGCTAACAGTCACTCCATTGTTACTCTTATTCCAACATTCTAAACTCTTGATGAGTCTAAAGCAAAATGGAGCTTTGTTGTTTATAAATATAAAATCTGTACATTCTCATTTTGTACTTCCAAGACAAAGCAACTGAAGGGTCACACAGACTTTCCCATTTATTTCAACTGAGTAAGCAAATCCACATGGATAATCTTATTCCCCCCATTAATAAAAATAGCTAAACTAAAATATAAATTGAGCCACAATACACATGTCTGCTTACCTGTGACCAGGGTCCTATCCACCACCGTGCAGGGCAAAGTTCCCGATTGCAAACCCTCTTGCCCTCTGGACGATCACTGCTGCAGTACTTGGTATGGACAGAGCGATTTGTATTGTCATGCAGGGTTTGGATGCATCGTACTGAACGCACCTGATATCCTGTTTTCCCACAACTTTTGCTGCAAGGTCCCCAGTCACCTGTCACCCATCTGTTGCAATGAAAAACAATTAAGTCAAATATATAATAGCACCACTAGATCCTCCTGGTCAGTATGATTATTTCCAGAATGAGTATTGTTTAGCCTGAGACCTCAGGAGGAAGAATGGCAGACTGAAGAGGACTCTGCAGAAAGTGGAGCCAATGACTGTAGTGAAGAACGAAGAGCTGGCAAGTAGACCAGCTCTCTGAACCTCTCCAGAAAAATTTGAGGATGAGAGATCACCCACAAGTGCTCCAGACAGTTGCTCCTCATGAGGAGACTGCAAAATAGTGTTCTCCAGTGGGTTTTGAGCACCGGAGATGAGGGAATAGTCATCTTGCTCAAACTGCGGTTGGAGCCTTTGAAAGGACACTAAGTTTGCATACGTCCTTTCTAATGACTTTTAGAAATTACTTGTTAACTACTTTTCAGCTATTAGAAACCTTTGGATTGACAAGTTTGGAAGCACCTGGTGAGTTTGCCATCAATCCTTAACAAAAGAAAGTTTTAACTACAAGTTTAAACTCTTAATTTTGGGGAAATAAACAGCAAAAGGTTGATTAAAACTTTGATTTTAGAAAGCTACAAGTGGACTAAGGGTCCAGATAAATTTGAAATAAGATTTTGGAATTAATTATAAAGAATCCTTCCCATGGGAAAATGCTTTTGTTTTTAATTTTTTAAAAAACATAGTAAGATAAGATTTAAAAAATTGGACACTAGAGGGAACTAATGATTTCAGTTAAAGGAGAAGAACACATAAATAAACTGGACTAACAGTTACAGCATGGTGCAAAATATTCTAACACTGGAAATATTGAAGGACACTTTTGAAAAATGGAGTCAGAATTTAATATTAACCATGTCAACAGTGATATCTGCCTCTATGGATAGGCTGTATCCAAAATACTGTATGTTATGGAAGAGGAACAAGTTTTACCTGACAAGACAGAGACAGAGTTGAATGTGGATTTACAAATGACAGACTATAAGAATGACATGAAAAAAGATGTTACACTAGACATACAAAAGAAACTGGCTCATGTTTTAATAATTAAAAGGGACATGCAAACAATAAACCAAGAGAGTGACCTGGATAATTTTTTCTATATTGGACTTACAAAAGAGACTTGTTAAAGCTTTGAAGAACCTCGTGAGAAGGGACAGAGAAGAAATGAAAAGAAATCAAGTTCTACGGCATTATTTGAATGGACTAAAGATCAAGATTGTTAGAAGTAAAAGGAAAGAATGTAAAGTTGGTTTATTTGTTCAAGGTTAAAATAGGTATGTTGTTATTTCTGATAACCCTTAATGGACTTTCGCTGACACCAGGACTGAAATGGTGACACTTTATGGATTTGTTTATTTATCTATTTATTTTCTATCCCGCCTTTATAATTTTTATAAATAACTCAAGGTGGCGAACTTACCTAATACTCCTTCCTCCCCTTATTTTCCCCACAACAAAAGATGGGACATGGGAAGAAGAGATCATTTGTTGTAATTCAAGAGGAGGTGAAAAGTTACTAACATTGTTTTTATATGTTGCCCTCATCTAAACTAGAGAGTGGAAGGTTGGGGAAGCTTTTTATAGATTTTGACTGGTTTCTTCAGAAGAAGGTCATATATGGACAATGAACCAGCCCGCCCCAACGTGGTGCTCTCCATGTGGCCTGTATGTTTACAGGGAATTATGGGAGCTAAAATCATTAGACAGTGATTAGTACAGTATAAGCTACAGTTGCTCTATGGTGCTTGGAAGTTATCCTTGTACAGTTACATTGTGGTGCTTAGTTTTTAATCTTATTACTGTTTCAGAGATCTGTAAGTCACTCAGACATGATTGGAGTGGCATATAAGCCTATTAAAATAATAAACTAACAAACAAAATCCCAATATACTTAGAAATTAGAACTGGATATCACATATCCCTAAAAGATATGAGACCTAATTGAAATAATTCTGTTTTGGAACTTTCCTAACGTTGATGTGTCGGACTTTAAAGAAGAGAATTTCCTTCTACTCTTTCTGACAAATAAGATCATCCATTTGTCATACTCTAAACAATTAATATTGAAACCAGCAGAGAGCGCAACCACTGAAACAAGTGTTGTTAGCAGACGCTGGCACAGGAGCAGCATAATTCTTGGAAATAAATTTGCTACTTTAGCTTTGCCAACAATTCAATAGTCAGCTAAGAGAAAGAAAGCCATAGCTGCACAGTTTGTTCTACCACTGTAAATCTTTTAAAGCAATAGAGCCATTTCTCTCAGGAACAATGTTTAACTACTTCTACATTTGTACTTTACTATGTTAATGAATGGACTATTCACCTTGATGCTTCCTGAAAAATCAGGAAAAAGTTTACATAGTATATTCTTAATATATTTTCTGTAAGGTTTAATAGGAGTTCTGTGAATAACCCCATTGAAACAGAGTGTGTGATAATCATATAAACATTAAAAACTTAAATGTTGCAAACATCTGGACTCTTCTCTTTTGCAGTATTCCATCTAACACTGTTTCCATTACCCAGCAGTGAATTGCTCAAGATGCTTTGTAAATGCATTCGAGGACAGTTTGCTCAGGTTGCTAGACCCTGATCTAAGTGAAATAGAAACACCCTCCAAGGAGAAATTCCTCTTTGAAATCAGGGCAGAACTAAATAGTTGCTACTTTTCTTCTTCTTTCCAATAAATGCCTAGATGTTCCTTTCAGTTTTTAGCTAGGACACAGTGAACAGAGGAACGTGAAGAGCAAATGAATTATACAGCAGACACCATTCCCGAGCCATCTATGATTTCAAGGCCTTCAAATTAATGTATGTACATAAAACCTGCTCTAAGATACTCCTTCCTTTCAGGTATGTTTGCTTTACCATACTGAAGGTCTGCTAACAGCCAATGATGTGAGCTAACAGGTGGTGGAATGATCAGTATTATAATATTACCTCAGACACGTCAACTAATTTGGTTGGGACATGATGCTAAACAACCTATGTGTAACATTCTGGCTTATCAAGAATGAGCAAGTATGCCAGTTCATGCTGATCACTTGATCTCCCTTGGACTCCTCCTGATAAGCAAGCTAAGAATCCTCTACCTATGATTGGTTTAGCATTACAGCTACATTTGGGATACCCAGTATGCTCCCCTCTTACAGAGCCAGACTTATAAACCACAATTTCTTCTTGGCTTATGATTCCAGTTTATTAGCAAATAACAAGCCATGTCTTTGGAAAGATGAAGGCTAGTTCAACTTCTTGTAGAGGAGCCATGTGGAAACCAACCGGTATCTATATAAGCTTCTTCTCTGGTCTTGATAAATTAAAATTCTAAAAAATTGTGGCTTGGCATTGTATCTGAACAGGGCCATTGTGTTGCACCAGCAGTTAAGGTTTGGCAATCTAATGATTTGGGATAAAGTTGACAGAGACTGTAAAGAATGACCATCTTTACAGTCATGCTTTTTATTGTCCACTTTTACTTAAGTTGAATGTAAATGCACACTCACTAGAAGATGAACAAATTGTCTCTCAAAATCAGTATTATTTGTGTATCATTAAAGTAGTATAGAATATGTTTACAAACAAATTCCCATTCCCATGGGAAAGCACATTTTATTCAAAACAACAAAATGCAGATGGACTGCATCCTCACACAAGTATGCACTTGGATTTATCTACAAAAATCTAGGAGAATTATGTTCTCAATCCAAAAAGTGGTAATCCTATTTATACACTTTTTAAATAGGTAATCTCTAGTTAGATTAAGAACAAAGGCATGTCCTCTATCTTTACAGCACCTGCTAATAGAAACTATGGAATGTAAATATCTGTTTAAAACTAGAAGAAGTAAATATCCAAATTAAAAATACCATAAATGTTTCAGTCTAAAGTTTTTGTAAACAGAAAATACTCATTTTCCCATCCTTCTTCAACAACCCAACATTTCTAAAAGTTAGGCTACATGTTCTGTTGCTGTTTAGACTAGGATTAGCAAATGGTATTTTCTTCAGTAATGGCCTGTACCTATTTTTTGAAAAACTGAAAAACAATTTATTTAATTTTTTTAAATGTAAGTTCAATGATGTCTTATTTCTATTATGTTTAGTAAGATAGGTGGGCTATTTTTTTAAAGAAATGTTTGTCCTCTTCAAAATCTATTTTGCAATCAGGAGGCATCCTTATTTACATGGTTTTCAAACTTAAATCTTAATGTTGCTAATTTCATGATTTCACTATGTAATTTCTAAACTGATAACATTCTAAAAAGTATGGCTATAGAGCAACCCTGACCCAAAAAAGCAATAGGAAGGGAAGAATGTGAAGACAAAGTCATCTGAAACAAAGCCATGCTGCTTTAGCAGAAGAGCATTTAATAGCAGTGAAAACTCAGAGAGACACACTTACATTGGCTGGGAACATTCCTGGAGATTGCACACTCTACGAATGGGCTTGGGCTTTGAGATGGACTCACAATAACTGCGATGAATCATCTTAAGGTCATTCTTCCTCCGACAACCATATTTTGTAAATTGATAGCCTTAAGAAAAAAACCTTTATCTTCAACATTTCAAAGAACTTTCACATAATTCAAATATTTTTGTTCTCCTCCTACTGAAAATATCCTGGCCACTATTTTGTGACCTCCTTATACCAGTTAAACCAGAGATAAAAGCATAATTCTCTTCTGCTGCATGGGGGCCTGGTTCAGAGGTTTGTCCATCTCTCAGTAATTCAGGCAAGCATGTAGAGTTGTTATTAGCTTATAAACAAGCTTCAGCTATATAAAAGTAAAGTAAAATTTCATCGGAGTCAAGCTCAACTCTTGATAACTTACATAGACACATTCCTGTAATTTGGTATTGCCTTCTTTCATTGAGGTTTTTCTTTTTGACTTCTCAGTGTGGTCAACTGCCCTGGGCTTCCTAGAAGGTCCTCTCCCACCTAACCAGGACTTTGCTCAGCTCTCTAGGTCAGGCAACATCGGGTTTCAATTATATGGAAGAATCAATTCACTTGGGCTGTCAGAGCCAGGTTGCAAAAATCTGGATAATCACAAAATGACTAAAATGGCAGCCTGCCACCCCCCGCACCCCAAAAATCTTACACTTGGCTGATCTCAAAAAAACTAACTAAGATTCAGCCATCAGCTGTAGGCAAGACTGAGAAGCAGAAGAATCATGTGGGAAGATGGCAGTGGCAATTCATATATTTGTTAAGAAAACAACTTGGATGTGTCTGTGCAGTTACCAAAGTCAAGCTTGGTTTAAGGGATTTTACCTTTACTTTTTAAGAGTAGCATAAATTCTGTCTGGCCTGGTCTACTAATTTGTACATCCAGTAAACCCATCTGTGTTATGGTTGCATTTTGTATTCATAATGTTAAATTCTGTGAGTGCCTGAAATGTCATGGAGACATAGATTTGTGGTATTCCAGTACAGTATATTTATTCCCCTCATGTGATATACAGAGAATGATGTTGGGAATATTTTTGCCAACCAGAAGAACACAGACATTCAAAATAAACATATCCTTGTGCAGACTATAGACTTAGAATCTACATTTTCAGACAAATCATGGTTTTTGTCATGTAGACCAAGAGATATCACAGCCTCTACTCTGGAGGTAGAAACTGAGTCCTCTTAAAAAAGACAAACATAGAGCTAGAGGAAGAAACAGAGGACGATCTGTGAGCTAAGTTTGGAAAACCTCTGATTAAGTCTGAATTTACAAAGAATCTGAGGAATGTCCAGACAATAGGGACAAAGGGAACATCTGTTTCAAGAGAAATCTAGCTGCGAAGAAATAGGTAACAAGTTTAGACCAGAATTTGCACTACACTTAATTTCGTTTTCTGTCTTACAACGGTTGCCTATTTTTTAATTTCTTTTATTCAAGTAATTGTGTGTACTTCAGCCTCTTATACATATCCTCACGTTGTGCATTAGGAAATAACCTATTTTTTATATCTTTCCTGATCTGTAATAATTAATCCAAATCTTTCTCCAATAATCTTTCTAAATATCCTGGCAGAACACTCATTTGTAGCAGATTGGTGGCATCTTGTGGTCTGCCAGGAGCATTGCATCTTTTATAAATTTTCTTTTTTAAATCTGCCATTTTCCAATAACTTGAACAGCTCTATAACCATTTTCCTTCAGTACTGAATGTTTGTATTTTTATATTTAAATTTAGAAATTATTTTTATAGTTCATCCTCTCTCTCTCTCTCTTTTTTAAAATAAAGTTTGATTTTATTGATCTCTGGCCTGTCTCCCAACAGGAGAACAAAGGACTTAAATTTCTAGTCATATCCTTCTAAGTTGGCATATGAACAAGGAGGCAGCAATATAGAAATTATTTCAAGTTTTGTATTTTTCACTCTTCAATCACAGTCAGGCAGCACAGGGTATAAAAGCCCTATCTCTTCGACACACCAGGGTTAAGGAGAGGACGCCAGATAAGTACTCTCTGGAAGAAAGGTGGTGGCAGCAAAAACTATCAAGCCTATAGCAAAAACCAGGAGGTGGTGGTCAGGGGTGAAGATTTAGAATAGAATGGGAGATGAGGTTTAAGACCTCCAGCCTTCCTTCCTACAGCTCAGCAGTTCTGCCACAGGCATACAGTATAGTTAAAGACAGCAAGAATGGTGAATGTTTGAGATGGATTCCAAATTTCGGAGCAGGTAGAATTTTGGAAGCTGGGAACTGAATTAATATGTGTTGCAATTTTGCATGTTTCTCTAAAATCAAACAACCTGCATATTACCAGTTATGTATTGGTTCAGTCTACTATAGATGTCCACAACTATAGTAGACTGAACCAATACATAACTGGTAATATGCAGGTTGTTTGTTTTTAGAGAAACATTCAAAATTGCAACACATATTAATTAATGCAAGGTGCATTCTCCAGTGAAAATTTTATACCACAGCATTTTGTTTCCTCTCATTCATTTATTTCATCCTGGTTACTCTTTTATCTACTATCCATTTTCTGATGTGCAGAATGTTGTGAATAATAGACAGCAATAAATACTTTCCATGGATTGTCTTTTTCTACCTATGATTTTTCATGTTATTCAAAATTTTCCCTATTAAAATGTAACTGAAGATGTTAACGTCTAGTGATTAAGAAATCATTACACTTTGGATAGACTCACAAATACTGATTGATGATTGTTTAGAAAATCAAATGTGCTGCACTGAGTGAATGAACTACCACAGATAAAAAATTACAGGTAAGCCTGTTAAATCATTTCAAATTCATGAATTCCTGTCTCATATTCAGCTATAAGCCATTATTAAATCATTAAGCACATTTAAGAACATAATTAGAAACACAGTTTTTTATAACAGTCAGAAAAGTCAATGCAGTCATCGGCATCTTTACCTCCTCCACAAGGTTTTGAGCACTGTGACCATTTTTTCAGAGCCCATTCATATGGTATAGAATCTTTCAAGACATTGTTATCATCTACATTTAAAGAATCTTCATGGATCATAAATTTGTATGTCAACGAAATCTTCCCATTACCATGAGGAATTACCTAGTTAGACAAATAATGTATATATTTTCAGGAAGATTATTTTTAACATCACTTTAAAATCACTTTAAAACCAGATTTCAACCAAGATAACAGGAGTGTGGCTTCTGTGATTCTCCAGCCTTGTTCCAGGTCCATGGTCCTGGCAGTCTCTTCATTTCTCCACTGCCAACCACTTTCCCCCACATGACCCCCAGTCTTGTTTTCTGAAAGAAAGGGAAATCCATATCCCTGGAGCTTTCATGAAGAAAAGAGGCAACATATATAGTTGGGGAGCACAAACTAGATTTGGCTTTCATCCTTATAATTGATTCCTTAATACAGTGTTTCTCAACCCTGGCAACTTTAAGACTTCTGGACTTCACCTCCATTCCCCATCCTAACCTCAGCATGGCTGGCTGGGGAATTCCGGGAGTTGAAGTCCACACATCTTAAAGTCGCCAAGGTTGAGAAACACTGACTTAATGAAAACAATTTATCGAATATGGGGTGCATGACTCACTGTGGCATAGCCACACTCATCTTCAAGTAACTTACCAGAATGGTGATGCTGTGATGTAAAGGGCCCATCGTTTGTACCATTTCCCTGTCCTCATCGTTCCGATATTCCCATTCTGCACCCATGTGGATGAATGTTTTGGAGTCTGGCACATAGTTGTTTTCATTTAAAATATATTTCCCTGTCTCTCTGTTCTTGATCGCTAAAAACAAATTGAGAAATACGAACTCAAGAGATGTCAGGAGGGTTCCCCCCCCCCTTCTCCTTTTTAATTTTCTGGGGAGTAAAGAAACTAGAAGTCACAGATGTGTCTGCTTGCTTTATTTATTTTACTTGGAGAATTGATCAAAAATATCACCAGAAAAGGGGTAGTTTCTATACACATTTTAGTACAGACATACCTTGGAGATATTGCGGGTTCAGTTCTAGATCACTGCAATAAAGTGAGTATCACAATAAAACAAATTTTCTGGTTTCCCAGTGCATATAAAAGTTATACTCTAGTCCAGGGTTTCTCAACCAGGGTTCCCTGGAACCCGAGGGTTCTGTGAGAGGTCACTAGGGGCTCCCTGGGAGATCACAATTTATTTTAAAAATTATTTCAAATTCAGGCAACTTCACATTAAAGAGGTAAGTTTCCTTCTTTATTTTTAGTTTAAGAACACTGTTAATGCATATACATAGGCCTACACATGAAACAAATATAATAATGTTGTAACTTCTGGCCTATATTTGAGCCTGAATGTGCAGGGGTTCCCTGAGGCCTGAAAAATATTTCAAGGGTTCCTCCAGGGTCAAAACATTGAGAAAGGCTGCTGTGGTCTTCTAAGTGTACAATAGCATTATGTCTAAAAAGAACAATCTGTATACCTTAATTAAAAAATACTTCATTGCTAAAAATGCTAATCATCATGTGAGCCTTCAGTGAGTCATAATCTTTTTGCTGGTGGAGAGTCTTGTAAAAAAATGCAGTATCTGCGGAGCCCAAGAAAGTGAAGTGCAATAAAACAAGGTATACTTGCACTAACAAAATACAATTTGCTTAAAAACTACCAAAATGTCATATCTAGTCACTACTTCACCCCAAAATAAAGAACTGGGAAATCTTTGTTTCTCATCTAAGGTGGAACTGAGAACTGTCCGGTCCTAAGGCTGGATCCAGGTTGCTGAAGGCCCCATTCCATCCTACCACCTAACCTATGAAGCCATGCCCATTCCACTGTCCTCCTGCATCAATTTCTATACTTTTCTCTCTGTGCACTGGGAAAAGTGTTTCCCTTTCTCATTGTACAGAGTCCAAACCAGAAGAAAAGATCATCCTCTTTCTGTAACAGAAATTGTTTGCATTCCTCTTTCTCTGCTTTGAAAAAAGAATAGCTGTAGTTCCCAACGCCCTTCCCAGAGTTGTGGCAGAATGGGGATTTATTTTTTAATTTGTTAGATTTATCAGGCTGCCTAATTGTCAAACATCTCAAGGCAGTGTACTATGTGATGCTAAGCATTGGCAGACTATGAATTATATCATAATTCATCACAGACAACAGTTCAAGGCTTGATGTGCTTTCTTGGAACCTAATAGGGACATGACAGATTCTCCTTGCCCTCCCAAGCTTCCTGCCATCTCCCCTGCCCAAATTGCTAGGATATTCTAAGGATGCCCCCCAAATAAAGCTTTATTATACAATGGTTCTTCCTAATTTACAAAACTATATAGGGGTCCTGGAGAGCCAGTTTGGTGTAGTGGTTAAGGCTAGAAGTCTCACAGGAGACTGTGAGTTCCAGTACTGCCTTGAGCACAAAGCCAGCTGGGTGACCTTGGGCCAGTTACTTTCTCTCAGCCCTGGGAAGGAGGCAATGGCAAACCACTTCTGAAAAACCTTGCCAAGAAAACTGCAGGGATCTGTCCAGGGAGTCTCTGGGAATCAGACACAATTGAATGATGTCTGTCTGTCTGTCTGTCTGTCTGTCTGTCTGTCTGTCTGTCTGTCTGTCTGTCTGTCTGTCTGTCTGTCTGTCTGTCGATCTATCGATCTATCGATCTATCGATCTATCTATCTATCTATCTATCTATCTATCTATCTATCTATCTATCTATCTATCTATCTAGGCAACATAATCTTCCATCTGTATGGAAAACCTATGGCTTTCTGCAGTCTTCTTTATTGTTATTTTTATTGCTAAAATTCCATTGAAGAGGGAATTTTATAGAAAAAGGCCAGAATGGAATTTTATAGAGAAGGGACAGAGCAAAATCTGTGAAGGGTGGTGGTGGTGGAGGCAGAGATTGATGTTTGTATTCCTCCCACCTCCCCCAAACTGTAGTTTAATGAGTTTCAAACTGGCTACTATTCTTGGCTAATTAGCTGTAAACTGATTACAGTTGTATGGGACCAAGTCTGTAGGCTCCATTATTGGTTGATTTGATAAAGGAAAAAAGTTCAATTTCAAAGAGAGAAATCAGCAAATAGAATCAATGACCTAAGAGTACAGATGTTAAATAAGATAAATCTTTCCTCCATGCAGTTGATTTGATTGCATTAGGCCTCTTTGAACACTAGGATTTTATACTGTACACTCATCTTCGCTCTTTTCAAATACAACCTCAGCTGCAGTCTTTATATCTCCCTACTTGTCACTGCTACGTTTCCTGGCTCATTTCTACATTAAAACATGTAAGGAATATTTTATCTTTCAAAATAATAAATTCAGACATGACAACCTCATACACTTACTGCCTTCCTTCCCCATTGCTTCAGGATTCATTTGTGAAGTGTTGTCAGCATCCATACGTTCATCAGATTTATAAAAGCAGAAGGTTTATATCTTACTCATGCTTTTTCAGAAACAGTTTCCCTAGCGTAAGGAATATGTCTATGCAATGAACATTATTAATCCCAGACAGTTGCACAGAACAGCAATTTACAAGAAGCATCTCTTAAAACAAAGCTTGGATGATTCATAGAAAAGTTACTAGGTCAGTGGACATGAATCTGCTTCTAATTAATTACAGTCTACAAGACAATGCCTCTTATTGATCCACTGAACTGTAAAGATTGAGAGCTTCAATTATTATTGAAACTTTGCTTGATTGAACGTTCTTGATACATCTGGCTTAGAATTGGGAACAGGATGGACCAAGATAGTTGATGCTGGAGATGTTAGCAAAAGCACATCTGGTGAATCTAATTCACAGGAAATGTGGGCTCTGCAGCAAACATGGAAATTGTTCACACAATTATATTGAGTAAAAATGGCATACAGATTATTTATTCATTTGTTCGTTTGTTTGTTAAATGTATATGCTGCCCGACTCCAAGTGACTATAGGTGCTTATTTTTGAAAGCAAGGTTTATGTAAGTTAAACATACGGTTTGAAAGAAAGGTACCAAGTTACTTAGTGCTGTAAAATTCAAATTATGATCCAAATAGAATCTGTGAATTTTAAAATTTCTATACACTTGTGTAGAGGTTTTATTTCTATAAATTCCACTCTGTACAACAGAACTTACTTCACCACCACCACCAACAACAACAAAAGGATCTGGCTGGAAACAAACACATTTCTAGATTTCATTGATTAAGAAAATACAATGTAAAATGTTACATGTTGGAGTTCTCCAAGCATGGGTTTGGGGTTGCAGACATATAGAAACAACTTCATTCCAAAACCAAACAAACTCAGAGAATTTCAGCAATGAATGCAACATGCCAACACTGAGCTACACATATTTGCTACTAGTTTGCATGAGGAAAACTGTGTTGCCCACTGCTTCTAAATGCATGGCAACATCTTAACTTTGGAGATGATCCACAACATGATGGTAGAACATGTAAGACATGCTTAAGTCCTGGCCCTTAGTATCTCTTACAAGAAAAAGATCCTATCTTGCCAGCACTGTGGAGGACCTGATCAATCACAGCACATAAAATTAGGCTAGATGGACCACTTGTCTAATTTAGTATAGACAGCCTCATATGTTTATTTGAAGAAACCTTAATATGGGTTTCAGCCTTAACAGAGATTAAGATTGCTCTTCCCAGCTTCTCAATCATTGTATTAATGCTATTTTACTCCTACAAAAAGGTCCTTGCTTCAATTAAAATGTCTTTTAGAACCAGAACAATATTTCAGCTAGTCAGGAAAAGCAAATCCACAAGCAAAAGATGAATGTATTTTGCTTATATGATGGAATACATACCAAGATTATGAACTGTGGCGTCAGATTCTTGTATAAGCAAATGCCTTGCACCAGCTGGAATGTCAAACATCCTAAGATAACCTGTAAGAAAGCATTAAAACTAATAACAATTACTGTTATAAGCAAAGGAGGAAACAAAAAAGGCCAGGCCCTGAACCATTAACATAGATGCTTCCCCTCAAGACCACATTTTCCCATGTGAGCTTACAACACTTTAAAATACAAGATACTCTTAAAAATTAAAACAGTAAGAATAAAAGCAATAAAATATATTTGAAAAGGACTTTATGGATCACCCAGTCCTTTCTGCTACTCAATGCTGGAATCCACTAAATCATCCCTGACAGGTAGTCATCCAGAGTCCACCTGAAAGCCTCCAGCATGGAGGAGCCCACTACTTTTCCACTGCTTTATGACTTTTACCATCAAGACATTTCTTATATACAGCCTGAGTTTCTTAATTTCAACCCACTGGTCTTTGTCCTACTTCCAGTTTCAACACATTTCCAGATGACAGCTTTTTAGATATTTGTAGGCTTTTGACATATGCCCCCCCTTGGTCTTTCCTTTGGCAGCTAAACAGCTGCAGCTCTTTCAACCAAAAGGTTTAGCTTTCTGAACTCCGATCATCCTGGAAGCTCTCCTCTGAACCCCCTTCAGTTTTTCTATGTCATTTTAACTGTACAGCCCTATAGGACAGAGTATAATGGAACTATAAAAACAATATGTAAATGGTGTTTCATTAGTATTTATTATAGAGATACTGTATTTCAATTAACTAAATAGCATTCTTGGAATGCTAAGGTGGGCAGTCAAATGACACCTGGAATTACAGGTAAGCATGGCCTGGGAGAACAAAATGAAGCAGGACATAGGCTGATAGCATTTTGCCAAGACAACTCACTCTGCATAACAAACACTCTCTTCCAACAACCTGAGAGACGGCTTTATACATGGACTTCACCAGATGGACAACACCAAAATCAGATTGACTACAGCCTTTGCAGACAAAGGTGGCGGACATCTATACAGTCGGTGAAAACAAGACCTGGAGCTGACTGTAGTTCAGATCATGAACTTCTTATTGCACAATTTAGGATCAGACTAAAGAGATTAGGAAGACCCACAGATCAGCTAGATATGAGCTCACTAATATTCCTAAGGAATATGCAGTGGAGGTGAAGAATAGATTTAAGGGACTGGACTTAGTAGATAGGGTCCCAGAAGAACTCTGGACAGAAGTTGGCAGCATTGTTCAGGAGGCGGCAACAAAATACATCCCAAAGAAAGAGAAAACCAAGAAGGCAAAATGGCTGTCTGCTGAGACACTAGAAGTAGCCCAAGAAAGAAGGAAAGCAAAAGGCAACAGTGATAGGGGGAGATATGCCCAATTAAATGCAAAATTCCAGAGGTTAGCCAGAAGAGATAAGGAATTATTTTTAAACAAGCAATGCGTGGAAGTGGAAGAAGACAATAGAATAGGAAGGACAAGAGACCTCTTCCAGAAAATTAGAAACATCAGAGGTAAATTCCAGGCCAAAATGGGTATGATCAAAAACAAAGATGGCAAGGACCTAACAGAAGAAGAAGAGATCAAGAAAAGGTGGCAAGAATATGCAGAAGACCTGTATAGGAAGGATAACAGTATCGGGGATAGCTTTGATGGTGTGGTCAGTGAGCTAGAGCCAGACATCCTGAAGAGTGAGGTTGAATGGGCCTTAAGAAGCATTGCTAATAACAAGGCAGCAGGAGATGACGGCATCCCAGCTGAACTGTTCAAAATCTTGCGAGATGATGCTGTCAAGGTAATGCATGCTATATGCCAGCAAATTTGGAAAACACAAGAATGGCCATCAGACTGGAAAAAATCAACTTATATCTCCATACCAAAACAGGGAAACACTAAAGAATGTTCAAACTATCGAACAATGGCACTCATTTCACATGCCAGTAAGATAATGCTCAAGATCCCGCAAGGTAGACTTAGCAATTCATGGAGCGAGAATTGCCAGATACACAAGCTGGGTTTAGAAAAGGCAGAGGAACTAGGGACCAAATTGCCAATATCCGATGGATAATGGAAAAAACCAGGGAGTTTCAGAAAAAAATCTATTTCTGTTTTATTGACTATTCTAAAGCCTTTGACTGTGTGGACCATAACAAATTGTGGCAAGTTCCAAAATATCTTATGGGGATACCAAGTCATCTTGTATGCCTCCTGAAGAATCTGTGTAACGACCAAGTAGCAACAGTAAGAACAGACCAGGGAACAACAGACTGGTTTAAGATTGGGAAAGGAGTACGGCAGGGTTGTATACTCTCACCCTACCTATTCAACTTGTACGCAGAACACATCATGCGACCAGCTGGGCTTGAGGAATCCAAGGCTGGGGTTAAATTGCTGGAAGAAGCATTAACAATCTCAGATATGCAGATGGTACCACTTTGATGGCTGAAAGCGAAGAGAAACTGAGGAGCCTTATGATCAAGGTGAAAGAAGAAAGTGCAAAAGCTGGTTTGCAGCTAAACCTCAAAAAAACCAAGATTATGGCAAGCAGCTTGATTGATAACTGGCAAATAGAGGAAGAAAATGTAGAAGCAGTGAAAGACTTTGTATTTCTAGGTGCGAAGATTACTGCAGATGCTGACTGCAGTCAGAAAATCAGAAGACGTTTAATCCTTGGGAGAAGAGCAATGACAAATCTCGATAAAATAGTTAAGAGCAGAGACATCACACTGACAACAAAGGTCCGCATACTTAAAGCAATGGTATTCCCCGTAGTAACATATGGCTGCGAGAGCTGGACCATAAGGAAGGCTGAGAGAAGGAAGATCGATGCTTTTGAACTGTGGTGTTGGAGGAAAATTCTGAGAGTGCCTTGGACTGCAAGAAGATCAAACCAGTCCATCCTCCAGGAAATAAAGCCAGACTGCTCACTGGAGGGAATGATATTAAAGGCAAAACTGAAATACTTTGGCCACATAATGAGAAGACAGGACACCCCAGAGAAGATGCTGATGCTAGGAAGAGTGGAAGGCAAAAGGAAGAGGGGCCAACCAAGGGCAAGATGGATAGATGATATTCTAGAGGTGATGGACTCATCCCTGGGGGAGCTTTGGGTGTTGACGACCGACAGGAAGCTCTGGCGTGGGCTGGTCCATGAAGTCACGAAGAGTCAGAAGTGACTGAACGAATAAACAACAACAAATAGCATTCTGGCTTCGTTTCCTTTGATAACTGGTTTCCCCCTTCTCCTCTTTGTAAAGCATGGCATACTGATGATGTAGGTAAACTGAACAAGAGAGTAAAAAGAGAGATAAGGTGCAAATGTATAACATACAATTCAGTCCAACCTAATCATAAGGCTGTTGTAAAAATAAAATGGGATAGTTCCATAGAAATCATCTTGCATTCCTTGGAAGAATAGTAGTAGGAAACTAATAATTGTGAATACTGGACACTTTATTGGAGCTGGCTGTGAACAAGATTCAAAAGAGAAAAGGTGATTCAGAGTCCATGTTGGTGCCCACATCACATCTGTTGGCAATTCTTTAAAGACAAGAAGGTGCCAGAAGCTGTAGTGTGCACATCCCTGCTTGCTCCTAATTGACTTTTCCTTTTCAAATCAAGATCACTGAACAGCCTTAGTCATTTCATCTATTTTAAGTGCTCACTAATCTTTATTTCTGCACATGCACGGATGGATAGGGGAAGAAAGCTGATATTTTTCCTTTTAAAATGACCTTTTATACATTTATCTCAGCTTATTTGTTCTATTCTGCCTTTTGGCTATTGTCCAACTTGGAGGACTTAGTTCTTTGACAAGATTCTTCACCATCTCTGGCAAACAAACGTAATGCAAAGTGGAAAGATTTTGTTAAGTCAGACAATAACCTGTTCTAGTTTAGAAAGACTAACCTTAAAGCCTGCATCTGTCTGACATAGCCCACTAAGCTTAAATCCTGCATCTGTCTGACATGGGCCACTCTGGTTTTAAGGACAAGGTATCAAGACAGGCAAGTACTTCAGCAAGGCCAGTGGTGGCCTGAATGCAACGCTTATCCGCTTCCCTCTAAAGCCTCTTTAGATGAGTTGCAGCAGTGGTCAAAATGGAAGGACAGCAGCCACAGGTAGGGCTGAAAGGGGACAGAGAAATAGGAAGGTCTGAAAATTTCCATTTCTCTGTTTGGGGTGGGATTTTTCCGTGCTTTACTTTAGGATGATATTCAGCCAGGTGGTTGTGGGAGTAGGGACAGTTTAAAGAAGCTCCCCAAAGGGGTAAAGAAATGCATAATTCTCTTTATATATTTAAATAAGAAAAACCTTGTTTCTTTGGTGCCCTGGAGAATGTTCCTTTCACCACTTTGCAATGGGTATTGTCTCCACCGCACACACCACATTTATCTTCTTGCTTTGATGAGCCTATTACCTTGTCACAACCGACTTTCTGCAATCCAAGAAAAAAATTCATTATTTTTGCTTGTAAGAGTCTTACTTTTCTTTGAATGAACACTAAATCAGGACATTTAAATATGGTATTAGGAACCAGGAAGAAAAGTATGTTCCTCAAACAGTATGTTGATAGTCCCACAGAGCCTTTACTTCAAGAACATATTACTCTTCAGAACTTGAGTTTAGGTAGATACTTGATATTTTTCACATCTGTCTTTGACCTAGATTTTCATATCTATAATCCCTGAAAAAATAACACTAAAAACAACCATATGTTTCTCTTTCTTTCTCTCAGTTAAAAACATCATACTTCAGCAAGTCTACCCTCAAGTAATATATCATGGAAATGAGCCCAACAAAAGGTTTATTTGAAGTAGACAACTTGAAACCTGAATAGTAGGAATGGTTTACTTCAGCATCATGAAGTTAGCACTATAGTTGTAACCGAATAACCAAAGTCATATTCCAAACACATGTATTGTTCTAAATATTAATTGCTGAAAACTATACCCAAGTGTATCTAGAATGATTGTATCACAGGGCAAGCATTGAAAAGCTGTGTTTATCTACATCAGGGTTATCTTTCTCAGGGTGTAAGTAAAGCTTTGGGAATTGCTAGAGTGTTACAAGAAAATCATGTATGCAGTGACTCATATAAAGTACCACAAACGGGACATGAACAATTCACTAAGTAACAGGCTTTCTTTCTAAACACTGTCTACATGGAACATTCCAACATGCATCAGAAATTCCCACCTATTTTTAAAAGAAGAAACAAGTTTTAAAATAAGAGTTTAAGAAGTAATAGTCTAGTTGACTGGGTCTATGTGCTCGTCTAGTGCATACGTGCTTGTAGATTAAAATCACTGTTTCCTTGAACAAAAACAAACCTAGAGATGTGCTCAAGAGCTTTCCTAAACTAAGTAATACATTCACACCACAGCAATGCATCTCTAACCACATCATTTCATTTCTTAATGTCTTACATCTCCAACCTTCTCAGCATTCTAGAGTTGCTGAGCACAGCTAGTTCTCTTTTGACTCTGGGGAATTTTCTCTCCACTTAATGACTTTTTCCTCTTAAAAAACTGTTGCACTTCTGCAAATACCTTCCTTTTAAATGGTTATTTTCACATATAACAGCCGCCTCCCAAGAATTAAGATCACTATTAGTATATATTATGATTTAGTGTACCTGAAATTGAAAAATATTCTGCTACTCCCAATAAAATAGCAAAGTACTACACAACTGATCAATCAATTTTCAATATCATTTATATAGTTTATAAAATCTTTATATAAATTAGGGAAGAAACTATCCCATTATAATTTTAATATAATACTTATTCTTAGAGATAGGAAAATGGAAAAAAGAAATTCCTGAAATAGACGTAACCTACCAGGCACTCTCCTCGCACACAGATACTGTGCAAATCCTTATAGGAGCACCGTGTTCCATCATGTACCATTCTTTTCATATACACCACATCATTAGTTTCCTTGGACTCACAGTACAGGTGGCACCTTTCTTTAGCTATAAGGGAAAATACTCTGGTAATTTATCTTCTAATTGGTTTATTTTGTAAATGCCAATTCAATGGAAGTCTTGTGGTGAGGTCCAAAATTCTAACTTGCCAAAAGGGAGACATTTAGAGGCATATTCTAGAGCCATATTGTATACTTAAAACCAAATGTTTAATAGGGGGTATTTGTAGTCTGTGTCAGCCTTCCCCACTTAACCTCTTCAGATATAGCTTCTGTTTCAGAATTCCTAGTTGGCAGAGTCAAAAAGCCATGTTGGCTACAGATCTGCGGATTGAAATTCCAATATGCCTGGGTGGCATGAAGTGAGAGAAAGCTATTCTACCATCTAAATGGATCAGCCATTAAAATACAATCCCATAAAAATGTTTTATTTGCTATTGCAATCCATCATGCTTAGCATATACATCAATTCAGTTAAAGTTAAGCTGAGTGATGTAGCAGCCTAGGTAATTCCTACTATGCACTGCATGCTCATCCTTCTGAAAAAGCGCCCTCCCCCAAAGAAAATAGAAACACTTGACAGTATGTTCTGAGAGTTAATACTAAGGAATTGTAGTATTTCTGCATACAGGACATTTCAGTCTTCTAAATTTGGCAGAGTGATCCTGGTCTGCTATACTAATAATGAAATGGAAAAGATAAATTATGCAAACCATCAGTATGTTCATATGGGAGCCAGTGATGCTTCATGTTCTGATATTCAAAAACAGGATCCCACTGCCTGCACTGCTCCTCTCTGAAGTCTTCATCATCTTCAGGGCAGTCTTTGATATTGCACAGCTGGAACTCATAGTTTGGCCCAAAACATGTGCGGCCTCCATTAGCAGGGCTAGGAAAAAGAAGTAATATTGGTGAATGATATTAGATCAATAATATAATACACCACTGCATTTTATTGGAGCTGGGAAACTGTGTCTGTCCAGATATTGGATTCAAACTTCCATGAAGTCTACTAGGCAAAAATCAAGGATTTGAGGACCTGTAGTCCAACAATATCTGGAATTCCATGGATTCTCTATCCCTGTGTTCAATCTCAAGATTAATTTACTAAATAAAATTATTTATATAATTTTCTATAGCTATAAGCTACACTTAGAACACATGATATGTGAGAGGCAGGCAAGGCACAGTTGCATACTCTTAGTCTTAATATCTGCAATATGGAAATATTAATCACGACTTAACAGCATCTATAGATACATAAATATGAAACACTGAGCATGCACTATATAAATGCTGAAATAGTTGTGGGTGAGATACAATGTAGGTTTTATGCTTATGAAAGAGATCCTACAAGCAAACCTGTGAGAGAAGTTTGTCCTTTTCCTTCTTCAACCCCTACATAAACTTAAAAGCCATATTGGAAAGCTGGGGAATAGTCAGAAGTTACTTTTTAGTGGGAGTGGGGAGATCTAGCAGGAGGGAAGAGGAAAAGGTTCTTTATTTCTTAAATGTATACCCATTGCAACCAGCCCAACTGCAATCATGGCAGTTGTTAGCAGATAAGAGAGATCTCTGTTCAATTAAATATGGCTGGATTTCATTCTATCTTGTAGGATAGAAGAAATACCCTAATACATGCACACATCAACTATGAAACCTTTAATATAGTACTAGAAGTGATCATGATATGTCCTCAATAGGTTAGGTACTCAGTCCAATATTTTCTGTTTTATTGCTTGGCTAATTTAATTTCCTAAATCTTACTGTAATTTATCAAGGTTTTTATACATCAAATATTTATCTTACTACCTTTTTACTTATGTCTTCATTTTCTCATGTTGCTTTTTGTGATGTTTTTAGGTTTTGTTTTATACTAATGTGTTACTTTATATGAAGAATCCATAAGAAAGATTTTTTAAAAATAGCACTAGAAGTGGTACTGATTTCTTATAAACCCCTGAATGCTCAAGAAGTGGTTTCGCTGTCTGGCAAAAATAAACTTCTCTTATGTCATCCTTGGTTTAGTAATCACAAAAGCATGATGCTTATAAAATGATTTCATGACTCATTTCAAACAATTGATTATAGCTTTGTGATCAGATTTGGGACTGAGAAATCCATTGTGAGTATAAATTTGTTCCTTCCAGTGAAATCAACGGAACTGCCTTGTGAAAGCATGAAATAAGTGTGGATCTGAATGCATACCAGTCTTGAAGTTAATAGGGCAAACATTTTAGTGGGAATAAAAAGTACTTAATCTTTTCATTATTTCAGCCAAATGCCACAATAAGCTTTCACATATAAGTTTCTTATATTAGAATGGGAAGTCTCACACAGACACAAAACCCATTAAGTCTTTTTTGTTTTAACACAAGCTGTTTGGACAACTTGCATCTTAAACTCTTCTGCAATTTATAAACTTGAATGCAGAATGCCTATTAGAAAAAAAGGCAGTGACTGGGCAAAAGTACACCAGGGTTATCTTTGATCTTAGCCAATATTTATTTATAAAATGTATTACACTACTATTACGATTACTTGCATTTCATTATAATTCCTAAGCAGGGTGCAAAACAGATTAAAATCCATTAAATCACACATCTTAAACTCCTCAAATTAATTCTTTCAAAAATAATGACAATAAGAAAACAACATAGTATTGCATGTCCTAATACAGCATGCAATAATCTTGTATGATCTATGCTATTTCATCTATCCAGTATGTTCTCAGTGAAGCAAATTCAAGAGCAAGGCAGAGGCCTTAATCATAACTAAGCAATTTTAAAAAAATATATTATGATAGTTTAACAATATTATTTTAAATTCATTAAAGACATCTGTAACGAAATTCATCACCAAAGAGCATAATTTGCTTAGGTTCAACTTACTGAGGATTGTCACACTGGCGTGTCCTGAATTTCACTCCTGTTCCACAAGTTCGGGAACAGGAACCAAATTTACTCCATGCTCCCCAGTTTCCATCTTGCTTCAGTATATCTGGAGTTAACCAGATACAGTGACCTTTAAAACAATGCTAAAAGAGAAAAATATACAGGTATGCATATTTTTGTAAGTCATAAACATTGTTTTCTTAGTGACTGAGCTTAGAAAGGAATTGCTATTTAAATAGAGTTTACTAATCTGAAAGAAACCATTAGTTTCTCATATATGCTTGTAAATGATAAAACATTATTCAGAACTGGATGTTTGAACTACCACCATTGAAAAAAATATACTGCTAGAGTTTATGATATTTTACCGTTGATTTGGTCTACTGCATGTCAGTTCATACCTACTCATCTGTAACCCTAGATATAGTTTCCTTCAGTTATGTAGTTGATTCTCCAGAAAGAAAAAAATCAAACCTGCCCATTTTGTACCATGTCAATTTCCTGTGTAGACCCAGAGACACTTCAGGGGAGAGAGATGTGTCAATGAGACAGTGGTAAAATGGAGAGAGAAGAAATTGATCTTCTTATTCAACATTCACACTTTTCCAAATTTTCAGGGCAGTCTGCCAGTTCAAAAGCATATACTAGGGAAATATGTGAAAAGTGTAATATCCTTGAAAAACTATGTTAAAATGCATTATCTTACTGTTTACAACCAATTATTTGGAAAAGTTGAGTATAACAAGCAAAATCACAAACCTAAATATTTCTGTTTGGGCCAAAATAATTCCCAAGTTTAGTGTCAACAAAATTTGAAACTAAATTTTGATGACCCTAACCTGACAGATTTACAAAAATAAGAATTTGAGAAAAGCCAAAATTAATATACTCACTATAATAATCATATAAGATGGTATTTATTGCTTCTCTACAGGTCAGTTTTGGGGGAAAGGTATAGTTTGATGTGGTCCATTATATTCACAGTGATATCAAACAGAGTCAAGCTAAACCCACATTACATCAGTACGATGCAATGTTGCTCCCTACCCCACACAAATGGATTTTATTTAATTCAAGTCAGAGTAGTAATGCTTCATCAGCTGAAATCTACATTTTTTTCTTAGTTGCATTGAGTGAATTCTAAATGAAATTGTGAAAAAAGTAATTGCAGGGCTGAGATAAAGCTTTTACAACAGCAAGTGAGAAAAGGGCTTCAGCTAATATGGGTCTTATAGTGAGCAGGAGGGAAAAAGGAATATTTCTTTGTATTGTAGCATTTATGACCTCAGAGGACATTAGCAGCAATAATTATTTTGATATTTCTATGATGTATGTAACTAAAGTTTCTTCTGTCTGTCTATGAATTATGTGAACATATAGATACAGTAGTTTTTTTTTAAATGGCTACCTGATTTAAACATAGACTTCAAAACACAAAAATAGTGTGCAGATTTTTTTTTAATGGGGGTTCTCTCTCGCTAGAAATGGTTATGGATTGGATCTAGATGAAATTATCTCTAGAGTAGAGTTCCCTGTTATTGATACCCCAGACTGTATCCCCAATTTGACCTGATGTTTCCGCAGCTTCAATATTCTGGTAAGGGTAAAAACACGGTATGTAGCAAGCAGCCCCCCACCCCCCTGCATATTATGTTCTAGAAGGAGCTGGCAGACATATCTGGCTAGCTTGCAAAGGCACCCCAGTCTGGTATTGAATCTGGATGCCCTTTATCCCTTCCACGACCCCCACTCCTTAGCAACTGCTAAGGAATAAAATGGTATTGAATTGACCCAGGGCTCCATTCCCAAGCAGATATATGATTCTTTCCCTCTCTGCTTTACCTCCTTCCTTGATTCAGAAATCCTTCTTCTCCCTTCCTATAAGAACACCATCTTTTGTCTTTTTATTCTCTGTTGCCAAGCTAAGCTTTGCCAGTGCCAAGTGCTCCCAATTACCATGTGATCCATTCATATTTGTGTGTGTCTGAGTCCCACATCTTTAAATCCCTTGTTGTTTTGCTATGGCAAGATGCCTTAACACTGACTGTTTCTGTTTTTCTGTTTCTGCTTTTTTTTGTCCATAGCTCCATTAAAATGAATTGCTAGAAATAGGTTCTAGAATGGGTTTCCAAAGAAAATGCTTCCTCTCCTCCTAAGTAACCATGTGATTAAGAGAATGAGAAAAGAGAAGGAATAATGCAACAATCAAGATTCCTTTTGGATTGTGGAACAGAATCCAGAAGCCTAGGAAACAAAATCTATCTATCTATCTATCTATCTATCTATCTATCTATCTATCCATCCATCCATCCATCCATCCATCCATCCATCCATCCATCCTTTGTGGGACCACCTCTCCTGGATGGTATTTATTTCATCAGGTCTCATAGGGTGGGCACGCTTCAGGTCCTTTCCCTTCAATGTGGTCATTTTGGGGACCTAGGAAGGGCGCCTTCTCTGTGGCAGCCTCTGTCCTGTGGAACATCCTTCCCCCTGAAATCTGGCAGGTCCCCACCTACCTTCCTAGCCTTCTGGAAGGCCTTGAAGAGCTGGCTCTTCCCAGAAGAGTTGGGGTAGAGTGAGGCTGGAACCCACTGCATCTGAATGTGAGTGTGTGTGTGTTGCCTTTGGGGCACCAGAAGCGTTTGTTGTAGTTTTTACAGTTTATATGTTTTTGTTATTGTTTTGTGAGCCGCCCACAAAAGGTGATATGGTATTTAAGATGGGCAGCTATATAAGTCTTTAAAATAAATAAGCAAATAAAACTATACTCAGTGCGTTGGTCTCCAGATGTCTGCACGCTCCCTCCTTCCTGGCCATAGTTTATGTGGCTAGGATTGGTCAGAATTGTAGCCCAATCCCCTTGAGACTATAATTTTTGGGAAGGCTTACTGTGTTACAGTCTCATCCATATGAACCTTCTCTAATAAAATGTACAGTTAGAAATACTTTTATAATATGTTATCACTGCTTTATACCAGGCTGTAATTGTAGGGCCTATGCATGAATGGTTTGTCAGTACAAGGATCTGGGCATAAACACATACCCACAGATGGCTATAACAAGTACAATCATTCGCTAACTTTTCCTAAAAATCATTTCCATAACAAATGTTATGCCACTTGAGCAGCCTTCAAATCTAGGCGTTTGGCAGGAGCTGTATGTGAAACATATGGATAAACAAACACCCACCACCAGCAAAAGCAGAGAAGGATGCATAATACAAAATCTTTTAAATACAGAATGAAGAATACTTCAGCAAGGGGGAAAAAGTAAAGAAGTGCCAGATACCTCATAAAAACAGGAGAAAAGACCCTAATTTGTAGACCTGTTACACAGAAAACATTACCCATGATTTGGATGATCAACAGCTGAGTAAAATTGAGAATCTCTTCAATATGCTAGTATAATAGCCTAGGTCAAAATATGTTTACATTATACAGTGACTTAAAAGTGTGAAACTTGGCAGTGGGCAGTTGAAGGGGAAGCTGAACATCACAGCACAGAAAATAAATCTGCTATGGGTTTTGAGTTTGTGAGTTCATTTTTTTCCCGACAATTATTAATGTACATTTTGAGCCTGAATTTATTGAGGAGAACTTGTACGTATGTAAATATTTGTCAGTATTATTTTCATCACGGGAGACTGGAATGCTAAGGTGGGCAGTCAAATGACACCTGGAATTACAGGTAAGCATGGCCTGGGAGAACAAAACGAAGCAGGACATAGGCTGATAGCATTTTGCCAAGACAACTCACTCTGCATAACAAACACTCTCTTCCAACAACCTAAGAGACGGCTTTATACATGGACTTCACCAGATGGACAACACCGAAATCAGATTGACTACAGCCTTTGCAGCCAAAGGTGGCGGACATCTATACAGTTGGTAAAAACAAGGCCTGGTGACTGTAGTTCAGTTCACGAACCTCTTCTTGCACAATTTAGGATCAGACTCAAGAGATTAGGGAAGACCCACAGATCAGCTAGATATGAGCTCACTAATATTCCTAAGGAATATGCAGTGGAGGTGAAGAATAGATTTAAGGGACTGGGCTTAGTAGATAGGATCCTGGAAGAACTATGGACAGAAGTTTGCAACATTGTTCAGGAGGCAGCAACAAAATACATCCCAAAGAAAGAGAAAACCAAGAAGGCAAAATGGCTGTCTGCTGAGACACTAGAAGCAGCCCAAGAAAGAAGGAAAGCAAAAGGCAACAGTGATAGGGGCAGATATGCCCAATTAAATGCAAAATTCCAGAGGAATTATTTTTAAACAAGCAATGCGCGAAAGTGGAAGAAGACAATAGAATAGGAAGGACAAGAGACCTCTTCCAGAAAATTAGAAACATCGGAGGTAAATTCCAGGCCAAAATGGGTATGATCAAAAACAAAGATGGCAAGGACCTAACAGAAGAAAAAGAGATCAAGAAAAAGTGGCAAGAATATACAGAAGACCTGTATAGGAAGGATAACAATATCGGGGATAGCTTTGACGGTGTGGTCAGTGAACTAGAGTCAGACATCGTGAAGAGTGAGGTTGAGTGGGCCTTAAGAAGCATTGCTAATAACAAGGCAGCAGGAGACAATGGTATCCCAGCTGAATTGTTCAAAATCTTGCGAGATGATCCTGTAAAGGCAATACATGCTATATGCCAGCAAATTTGGAAAACACAAGAATGGCCATCAGATTGGAAAAAATCAACTTATATCCCCATACCAAAAAAGGGAAACACTAAAGACTGTTCAAACTATCGAACAGTGGCACTCATTTCACATGCCAGTAAGGTAATGCTCAAGATCCTGCAAGGTAGACTTCAGCAGTTCATGGAGCGAGAATTGCCAGATGTACAAGCTGGGTTTAGAAAAGGCAGAAGAACTAGGGACCAAATTGCCAATAGTAAGAACAGTACGTTCTGAACAGTGGTCAGTAAGAACAGACCACGGAACAATGGACTGGTTTAAGATTGGGAAAGGAGTACGGCAGGGCAGTATACTCTCACCCTACCTATTCAACTTGTACGCAGAACACATCATGCTATGTGCTGGGCTTGAGGAATCCAAGACTGGAGTTAAAATCGCTGGAAGAAACATTAACAATCTCAGATATGCAGATGATACCACTTTGATGGCTGAAAGCGAAGAGGAACTGAGGAGCCTTATGATGAAGGTGAAAGAAGAAAGTGCAAAAGCTGGCCTGCAGCTAAACCTCAAAAAAACCAAGATTATGGCAACCAGCTTGATTGATAACTGGCAAATAGAGGGAGAAAACATAGAGGCAGTGAAAGACTTTGTATTTCTAGGTGCAAAGATTACTGCAGATGCTGACTGCAGTCAGGAAATCAGAAGACGTTTAATCCTTGGGAGAAGAGCAATGACAAATCTCGATAAAATAGTTAAGAGCAGAGACATCACACTGACAACAAAGGTCCGCATAGTTAAAGCAATGGTGTTCCCTGTAGTAACATATGGCTGCGAGAGCTGGACCATAAGGAAGGGTGAGCAAAGGAAGATCAATGCTTTTGAACTGTGGTGTTGGAGGAAAATTCTGAGAGTGCCTTGGACTGCAAGAAGATCAAACCAGTCCATCCTCCAGGAAATAAAGCCAGACTGCTCACTTGAGGGAATGATATTAAAGGCAAAACTGAAATACTTTGGCCACATAATGAGAAGACAGGACACCCTGGAGAAGATGCTGATGCTAGGGAGAGTGGAGGGCAAAAGGAAGAGGGGCCGACCAAGGGCAAGATGGATGGATGATATTCTAGAGGTGACGGACTCATCCCTGGGGGAGCTGGAGGTGGTGATGATTGACAGGAAGCTCCGGCGTGGGCTGATCCATGAAGTCACGAAGGGTGGGAAGCGACTGAATGAATAAACAACGAAAATATTTGTCACGGTCCAATCACAACGGCTTCAGAACAGCAGTCCAACATGTGCTTGAACATCTCACTGAAACCTCTCACTGTACTGTATTGGAGAAGGTTGAATAAATGTTGAGTACATTGGCCACAGCCTTTTATGAAACTATATTATATTGGAACATTTAATAATCCAAATGAGAATTATCCACTAATAATCCAAACATTTGGATAATCCAGATGACCTTATCTACTAATTATTATCCTTGTGACTTAATGAAAAAATGTATTTATTTGATTTGTACCTGTTACAGTCAAAAGAGACTTTCATCACTTTACATACACTGGTAAAAATAACACTAAAATATCCACAATATAAATGCAAAAACAGCCAACAAATAAACATAATAACACATTAACAATTATAAGCAATCAAATAACAGTCAATACCAATGGCTCCAACTCCTCCTGTCAAAGCCTCTCCAAAATAGTTTAGTTTTTAATACTTTATGGAAAGCCATAAGTGTGGTGGTTGATCACATCTCTAGAGAGAGGCTATTCCAACCATAGATGCACCAACAGAAGAGAAGCACTGATGAGCCTCTTTCCCCACATCATGTAATTGAGGGTCTATAAGTAATTCTCCTAAGACGTCCCAACTGGGTGGATTGAAACTGACTGGAGAAGGAGGTCTCTAAGCCCTCTGGTGCCAAGCCATGTTGGGTTTCAAAAGCCAAAATTATCATTTTGAACTCCACTTGGACATTAATAGGGGGTAAATGCAGGGCCCAGAGAACAAGCGCAGTATGTTTGTGTTGGCAAGTACCCACCAAATGGGCCATAATTCTGGACCTATTGAGGCTTCTGGATGTTCTTCAAAGGCAGGCCCATGTAAAGTGCTTTGCAATTGTTCAGGTATGTACTGATGAAGGCATGAATTACCATCACAAGGTCCTCATGTAGGACCACAACTGGTGCACCAACTGGACCTGGGCAAAGCTTCCCAGCTATATCATCTACCTTCCCATCCAGCAGTAGCTGTGAGTGCAAGAGAACTCCCCAAGTCACAGACCTGCTGTTCTAGGGGCAATACATTCTGTCAAGAGATAACATGGAGATGTTGAGGAACCTTGATGAATACAAGTAACTCTGTCTTGCTTGGGTTCAAATTCAGCTTGTTTCATCCCACCCAGACCCTCACAGCATTAAGACATTACATCAAGATATTGACTGCATCTCATGAAAGGCCCAGGATAGTGATGTACAGCTGGGTTACATACTGATGATATCACACCCTGAACTGAGGGATGACCTCCCTCAGTGATTTCATGTAAATGTTAAAAAACAAGTGATAAAGGAATAGATCCTGCAGTACCCCACAAATAAGGAACAGTTTAACTGGTTGCTCTTCCCTCCCTCCAATGTAAATACCCACAGATGTTTTAATTTTTTTCTTGTAAATCACTGAGTGTCATGAGATTATGGCAAGTTATGAGTTCAACCATAAATAAATAAGTAACCCCAACACTGGCCACGAAAAGTCAAGACTTCTTTGGCAATGTGCTATGCTAACCCATCACAACAGCCAAGCTGGCCCTAAACAAAGTTGTTGGATGACAGGCCACACAGGCCAATAAGGGAGGTGATGTAATGATACTTTGCCTCCCATATCACCATCATGTAGACTCAGACTTGAGCATGTAGCCAGGCTCAGTCAGATTCATTTTTCATTTTACTCCACTGGAACTCCAGGTGTTACCTCTTCTGGTTCATCTCCTTGAGATCCTCAGTAAACCAAGATGCCGACGGGGATCAACCTCCACTCATACTGTTCCAGCTTTCAATTACCCACCCTACAAATTGTAATGGTATGTGGGAATGACCTTGGAAGACAGGAGGAAGAGCTACAGACATGGTCAGACAAGCAGTAGCTGAGTCCACAGAAGGAATGGGAGTGTGGCAAATGTCTCAGAAGGGATCCTCCCTAATTTATTAGACTGTAAAGGTAAGGAGGGAAGAGATGTTCCTTGAGACTTGCAAAATTCTGTTAATGTAATCTTACAAGAGAGCTAGTACTTCTGGGTGTGCATCTTGCCTCAACTACCTCAAAAGGCTGACACAAACCAACAGAGTATTGGCAAGGGCATGACCTTCCACTATTACATCAAAACCCTAGAATCCCCATCCCCGCATTGTTCCCTTCTCTGTTAATGGGGATATCCTCAGGCTACTTCACTTCACACTCCAGGAAACCAGTTCAAATCTGTTCTGCTCTGCCTCCAGTCCTGTTAAGCACCTAACTCCAGCACTTAGAGAACAAGAAGGGTCTAAAAAGTGTTGGCAGCCTTCACCCCTCACTACTTCCCTCTTCCTAACCTGGCTCATAGGAAAATGTCATCCAGGATAACACAATTCATGCTGTTCCTCTACTCCAACCACTGCAGTCTTAATTCAGTCCCAAGAAAACTTGCATTCCATTCCACTTCCCCTTCCAGTCATAGGGAACCCTGAGAAACTAGGATCCCTCACACAAAGGGCCGTAACTCTGGAGATCTCTGCTCTCTCCTACTGTCCTGACCCTGTTAGCCACACTGCTAACAATGGCAGCCACCAGGCTATCTGGGAGACTTCCAACTGCTCTGGATATAGTTCAGCCTGGCAGTGCATTAATTCCAGCTCCTGTTTTCATCTCCTATTGTTATTACCTTAATGTTGCCACAAAGTGCTACTCCTAATGTTTCTACAACAAGATTAAATAAGAAAGGGGATAGTGGGCAGCCCTGCTTAGTACCTCCTGAGATTTCCTAATATTTTTGCTTGAAAAATAAAAATCAGATTGAAATTTTGTTGATTTCTGAAATATCCAGCTTTTTCCCCCTTTCTAATATTTACTCCTGTTCTATTATATTGTATTCATACATTCTATGTTCTTCTTCTGAATGTAATACATTTATCATTTGTGTAGTTTTCTTTTTGATCCTATTCATTTGGTTTATACATTTGCCTGTTATTACTGCCTTTATGGTGCCCCATCTTGTTGTTTGCTCCACACAATTTTTATTTTAAAAGTTTATCAAAACTTGATCAGATGTTTCACTTGTAGGTTATAATGCAATCTGGAATTAAAATGCCAAAAATGAGTAAATGGGAGCTTTCTAAGTTATATCCGATAATAACTGGGGCATGATCTGGAATTCAGATTGGTGCAGTTTCTGCTCAAACCAATCAATTAACATGTTTTTGAAGCTCCCATATACTCTATCCTTAAATTAGACTGATACCTACCTGAGTAATATGTAAATCCTTTTGTTGAAGGATTCATAGTACCCACAAAATAAAAAAATGAGCACATACATTTGCATTAATGTCTGCAATTTTTTAGATACTAAAAGTTGCCCTTTATTTTTATGAAAAGCTGTTTTATCCCCAGGTGTACCTGCCTCGGTATTTAAATCATTCCCCAGAGTCAGATTTTCCCAGCCAAATTTATTCAAGACTTTTATTACCTTTGCATATATCCAGTTTGATTCTGATTTGGTGCATCACACATGCCAAAGTTACAGTTTTATTATCTGCATTGTAAAAAAGAGCTTCTCTTCCCTATCTTTCTGAATCTTTTCTCCTTTAAAGTTTGTATTAGCTTTAAATAAAATGGCGGCCCTTCTTGGCTTAGTAACTGAACAAAAAGTTTTCTGAAATATTTGTCCCTAATCCTTTCTCACTTAACTCGTTCCCTGTAGTATAACCATATGTGGGTTAAAGGATTTTAAATACTGGCTAATTTTAGCTCTTTTTATCAGTTCCTCCAACCTGCTGAGATACAGAGATACTACCATGCATTGTTTACCCATTTCCATATCATGCTTCTGCTGTTCCCGTGTTGCTTAACAAAAGTACGATGTATAAGAAAATACATTTGCAAACTGGAACAGTAAAAGCTCTGGGACTTATTTTCTGATCAACCTGGGTTTTTTTTTTCCCTATTCCACCTTGACCACATTTCCCAAGTCATTCAACCACGCCATTTTAACCTGGCTAGCCCTCTCAGACCATGCATACGGAATTCCTATCAATTCATAACATCTTATTCAGAGGATAAAATAAATCCTCCATTTGATCTAAGGGTGCAATGTTGGGTTCAAGTCTCCCCCTTTCCAACCAATCTATATTAACTTTTACAAATTTATTACTGTAGCCATTCCCCTTATTTTTTTCCCTTTAACTCCTAACTAATATTAAACACTTCTATATCAGTATTCCTACACTTCCTTAACTACACATGGTCCTTTCATCTTCTCTTCTTAAAGAGTTACACCAGTCCTCTCGATGTCCAAGGTCATCCTCTGTTAGTCTTGCAAGGAGCATTCCTCAGCTCTGTTCAGACACGGTTCATCTCATGAAGAGTTGAGACAGACTCCCTTCCTTGTAGTTTAAATATGATTAATTTAAAAGGGAACCCTCATTTGTACTGTATTCCACTTTTTGATAATTGTTCAGTAAGGTGATTAAATGCTTTCCTTCTCCATAACATAGCAGGACTAATATCTTTTTAAAAAAATAACAACTTTATCTCAGTTTATCTCATTGAGCTCATGAATTCTTTGCTCAATTTTGACTCTCACACAAGCCTTTCGAATCTTATTATGACATTTCTTGGCTTTTGCAAGGTGAGCCTAGGAGAATAAACTCTATGGGCACATTCTGCATCTTTGTTTGAAAGCTGCAAGTCCATCATAAGGTCATTAACCCTGAAGATAAAATATCCAATTAAATCGGTCTTTTCTACACTCTTTCTGATACATTTAACTTTTACATGATTTCTTCTGTTCCAATACTGGGCACCTGCCAAGTCTAATCTAATATCTATAGTGTCTTTCTGAACTTTTCCAATATCAAGCTCATTTTTCATAGCAGCATGTGCCTTACTACTCTACTCTTACTCCTACTAATATTAGTAGTATATTTCTACTTTGAGAGCTGAAGAGAAGGTAGACTGTATGTATCATTCTGGTAGATTGATCATTAGATGCTATGGAGATATGCCTTCCTTTTTCTCTCTGTGCTTTGATGTTCCCAATTATATAATGGATGAAACCAATTATATAATGCCTCCTAGTGGTCAATAGTAAATAACAACTTATAAAACTACAACATACAAGTGCACACACCCCTCGGCAGGGAGGTCTCAAGATCTCTAGTATGAAGCCCAGCAATAATAATGACAAAATGTATAACCATAAGCCTTCTAGTCTGAGAGCATACAGAGAAAAAGAAAGGCATATCTCCATAGCATAAAATAGAGGCTACCTGTGCCTGATGAGTCCCAATACAGGATGAAACCAGTCATAGGGTGCCTCCTTGAGGTCATCAAGAAATATAACAGATGGATCATTCATTAAAAATTGGAGTTCCATTATTAATTGGAGTTTTTGGGAACAGACTGCAATCTTAAAGAGAAGTTGTATATTTTTTCAGGTTCATATTTGAATTCTTTAAGAACCTTCCAATGGATACGGTTTGGACCTAGGCAATTATTTATTTTTCTTAAGTAGATCCTCTTTTCATAGATTTTTTTTTTAAATGTTCAAACAACTATAATGTGTGTGTGTAAGTAAGAGAGGCAGATAGGTACCTTTATTACTATAAAAGCTATCAAAGTTCAAAAGTTTAACCAAAGGACAGTAAAGTAGTAATAAGGCATCAGAATAGTTAAGGCAACAGAAAATTATGCCCTATGACTGTCAAGGAGACTATCAGTTGCCCTGGAGATAATGCCATACAAAATCTTCAAAGCATCCCGATTTTATACAGCAACAGAGAAAAAGGAACAAAGTTCCCTGATTTCCTGTTTACTAAAAACATCCATTCAGTTTCCCCAGCCTTGGACTGAAAAAAGGAAGAATGATGTTGTTAGGTGAAGATGTTTCCTATTTGAATTGCTTCACCAGATGTTGTTAATAGGATCCTGACTTTTGAAACCATCATATAACAAAGAAAGCAACACTTGGAGGCAACATTTACATTTCAGTGGAGATACTTTTGTAATGCATAGTTGGGATAAAACTATCAAGTGAATTGAATTAAATTAAAACCATATTTTCATGATTCCTAATTTTTACAGCAGAATCAGTCATATATAATGAATGACTGTTGTAGGTATGCCAAAATTATCAGATGATCACTGAGGATCATGCAAATTGGACTTCATGGGGCTAATAATTGTACACTAGATATTTCTGTTGCTTTAACAGCACCAGGTAATAGGTAGCCAAGATTGCTGAATAAATGTTTAACCATATCACATTATGACTGATATAAACTGGACTCTGTCAGATTATTTCTTAACATAAACAGCTCCATTTGTGTAATGGGCCGATCTAAGAATGCTGTTACACTACAAATGCATATGGGGACAGGTGTTTAAATGGTTTATCTTACTGAAATAAATTCCAGCCTACCTAATGTAATTACAGTCTGCCAGGAAGTATCTGAAATTCCCCTCCACTCCAGGTTTTAATGTTTAATGATATTCAGATCTTTAATGTTGTGGTCAAATCCTGTTTGCAAAAAGGTAATATTTCTCTGTCTCTTCATGACATAGTTATGCACTGACTAATCTAGTCATTCCCACTGCAACTGCTAATCTGCAAAGAATGATTGCGTGTGAAACCTGTCATAAAAGGTTGTGGAAACCATTGCAATGTCTCTCTAATACTCCAAGATCTGTCTCTGTGGTGACTAACACAGCACATATTTATCCATCTGTTCCATGTCTGGGAGAAGCTGAGGTCAGCTTTCTCAGAGGGAAATCATCTGGACTGTTCAGATTGCCTTTAGCAAAAAAAATCCCTTGTTTAATTTCCTTTATGGTATTCTTATATTTAAATCTTTAACTATTAAGAGGAGAAATTAAACTTACATGGGAATCCACATAGAAATGAGTGGAGAAGAGCAAAGAATAATTCTTTTCCTTTGCCTCAGGCCACAATTCTTTTCTTCTGTAATGAATCAAATGTTGGATGGGTTATGGATTGAGCTCCCCCTTAATCTTATCCCTCCCAGCACAACTCAAAACAGTTCTTGCAGCAGTGAAGGCAAGGTAATGTTAGATCCTGAACTTAAAAGGAGCCTCCTTTGATGATCATGAGCTTGACTTCAGTTGTGAAATTCACAACTAACGTTTTCCTCATTTCTTCTCTCCCAATACATTTCCCTATTTGATAACTGCCATATGTTCGAGCAAAAGAAATAGAGGAAAAAGTTAGGTAACAGACTGGTACAGAAGGAAAGGTTCAGGAAGAACACACAAGCAAAAAATGTTCCTACAGGCCAAAACCTCTGTGGATTTTGGTGAACTCATACAGGTTATAGCATAGCAAAGAGTAATTAAATACTGAAGGGATTCAATGATATATAACTTTGGGTCCATCTCCTATGACTGAGAGTGATGGTAAAATAATTCTCTGCAATTAAAAGGTAGAAATGCCAGTTGCAAAACTGCATCCAGTGGTATATGAGGAGCATGATGAAAATGTTACTAAGTTGTGCAGGCGTGCTTAATGCTCTGTACCATCCTCTGAATTTACAAATTGCTAGCAATGCTTCAGAAGGATTTAGATTAATTCCACCCATTCTGGAAGATCCTCATTTTTAAGAGGATAACTCCAGAATCTTTCTGGCTCAGTCTTAATTTAAAACCAGATCTGATTGGACCTATTTCATATTTCTAAACTCTACTATGGTATAAACAAACACCTGTATGTGGCATATGAATGTGACCAAAAAAGAGCACCACATTATTAAGATACACTTTTCAATGAACTGACCTTACATATGTGGTAAGACCAGGTGTGCTTCATTGCAATGTGTGAAATGGTCCAGAGTTTGAGGCACATAGCTGTCTATTCTGAGAGTAACTGAGAGATACAACAGTCAAATTGTTCCTTTACCTGAAAAAGGAATGTTCTCATTTCTTAGAAAAACATGCCAATGGAAGTAACATTTCATGAAGACTGAACTTTTATACCAAGAGTTCAACATTGGGCTTACTCCACAGAAGAGAGATGTAAGGCTGCACAGTTAGGGTAGTAAAGAGGTAGCCACTGGCTGCACGAAAGTTTGTGTAAAGGCACAGGAAGTTATTTCAGCTGATGCAAAGGCATCATAATTTCATGCTGTTAAAAGGCACACTGTCACAAGATTTATGAAAATTGAATATGGTAGTATCTCAGTAGGATTAAATGTAAAAGAACAGATGAAGGACCCATTCTGAAATGCACATTTTTTTGGAAAGATTCACACTGAATGAAAATAAAAAGGGCAAAATTGTTTTCTTCTTTTTAATAGTTGATCTACTTTACTTTAAAAAATTGTACTAACACTAATAGGACCCCCCTACCCCTCACCCATTCTCTTATATATAAACTATATTCGTCTTGTCTATTTGTCTGTTTGTTTTACATTATAGTTTTATAATGTAATATGCCAATATTTGGCAATTATATTGAAATAAACATTAAAAAATAACAGAAAAAATATGTAAAAGGAGACCAATACATGTAATACCATTCCATCACAGACCAGGCGCTTATAATTTATCCAGTGAAGCTGTTAAAGCTGTTAAAAGGAGTATCTTTATCTGAGAAAATTAAGAGGTCTTAGAAAATCAAAAGATTTTCTTCTCCATTTCTCTGAAGCAAAGCTCACTTCTCAGAAAGAAGTGAGAAGAAAGTGAAGAGAATGTCATCCCCAAATCTGGTCTTTAGCCAGAGTGAAATGGATTTAGGAAATCAAATTCATCACAGTGTTAGTTGGCAATTTCTTGGTTAAGCACTGTGCCCAAGAAGAAGATGCTAAAAATCAGCCAGTAATTATCCTGCATTTCTGGATTAAGGTTAAATTTCTCCAGTAAGAACCTGACTGCTACCTCTTTCTCAAGGAGCAAAATATAACCGCCTTGACTCAGCCGGCTATTCTCTCCTTGACCATTTCCACATCGGTGATTTGCAGCATCATCCAGCTCTCACTGTGCTAACATGTCAGACATGAAGATAGGCTTTGTATCACCATAACTGTGGCTTAGTTACCCTCTATCCTGCTGTAAATAACTAGTGGGGAAATAGCTGTTCTTAGATGTCACAAGCTAAGATGGAGAAAAACCAAACATGAAAGCAGCTGAAGGTCCGTGTCGGCATCCTCAGGCCTTAGCACCCTCCCCCCAGTAATTCTAAACACTTCTCTCAATATGCCCATTAATGGAACTGCACTACGAAGTACCCATCAGGTTAGATGTAAGTAATTTTATTTTCAAAGGATCTTGCAGACTGGTTACAGCGAGCCATCAAAGTCATAATGCATTACCATTCAGGATCAGAATACAGTATATATTACTTGTTCACTAACTGCAGTAGCTCTCTGTTGGAATAGGCTCAATAATAAAAGCTCTCTTGCATCTGACAGGATTCAGCGCTAGCACTACATTTCCGCTGTCATCCTGATTGCATTCTTGCCCTCAGTTCCAAGAGGCAAATTTGCTTCTGCCAAAGACTGGAAGGTGCTTGAGAATGATTGTGTCAATTGCCTAGATCAACTCAATGTCTCATAAGGATGGAAGCATCAACCATGCCAACTGAAAAAGTCCCCAGAGTTCTCTGGAAATTATTAGGATTATCAACATTTGGGAGTGGAAAAATTTAATAGGACCCCACCCTTGAAGAGGAAATAATACCCAAAATCTAAATATTAACAGGAAGAGATGTAACAATGGAAAAGGTACAGGTAGTCTTTGTTTAGCGACTGCCTTGTTTAGTGACTGTTTGCAGTTACAACAGTGATGAAAAAGTAACTTTGCAACCAATCCTTGCATTTACAACCTTTGCTGGTCTGTAAAGCAAAGGAAAACTGAAGTAACATCATAAGCACATTCACAGTTTCACTTAGAGACTGCTTTGCTTAACAACCAAGTTGCTGATCCCCATTGTGGTTGCTAAGTGAGGACTGCCTGTACAGATGCTAACACCCCAGTTCTTTTTCCAATCATCTTCCTGCCCAACTGAAAAAATGTATCCATGGTATCCGGGAAGTCCTGACCCACTTTGAACAGCCACAGGAGGTCCCACAGAATCAGTTTTGAGACTCCTGGCTACCAAACCTTAGTCCATATCCATTGGTTCAAGTAGGAAGCTTGCTCAGCAGAGGGGTACACGGTGTGTGATCAGAATTCCTAACCTGTCCCAACCTCCAACACAGGATATGATCACTCAGTAGTGGCACTCTGGCTGAGAGGAAGTCTGCAGAGGCAAGTTGAAATTTACCCACCACAGCAATAGCTCTCTACCCACATTTTGGAAGTGTGCTGAAGAAAATAACAAATACTTTGACAACTGGGTAAGACTACCTTCTCACTTTTTTCTTATTATACATGCCAGATTGGCCCCCTCTCCCCCCACTGCACCAAATTTATCAATATTATCTTGGACTGATCAGGCAATTAGGAGTCCTTTCCACAAAACCAAAAAAAAAAAGGGACTAGTAAACTAGACACCATTCAGGAATAAAATACAGAAAAGGGAACAAGCATAAGGCATGTGTTCCTGCTTCTTCCTTTCATGTTGACCTTCTAATGCTGATCTTCCCCACTCACTGTCTGTTGCTGCACTGTGGTCACATCCACACAGAGCTTTGTCATCCTCTGTTCTTATCAGGAGCTGGCAGGAGATGATATGGTCCTAAATCTTGCTGCCCTCAGAGCACACACCATGCATCTGGAATAGGTCTGTGCTGCTCTGCTGTCCATACAGCTTTTATATACAAGTTTTTTACAGGCTATAATAATGGTTCCCTCAGCTGAAATACCACTTCTGCCCAATGTGACACACAACATGTTCTCCAATTGGCATGGACAACCCTCTAGCTATTCCATGCAGTGCATTTTTTCCCTCTTGTGCCACCAATTGATTGAACTTTTTTGAACTTTTGAACTACGGGTCAAGTGGTTGACTGTTTAATGAATCTACCACTAGGTGTCAGCAAAGAGCTGGGGGATTGTATCTAATGGTCATTCAGTTTTGCACAACTGTGGATAAGTGTTGTTGAAGAGCTGGAATTTGAGAATGGGATTCAGTTGTGAGGAGCAATGTGGGAGCTGTAAGCTACACTAAGAGTATGAAGTGAAGAGTGGAAGTGAGGAGCCAAGGCAGGGTACAGAAATACAATAGATTCAACTAAACTTCCAAACTACATGGGTTTACCCAGGCACTGGCTTCCCACTGAAAAAGAAAACAAACCACAGTTCTGGTCTCCCTCTCAGCCATTAAGAGGATTAAGCGATGTGAGGTCAGGGACTGGGTGGAAGGGGATAGCCCCAGAGGAAACCAGCAGAACCAGAGCCACAAATTTGCCAACATGGAATGTGACATGTGAGACATCTCCCCAGTGGGCAACAATGTGTCCTATATTGCTTGAATGCAACATCTGGAGGTGGGAAAGGAGGGAAAACACTACTTCCAGTGGAGCACCTAAAGCCACCATTAAGCAGGCAGGCAGTGAGATGCAGGAGGTAGCATGTGGATGTGTCCTTGGAAATAGACTACTGTCCTCAGGTCAGGGCAAAAAAGCTGTATGGATTTGCCCTATATCTCAAGCATACTGTATATTAATTCTACAATCAGCCTCTCCAGAAATATCTGTACTCCAAAAGCCTTAGATTTTCTGGCCAGATGTTACCCAACTACATCATAGGATCCTCTGGTCAGCCAAGATGATCCAGCTGTTGCTGAAACAGCTACAGCTTCAGCATAGTGATGGAGAAGAGCAGCCACAGCAGATATACAAATCTCCCTTTCTCATCACCTTAGGGCCAAATCATTCCATTCTTCCATGGAGAATTTTTATCTCCATTATTTACAGCATTTGACTGCTGATAGTTTTAAATATGGGGTTCAGTTACTCCATTCCAGAATTTATGAGTGGGAAGCGTTCAGTGAACGCTTCTGCAAGCTAAAGCTAACTAAACAAAACCAACATAAAACCCGTTTCTGGCACTTAATTTCCTCAGCTGTTGCTAAGCCAAGGTATTTTCCTAACACATGAACCATGCTCAGATTGGCTTGCATTTTTCTAAAGGGCACTGGGAATAGGGATATGAAATCACAAAAACTACATGTCTGTAGATGGAAGAGGGAGAATGGGTTTTTCTGAACTCACATCTTTAATTGATTATCATTCTGTTCTGTTTCTCTAACACTGCTCCATACAAAACATCTGACAAAGTTGAAGCTGAGAGCTATTTGTTTCTTTCATGAACTTAACAGAGGGAGATAGGACTTGCTTTTATAAACATTCTAGATAGTTGAATATGAATGGTTTGGTTTCTATCACTATTTACTGATTTAATAGCTGAAGGAACACCTAGCATTAACAAGAAACGGACAGCAAAGAGAGAGTTAACGTTTGGGTTGGGCAACTGTGCCTAAAGCATGTTTGTTGTTTATTGTACTATGGAATCCTGTTCAAAACAAAAGAGTCCCCTTATTGCTCTGAAGAGATGGTGGCCTCCCTATCAAGGCAACAGGACCATTTTTAGCAATAATATGCTTTCTGATTACTGTCTGTGATAGAAAGCTTACATAATATTACAGCCTCTGTGTGTATTTTCTTTTAAGAATAAAATGGTCCGAGTGAAACTCATTTGATTTCACTTGTAAAAAGGTACATCAAGTAATAGTACTGGTAATAGCCAACAGAGATAAGAATGGAAGCCTTAGAGCTGATCCTATTGTAAAAAGAATTAGTATTATTAGATTTTCATCCCACCTTTTATTCATACATACATACATACAAAACTCAAGATGGCGGACATACCTAATACTCCTGCCTCCTATTTTTCCCACAACAACAACCCTGTGAGGTGGGTTGGGCTGAGAGAGAGGGACTGTCCCAAGGTCACCCATCAGCTTTCATGCCTAAAGGAGGTCTAGAACTCACAGTCTCCTGGTTTCTAGGCCAGCACCACTATGCCAAACTGGCTCTTTCAACCTCTCTCATTCAAATTTTTTCATTCCATTGAATGGGATCCTGTTAATTAAAAAATGTTTGAAAAATCCTTTAGAAGAGCATCTCTCAATTGTATGTCCAGAACCACTACAGTATTGGCTTTTGACATTTGCCTCCCATTGGATGAGAAAGAAGTTTATAGGCAAATAGCTTGAAGATGTGAGGGAGGGAGTGTGAAAGATTATTTTTTGTTAAGAGCAATGAATTACTTTTCTTCTCCATTATCACATTGGATTGTGTTTCTTTCCATTATAATTGTCTACCTGTTCTGCTGCTGTTCTGTGACTGGGCTCTCATTTCTTCTGTGGAATATAGGACTAAGAAGTTTGAGAACTCTTGCTGCAAAACTTTTTATTTGTCAGCAAACAACTCAAATTGGTTGGTCAAAATAGCTGCTTAGACTATTTCTCACTGAAGTGGAAAGAAGCTGTGATTCATAGTATACCAAATGAAAGTTAAGTCTTACTACAGAAAGACCAGATGTCAGATAAAAAGCAAATCTAATTTAACCATTTGTCCTGACATGATAGTTTTTGGTATGCAAGGAACTATTTCATAAGGAAGATCACTCAAATCAAGGATGTCATCACCCTTCAATCCGAAATAGTATAATCCAGAAAAGAATTTATAACTTTGGTAAGAAATAGATCTTTGCCAATATATCTGATACAGAACTACAAACAAAAATAGAAACATCCTTGTTGCCATTTGCAAAAAACCTAAGGAAGTCCTTGTTTGTTACTTGTGTAGCTGAAATACCAAAGAAACCATTAGAATTAGCATACATTTTTAGTGCATGTACAAGCTTATTGCATTATATTAAACTTCAACCACCTTTTCTATTCCTTCTACTTAAAAACTATTTCAGGAAGAACTGAGTTGATAGTGCAGCATGGATCTCCATAAGGCTAAAAGCTAGTGAGGCCATAAGACCATGAAATGTACCTAAGCATTTCCAATAATTGGGTGGTAGAGACTCTGTTCTTTGAAAAAGAATAAACAATATGGGATAATGTAATTCCTGGAGACTGGTCCGATGGGGAGATGGTAGGAAGCCTCATGGTTCTTCCATCTCCAATCCACTGGACCACCAGCACCAGCTTAGTTGGTCTGTATAAAGCTCACCTGACAGCAAAATGTTTAAATATTTACTGATGGGCTCATGATTTAATATGTAAATTTGGGGGTAGAAATAGGGTTTATTAATGTCTTAAAATATCAATAAAGGTTAAAAGTCTTTAAAAAGTAAATATGTGAAGGATAGGAACACCTGCAGATAAATTGCAGCAGGTAACACATAAAAACCTGCTGAGAAACTGAAACTGAACGGGATGAAGGCACCACAAAAATCCTTATATATTCAAAAAGCCATGCAAAGATAAACAACTTTAAAACAAAACAAAACATGAAAAAGAAGGGACATCAAAAATGCAAAAAGAAGAGGCAATACTACTGCTCAGCTTATTTTGATAATATTTTTCTTAAGAATTTTGATCTAAGCCATTTTAACAAACATCAAAAAGTTCATCTGAAGGCTAATCTATCAGAGGTTTCTACAGGTTAATAATAATAAATCATTACCTTATTAATAAATTACTTTTGCTGCATAGAATGGAATTGATTAAAGTCCTTGAACACATCCCACCTTAAAATACACTTTGATTCTTGAGCACCAGCAGATGCAGAGAGCCATTTCCTGGGTAGCAATTTACCGAGGTTGCCTGAAGCCACTTGGTAAGACTTAAAAGCCAGACAGCCCTCTGAGTCTACCATGGTTTTTCTAAAGTGGCCAGGCCAGCACCAGTGAGGCATCCTAAAGCAAGATAGCATCACAGACCCTCCCATTATTTTCCCCAGGAATTGGTATTGAGAAGCACATTTTTTTTAGATAACAGAAGTGGTGTAGTGCCATCAAAACAAACAAACATGTCCATCTTCCATAAGTATGAGTACCACCTTATCAGACTGTATAGCCTTCATTCTGTAGTGGTTGAAGATGACCACCATCTGAGGACAGAGAAAGTTCCACCATTTTCGTAAATACTTTCTACCCCACATTCCCTTTTATGTGTTCTTTCCCTAACATGGAAAGGATTGGACAGCATGGACTTTCACCTGACAGGGACACAGCCGGTTATCACTCTGAAACACTCTCAGAGTGATGCATTGAAAACTGGCCACAATGATCAGGGTTTGCAGCAGCCACCTTCAAAGTGCATCACAGCAAGAGGCACCTCTTCAGAAGTGATGATTACTGTACAGAGCTCCCAGAAGGGTGACAGGCTGATTAAGAAAGCTGTGTGCTTTGCTTCAGTGAAGTGGCTGTTCCAGGCAGGAGGTCCATATCAGGAGGGTGAAAGGTCAGGGCTGGGCCCAATTCATCTTCCATTTTGCCTAATGGTAGGGCTGGCCCTGCCATCACTTCCGACTGAAAATATCATTCTATATGTCAATTGTCAGAATCTTTCTCTTAAAACGTAAGGACTATTTCATTTCCCATCAGGATTTATTCGACTCTTACATGTGAAGAATACACTGTTAGAATTGATACCTAGCAGCAGTTTGGTTCCTGAGGGTACTGTAAAAGTGTAATAGCATGGCAGGAATATATTTATTTAATAATATTTGTAGACTGCCCCAATCCTTACTGACTCTGGGTGGTAAACTTCAAAGCACAAAACATAAATCCAACCTCAATAAAAGCAACCCAGAACAAATCATAAAAATTCTTGTAGTTGACACCCAACAATCAACTCAATCATGTTGTAATAAATATAGTTTTTATATATATGCAAGGAAGGCGGGGGGAATGTGTTTGTGGGGAAAGTGTGTTCCGCAGTGTGGGGTCTTCCACGGAGAAGGCCTGTTGCCTATCCCATTTCCTGTGTACCCTCCAAGATGAGATTGGTGATCTTACCCTGGCAATTCAAATTTGTTCCTATATATTTTATTCTCTGATATTCAACAGATCCATTGTGTCTTCTTCAGCATATTTAGATTTTTGAAAAGAGCCATGATATTGTTATCTGAAGTAATAACTTTGTGCTGTACAATAGCAATAAATACATTTCCCCTCAAAAGGAAATGCTGCATTGCTATTTTCACTTTTATTAGGCTCATTACTTCCATTTATTTCTTCTTCTTGTGGATCTTAATAAACCATGAGGCTTTTTTATTAGTCTGCATGACTGCTAATGAGTGTATTTGTGAGAAAAAAAATAAAGCTTTGCTATAGAATTCAGAAGTATTTGGAATACTCTTGTTAAATTGTTTAATAAAAGGGTTGTTTTATAACCCACACAACGGGATCTTCATTTCCACTTCTGCTGCCCCCCAGTGGAGCCCCAAATTTGCTCCAGAGCTGAGGATCCTGTGGAGCAGGTTTTGAGGGCAGGGAGAAGAACAAGTCACCCCACCAGATTTCATCCTCACTTTACCTGTAGGCAATTCAATTGACAGGAATTTGGAAGAAAGCAAAAACAGGCAAGATCTACCCACTGAGTCTTTGGTGAAAGGGAAGACTCAGGAGGTGTAATGGTATGTGGGAAAGACCCTGGGAGATGGGGTAAAGAGATGCTGCCTAGGGAATGGTCAGATAAGAGACAGCATGGCCCGCAACTGGATAGTGGGCAGGGCAAGAGCCTCAGAAGGGACCCTCCCTAGTTTCTCTGGTTGTAAAGGAGACGGTGGAAGAGTTGTACTTTCAGACTTGCAAGATTCTTTTAATGTAGCTTTACAGTAGAATTAGCTTATCTGGTTTCCTGTCTGGTCTACCTGGCAAGGCTGACAGGAGGGTGAATTCAGGTCTAGCAACAGATTCCTCAAAGCCTGAATGCCAAAACCTGAGTTGCAACCTGGGGCAATGATCAAACACCCTTCCTTTAGTTCCTTTGATTTAATGCACTAATAATGGGGAAAGGCTATTCATGAAAGCAAAATGGCTGATAAAGCTGAATGGGATTTTAGATATTTTATGCATGCAAAATATGGCAAATAGGACTTTATGCATGTGTAAAGTGGTGAATGGGACTTTACACATACCAGGAAGCCAACTTTGTCCATTGCATCCAGAGTTGGTAAACTAAGGTCCATTAAATCAAAGACTTTAAAACAATTGTTCTTCCAATTCTTCTGGGAGTTCATAACATTCATTTTAGATACGATAAACTCCTAATCACCTGCATTCTATATTTTTTAGTTATTGTAATGTTTACCAGATAGACACACATTGTTAAATAAATACTTTAAGCTTCTTTTGTTTCAGTGGCGCTTAAACTCTGGTCCTTTTACCCCCTGATCTCTAAACTCTGTCTGATGGACACAGCTTCCCAAAGAGAATATTAGTCTCTCTCTCTCTCTGTCTCTCTCTCTCTTTCTCTCTTTTTCTCTCTCTTTCTCTCTTTCTACCTGAGATATGAGGTAAAGATCCTTACCTTTCCAGGAGCACACATAGTTCCATCCAGTGGAGGTCCTTTCTTTGTTTTGCAGAAATAAGGGTTATCAGGATGACTGCACCACAGCTGTTTGCAAGGATCAAAGGTGCGGAACTAGAAAAAACAGTATTTATATCATAAATTGCTTCTTGAATATTTGCATGCCAATGAATTTCTGTTGGCAATTAGAATAAATTACTGAAGACTAGCCTTGAATTTATATAAAGGACCTTTAGGGCTGATCAGAGAACAGGGTGGATGCTAGAAGGTACTTAGATCTGAAAGCGTTCTGTTGCCACACGCCTAAGGTCAATGGCGGCTTAAGTATGACATATGTATCATTATTCTGTCACGAAAATAACCATTATGCTAACTATCATTAACTTAGCCTTGTCTCCTTCCACTAAGTTCTGGTTTCTGGTGATCAAAGCTCTTCTCTCACATTGACTAAATATTTATTAAGCACTTCAAGATCTGATCTGGGTGAAAAAAAAAAGGGTTATCATCTGGATTAATCTGGCATTGACTCTTTTCTGCTGTGATTTTAAAAAGGCAATCCTCTTATTATTTCAGAAATAACTACAGTTCTGCTGTATTCCTGCTAGCAGGGTTGACGTGAAGAAGGAATGGCATTTCCACTTTTTCAGCATATTCCCTCCACTGAAGCCGGAAAGAGGAAACTAGCCTACACAGCTAGGGGGATGGTATAGATTAGGAAATGGAACGAGTACAGGAAAGCTCTGGCTCTGATCCAGTTTCAAATGGCAGAGCCCAAGGCCATCTTTCTACTCCTTTCCAAAATGTTAATTGCCACAGTTGGGAAGAATTGGTTCCAGAAACCTCTACTATGGTTGAAAAGAGGATTTCAACATTATACTTCACATTCTGAGCACAAAGTTCTATCTTCATCCTTAGAGGAGAAAACTGAAGAAGCTTGTGACTTTTGGTTACCCTTTGCAAGACTTTAAGACAGCAACTTAAATGTTGCTGTTATTTTAGTTGGGCTCTTCTTACTGAGCGGTTTATTGTTCTTGTGAATTTTGTAGTTTGTTCCCATTATCAGTTTGTTTTATGAGTTTTGTAAATGTATTATCTACCCTGAGAGAGCTGAACAGTCCAGAAAGTAATGTTTCTTATCTATCTACTTACCTACCTACCCACTCTTATCAGGATAGGAAGACACTGATGGCTTTGAGGATACAGAACATTTTACTGCTAACAGGCTTAAACTGGACATGACTATTACAATAGCTTTATAAATACTGAGAGAAGAAGAAGGAGGAGGAGGAGGAGGAGGAGGAGGAGGAGGAGGAGGAGGAGGAGAGGAAGAAGAAGATCATCAAATGGAACAAAGATTACTAATCACATCAGGATCTTCTGTTCAGAGCCAGTGGAAAATGGTGTTCATAACTTATCACCTCAGTTGTGGTTTTAATACTAACTCTCCTTGCACATAAAATTGACCACAGCATCTTTATAGAAAATACATATGGGTAGAAGAAGTGGGGAAGGGAAGGTAAATCTCTACCAAGTGCCTGAAGACTGCAGTATCTTAATTCGTTCAAAACTTCAAAACATATATTTTAAACTTATGAAACAGATTTGTCCTATGTAAATTCATAAAATTAAATATAAATTTGTTTGAAAAAATATAGTATGTCAAACAGAAATGACAGATAAGCTAATAGCAACAGCAATACTATATTGCAGTATTAAGTTCTGTTTGCTCATATTCAGAGTTGTTTTTTTTACTTCCCTAGGGGCTAAATCATGTGATTTTCATCAAAATGATGACATGTGCATCATGAGTAGTTGATGCAAGCTCCACCTTTACATACTTGAATGCAATGTTGTCGTGCAAGTATGAAAGGGATGAAGTTTATATCACAAAACACATTTCATCATTTGCTCCACCTCAATGTATGACCATGCCTGGAATGTGCCAGATTATGCAAGGATAATCTAGAAGTTGGAACAAAAGGAGCTTAAAGTCTAATATATTTCTTTAACCTCATTTTTAATATATTTTGTTCTCTACTATAAATAGTATCTGGTCATATGGTATGCTGAGCCATTTTTTGTTTAACGATTTTTAATTGAATGGACTGTAATTGGCAGGTTGTATAACATACTATGTTGTAAACCATGGAGTCACACAACATACTAGGCCAAAACCAAACAAACTACAATATAGCCTAGCATGGAATGTGAACCCAGTTACTGATACAAATGGCTGGAAATTTAAATCATTATCTAATTGTTTTTTTCCCACATGGGTACAGTGTACATGGATGAAAGGATTCCAACAAGATTTAACAAAATGGCCTATTGTACAAGCTGCTCAGTAAGAAAATCTGGAATGTTGAAAGATATTTCCTTCATCTGTTCCTCCTTATCCATTCCATTAAATTGTTAAATATTTTCACTGTATAATTTTATACTAATTTGCCCCTTGAAATCAGGCAGTAGGCAATCTTCCACAACAATTATAAACCATATTAGGCCATAGTACAGTGGTTTTTATCTAACGGGTGACCTTTCTCTAATGGATCTTTGAACCAGAAACTGGAATTAATAGTCTGATGTCAGCAGGGGAACACCACTTTAATCGAACCCTCTCCTCTTTGGGAAGAGTAAGGTAGATGCATGAGGACAATGGGTTGGAATGGCCAGTGGGGATTCTGGATCTGCAAGTGCTATTCTCAGTTCTGTTCCATAAATATATATCTGTAGACATGAATGTTCATACTGTATATCTGGCTGCAACTACCACTCACATTTTTGAGGAAGCGTAGATTTCAGCTAAGACAATGAATGTTGTACAGAGGATGAATCAAGGAGGCTGGGCTGGGAAGTTGCCCACAGAAATTTCAGATTATTACCTCAAAACTACAGAAGGCACAACAAATTACTTCTATGTTTCTTCTGTAACTAATATAACCATATATTTTATGGGGAATGCTCTTCATCTGGATGCTGCCATTCACTGAACATCAAATTAATTACATGCCAGAATTGGCAGAAGTAGTCTTTCTCCTCTCCCTCTTACAATACTGATTATTGGCTACAATTGGGTTGGGGACAAAGAAGCCCTGTTTCAGTGATTTAGGTACCACTGAGAGTCTCAAAAAACCCCTCAGCTAGAAGAAAATACTGTAGTGCTAAGCTTAAGTCATCCTAGCAAAAAACTTTGGTGGCCAGCTTTGCTTCTGGCAATCTTCCCACGGAAGACCATCTTCCTTTGCTGTTAATAACCTTTCGGGATCTGATGAACCTTACTTTTTAATTTTAGTATGCAGTTTTTATTCAGTTTCTGGGTCTTGTTACATAATGTTTTAAATTTGTGATAGTTGTTGCATTGTAGCTTCCAGTTCGTCTGTGTCCATATGTGTTTTAAATTGGGAGGTGCCTTTAATGGCCCAATTATTGTTTTGTAAATTTCTTAGGATTTTTGGGAAAGAAGGCTGGGCATAGATAAATGAAGCCTTCTGCCTCTGGAAATGTTTTAATTTATTTATTTATTTATTTATTTGATTTTTATCCCGCCTTTATTATTTTTATAAACACCTCAAGGCGGGGAACATACTCCTAATACTCCTTCCTCCTCCTATTTTCCCCACAACAACAACCCTGTGAGGTGGGTTGGGCTGTGAGAGACAGTGACTGGCCCAAGGTCACCTAGCCGGCTTTCACGCCTCAGGTGGGACTAGAACTCACAGACTCCTGGTTTCTAGCCCGGTGCCTTAACCACTAGACCAAGGATTAACATTTGCACTCTGTAAATAGCCATGATAGGGCATTGAGGGCATGCATCTCATATCCTCCTACCCAAGACAGAAGAGGAACCCTTCTGCGACCAATGCTTGCAACTCTGGGAATTAAGGCACTGTAATAAGATCCTCTTCTTTCCATAGACATTCTATTTCCAAAACCCTCTAATAAAATTGCAGCATCATAACTTTCAGCACTCCAGGTTTTTGAAAACAGGATGTTTACACAATGTTTCTGAGACACCTCAAAGTTTGATGATAGGCTTTGCTTTGTGCCCATCAGCCACTTTGCCATTCTTCTCAGGCTCCCATTTAAAGTTATTCCAGGACAGTTACAAAGGCCTTGGACAAGAGACAGTTGAATTTGATTAAATACTCACAGCTGTGCACATCATGTAGCCCAAACCAAAATCAAAGCGGCACTGTTCATTCATGGAATAGTGGAGTCCCGGCAGCTGAGGAAGGGAGGGCCAGTCATGGTCGAAGGGATCATCACGCAAACAATCGTAGGAACTGCAATGGACATAAGTGAGTATGAGTAGGCTTCAAGCATTGGAAGTTTCAGTCCATGATTGTTCCAAGCATAATCAAGGGCATGCTTTCTCAGAAATGAGTTCAGAAAGCACACTTCATATCTAGAGTACACCAAGCCCAGCATTCACTCTAGTACAGTGTTTTTCAACCATGGCCACTTTAAGATGTGTGGACTTCAACTCCCAGAATTCCTCAGCCACCATGGCTGGCTGGGGAATTCTGAGAGTTGAAGTCCAAGCATCTTAAAGTGGCCAAGGTTGAAAAACATTGCTCTAGCAGATTAGCATCTGAGACAGGACAGCATTAGGTCCACCATTATGCACTTTAATTACATGGAAACTCTCTCTATAATAAATATCCTGGGAGAATCATCTGGAAAGAAGAAGAAGAAGAATTAAAAAAGAAGTTGCTAGAAATAGAGATGAAACTATTTCCCTCCGCATAATAACTTATTATTGGCTGTTATTAGATTCATCTGTTTGGTGAAAAATAACGGACATATTAATAGAAGCATTTTCATTTAAATAAAAATGATTGCTATAATAGTTTCATTAAGTCTATAACCTTTCTTCAGTTTTTTGGTGTTATTCGCATATCTTTTTTTTTTTACATGTTGCTCACTGAAAGAGTAATATAAGAGTGAAAAAAATAAGCATAAGGACCAAAGCTTGATAAATGGAGCATATTTGATGCAGCAAAACTGTAATTATATTTCCACTTGAAAAATTATGCTAACATGTGTTATTTAAGTAACAGTTTAGTAACAATGACCAATCCAGTCATTTAACCATATCAGTTGCCAGGCTTCACAGATTACATGCCTGAGTCTTGGAGAAGCAAGCACAAAAGTGAGTGTTCTTTTGGACATCTCAACCATGGTTACATTTCTACTTTCTTCCTGAATTTTTTTCCTAGGCTTCCTTTCATTGGATGTGTAGTTCCCCCTCCCCTACTAAATAGGTAAGGGAAAGCACTCCAGGTACCTGAAAGGAGATCACAGGGGAGAAAGCTAAGACCTGTTCTCTACCATTCCAGTAGGCAAGGCACAGAAGAATGGATATAAGTTTCAAGATGGTAAATTCTGATTGAATGTTAAGAAAAATGTCATAACAATTATGAAAGCAGGCTGTAAACTCCTCTTAATTGGAAGGCTTCAAGCAGAGTTTGGACAGCCACCTCTCCAGGATGTTTTCTTCTGGATTTCTACACTGGGCAGAGGGTTGGACATAGTGGCCCAACCAGCTTCTTCCATCTTGATGAAACAAGGATTCTGTGACCACAATTCACTGGCTGAGAGGCCATAGACTTTATCTGGAGCCTTGCTGCTTTAAAGGAACACCAGGAAAACTGCTAGTCTTACAGATTTGCCAGTGAAGCTCTTCAGAAGCTCTAACATAACATACCCTTAGCAGGGTTATTCTGATAGGGGATATAGAGATAGAATAGCTAAAACAAAGCAAGGCTGTGGAGAAGATTTGTATGATCCAGGAAGGAACACGTTTATTCTCTGTGCCTTCATGTCCCTGTCCCTGTCAATAATGCATGTTGTAATTAGCACCAATTTGGTCTCACTGACGTCTGTGATGGGTGGTTGCAGTGCTTAAGTGGGTACTTTTGCTTAGAAACAAAGGCAGAAGGAAACTGGAGTGGAGGAAGCGTGTTTGGGGACTAGAGGGAGTGCCAAGGAGCAGTTTTTCCAAAGAGCTTTGTGGCTGGCTATTTTGTAAGAACACCCATGATGAGTTAACAAATGTCAAATGTGCCAACTGAGTGCACTGTGATGTACGACGCATGTTAGTCTAAGGTAAAGGTAAAGGTTTCCCTTGACGTAAAGTCCAGTCGTGTCCGACTCTAGGGGGCGGTGCTCATCTCCGTTTCAAAGCCTTGGAGCCGGCGTTGTCCATAGGACACTTCCGGGTCATGTGGCCAGTATGACTCACGGAACGCCGTTACCTTCCCGCCGAAGCGGTACCAATTAATCTACTCACATTTGCATGTTTTCGAACTGCTTGGTGTGCAGAAGCTGGGACGAGCAACGGGAGCTCACCCCGCCGCGCGGTTTCGAACCGCCGACCTTCCGATCGACAGCTCAGCGGTTTAACCCGCAGCGCCACCGCGTCCCTGTCTACTCCTGACTATAATCTGAAGCATGTTAGTTTAACCCGCAGCGCCACCGCGTATAGTCTACTCCTGACTATAATCTGAAGCATGTTAGTCTAGTCTTGAAGGAAGACTGGAATTTACAGAAGAATGTACTGACCAGGAGAGCCATAAGGGACATATGCAATCTTTGCTGGCTTATTCATATTTCAATATGTTGGTTACAATCTTTAAAGGACTAAATGTCCTGGGCTCAGCATACCTGTGGAAATAACTCAATTCATCTCTATTTAAACCAGCCAACAAAAACTTGCTCCAGACACCAGTGTGAAATTGATAGCATTTGGTACCACTATCTGCTGCTACCAAATCAAAAGCAGCACCATGGGTTTTATATTCCATATTCCATATTTTATATTTTATATTTATATTAATCAGTTTTCAAAGGCACCCCTCCTTGAAATCACAAAAATAGAGATGGCAATTATAAGAATCCCAGTTACCCGCACAGTATTCAGGGCATTTCTCTATTTCATCTTTGAAGGAGGGTACCATGCTGTCAGAGAGACGAACTTTGATTCATCAAATGATCATTTTTTTTGCCAATGTTCTTTTAAAAAGTAAACCCCAAGACAGAGTTTCTTTATTTAACAAATGTAATTTTAACAAAAGGGCCTGGAATTTTAACAAAAAAACTATTTATTCCTATGCATTTTAACAAACTACTTTTGATTTAAAAAAAATCAAAGAGAACTGAGAAGAAGCTTATTCTGAAAAAATAAAGATGTAACTGCTCACAAGATAGCCTCAGTACATCCTTACAAAACGATCCAATGAACAGTTACTTAGAAGTAGATCTCATTCAGTTCAGAGCAAGTAAGTGAGTCCATGATAACATTAGTTTTTTTTTTTAACTTTTTGAGCCTAAAATGCTCCCTCACCCTCTTTTCTAGCAGGAAAGTTTTCTGATTCAACACCATGCTTTATAGCTTATACAATGGTGCCATACGAGTCCTGAGCATTGATCCTCCTCCACCCATGTACTCACTGAAGGTATCGGTTCAGCTCCTGTTGGCTGCAGCGAGACCAGTGGAAGCGATGGAATGCAGCCTGGACCAGCGGCGCCATGATGCTTCCCATCCGGACTTCATCCCCACATCTGTTCCCTTGACCATCGTGTTCCATGCCTAATCTAGAGGAAGACATGTCAGAACAAAGTAGGGGAGTGCTTTTAAAAAATTAATAAAATCAACTGCCTATTCCTCTCACAATGCATTTGTTCATGGTTTATTCTGACCTTCCCACCCACCCACCCTCTGACTACTGCAGCCAGCATGGCTTCTGCTGCGAAGTCATGTGAAGTCTGTACATGAGGAGACTGGAGAAGACTGGTTTAATTTACTGTGACCTAGACCTAACATGGGAGTTCCCACTGGTTGGCCATCCAGGTCTACACTGTGAGTGTTAGCTCCAATGGTATTATGATGTCTTGGCTCCGCAAGCAAGAGGTAGTTGAAGAGGTCCTTATGAAGATGCCTTCCGGTGCCCCACTCACCCTTATTGCTATTATCACCCAATCTACTCCACTACCACTCTGCTTTTATATTGCAGTGGTAGCCTTTTCTCTTGCTTGTTGGACAGCCATGAAAAAATGCTCTGCTGGCCAGCTGGTCAAGACTGTAAGGGCAGCCCATCAATGCCCTTATTATGCATCCCATAATCAGAGTCTGATTGCTTTAGCTGGTTGCCATTCACACAGGAGATACACACAAACACACACACACACATACATGCTCTCTGTGTGTGCAGCCATTGCCTCATTTCACCAAGTGGCAGAGAACTTTAATAATGTGCCAACGCTGCCTATATCTGGTGATAATTTCTACCCCTGGATCTGTCCTTGTTGAGGAGCATGCTACTAAGAATTTAATGTGAATTGTAATGGAGACTTCTTAGGATATAAATCCTCACACCCTAACTTAGCTGACATCTGTGGCAACGCAGTACCTCATCCGACCTTCAGGGAAATGACCCTTCCTTTATTACCTTGTTCTGCTTACTTCACTTTTCAGACATAAATAAATACAGATGCTTGAGGAAAAAGAGGACAAATCATGTACAGGTACAATCTCAAGAATTCCAATAAATCAGCATTTTTAAGAGGATAGAAAGCAATCAGTCCATAAAATAAGACACGGAACAGTGCCTAGTGTTATCCCAGGAAAAAGAGTAGAATGTGTTGAGAGAAATATACTTCTGGGAGTTTTTACCCTCTTGAGACACTGAAGGTTTTTCATTCCAGAAAACTAAGAAGCAAACCCTAAAGTGCAATAAAAATGAGAAACTTCCTGCCTGAGAACTCCAGGTCCAGGTTATCAAGAACTGTGCAGATAAATGCTGTGCAAGATAAGCAATTTGGTAAGCTGCGTTCACAGGCCCTTTCCACATCAAGGAAATAAAAAATTCAATTCCCGCAAAACATATGATCCACCGAAATCCACCAACTCCTTACCCTTTGTGCTTAACAACCCCTTTTTGCATAGAGCATAACTTCAGGAAATGTAGTTATGCTCTATGAAAAAGTTTTAAGAAAGTAGTTCAAAGAAACCCTGGCAGTCTGCCACAAATTGGGCTTAATCTTATGCATGCAAGTGCAGGCCTGTTCTAAAGAGAAATCTCTAATCATCCCTGTCTACCCTTTAGAAGAGGAGGGCAGCAGGGTGTGATGGGAAGGTGCCATAATTATTAGTATCCCACCATTAGTAGTATTCCCTCCTTCACCTGATTATCTTCAAACACGGGGGAAAATAGGGTGAATCAGTGGCTTCCCTTCCTTCCCTCATTACCAAGAGAGAATTTCTGCAGCAAGGGTCAGTTTGTGAAGGCTTCCATCTCTATTTAGATCAATGTTTTTCAAACTTGGCAACTTTAAGATGTGTGGACTTCAATTCATGCTGGCTGGGGAATTCTGGAAATTGAAGTCCACACATCTTAAAGTTGCCAAGTTTGAAAAACACTGATTTAGATCCCTTCTTTTCAAAATTAAAAAAAAAATGTGTGGGAGCCTTCACAGGAAGAGCGTGTACCCTGCTGCAAATCTTTGTCTTCCCAAACAGAAAACCAATATCAGGAATATGACCGAGAGGATGGACTCATACCCCTCTTTTCTCCCTTGTGCAGTGGTGACCCTGTGTCTTTGTGAGAAAGAGAGAAGTTACAACTATTTTCTGCACAACACATTTCTTCCAAAGGTGCAGGATTTACCTCCTCCCTCTTCTATTCTCCACAATAAAATATTTTATGATGCCATTGTTGGCTGGAGAAGAATTCAAATCTGGATCATGCAAAAGTCAGCAAGTACTGGACAGTTATTTTTACAGGACTGAGAAAAGCGTTTCCTTTGTTCAATTTCAGTGCACATACATAGGGCCACTAAGGCACCCTATTATCAACTCATCCATTTTGGCAGGGCAAAGTTACTGAACTTCAGAGCTTGAATATTTTTTATCTAGATAAGAAACTAATATTCCTGTGAATATTAAGTCTGGTGTAGAGAGTTCTCCCTACCTCAGATATGACTCATAAGTAAGAAGAAGAAGAAGAGAAATAAGGGTTCTAAGCCCTATGACAATCTTCCTACAAACACAGCTGTAATACCAAGGATCATGCCCATGATTTGATTGGATGCTGTTAAAAATCAATTTACTAAAATTTAATGAAATTAAACAGCACACATAAAGAAATAATGGACAACAAAATTGGGAAATTATATTTTATGCCAAAATGATAAGCCAGCAAGGTCAGAAACTATGGACTCTTCAACACTGGAGGTTTTCAAACAGGGGATGGATGGTCATCTGTTATAGATAATTTAGTGAATTCCTGCACTGAGCAGGGCTTGGCCTTGATGACACTTAAGTTCCATTCCAACTCATATATTCTAAGATTCTATGAAGCTATTTTTTTCTTCCTGAAGAAGACTCCCTGTATATTTAAATGAAATAAACCAAATCTGTAACTCCACCCCTTTGCTTGTGAGCTCTGACTCTCTCCTCTGGAATGACTGAAATCACATCCCACCAACCATATCATACTAAATGGAAGTGTTACTTACACGTGTCCAGTTTCATGGGCTACAACAAATGCTGAGGAGAAACCATCTTCATGATTAAGTGTGCAGCTTCGAACTGGATGACACATGCCGGTAACTGGAGCATAACCTATTAGGGAAAAGTAAGACTCTAATGAAGAAAAGAAAATGAAGCTCAAATAACTATTTAAGAACACCAGCCTCCAGTGATTTTGCAACATAAGTCTTACTTAAATAAAAAGAAATGTAAAAGGGAAAATGTGATTCATTACAATGAATGGATGCTCTGCTCTTATTAAAATATGTTCACTTGAATATATTTATTCACTCTTCACTTGAATTTACTTGCTTGAAGAAGGCTTGTGCACAAAAGATTTCAAAGTTCCTTGTATTCTAATGAATCAATATATGAAGGCCATGTTCAGACAAAACAAACACATGCAGGAAGCTATGCTTTTTGAATATGAGCTGAGCCCGTTTTAGGAAAAATCTTTACCAAAGATATGTTTTAGAGAGAGCTTACATGAAAAAATATTTTATAGAATTATGGTAAAACCACAAATATTTGGGAAGAAATGTATACAGTTGAAAAGTAATAGGAAATAGGATGGAATGGGCTATAAAACGAACATATACAAAACAACCTAATCAGGAACGTGCATCCGATTTTCCCAAATCAAAGCATACTGTTTTGGAGCAGTTCACTGCTGAAGCGAATCAGGACTCTATCCATAATAAACAGAACTGAAGGTTTGAGAGTGACCTGTGATACGGCAAGTCACAAAATGTACCTAAAAAGCATCACCATCCTAATATGGAAAACACTAAGGTGGGACCAGGATATGGGAAAGAAACAGACTTTAGTGATTGATCTTCTACTTACAGGGAAGACTTCTTTGACTTTGGAATAGTCTGTTCTCTGCTCTTAGTTCCTGCTTACCTGAGCAGGAATAATACTGAAGAGCATTGATGGACTAAAGGACTTCTCTCTGGCTAGAATACCTTCCTAATCTGTTGTCCTTCCAACCAGTCCACATTCTTCCAAAGAAATCTTATTCTTTGAATAATAATCCAGTTCTTCTCCTAAAGACTTGCATCTGTACTAAATTACTCAGTCACTATAACCCCAATCCTTTGTTCAGCATTACCTCATTACTATCATTATCATTACGACTGTTAATTTGCCTCCATCTCTAGCACCATTAAGCAATCAGAGTATATACCTTTCATTGCCCAAACAACCACTGACTTATGTAAATCAGCAGAATGAAGCAAATTCCTTATTCTCAGGGGTAAAATAAAACTTGTAGATGCTGCAGGCCGCTATCAGAACAGACTGATCTAACCATCCTTATGCAACTAAGTGTATTTATTTATTTATCCAATTTGTCCCTGCCCATCTCCTCCCATCGGGGGACTCTGGGCAGTTTACAATAATCAATTAAAACAACAATCATAAAATATACAGTATAAAATTACAATAATAAATAATATAAATAAGAGTAAAGATAAAAAGTCCAAGTGGCGAAAGAATCTAAAACAGTCCAAGTGTGGGAGGAGTGGTCTATAACAGCCATACCCATGTAGATCTATTCCCCTCTCCACCTCAAGCGAGGTGGCAGAACCAGGTCTTCAGACTCCTCCGAAAGGCCAGGAGCGATGGGGCCAATCTCACCTCTGGGGGCAGCATATTCCACAGGGCAGGAGCTACTGCGGAGAAGGCCTGCTTCCTGGACCCTGCCAAATGAAGTTGTCTTAGAGATGGGGTCCGCAGCATGCCCTCTCTGCATGATCGGGTGGGACGGGCTGATGTAATGGGGAAGAGGCGGTCCCTCAGGCAACCTGGCCCCATGCCATGTAGGGCTTTAAAGGTGATAACCAACACCTTGAATTGGACCCAGAAGCAGACTGGTACCCAATGCAGCTCGCGCAGCAGTGGTGTTATATGTGGTCTTCTAGGGGCACCAAAAACAGCTCGCGTGGCTGCATTCTGGACCACCTGAAGCTTCCGGATACTTTTCAAGGGTAGCCCCATGTAGAGTGCATTGCAATAGTCTATCTGAGAGATAACAAGGGCATGAGTGACTGTTCGAAGGGCCTCCTGGTCCAGGAAGGGGCGTAACTGGTGTACAGCACGTAGCTACACAAAGGCTCTCCTGGCCACAGCTGCCACCTGCTCTTCGAGCAGGAGCCGTGAGTCCAGGAGGACCCCCAAGTTACACACCGGGTCTGTCTGGGGCAGTGCAACACCATCCAGAACCAGAGATGTTAATGTCCCAGATATGGAAGAACCATTAACCCATAGCCACTCGGTCTTACCAGGGTTCAGTTGAAGCCTGTTGTTCCTCATCCAGGGCCCCACAGCCCCCAGACACTCAGAGAGGGTGGTCACAGCATCACTTACTTCACCCGGGATGGAGATATACAATTGAGTATCATCAGCATACTGATTATACCTCATCTCATTGTGACAGATGATCTCACCCAGCGGTTTCATGTAGATGTTAAAAAGGAGAGGGGAGAGTACTGATCCCTGCAGCACCCCACAAAGAAGGGGCCGCAGGGCCGATCTCTCTTCCCCTATCAACACCTACTGGGATCAGCCCTGGAGGAAGGAGGTGAACCAGCGTAAGACTATGCCACCCACCCCCAACTCCCTGAGCCGCCCCAAAAGGATACCATGGTCGATGGTATTGAAAGCCACTGAGAGATCAAGGAGAGCGAGGATGGATGCACTGCCACCATCCCGCTCCCGCCAGAGATCATCCATAAGTGCGACCAATGCTGTTTCTGTCCCATTTCCAGGCCTGAAACCTGACTGAAAGGGGTCTAGATAATCCGTTTCCTCCAGGACCCTCTGGAGCTGCAAAGCCACCACTTTCTCAACCACCTGTCCCAAAAAGGGAAGGTGGGAGACTGGACGAAAATTGTCCAGAACAGTAGGGTCCAGCGATGGCTTCTTGAGGAGAGGGTGCACCAACGCCTCTTTAAAGGTAGCCGGGAACACTCCCTCTCCCAAGGATGTATTAACCATCGCATGGACCCAACCACATGTCACCTCCTGGGCTGCTTTTACTAGCCAGGAGGGGTATGGGTCTAGATGGCGTGTAGTGGCATTTACTGTCTGTAGGATCCTATCCGCTTCCTCAGGTCCAACAGGATCAAACTGCTCCCAGATAACTGGGCAAGCCTGTTCCCCTGGTATCCCTCCAGACTGAGCCTGGAGTCTAACCTGGAGCAGATCCGAGTGATTTTGTCCTGCAGATGCTCAGCAAATTCCTCTGCACAGCCCTGTAGGTGGGTCACTGGGCCCACCTTCCCCAAAAGGGATCGAGTGATCTTAAACAGGACCGTTGGGCGGCATTCTGCAGATGCAATAAGAGCAGAGAAGTATTGGTGCTTCGCCGCTTTTATCACCACAAGGCAGGCCTTAATAGCAGCTCTAACCTGTGTTCGGTCGAATTCAGTCTTTGTCTTCCTCCAGCGGTGCTCTAGGCGTCTCTTAATCCTCTTCAGAACCCTCAACTTCTCTGTAAACCATGGGGAGTATCGGGTTTGATGGGACAAAAGAGGCTGCACAGGCGTGATGTCATGACCTCGTTGCAAGGCACAAAGAGCCTCACAACGTAGATCATGATCATTAAGGAATAGAGGAAGAAGATAATTAAACCAGGGATTAAAACAAGCACCCAAAGCACCCACACCCATGGACCCATAGACAGCTGAAAAGAAGAACATCAGACAAGCAGAGATAAGCCGCACCTGGTGCCCTGGAGGACACACCCGAATCGAGGGGACAAAGGAAGACACTGGGAAAACATCCATGCAGCCATCAAGGATCCCATCAAGAAGGATTGGGACAATGAAGGGTGGAGGAGCCCAGGGCCCGACAAGAGGGTATAAAAGGGGCACCTCCACACCAAACCCCCCGTTCCCGTTTTTTGTTCTGTCAGCCACCATTCCAATAAACCAGAAATCCTTAATTACCCATTAAGTGAGCCTGTGTTTTATTGCGAAGCGAGACTGACCCTGACATAAAAACGGGAACCCCCCCCAATTTTTTTTATCTAGCACCTATCCAACAAGCTTGTGAGGGACCCAGCTAGGTATGGACACCCACGGAGCGAGGCAGCGCAAGCCTTCGGCACCCAGCGACGAAGCCCCGCTCCCCTCGGGCGGGATGTGGCTGAGGTCCGGGTGGTGTAATGCCCTGGTAAGTATGGGATCCAGCTCGGGGGAAGCGGAGGAGGAGGGAACCACCCCGGCGCCCGGGAGCCCGCGGGCCACTGGGGGCGAGATGAGGGGACTCTCTCCAGGCTCGCAGGCAACCCCGGAGGAAGCGCAAGACAAACCGCCACCCAGGGTGCACGGAGCCGAGGGAGCGCCTGGCACCCCGGAGGGACCAAGGGAATGTCCGTCCTCCACGACGGCCAATGGCGAGGGCGAGCAGAATGGCGAGCGCACCAGCGGGAGTCCGCAGACGGCGGCGAGGCTCGATGCGCTGGAGGAAGGGGTGCAGGCGATACGGCTGATGCTACAACAGCTGACGGCAGCGCAGGGACCCCGCGGCGGCGGCAGCATGGAGGCACCCCCGAATGAGAGACGGCGGGGCGAGTGTGCCGGCGACGACAGCGGAGCCCAGCCCAAGGAGCCCACCTGACGACCGGAGGCGCACCTGGATGAGAGACGGAGTGGATACCCAGTGGACGGTGGCAACTATGGCAGAGCCCGACCCCAGGAGCCCACCCACCGATCAGAGGCGCACCTGGACGAGAGACGGCGGGACAACCTCGGTGGCGGCGGCGGCAGCAGAGCCCGGTCCTGGGAGCCCATCCGACGACTGGAGACGCACCCGGACGAGAGGCAGAGGGATGACCCGGCGTACGGCGGCGGCGACAGCGGAGCCTGGCTCCAGGAGCCCACCCGAGGGAGAACATCCCGCCCCCCCACCCGAGCGACGGGTCGACAAACTTGCGAGGAGACCCAGAGAGAGACACAAACACCGCAAGAGGACTGGAGACAATCCGACCCGCATCAGCCCCCGTGGAGCCCGCTGCACAGCCCAGAGGGGACCGGGAGCCAAACCAGAACAGCTGCCAAGGACTTTGGCATAAAGTTTGATGGGGACCCCTCTAAACTCTCCTTTTTTCTGATGAACGCGAGGTACTACCTCGAGGAATGGGGTCCCTGTTTCAGAACTGAAAGGGGCAAAGTGAATGCCCTGGCCATAAAGCTAAAAGGTCAGGCCGCCGATTGGGACGTCCAGCTGTGCCAATCAGGCGCCCGGGCACTGCAGGACAGCACAGAATTCCTGCAGGCGCTGGAGCTGCACTTCAGGGACCCCCTGGAGCAAGAAAAAGCAAAAAGGGCGCGGAAAACACTCAGACAAAGCCAGCGCTCCGTGGCAGAGTATGCCATGGAGTTCCAAGCCCTAGCCGGAAAAGTGGACACATGGTCTCAATTGACTCTGATTGAGAAATTCAAACAAGGACTCAACTTAAACGTTCTCCGGTGGGCACTCTGCCGCGACAACCCCAACTCCCTGACTGAATGGATCCGGCTGGCAGGGGAAGCAGAGGATGCCCACAACACGTTCCTCCAAGCCAAGAAGGAAGCGCAGCAGACGGAGGCAGCAAGACCCCCACGCACAGCTGCAAGGCAGGGGAAGGTGAGACCCCAACCATGGAAGGAGGAACGGGACCGGTGCTTCGCTAAAGGGCAGTGCTTCACGTGCAGCAAGGAAGACCATAAGGCAGCAGCATGCCCCAAATCGACACCCAGAGAGAGCACGAGGAGGGCACCAACCGCACCAACCCCAGCGCCAAGAAAGCGACCAGCAGCGAAGGGGGAGCACCAACGCAGACACCTCCCCTACAGCTCAGAGGAGGAGGGAAGCAATCCCGACGAGCCGACGGGAAACGACAACCACCTGGCCTAAGGGGCGCCGAAGGACAGGTGGAGGACAGTGACAGGCACAACGACAAAGGGGTGAGTGAGGAATGCCCCACCCTCTATGTCCGTGTCACCCTCACCCATGGGGATAAGACTGAAAAGGTCTGGGCACTAATTGACTCGGGCTGCTCCAAAAGCCTAATGCACCCAGACCTGGCAGCCGCACTTAACCTCTGCTGCTATCCACTTCAGCACCAATTGGTGTTCATGCAGCTCGATGGATCTGCAGCGGGAGGGGGCCCAGTCACCCAATACACCGGAGAAACCACACTAAGGCTCGGCAGCCACGAGGAAAAATTGGCTTTTATCGTGGCACTGGTGGGGCAACCCCTACTCATACTGGGGATCCCATGGCTCGTGCAGCAAAACCCAGTCATCAACTGGAAAACCAGAGAGATTAAGTTTGCTGACGGGCGTTATCAAGCACCTTCAGGGAACCGGGTCCCCTGAGCGGCCATGGGGGGGGCAACGACGACTGCAGAGCACAGAGAGACGGCACTGCCAGAGGGACTGCCAACCAAATACGCGGACTTCGCCGATGTCTTCGGCGAGAAAGAGGCGGACAAACTCCCCCCCCCACAGAAAAACGGACTGTACCATTGAACTGGTCCCGGGGGTACCCCTACCCAAACCCAAAATATATGCCATGACCCAGCGGGAGCTGGCCACATTAAGGGACTTTGTGGACAAAAACTTGGCAAGGGGTTTTATCGAGCCTGCAAACTCTCCAGTGGGAGCGCCAGTCCTCTTTCGTGAGAAAAAGGATGGGTCACTGCGGCTCTGTACAGATTACCGCGGATTAAACGCAGCAAGCATTTCAAATAAATACCCCCTACCCTTAATAAAGGACATCTTGTCCCACCTGGCAAAGGGTAAGGTATTCTCTAAACTGGACATAAGGGAAGCCTATTACCGCATTCGGATACGGGAGGGGGATGAGTGGAAAACTGCTTTCAACTGCCCATTGGGGGCGTTTCAATATAAGGTGCTCCCATTTGGACTGGCAGGAGCACCGGGGGTATTCATGCAGTTAATTAATGAGGTCCTGCGTGACCACCTTTTTAAGGGGGTTTTGGTTTACCTCGACAATGTATTAATCTACACGGAAACGGAACGTGAGCACGATTGCTTGGTAAAAGAAGTGCTCAGGAAACTCCGCAAGGCAGAGCTGTTTGCCAAGCTCTCCAAGTGCGAGTTTCACAAGAAACAAATTGACTATCTAGGGTATAGGATTTCAGCTAAAGGAATAGAAATGGACCCAAGCAAGGTCCAAGCCATACTGGCATGGGAGCGTCCACGCACGAGGAGGCAACTTCAAAGCCTCCTCGGATTCACTAACTTCTACAGGGGGTTCACGCCAAGGCTGGCAGAGACTATTTTACCCCTAACTAACCTACATAAGACTAAAGGCTTGGGGGACACGCGCAAATCAAGAAACCCGGGGGCGCTACTAAACTGGACAGCTGATTGTCAAACGGCATTTGAGAGACTAAAAAACCTCTTTACAACTGAGCCAGTGCTACAACACCCCGACCCCACCAAGCCTTTTGTGGTGCAGGCAGATGCCTCCAACTTTTCCATCGGAGCCATCCTGCTCCAAAGGGACTCTGACAACCACCTAAAACCCTGCGCCTACCTTTCCCGCAAATTCTCCGAAACAGAGCGGAGATGGCATGTATGGGAAAAGGAGGCGTTCGCAGTAAAGACAGCTCTGGAAACGTGGAGGCACCTGCTGGAAGGGGCCACCTGCCCCTTCAAGGTTTGGATGGACCACAAGAACCTGGAGGCACTCAGCACGCCAAAACGGCTCAGCCCAAAGCAGGTGCGTTGGGCTCAGTTCTTCAGCCTGTTCAATTTCACGCTGAAGTTCATACCGGGCAAGAAGAACTTCCTGGCGGATGCCCTCTCCTGACGGCCACAGGACGACACGCAAGCCTCCGACATCCTGGGGACAGTATGGACCGAGAAACAGCTGGGCTGCCCAGCTGTCACGCGCAGCCAGACAAGGAATCAGCGCACGCCAGCACGAACGACAGGGAACAATCGGAGCCGCCATTCAATTTCACCGAACTGGCAACAAAGACTCACACAAGAACTACAAACAGATACATGGTTACAAAACAACCGACACCATGTATCTATCAAGGACAGCATAGCCTGGAAAGAGAAAGCCTTGTACGTGCCAGAATCATTGCGGGGGGAAATCTTACACAGATCGCACGATGACAAGACTGCGGGACATTTTGGGTTCGTAAAAACCCTTCACCTGACGAGGAGGCAATTTTGGTGGCCAAACCTGAGAAAAGACGTGAAAGACTACGTGGCCAACTGCCCCACATGTGCCACCACCAAACGGAAAGGGGGGAAACCCCAAGGGCTGCTACAGCCAGTAGCCAGACCCTCCCGCCCATGGGAAGAAATTTCCATGGATTTTATTGTGAACCTCCCACCCAGCCAAAGGAAAACAGTGATATGGGTAGTAAAAGACTATTTCTCAAAGCAGGCACACTTCATCCCGTACGCAACCATCCCCTCCGCACAACAACTGGCACGCTTGTTCCTAACACACATATACAGGATTCATGGCACCCCCTACAGGTTGGTGACCGACAGAGGCACACAGTTCACGTCAAAGTTTTGGCGGGAATTTTTAAAACTAATCAGGACCAAGCAAGCACTGTCCACTACGTGGCATCCACACACGGACGGATCTACAGAGATCCTAAACTCAACACTTGAACAGTTCCTGAGGGCATTCATAAATTACCAACAGGACAACTGGGTAGACCTACTACCTTTTGCAGAGGTAGCCTATAATAATGCGGTACATCAGAGCACTGGCCACACCCCATTTAAGGTGGTCTACGGAAGGGACTTTGTACCGATACCAGAACTGCCGCAACCTGAAACCCCGCCCTGCTCACCAGACGACTGGGCGGCACAGCTGGCAACAACCTGGCCAATCATTCAAACGGCCCTAGCAGACGCACAAACCACGTACAAAATATATGCGGACAACCACAGGGCAGAGGCACCGAACTACAAAGTGGGAGATAGGGTCTACCTCTCCACTATGTTCATAAAAACCTCACAACCCTCGAAGAAACTGGCACCAAAATTCATCGGACCCTTCAAAATCACACAGGTAATCAACCCAGTTACTTTCAAACTGGAACTGCCCCACAACTTGAGACGGGTCCACCCAGTATTCCACTGTGCACTATTGAAACCAACAAGCACATCCAAATGGCATACGGAAGAACCTCCGCCCCCACCCGTAATGATAGACAACCAACAACATTTTGAAGTAAAAGAGATACTGGACTCAAGAAAGCAAAGAGGTAAGCTGCAATACCTTGTTAAATGGAAACGTTTCCCACACCCAGAGTGGGTCCAGGCACAACATGTCATGGCAAGACAACTAGCTAGACAGTTCCACGAGGCATACCCAGAGAAACAATCACCATAAAGACATCTTTGGGGGGCAGCATGTCATGACCTTGTTGCAAGGCACAAAGAGCCTCACAACGTAGATCATGATCATTAAGGAATAGAGGAAGAAGATAATTAAACCAGGGATTAAAACAAGCACCCAAAGCACCCACACCCATGGACCCATAGACAGCTGAAAAGAAGAACATCGGACGAGCAGAGATAAGCCGCACCTGGTGCCCTGGAGGACACACCCGAATCGAGGGGACAAAGGAAGACACCGGGAAAACGCCCATGCAGCCATCAAGGATCCCATCAAGAGGGATTGGGACAATGAAGGGTGGAGGAGCCCGGGGCCCGACAAGAGGTTATAAAAGGGGCACCTCCACACCAAACCCCCCATTCCCGTTTTTCGTTCTGTCAGCCACCATTCCAATAAACCAGAAATCCTTAATTACCCATTAAGTGAGCCTGTGTTTTATTGCGAAGCGAGACTGACCCTGACACGTGATCCTGTCCAAGGTCCCAGCCACTGCCCTATTCCAGGCTGTGGCCAGGGCCTCCACTGGACCGTGCAGCAGATCACTGGGTATAACTCCCAGTTCCCTCTGAAACCCTACTGGGTCCATCAGTCGCTGGAGGCAGACCAATTGAATGGGTCCTGCCTCCCTGCGGAGGGGGGTGGCATAAGAGAATCTCAGGGCCAACAGGGCATGATCTGACCATGACAAAGGAGACAGCTGTAACTCCCCTCAGATCACACTGCCACTGCTCCAACAAGAAAGCCAAGTCCGGGGTGAGGCCACTGTCTTGAGTCAGGTCCTGAATTATCTGGGGCAGGCCCATGGCTGCCATGGTAGCCATGAACTCCTGAGCCACCTCCAAGGCATGCCCCAGGGATGGCAGGTTGAAGTCCCGCAGAACCATGAGCCTGGAGAACTCCACCACCAGCCCCGAGATGGCCTCGAGCAGCTCAGGCAGGGAGGTTGCCACGCAGCAGGGAGGCTGGTACAGTAGCAATACTCCCAACTGTTCTCGGGAACCCAACTTGAAAAACAGGGTCTCACAACCAGCCACTCGCGGAGCAGCACCCCTGAAGGCCACAAGAGTCTCTTGGGTGACAACAGCCACCCCTCCTCCCCTGCCCTGGGATCTCAGCTGGTGCCATACCGTAAATCTAGCCACATTTCCAAAAGGGGCACCCCCCTGCAGGGCCCAGCCAGGTCTCGGTAATACATGCCAGGTCTGCCCCCTCCTCAGTGATCAAGTCACATATGAGGGGGGCCTTGTTATTAACTGACCTGGCATTCAAAAGCAGCAGCCAGGGACCAGGGCCCCTACAGATCTGCTGACCAGGGCCTGGGTCTGAGCACAGAGGGCCGGAACATGCCACCGGTATCAGACACCAGGGGTGTCTTCCCCGAAGATGGCCCCCCTCTGGCTCCCGCCATAACATCCCCTACCCGTCACCACCTCAATGGTGTGCCCCGCACTACAGCCCCCAGTGACTCCTAATCCATTAGCCCCCACTCCTGGACCATGGGAGTCTCTGACTCTAAGTAGCTCCCTCCTTCCATTCATACATCCTTTGTTTTTGTTGTTTATTCGTTTAGTCGCTTCTGACTCTTCGTGACTTCATGGACCAGCCCACGCCAGAGCTTCCTGTCGGTCGTCAACACCCCCAGCTCCCCCAGAGACGAGTCCGTCACCTCTAGAATATATACATCCTTACTCACAGTCAATCACCCACAGGGCAATGATAGGCTCTCTGGCACACCAGCTTCCACTCTCAGTGCCGTCAGAGCCCAACCATCACCCCCCATTTGCTATGCCCCCCCTCAAACTCTCTCACTACTCATTCATGCTTTACCCACCACCCCCTGTCTCTCACTCAGGGGCTGAGTGCTCTTTTACACAAACACACTCCCAGACTCCCCCTCTCATTTCTCACCCTGGGGAAGAGTCTCTCATTCACTCTGGAGGGGCCGTCAAAGCCTCCAGCCATCTCAGGGGTAGTTGGGGGTGGGTGGGCAAGTTCTTATTGCTAAACTCCCCACTCCTCACCAGCAAGGTGTCATGTTCACTGTTTCAATGTGCACTGTACATCGTAATGTTTCACATGCCATGGCGCTGACGCATGTTTCTGTTTGGGAGGGAGCTGCTGTGAAACCTTGTGCCAAGCTCTGTATCTATGTTCATTTCAATGGAATGTGTTTGGGTTATGTGCTCTGCTCAAGGACTTTTCCCGCAGACCATCAGAAGCCGTTAGGAGCACCTGGGATTGTGAGCTTGGGAAGATTCTATGGGGGGAGGGATTTCATTTGTACCGAGGCTTTTTCGTTTGCATTTGGTGCGCTTTTTCCATTCTCAGCTTTCTTTGTGATCCTGCATACTATTCTTTAATAAATCAGATATCTTTGTGATCCTGCTCATGAGTCTGATGGTGTTTTAGAATAGGCAATCCTTACATAAAGCTGAGAATCACCAAAGTTGTACCATTAGCTCCTACCAAGATTAGTTTCTTGTGAGGGAAAATAGTTAACGATGGCCGAATCCAAGCTCACGACTGGGAGACTTGAGGAGCTGACTGGCTTGATGCCCGAGTCAACGGTCAAGAGTGGAGAACTGAGCCTCACCCCAGAACCTTCAGGTTTCTGGCAGGATTCGAATTCCAGCCCTGAGGTGGAGGAATCCAACGATGGGAGAGCACTAGAGCAACCGGCACCCAGCGAATCGGCCGCAGAGTTGATCACCTGGGATGAAATGGGAGAACCCCAGCCAGGGATGTCCCAGGCATCCTGGAAGTATCGGTTCCCGCTGACCCCAAACATAGAATCTACCACGGTATCAACAGGGAGACAGCCTAACACGCGAGGGAGGGAGGAATCTCAAACCCCTGAAAGGCTAAGAGTGGTAGAGGCCAAATTAGAATCGATGGAGTACATGCTAAAAAACCTGTCTCTGTCATGGGGGGGGGGGGGGCAGCCGAGGCGTGAAGGAGATTCCAGCTCCACACAATCATCCTCCATCCCCTCACCCGGACCGCTGGTGGAGCAGGGCCAGAGACGGCGCCAGGATGAATCTCCACCCTGCAGAGTTCGACCATCGGTGTCCCCACCCCGAGGAGGGAAAACTACTGTAACCTGGGGTCCAACCACTCAAGCAGCCGCTGATTCAGCTCCAACAGGAGTGGGGGTGAAAGACTTTTCTGTCAAGTTTGATGGGGATCCAACCAAGTTATCTTTCTTTCTCACTAATGCTAAAAGTTACATGAGGCAGTTTGGACCATACTTCCCTTCCGAAGAGGCTAAAATAACTCCCATTGCCACCAAGCTGAAAGGACGAGCGGCTGACTGGTATGTTCAATTAAGTGAGGCTGACTCCCCTGAGCTTGAGGATTTCAAGGAATTCATGTGGGCATTAAAGCTGCATTTTGAGGATCCTCTGGCTAAGGCAAGAGCTAAGAAGGTGCTGAAGGATCTTACCCAGGGCCAAATGTCTGTAGCTGATTATGCCCTAGAGTTTAAGGCTCTAGCTGGGAAAATCCCCGACTGGTCTCAGTCAACCTTAATAGAACGGTTTAAAGAGGGACTCAACTGGGACGTCCTACGGTGGGCGTTGTGTAGAGACGACCCAGAGTCATTGTATGAATGGATCTGTCTGGCAGGCAAGGCTGAGCACACTCAGCATACCTTCACGCAAGCTAGAAGATCTGAAAGACCACCCGCCACCATGAGGGCACCCCGAAGTGCTGCGACTGCTCCCCAGCCAAGCTATAGAGCCTGGGATGAGGAGAGAGATCGGCGCTACGCGAGGGGTCAGTGTCTCCAATGCGGAAAGGAAGGGCATTGAGCAGCTGATTGCCCAAAAGCCAAGGCTGGAGATTGAGCAGGCAAGCCGCCGGCCAAATCATGCCCCCCCCCCTTGTGGCGGATGACAGCAGCCAAGGGCACAGCCAACGCTAGGAAGTATTCTACTCCTCGGGAGAGGCTGAAGACAACTCTAAGAAGCCGGCGGGAAACGCCAGCCACCTGCCATGAAGAGCTCCTGTGGGCAGGTGGAGGAGGATGGGCGCGAGGATGCTATGGTGAGTGCTGACTGTCCCACTTTAGCAGTAAAAGTGAAATTGGGCTCCCGCACAAAAACTACAGAGGTCTGGGCTTTGGTTGACTCTGGGTGTTCCAGGTGTTTAATTCACCCTGATCTGGTTGCTGCTTTGGACCTGCCTAGCTTTCCCCTCCAGCAGCCTTTGATCTTCACACAGTTGGATGGTTCAACGGCGGGGGGGCAGCGGCAACCCATTTCACTGGAACTGTCGCAATGCAAATGGGCAGCCACTGTGAAACTTTAAAATTCATTGTAACACCTGTTGGCAATCCCTTGGTAATTCTGGGGATCCCCTGGTTGACCTATCGAAGCCCATATATAAACTGGGAACACAGAACTGTGACTTTTAAAGATGGGTTTTACCAAGCTCCTACAGCAGAGAGAGCTGCACATGCGGGGGTTGGAAGGGCTGCGATCGCCACACCGCACCCTAGCTTGGCACATTTAGAAGGCTTGCCCAATCAATACAAGACTTTGCAGACGTATTTGGGGAAATGGAAGCAGATCAGCTACCCCCCCCCCCCCCCAGAAAACTGACTGTGCAATAGAGTTGGTTCCCAATGCTCAATTGCCCAAGCCAAAAATTTATCCAATGACTCAGAAGGAGCTTGAGGCATTACGGGACTTTATTGACAAAAATCTGTCAAGGGGGTTTATTGAACCTACAAATTCCCCAATTGGGGCCCCTGTGCTATTCTGGGAAAAGAAAGATGGCATGCTTCGACTCTGTACGGACTATTGAGGGTTAAATTCCATCTCAATTCTCAACAAGTACCCTCTTCCACTCATGAAGGTCATGTTAGCTCATTTATCTAAGGGCAAGATTTTCTCCAAGCTCGATCTTCACAAAGCCTATTTCCGCATCCGCATACGAGCTGGGGATGAGTGGAAAACTGCTTTTAATTGCCCACTGGGTTCATTTCAGTACAAAGTCCTCCCTTTTGGGTTGGCAGGGGCACCCGGAGTCTTCATGCAATTGATTAATGAAGTATTACATGATCATTTATTTAAAGGGGTCCTGGTTTATTTAGATGATGTTCTCATTCACACTGAAACCAAGGAGGAACACGAACGCCTCCTCAAACAGGTGTTACGCAAGCTTAGAAATGCCAAACTCTATGCCAAACTTTCCAAATGTGAATTCCACAAGACCCAACTTGACTATCTGGGCTATCGAGTGTCTGACAAGGGCATTGAAATCGACCCTGCAAAAATTCAGGTGATTTTAAGCTGGGAACGTCCCCGCACCTGGAAGCAATTTCAAAGTTTCCTCAGGTTCAGTAATTACTATCGCCAATTTATCCAGGGGTTTGCTGAGATTGCCTTGCCCCTCACTGATTTACTCCGTACCAAGGGCTTGGGGGAGACATGCAAGGTAAAACATCCTGGAGCAGTGCTGAATTGGATGCCTGAATCCCTTTTCACTGCTGAGCCTATTCTACAGCACCCCAATCCTGAACGCCCCTTTGTAGTCCAAGTTGATGCTTCTGACTCCTCAGTTGGGGCTATTTTGTTACAGAGAGATCCTAAAACTCACTTAAAACCCTGCGCTTACCTGTCCAGGAAATTTTCTGAAACCGAACACTGGTGGCATGTTTGGGAAAAGGAGGTGTTTGCGGTAAAAGCTGCTTTGGAAGCCTGGCGTCACCTCCTTGAAGGCGCCAAATGCCCTTTTGAGGTTTGGACCGATCACAGGAATTTGGAGGCCCTCCGCACCCCCCGGCGTCTCAGTCCTAAACAAATTTGCTGGGCTCAGTTTTTCAGTCATTTCAACTTCCAGTTAAAATTTATCCCTGGAAAGAAAAACTTTCAGGGTGATGCTTTGTCACGTTTACCTCAGGATTTTGACCAGGGGGCAGAGGTGGTTGAGACTGTTCTCACTGAACCACAACTGGGTTTGGTTGCTGTCACTCGGAGCCAGACTCGCACGCGGGGTTGGGTTGTAAAATATTTTTTTTCCAAACAAACACATTTCATTCCATGTGCATCCATCCTGTCAGCCCCGCAATTGGCGTGCCTATTTCGCATCCACATCTACCACCTCCACAGTAGCCCCTTCCATTTGGTCAGTGACCGCAGGACACAGTTTACTTCCCAGTTTTGGAAATCATTTTTAAAATTGATTGGCACCAAACAAGCGCTGTCCACATCTTCCCATCCTGAGACTGATGGTTCTACTGAGATTTTAAACTCCACTCTTGAACAGTTTCTTAGAGCATACATTAACTACCATCAGGACAATTGGGTGGAGTTACTACCTTTTGCTGAAGTAGCTTACAACAATGCTGTCCATCAAAGTACCAGGCAAACCCCTTTTCGTGTGGTTTCTGGTCACGACTTTGTTCCCATCCCTGAACTGCCACAACCCCCTTCCCAAACATGTTCTGCATCGGACTGGGCTGTTAAGCTGTCTGATTCCTGGTCGGTGATTCAACAAGCTTTGGCTGATGCCGAGGCTGCTTACAAGTTTCAAGCCGATAAGCATCGTTCCTTGCAACATGACTTCAAGATTGGGGATCAGGTGTATCTATCTACCAGGTTTATCAAGTCCCCACAACCCTCTAAAAAACTTGCTCCCAAGTTCATTGGTCCTTTCCCTATTGTTGGTCTTATCAATCCAGTTACTGTTAAATTGGACCGTCAGGAGCACCTGGGATTGTGAACTTGGGAAGATTCTACGGGGGGGGGGGAGGGATTTCATTTGCACTGAGGCTTTTTAGTTTGCATTTGGCGCGCTTTTATCATTCTCAGCTTTCTCTGTGATCCTGCATACTATTCTTTAATAAATCAGATATCTTTGAATTCCTGCTCATGAGTCTGATAGTGTTTTAGAATAGGCAACCATTACACCACCGCACTGCCTGCCACAGTGCCGGCCCGCTCTGCTGCTGCGCCGCCAGCCCAGTCTGCTGCCGCACTGCCTGCCACAGTGCTGGCCTGGTCTCCTGCTGTGCTGGTGGCCCGGTCTGCTGCCGTGCTGCCGGCGCAGTCCTCTGGGGCCCACCATCCCGTCAGGGCCCAACCGAACTCACCACACTTCGATTGATCATATTTGTATAGCCACCCATCTCACAAGAAAGTGACTCTGGGTGGCGTACAACACTCAATTAAAAGTACCAATAAATACATATAAAACAATAATTAAAACTATAAAAACTATAAAAAACACACAAAACAGGAGATAATGATGTTAACTGTAGTAAGGGAACAATTGCAAAATATCCCAAAAAGGAAATCTTGCAAAAAGGAATACATTACAAAATCACTTCCAAGGAAACAAAACAACTTGTGTGATTTGAATGAAATTAAATCTGAATACTGTACAATACTGAGTGCAACATGCACTCAGGGAAATGTACACAGTTTTGAACACAACTTGTGTGAATGACCATTAGGTAACTGAAACAACTGGTTGCTTAGCACCCAATTCTAAATGAATTCCCTGCCAACTTTTAACCAACTAAGCCAACCATGAATTTAGCTAAAGAAGAAAGGATGGAATTTTCAGTCATGGTGTTTTATTTCTGTTTTGTTTTTATATTCTTTGGAGAAATAAGTGGGCATCATACCACTGCTAAAATTTCTGTATATGAAATATGTTCTTCAGTCAGAATTGTATTTCAAGAAATTACTATGCTTTCCAACTAAAACATTTAAGATCTGTGTCCCAAAGTAGTTGCAATGTATTTGACAAGGCTGTTAACTTTTAAGGTTATTTTGGCTTTGTTAAGAAGAAAAATGTCCAGAAATCTCTGAAAACTGAAGAGTAAATCTGAAACAACTTCACACAGGCCAATTACTGAGAAACAGATATGGGCTAGTTAGTGGGCCCTCATATCCATGTAGGATGCCCTCCTCCAACTTGGGCATCTTTCAGATGCAGACGTCAACTCCAAGAATTCCCCAGTCACATGCCCACTGCAAAACATTTTAGGGGATGTCCAGGTTAAGGCGGCTGATGTAGACAAACCATTCCTTATCTATTTAAACTTCCTGAGAAGACCTGAGACAGAGAGGCCATTTAAAAGATAAGATTATGTTGGTGACAGCCAATGGGATTTTAGCATTCAAAAGTTTTACCTGCTGGTGTGGAGAAGGGCAGACCTTACTCTGCCTCAGGGAGTGCTTGCATGGCTCTTTGGCTGAATGGTGGGGAGGGCTAGGCAAAGCAACTCCAGGAGCTCAGTGGGAGAATAGCAGAGGCCTGCATACGGTCTATGGAATGTAAATTGTCCATCTGTGCTCAACAGCAAAATATTAATAACTGAGCGGTTTTTTCACTGAATGGCCTGGTTAACAGTACAAGTAAGATGGGGTGGTTGGTAGCAGAGGACTTACCTTGCATTCCAGAAGGTCCAAAGTCCTGTCTTGTGAGAAAAATTGCATGGTCATGATACTCTGCATGTCCAGTATCAGGTTTTTGTTGTAGGTAGGCCCAACGACACACATTCTCTAAACTTTGAGAAGGGTTGCCAATCTCAATTAAACTCATGGACTACAGAGAGAGAGAGAGAGAGAGAGAGAGAGAGAAATGGTTAGATTGATTTTTACTACCCTCTTCAATAAAGCACAACTACCTTCTTCAATAAAGCACAGATGATTCAGATGTGAATTCATTCCAACACCAGTAATGTGGGTACAAGTAATTTGTTACTCTCTGAATGTAGTAGTTCCTCAGGAAACAGAATTACAGCTGCTATTACACAAAGGAAAAATTATTTATTTTTCATTTCAGTTGTATAGTGGTATAGGAATCCCATTTCTATAGTGTCATAAGAATTTTACTTACTGTACATCTTTAAAAAATTGGAGTGGGGGAAGGACTGTTATTTTGGTGTATCTTTTTGAAGGAACAGCTTATAAATAAGACATGTATCGTGACTCTTTTTACAACTGATGTAGCAGGCATGCCTCAGTATGAGTAGCTGTTCTAAACCAATTTAGGCAAAAAGAACATCAGACTTCACCTTGACTTGCCCACCTATCGAAGTGGAAGAATAATTCTGCTATAATTTGTTTCCCATCTTACCCAAAGGAGTATCTATTCTAATTTAATCTATATAGTCACATTGAAATAAACACTATAGAAATTATATAAAATAACTGACTATGCCCCAAATATATTACTAGTGTAGAAAAATGCTACAAGTATTTCTGGTTTATAGTAGTAGGCGTGATCCTTTGATGAAGCCACATTGATTGACTTCAAATCAATGGGACTACTGATGCCATTTTTGCAGCTCTCCAGCTTATAGAGAAAGACTGAGAGAAGACCCAGCCATTGCACATGGCATTCCTAGACTTGGAAAAGGCTTTTGACTGTGTTCCACACCAACTGATTTGGTATACCCTTCATGATCACAGGGTGCCTAAATTATTCATCGACTGGGTCAAGAACACTAGTAGCCATGTGTGATGCTCAGCTAGCCTCTGACAGTTTTCCGGTGATGGTCAGAGTACACCAAGGCTCCGCGCTGTCGCCGCTCCTATTTATATTAGTCATGGATACCATCATGCAAAACCTGCAGTGAAATGCACCCTGGACCATACTCTACGCTGATGATGTCATGCTTGCTTCTACCACTAGGAATGAACTGCAGTGGCAAGTACAGGCATGGAATGACCGCCTCAGCCATTTTGGACTCCACCTGAACATAAAGAAAACTGAGTACCTAGAGACTGTAACCATGCTCCAGATAAATGGAGAAAACTTAAAGAAGGTGGATATCTTTCAGTACCTTGGCTCCCATGTCCAAGGTGATGGTGGCATCAGCAGTGATGTGCGAGCGAGAGTGAATGCAGCCTGGTTGCACTGGTGAGAACTCTCCGGTGTGCTTTGTGACAAACAAATACCAACCCGTCTTAAATCTAAGATCTATAAGATGATCATTCACCCTGTGGCACTGTATGGAACCAAGTGTTGGGCAGCAACAAAGGGTATAGAGAGCCGCCTCCATGTTATGGAAATGCGTATGCTCCATTGGGTATTGGGCATCTCCCTGCTCGATCACGTCACAAATGATGCCATCCGACAACAACAAGGCATGCCATTAATTACAGAGAAGATGAGAGAAAGACGGCTTCGTTGGTATGGACATGTTCTTAGAGCGGAAACTTCCACTGTCACCAAAATAGTTTACCATCTTAAAATCGATGGCTGGCAGCCATGTGGGCAACCAAAACAGAGATGGCAAGACACCATCAATAAGGACATGCAAATTGAGGGTCTGCGCCCTGAGGACGTGGACGACCAGGCAAAGTGGCGTTTCAGGATCTGAAAAGCAGACCCCGTGATAGCAGGAAAATGCTAGGAAGAAGAAGAGTAGTAGGCATGATGGTAGTTTCACCAAAAGAAGCAGTGTTTCCTGTTTGAAAGACGACTTTTATATGGGTAGATGATTAATCTGAAAGCCAAACTGATCAAAAACTCTTGTAATCAGTTGAGACGGCTCTATGTTCTTCTGTACTCCATGACTAAGAACAATTTATATGCTCAAATGTTGCTAGAACTCTGTGGTTGTTTGTGAAAGACGTGTCGTGGATTGTGAAAAATGGAGCACAGCTCTAAGGAGGAAGATGACACATTTTATTGAAGTAATTAGTGTTGGGTTCCAGCTTACAGAAAAGAGGAACAGAATACAATAGAAACATAAGGTCTTTCTAGGAGTTTTGAACTGTGGAGCTGGAAATTCTATGTCTGTGATTTGCTGTTAGGATTCTGAGACCATAAGAAAGAAACCAGATTATTCTTTATCTATGTAAATGGAGCCATTTTGTTGTTCAAGAAAATCCTGTTTTTCTGAAGCAGCAGCAGCAGCACTGGAAAAAGCCATTGTCTCTTGAAACCAAGCAGTGGAACGTTGATAGGATCACACTATGGAACATCTGTAGTCTCACCTAGGGACCTGGATGCTTTTCCCACAATCAGGTCTACCTCAGCCAACTGCATAAGCTAAGTCTCCACTGCCCTTTGTCAATTTCATCCCCCTTGTATGGAGCTGAGTAATATTCCTTTCTTTTTGGCCCAAAAGGATTAAAGGAGATGTGTAAGAGGCAGGAATGGTTCCTTTAGGTGTAACAAGATGATGTACTTGGTCCTTGCCACATTTACAAGGTCAAAAGAAAAATAAGCTTTCACTTTCTTTTGCCACCACAGATGCTAAATGTGAAGTTCAATCTACTCTATTTCCCCAAATGCAGAGCTTAGTTGATGTAATGAAGTTCAACTGCCTTTTTTTTTCAGGCTCCAGAAACAAGGACTTTTTCTGTGTCTCAGAAGTGACAGACACAAAACTGGCCCAAATGCAATAGAAAGTCTTCTCTGCAGTATGAGAATGGAATTCTCTGCCTAGGGAGATTTATTAATGGCATGGCATCATGTGGCATTTATGGTTTTCCATACTGCCTTTGGAGGCCAACCAGAAGAAATTAAAGTGAATGAACAAAAAAGAAACAAAACCAAAGAAATAATAAGTCTGTCTGTCTGTCTATCTGTCTATCTGCTTAGTAAAGACATGTTATTGCCAAATTGAGTTTTTTTGGGTTTTTTTAAGTGAACTGACTCTGATTGTTTTAAACTATTTTCATTTCCTGTAGCAGTCTATATTTTTACTGCATTTCTGACTTTTATGATATATTTAAAAGTGCCCTTATAATTTGCATACTGCCCTATTCACTAGCTATTGTGTATTTACTTATTTAAAGTAAAGCTATAAATTTCACAGCTGTATACAGCTGTAGAGAACAGAGAAAAAAATGTGAGAACTTATCTAAAGCTGGTAGAAGTAATAACTTCATACATCCAAATTCTTGTGATACAGAAAGCTATATCACATGGCCTAGAAATATATCACATTATGTAAATGATTATATCCCTTACACAATAAAGCCAAGAGCTGTTTTCTACTGTCCCAAATGCATTACACAGAATAATCAATTTAATTTCCAGGGATGTTGTTTGAATGTTGAGAAAAACTTCCTAATCTAAGAACAATTTAGGCAGAGAAGTGGTGAACTTTCCTTTGCTGGATATGTTGAAGCAGAGACCAAACAGACATTGGCACTGAGCAGGGGTTGGACTTTATGATTTAAATAATCTCTTCCAAACTCTGTGTTTCTATGAAGCATCCCTCATTTGTGGAAGGCCATCGTTCAGTGTTAGAACATACGGTCTGTGTGCAGCAAGTTCTCAATTCTGCCTGAATGGTGGATGTTTGAATGATTGGCTCCATATTGTGTGAAATGTCTGGGACCTGCTGGCAAAAATCATACTGTGGCATGGGTGGGGGGGAATCTTTGATAGAAGAGAAGATAATCAATTAAATAATCAGTTAAATAGTAGACAGTCTAACTGGCATTTATGTCTCATTCATTCCCCCACTGTGGTGGACACAAAGTTGCTAATGTCTGTTTTCTAGAGACAAGGTCAAAGATTGGGGCTGGGGGGCTGGGGAGTTAGGTTCACATACTAAGTTTATGGTTTGAAATATCTTCCAGGAATAAGCATGAACAAGAATAAATTGGTTTTACTTTTGCCCATCAAAATAGATTTCAAATATTCTTTTGCCTTTGAAGAATGTCTCTATCAGTACAACACTTTCAGCCAGCTGTCTGTAACTCAGAACAGCTTGGTTTATCTATATTGTGTCACACAGCTATTGAGCATGAAAATGTTTGTTATCCAGGAAGCTTTTCATCCTCCTGACAAATGAGCTCACCCAAACTCAACTGCTCTGCAAGATTCAAAGGAAAATACAAAAAAACACACATACACTACACGGACTTAGTAAAATAATGCAGAAAGCAGACACTTTACAGGGATGCCTGCAAAATTTTACATTTCAGGCTTACATGTTGAAAAAGAATGACTACATCATCTACAGTCACAGAAAATTATATAGATGAAAAGGATCTAGCCTTCACTTTTGCTACTTCAAAAATACATGTCATATTCCCAGAAAAATAGATACTGAAAACTTATTACACATGGGATATAACTGAATGACTAATTGTGGCATCCAGTATCTTCCAGAATTTTCAAAAGAAATGTGAACTCTAACCTTCTGCTTATGAAAATAATGTTATTAGGACAACAGTTTTGTCATAGCAAAACCCACAACATTATTTATGTGTCTAATAGGAACAGATGCTATACTTGATTTTACCCAAAAGTTGAAGATGTCAACACAACATTCTAAGTGCCTATAGTTCTTGAGTCCTCAACATAAATTCTCAAAAGTACAAGCCAAGGATTGGAGGAGAGATAAAATTAAATATTCGGATATAAAAATGCAACCATTTCAGAGGAAAATGATATTGAGGATGTGAGATGGAAACCTCATTAAAAGTTAGAAGAACTGAATAGAATAACACATAAATAATACACTGAGTGACTCATAGTAGTTGTTGATGGATATAGTTTGTACTATTGAGAGAACCTTGATAAGAGTATCAGAATAGGTAGCAACCGTTTTCTACCACAGTTATGATGTTGAACTTAATACTTGTAATCTAAATACATGAAAAATGTGAAAGTTTTTTTTTCTCAACCATTGCCATTGAACACAAACAGGAGCAGTTATGATACAAATGACTCATATCCTTTGGTAGGATCTGGTTCAAAGTTAGTGCTACTACTGAAAAATCATTGATCTGCCTCAGCATCTCAGATCAAGCCATTGAAATGGGTCAACTGGATCTGACCAGGCATTCTGGCCTAAAGGAAATTGGCACTGGCACATGTGCGAAATCCCCTTTTAGTGCCTGAATCAATGTGGCAGGGCCACTCCAAATCAAAGTTTCAAAGAGAAGCAGAAGAGAAGGAGGGCTTTGACTGAATCTCTCTGGAAGTGAAGCATCTTCAATGACCTACACAGCCCTACAATTTAGATACAAGGATTTAACAGTGAAACGTGAAGGACAGCAATATACCTTAAAATGTGTTTTATTATAGTATCCAATATGGATGGCATATTTTCATCCATACTCTGGATTTGAAAATATGGTCTTACAGAGAATCACTTCTATTTTGATGTCACACACTTTAAAAGAAAAAGTAAGTTATACAAGAGAAAGACAATTATGATTCATAGTATTGTATCAAATAACAACAGAAAATAAAGCGGTAGGGCTAGAACTATATTTTTGGTTTCCTTAATAAGTAATCTTCAGTTGCTGCCTTTAAATATCTTATAAATGTAAAGCTGGAGTACATAATTTTTCTGGACTAAGAGTTGCATTTATTTTTTGAACAGTGTAGTTTGCCAAGAGGAACTCTTCCAGAATTAACTAGGGGTGAAGACGAGGATAAAAAATAAATTCGATGTAGTTTACATTTACAGTTCATTCAAACTAAATAAATGAATCTTCAGTCATGCATTTAACAATTTCCCCCTTCTTTTATATTAAAATTTTAATTTGATAACAGCTTGTTCTCCTCTGATGTAAAGGAAGGACCCTGTGACAGAATGGTGTAGCTACATATTGGCTGCCATCTTCACATGATCTCCCAGATGGACAAGCTGTGCCTGAAAGTGATAAGCACATGATTGAGAAATAACTTGGAGTGAAAGAGACATTCGATTCTGGTACATCAGATCTGAACAGCGATTGTTGGACTTCTGGGGAAGAAACGGTGAACTGAAGTTGGCTCTGTTAAAAGTGGAGCTGATGACTGTGGCAGAAGGAAGAGCCAGCAAGTCGACTAGCTCTTCATAATTCATCTCTGGACAAGGAGAGGACTTGCAATCACTCACAAATGCTTGATCTTCATGATTCCTCTCCAGATAAGGAAAGGACTTGAGATTATGCACAAGTGCTCCAGACAGTTGCTCTCTGTGAGGAGACCACAAGATTGAGATCTCTGGTGGGTTTAGCGCTCTGGGAGGCAAGGGAATAGCCATCTTGCTCAAACTGCAGTTGGCATCTTTGAAAGGACACCAAGTTCACATATTTCTTCTTCTAATCACTTTTGGAAATGGCTTGTTAGCTGCTTTTCAGCTATTAGGAACCTTTGGATCGACAAGTTTACAGCGCCAGGTGAGTTTCCTTCAATCCTTAGCAAAAGAAGTTTTAAATACAAGTTCAAGGACTTTTTTGTTGTCGTTGTTAATGGAATAAACAGCAAAAGGTTGATTAAAACTTGATTTTAGAAAGTTACAAATGGACTAAGGGTCCAGATAAATTTGAGATAAGATTTTGGAATTAATTATAAGAATCCTTCCCATGGGAAAATGCTTTTGTTTTGAATTCTTTAAAAAAAATGGTAGGATGGGACTTTGAAGGTTGGACACTAGAGAGAACTAGAAGGAGCTAAAGTTTACCATTAGAAGAGAAGAACACTTAAATTTGACTTACTAATACAGAATGAAGCAAAATATTTTAACATTCGACATACTGAACAATGGACCCAGAAGTTAATTTTAAGAGTGTCTGCCTCTGTAGATAGACTATGTTTAAAAGATGTTATGGAAGAGGAACAAGTTTTACCAGACAAGACTGAGACTGGTCTAAAAGTGGATTTTAAAATGATAGACTACAAGAATGATATGGAAAAAGGTGCTGCACTGAGCATACAAAAGAAACTGGCTGATGTCTTAAAAAGGATATATAAATAACAAACCTAGAGAGTGACCTGGATAATCTTCCTATCTTGGATTTACAAAAGAGCCTTGTTAAAGCTTTGAAGAATTTTGTGAGAAGGAAGGGACAAAGAAAAAATGAAACGAAATCAAGTTTTAGGACGTTATGTCAGGATTTACTATCCTTCCAATATATATGACGGGTTGTATAGTAATTTAGCATGCTTGTAGTGGCAGTTAGGTATGTTGATTAGAATTGTCAAAACAGCCTGAATAGCTCCAAGGTCATTAAGAAAGAACTCTTCCACATTCCTTGATGGCTTGTGATTTGAGACTCTGAATTAATAACTGAAGACCACGACCATCACACATTATTTGAAGGGACTAAAGATCAAGATTGTTAAAAGTAAAAGGAAGGAACGTAAAGTCGCTTTATCTATCAAGGTTAAAATAGATATGTTGTTATCTCTGGTAAGCCTTAATGGACTTTTGCTGATCAGGACTGAAATGATGAGGTTTTTAAGGATTTTATAGATAACAGATGGGATATGGGAAGAAGAGATCATTTGTTGTATTTTAAGAGAAAGTGATAAGTTACTAAAACTGTTTATACTTGTGATGAAGGGGGAAGTCATTCCTTTATATATTTCTTTTCTTTTTCTTTACTATACTTTTTTTCTTTTCTATTTTTTTCTATTTTCTTCTTCATTTCTGCACCTTCTATTTTTTCTTTCTCTTTTTCATTTTTTTTAGTCTGTATTAGTTTTTTTAGTTGTATTTGTAATTTTCAATACACTTACTATTAGACCTGAACAGCAATTGATAGTTTGTTAGCACTCCGTGCTGTTATTCTTTTTGTTTGTTTGTTTTTAAAGTATCTGGACCCAATTACTGCAGAGGAAGGATCTCATATAAAATTAAAACATGGCTCTGCATCACTAACACATTTCTCATGCACCCAGAGAAACTGCAGGATAAACAGATCTTGACAGATCCACACATCAACAGGATCACAGCCCTCTTTGCGCTTCAAGGGCTTCTTAAAATCAATGGGAATGTTTGCTTTGACAGGAACTCTGTAGTTGTGATCAGGCTGAAGGGAACAGGAAGGGAAAGAAAAACAGCATGGATACTACGTAGGATAAACTGATCACTTTTAGAACATATCAACGTATCTTGGTCAATCTATTTACTTATTTAGCCCGTGCCACCTGCTCTGATTGGCAGCAACTCTTAGGTTGGCAGAGTTAGTAGAAGAATATCAAAAGTAGATGGAGTGAAATTCTGACTGAATACAGGTGAAGTGACACAGACAGGGTGCAAATGATTGCTCCCCTCTATATTCAATATTTTTCAATTAGAAATTCTTGGATGCCGCTTAGTAGGTCCTAGAAATCAAAGAAAAGCAAAACAACTGGACAAGCAATGGTGAATCAATTATCTGGGACAAGCAGATTTGTCCAATCTATTCCCCCTTGCTAAGAGAAGATCTGCTCATGGTTTTGGCACTGCTGCTTGATTTATAGGTTGCTGGTGAAACAGCTGCAGCATCTCTGAGTTAACAAAGACTCTGCCACATTTCTTGGGATGAGCACCAGCTTAGATTACAGTCCTTTGGGTTGGCCTGCCTTTAAAGGCTACCAGAAAACTCCCACCAGATCTTGAATGCTGTGGCCAGACAGTTGACAAAAGTACCTAGTGGACCCCTGCTACCCCAGTCTTTAAGAAAATGTACTGGTTTCTAACTGAGATTTGGAGCATTCTGAAATGGCTGCCTGAAGGAACACATTCTCTCAACTCTGCAATCTCTCACTTGAAAAATCCGTTTCAGAGTTCTTAGGAGCTACTAAAATAATAATGCGAGGTGAGCACGTGAAGATCTTTTGCAACCCCTTTCGGTTAACTGCACTGCTATCATTTCGGAGAAATTTTGTTTAGAGGTGTCCCTCCCACCCCTCCTTCCTTCCTGGGCTGAGCTGACCTTGTGCCGGTGAAGAATTTTGCTTACATATGTCTCTTTTATTTATTCTGCTTAATGGTTCTTTTAATGTTGTTCTTTAAATGTGGTATGATGGCATCGTTTTATGGACTTTATTTGTGAACCATTTGATCTTACTCTGTCTTCTCTCTCCCCGATAGTTAATATTCCATGCTCAAAGTATGCTTGGTCCTCAAGGAGTTGCATTGGATCACTTCCCTTTTTCCCCCCTAAATATGTTTGCAAAAAATGCTTTGGAGCTTAAGCTCACTGATGCTGTTTCTGGATTGATGATACTGCTTGGCTACATAAAGATTCACAATCAGAGATTGGATTTACTGTTAGAGAACAGTACTAACAGATTATTCAGTATTGGGTAGTGCCAGAAAATAAATTAAATATTTTATATGATAGATGCTACACTTGATCTTAGCCAAAAGGCCAAGAAGTAACATTCTTATATTAGCTTGAAAAACGAATCTTTCAAGAGACATCCATTAGATGGTGCTCCAGCTGTAACTTCTGACAATTCTAGGCATATACACCTACTGGGGATGAAATGGTTATCTTGTTAGATTTATAAATGGACATTGTTAAGTTAACAAATTTAAAAGTAACACAGCATGCATGTATGAGGCAATCTAAAATACTGTAGGTTCATTTGCTGTCAAAAGTGACTACAACCACAAATGCAGTTCAAAATATTTTCCTTCAAACTATTTACTTAGCTTAGATTATTTCCCACTGTCATATGAGCTAGGCAAGTTATTATGAAAGGGGGGCAGGGGAAGAAAAACAAGAAAAGAAAAACCATTATTGGTACCATGGTAACAGAATCAACAATACCAACATCAACAAACTCAACAAGCAAACTGGCATTTTGCTTTCAGAGCACTGTGAGAAATATCTCATGGCAATGTTTTATTAGATTTTCTCTCTAATAACACTGTATTATATATGCGTAGGAGAAACAGTACATCCAGAATAAATATTAGCCAAAGGAACTTCTGAAAAGAAAAATGTAATTTGGATTTTTAAAAAAATGGCATATTCTCCATTTCATAAAAACTGAAAAGGATTATCATTTAGAATGGAGGTGGAAAAGGATGAAGGAAAGAAGCTATAAGAATAATATTTTACTTCCACTCAGTTATATTCACTGAACTCTTGTGGTTCTAAATGCGATTATTAAACGCAGTCATTTGTTCCTGTCCAAAATCCTTTATAACACAGTTGAGTGTATGTCAGTAAATTGCATATACCTCCTAGTTGGTGGGATACAGGGACAGCATGTTGGCTCACAAGGTAGTCACTAGTTTTATACAGGTCATAGCCTATATAAAATAGCATGAGCACACTTCACATAAAAGTGGGTTTTGATTGCACTTGGGGCATACAGGTCAAAATGTGCCCAAACTTACCAATACTGTTCTTATTCTCAGCAAGGAATGCTCTTATGACATGGATATAGCTAATGCTGGTCACTTAGTCTATATCTTCTCTGTCTTACTAAAACGTGTCATGTAAAAACCTTGATTGATAGGACAGCACAGGAAATGTGATTGGGCCATTTGGATACCCAAGAATGCATGAGAATAACTGTTTGATGAGTATCTGCTTGCTCCAAATATGTGGTTTAAGCAGATCTCTATTCAAACGTACACATACAAAGCAATGAATATAAAAGCATGATTGATCTAAGGGTTCTTAGCAGCTCACAACATTCCCATCTCTAAGGCCTACCAAAAAAGCCAGTTTTCAATGACTTTTTTAACCCAGCAGAGTAGGGGCCACCCCAGTCTCCCGGGAACTGCTATTCCAAAGAAAGGGGACAGTTGAAAAAACCTGCCTCCAAGGCCTCTGATGATTACAACCTCTAAATGAAAGGACCTGAGGAGAACTGCTTATACAAGATCTTATCAGAGAGAAAGATTCAATGGGGAGAAGGCAATCCCAAAGAAATCCAGGCCCTATGCTATGAAGGGCTTTCAAGGTGACAACCAGCACTTTGAACTGCAGCCTGACCCCCAACTAGTCACAGCTCTTGAAGCAGCAGGGACATGTAGGTAGACCATGAAGCACCCACTACTATGCAAGCTGTCCCTTTCCAGTCCAGTTGCAGAGCATGTTGCAATAGTCCAAATGCAAGGTTATTAAGGTGCAAGTGGCTGAGAGAAGGGTGTTGTCAGGGTCAGCCTCGCTCCGAATAAGACACGGACTCACTTAATAGGGATTAAGGATTTCCGGTTTATTGGAACGGTATGCTTGACAGAACGAAAAACGGGAATGGAGGCGTGGGGGCATGGTGTCCTGTTTTATACCCCCTTGCTGGACCCCGTGCTCCTCCGCCCTCTATTGTCCCCATTCCCCTGACCGGACGGGAGATTTAGATGTTGATGGGATTTGTGATGGTTGTTTGGGCATTTTCCTGGCTGCTGTCTTTGTCCTATGGGTGCAGGTGCATCCTCCAGGGCACAAGGTGTGAGTCCTTCTGTGTCTTCGATGCTTATCTGAATTACCTTGTGATGTCCTTCTATGAAGCTGTAGATCAGTTCATGGGTGTGGGTGCTTGGGTGTAACGATTGCCTAAACCCAAATACTCAGTCTCACAAGCTCGGGCTTAAAGATAACTGATTTATTAAAGGAATAGTATGCAAATACAGAGAAAGCTGAGAATGAGCAAAAGCACGCCAAATACAAACTTAAAAGCCTTGCTACCAGCCCAGTCCCGCCCCGAGCGCTCGTTAGCAACCACCCCCTCCCAGGTGCTAGCAACCGTTACATGTGCCTGGGAAAGCAACCTTGAACAGGATTGCAAACCCAAACCTACATTCCAAAGGAACAAAACAAAGAACAGAGCAAGAATGGAAAATACCAGCAAACGTGCAAGCCTAGTATACACGGATGAAAGGTTTGACATGTGAAATGTTACGATGTTAACAGAACATTGAAATGGTGAACATGACATATCGCCCCCCCCAAAAAAATGCTAAGGAGCCGGCTTGTCCGGGCAGGCAGAGTGAAAACGAGCAACAAGGTGGGGAGAGCGAACATCGTGAGCAGAAACCCATTCAGGATGAGGAAAATGTTTCCAACGGATGAGATACTGTAAAGTGGAGCGCTGGCGGCGTGAGTCAAGGATTTCCTTAACCTCAAAGTGTTGTTGATTATCGATCATGATGGGAGGTGGTGGGGTCGGCTGGGGAAGCCAGCGGTCCGACTGCAGGTACGGTTTGAGTAGGCTTTTGCAAATCGTCGTTCCTTTTCTTCCTCCCAACTTTTCGTTTTAGGGCGGCTTGGAAATCCAATGGCACAAGCCCCCTTACTAACTCTGGTTTGCCTCAGTTCCTTGCTATGGGCGAACGTTTGTAGAGCGTTTTCCGCGCTGCCCGCCAACTGAATCCACCCATACAACGTTTTGGGATCGTCGCGACACAAAGCCCACCGGAGGACTTCCGTCTCCAGCCCTTGTTTAAACATTTCTACTAAAGTTGACTGGGACCAATCCTCCACCTTTCCCGCCAGGGCTTTAAATTCCAAAGCGTAGTCTGCGACGGAGAGGGTTCCTTGATGAAGTTTTCTCAGGGCGCTTTTCGCTCTCTCTTGAGCCAAGGGGTCTTCAAAGTGCTGTTTTAGTGACCACAGAAACTCATCAAAGTCCTCTAACTCCGTGGCTTCTGTTTGGCATAACTGCACATACCAATCCGCTGCCCTCCCCTTCAGCTTGTTGGCAATAAAGTTAATTTTGCCTTGTTCCGAACGAAAACTTTGCCCCCAATCATCCATATAATGTCTAGCATTGGTAATGAAAAAAGAGAGCGTGGTAGGGTCGCCATCAAACTTTACCCCAAACGGTGGAAAGATTCTTATCGGCTCTGCCGGCTGTGGTGGCTCCGCAAACGCCAACGCACATTGAGCCCCCAGTGGTGGCCGATCCCTGGTTACTCTCGACTCCCTTCCCCTCAATTGTCGGGAAGCCCGAGTCCTACTTCTTCCCCTGAGTGACGGGGGCCTCTCTCTCGGGTAAGCCAGCTGGGTGGGGTCTTCTTCCCAATCTTCCTGTAGGGACCCCAACCCTCTGGGGATATCCTTCAGGAGGGCTACTATCATGTCCATTTTATCCTCTATTGCTTTCATGCGGGCAGGGGTGACAGGCTCTTCCAAGGGTCTAGTGGTCACCACCACCCTCGGTGATAAGGGGATTTCATGTTCCCAGGATGGCTGTGGTGATTCCTTCCCCGGTCTTGCTTCCACCTCGGGTTGGAGTTCACCCCTTGTAGCACCCTGCACCGCCAACAATAGATCATCCAATTGAGCATCCCGCTTGTCTTGACGTGCTGCCCTTTGGGCTCGCGAACTCGGAGCTACCAGGGTCTTTGTCGAGTCCGGCTCTTCTTCGCTCCCCTCACTCTCGCGTAGTTGAGGTTCTGTCATCGCTAGCGCTCCCCTTTTCCCAAAACTTGGAGGGGGCTAGCGGAAGATGATATAAATGATTCTCAGCTTTATGTAACGATTGCCTAAACCCAAATACTCAGTCTCACAAGCTCGGGCTTAAAGATAACTGATTTATTAAAGGAATAGTATGCAAATACAGAGAAAGCTGAGAATGAGCAAAAGCACGCCAAATACAAACTTAAAAGCCTTGCTACCAGCCCAGTCCCGCCCCGAGCGCTCGTTAGCAACCACCCCCTCCCAGGTGCTAGCAACCGTTACATGTGCCTGGGAAAGCAACCTTGAACAGGATTGCAAACCCAAACCTACATTCCAAAGGAACAAAACAAAGAACAGAGCAAGAATGGAAAATACCAGCAAACGTGCAAGCCTAGTATACACGGATGAAAGGTTTGACATGTGAAATGTTACGATGTTAACAGAACATTGAAATGGTGAACATGACATTGGGTGATTAGTTGAGCATTGATTTGATTATATCCTTCCTCTTTTCCTGATGATCATGATCCACGTTGTGAGGCTCTTGTGTGCCTTGCAACGGGGTCATGACATGCTGCCCCCCGAAGATGTCTTTAGGGTGCTGGTTTCCCTGGGTATGCCTCGTGGAAGTGTTTAGTCAATTGTTTTGCTAAGACGTGTTGTGCCTGGACCCACTCTGGGTGTGGGAAATGCTTCCATTTGATGAGGTATTGTAGTGTGCCCCTTTGCTTTCTTGAGTCCAGTATCTCCTGTACCTCAAAATGCTGTTGTTTGTCTATCATGATGGGTGGGGGTGGGGGGTTTTCCGTGTGCCATTTGGAAGGGCTTGTTGGTTTCAGCAGGGCACAGTGGAATACCAGATGGATCCGTCGTAAATTGTGGGGTAGTTCCAGTTTGAATGTGACCGGATTGATTACTTCTGAGATTTTAAAGGGTCTGATGAATTTCGGTGCCAGTTTCTTCGAGGGTTGTGGGGTCTTTATGAACTTAGTGGAGAGGTAGACCCTATCTCCCACTTCGTAGTTCGGTGCCTCCGCCCTGTGATTGTCCGCAAATTTCTTGTACGTGGTTTGTGCATCTGCTAGGGCCATTTGGATGATTGGCCAGGTTGTCGCCAGTTGTGCCGCCCAGTTGTCTGGTGAGCAGGGTGGGGCGTCCGGTTGAGGTAGTTCTGGTATTGGTACAAAGTCCCTTCCATAGACCACCTTAAATGGGGTGTGGCCAGTGCTCTGATGTACTGCATTGTTGTAGGCTACCTCTGCAAAAGGTAGTAGGTCCACCCAGTTGTCCTGTTGGTAGTTTATGAATGCCCTTAGGAACTGTGCAAGGGTTGAGTTTAGGATCTCTGTAGATCCGTCTGTGTGTGGATGCCACGCAGTGGACAGTGCCTGTTTGGTGCCAATGAGTTTTAAAAATTCCCTCCAAAATTTGGACATGAACTGTGTGCCCCTATCGGTCACCAAACGAGAGGGGGTGCCGTGGAGCCTGTATATGTGTGTGAGGAACAGGCGTGCCAGTTGTTGCGCGGTGGGGATGGTCGCGCAAGGGATAAAGTGTGCCTGTTTTGAAAAGTAGTCTTTTACCACCCAGATGACTGTTTTCCTTTGGCTGGGTGGTAGGTCTACTATAAAATCCATGGAAATTTCTTCCCAGGGGCGAGAGGGGCTGGCTACTGGCTGCAACAGCCCTTGGGGTTTCCCCCCCTTCCGTTTGGAGGTGGCACATGTGGGGCAGGCGGCGACATAGTCTTTGATGTCTTTTCTAAGAGTCGGCCACCAAAATTGCCGTCTCGTTAAATGTAGGGCTTTTACGAACCCAAAATGCCCCGCAGTTTTATCATTGTGTGAGCGGTTTAAAACTTCCCCCCGCAATGACTCTGGCATGTACAAAACTTTCTCTTTCCAGGCTAGGTTGTCTTTGAGAGATACATGGTGTCGGTTGTCTTGCAACCATGTATCCGTTTGTAGTGCTTGAGTGAGTCTTTGTTGCCAGTCGAGCGGAATTGAACGGCGGCTCCATTCATTTTCTGGCGTTCGTGCTGGCGTGCGCTGATTCCTCGTCTGGCTGCGCATGACAGCTGGGCAGCCCAGTTGTTTGTCGGTCCATACTGTCCCCACGATGTCTGAGGCTTGCATGGCATCCTGTGGCCGCCGGGAGACGGCATCCACCAGGAAGTTCTTCCTTCCCGGTATAAATTTCAACGTGAAATTGAACCAGCTGAAGAACTGTGCCCAGCGCACCTGCTTGGGGCTGAGGCGTTTAGGCATGCTGAGAGCCTCCAGGTTCTTGTGGTCAATCCAAACCTCAAAGGGGCAGGAGGCCCCTTCCAGTAGGTGCCTCCATGTTTCCAGGGCTGCTTTTACTGCAAACGCCTCCTTTTCCCATACGTGCCATCTCCGCTCCATTTCGGAGAATTTGCGGGAAAGGTACGCGCAGGGTTTCAGCTGGTTGTCAGAGTCCTTTTGGAGCAGGAGAGCTCTGATGGAGAAATCGGAGGCGTCTACCTGCACCACGAAAGGCCTGGTGGGGTCGGGGTGTTGTAATACTGGCTCTGCTGTAAATAGGTTTTTTAGTCTCTCGAACGCTGTTTGGCAGTCAGCTGTCCAGTTTAGTAGCACCCCCGGGTTTCTTGATTTGCGAGTGTCCCCCAAGCCCTTGGTCCTTAGTAGGTTAGTCAGGGGTAATACAATTTCTGCCAGCCCCGGGACAAACCCCCTATAGAAATTCGTGAATCCGAGGAAACTTTGGAGTTGTCTCCTCGTGCGTGGGCGCTCCCACACCAGTATAGCTTGGACCTTGCTTGGGTCCATTTCTATTCCTTTTCCAGAAATCCTGTACCCTAGATAGTCAATTTGTTGTTTATGAAACTCGCACTTGGAGAGCTTGGCAAACAGCTCTGCCTTGCAAAGTTTCCTGAGCACTTCCTTTAACAACCATTCGTGCTCACACTCTGTTTCTGTGTATATTAATACATCATCGAGGTAAACCAGCACCCCCTTAAAAAGGTGGTCGCGCAGGACCTCATTGATTAATTGCATAAATACACCCGGTGCCCCTGCCAGTCTGAATGGTAGCACCTTGTATTGAAACGACCCCAATGGGCAGTTGAAGGCCGTTTTCCACTCATCCCCCTCCCTTATTCTTATGCGGTAATAGGCTTCCCTTAGATCTAGTTTAGAGAATACCTTACCCTTTGCCAGGTGGGACAAGATGTCCTTTATTAGGTGCAGTGGGCTTTTATTGGATACAGATGCTGCGTTCAGGCCCCGGTAATCTGTGCAGAGCCGCAGTGACCCGTCCTTTTTCTTGCGAAAGAGGACTGGAGCTCCTGCTGGAGAGTTTGCAGGCTCGATAAAACCCCTCGCCAAGTTCTTATCCACAAACTCCCTTAATGCTGCCAGCTCCCTCTGGGTCATTGCATATATTTTGGGTTTGGGTAGGGGCACCCCCGGGACCAGTTCGATGGTGCAGTCTGTTTTCCTGTGAGGGGGGAGTCTGTCCGCCTACTTTTCGCAGAAGACATCTGCAAAGTCCGCGTAATTGGTTGGCAGGCTGTCTGGCAATGCCGCCTCTCTGTGCTCCGAGGTCGTCGTTGCCCTTCCCATTGCTGCCCGGGGGACCCTGTCCCCTGTGGGTGCTTGGTAGCGCCCGTCAGAAAACTTGATCTCTCTAGTTTTCCAGTTGATAACTGGGTTATGCTGCACGAGCCATGGGATCCCTAGTATAAGTAGGGGTTGCCCCACGGGTGCCACGATGAAAGCCAATTTTTCCTCATGGCTGCCGAGCCGTAGCGCGATCTCGCTGGTGTATCGGGTGACCGGGCCCCCTCCCGCTGCTGATCCATCAAGCTGCGTAAACACCAAATGGTGCTGAAGTGGATAGCAGCGGAGGTTAAGTGCGGCTACTAGGTCTGAGTGCATTAAGCACTTAGAGCAGCCTGAATCGATCAGTGCCCAGACCTTTTCTGTCTTTTCCCCATGGGTGAGGGTAACATGGACATAGAGGGTGGGGCATTTTTCACTCACCCCTCCGTCGGTGTGCCTATTGCCTTTTTCCACCTGTCTTCTGGCGCCCGTTAAGCCAGGTGGCTGGCGTTTCCCGTCAGCTCGTCGGAGTCGCTTCCTTCCTCCTCTGAGCTGTAGGGGAACTGTTTGGCTCTGTTCTCCCATGTCGCCACTGGCAGTTTTCTTGGCGCTGGGCTTGGCATGGCTGGTGCCCTCCACGTGCTCTCTCTGGGTTTAGTTTTGGGGCAAGCCGCCGCCTTGTGATCATCCTTGCCGCACTTGAGGCACTGGCCCTTTGCGAATCGCTGGTCGCGTTCCTCCTTCCGCGGGTGGGGTCTCGCCTTCCCCGGCCCCGCAGCTGTGCATGATGTTCTCGTTGCCTCCGCCTGCTGCGCTTCCCTCTTGGCTTGGAGGAAAGTGTCTTGGGCATCCTCTGCTTCCCCCGCCAGACGAATCCACTCGGCCAGGGAGTTGGGGTTGTTGCGGCAGAGTGCCCACCTGAGTACGTTCAGGTTGAGTCCTTCTTTAAATTTCTCGATCAGAGTTGATTGAGACCAGACTTCCACATTTCCTGCCAGAGCTTGAAACTCCATGGCATACTCCGCCACGGGGCGCTGTCCTTGCCGGAGCGCTTTCAAAGTCCGTTTTGCCCTTTCTTTCTCCAGGGGATCCCTGAAGAGTAGTTCCATCGCCCGAAGGAACTCATTGCTGTCCTGCAGCTCCCGGCCGCCTGATTGGCACAGTTGGACGTACCAATCAGCGGCCCGTCCTTTCAATTTTATGGCCAGGGCATTAACTTTGCCATTTTCTGTCCTGAAACAGGGGCCCCACTCTTTGAGGTAGTACCTGGCATTAGTCAGGAAAAAGGAGAGTTTTGAGGGGTCCCCGTCGAACTTTATGCCAAAGTCCTTGGCTGACATTCTGGTCAGGCTCCAGGTCACATCTGGGCTGTGCAGTGTGCGTCGCGGGGGCTGGCGTGGGTCATCTCGTCTCCTGGCGTCTGGCGGTGTCGGTGTCCTCTCTCGCCAGGTCTCTTCGTGAGCAGGTCGTCCCATCGATAGGGTGGGAGGGTGGGATATCATCCATCTGGTGGGCTCCTGGAACTGGGCTCTCCCGTAGTCGCCGCTGTCCTCTAGGTCGTCCCTCCGTCTCTCCTCCGGGTGTGCCTCCAATCGTCGGGTGGGCTCCTGAGGCCAGGCTCTGCCGTAGTCGCCGCCGTCCGCTGGGTCGTTTCTCCGTCTTTCCTCCGGGTGTGACTCCGGCCATCGGGTGAGCTCCTGGCACCGGACTCTGCTGCAGTCTGTGCCGTCCTCTAGGTCACCCCTCCGTCTCTCTGCCGGGTGCGCCTTCGGACCTCCGGTGCCCTCCTCGATGCTGCTGCCGAGGGATTCCTGTGCCGCCATCAGCTTCTGGAGCAGCAGCTGTACCGCCTCCAGCCTCTCCTCCAGCGTGCTTAGCCTCGCCGCCGTCCGCGAACTCCTTCGGGTGCGCTCGACTCTCTGCTCACCCTCGACTCCGTCCGCCGTGGACGACGGTCCATCCCTCGGTTCCTCCGGGGTGCCAGGCGAACCTAGAGAGGATCCCCCCATCTCGTCCGCGGTGGCCCGCGGGCCACGGGACGCCTGGGTGTTTCCCCCCCTTTCCTCTTCCTCCGAGCTGGATCCCGCGCTTACCTGGGCGTCATGCTGCCGGGACCTCAGGCACATCCCGCCCGAGGGGAGGGGAGCTTCGCCACTGGTTGCCGGATGGTCACGTCGCCGCACTCCGTTGTTCTCCATAACTAGCTGGGTCCCTCACAAGCTGGCTGGATAGGTGCTAGGTTAAAAAATTTTGTCGATTCCCGTTTTTATGTCAGGGTCAGCCTCGCTCCGAATAAGACATGGACTCACTTAATAGGGATTAAGGATTTCCGGTTTATTGGAACGGTATGCTTGACAGAACGAAAAATGGGAATGGAGGCATGGGGGCATGGTGTCCTGTTTTATACCCCCTTGCCGGACCCCGTGCTCCTCCGTCCTCTATTGTCCCCATTCCCCTGACCGGACGGGAGATTTAAATGTTGATGGGATTTGTGATGGTTGTTTGGGCATTTTCCTGGCTGCTGTCTTTGTCCTATGGGTGCAGGTGCATCCTCCGGGGCACAAGGCATGAGTCCTTCTGTGTCTTCGATGCTTATCTGAATTACCTTGTGATGTCCTTCTATGAAGCTGTAGATCAGTTCATGGGTGTGGGTGCTTGGGTGATTAGTTGAGCATTGATTTGATTATATCCTTCCTCTTTTCCTGATGATCATGATCCACGTTGTGAGGGTCTTGTGTGCCTTGCAACAGGGTCATGACAGGTGTCTATATCAGGAGGGCTTGGGGAAAAGTCTGACTGAAAGGGTGAAAGAGATGACCGTGAGCAGATTTAGAAGCACGGTGTAGCTTTACGCTAGAGAGAAAGAGTGCAGATTTTTAGCCTTCAGCAAATCACTGAGAGAGTTACAAACGTGAGAAAGCAAGTTTAGTATACAGTTGTTGATTCAGAGAAAGCATATGATAACCTGAACAGACTGGAAGTTTAGAATGTTTTGCACAAATATGTAATTGCAAGTTGGTTGTTCTATCTGTTATGATGGCAGTAAAGCAGGTACACGCATAAATGGGTTGCTGAGCAAATATTTCAACATTGTGGAATAGAGAAAGGAAGTGTGATGTCCTCCTTGGTGTTTAATGCTATTGGCTGGAAACAGAATGATTCTAATGACTATTAGGTTGTCTGATGTAATGAGGAGCATGGATCTGAAAGTTAGTATGATTGTGTTTGATAGGTGACACATACTTATATATACATGATAAAAATAGTGCAAGTAGATAAATGTGTGCATCTTGGCAGAATCTTGACTAAAGGTGAGAAAGTGGCTGGATAAATTTTTAGATATGCTAATGCTGGTAGAACGGCAGAATTTGGTCTGTTGCAAAGAACTAATGCTTGTGAAAAGAAAATGACTGTGTATAAGAGTGTTTCTGCCCATTTTGTTGTATGGAACTGAGAGTTGAGTAATGCCAAGAGTCTGCCAAGAGTATACCAAGATAAACATAAAAATAAGTTGAATGAAGTGGGAATGGGTTACTTAAGAAGTAGATGTGGTAAAAAGACAAAAACGTAAAATAGCTTCAAGTATGCATAGACACTGAACGTATGTGGATTGGGTACAAAAGTGAGTGACAACTTCAGAAGAAGTATCTTGAGGTGACTGGGCCTATGGAAAGAATAAACGAGGGTCCACTTGCAAAACAAATATATGAAGGAAGAGTGACAGTGCTGAGAAGGTATTGGCTGGATGGAATTGATGAGATCCTCAGAGAGAGAGAGAGGTGAGAAGTTTAAAGAAGAAACTCGCTGTACTGTATGAAGTAACGTACGGGTGTGGTGGAAGTAAGATTCGTTTAGAGGAACAGAATGCTGTGGGGAGGTATAGAGAACGGTGTTTGTGTAAAACAGTTTTAGCTATGTTTCCTTTTCTTTTTCTTATCTCATGCTTTTATTTTCTTTGTCTTACTCTGTTCCTGTGCTCTGTAAACACTGTTTACCCTGAAAGAGAAGAGCATGGTGTATATTATATATGTTGTTGAAACAATGTAGTTAGGGTGGGATGGGAAAAGAGGAAACTATTCAAAATTGCATTAAATATAACTTTAGAAAACTTACAGCTGCCTTATTTGGAACTCTATAGCAGTCTCAACATTTGGTTTGTCTGGTTTGGCAAAATATCCTGAGATATACTGTACATTGTGAATTATGAAATATGGTTCACAGACTACATTTAAAATTTTGTGGGGGATTTAGGAAATTGAAACCAAGCTCTTTCCAAGATCTCTGTGACCTGAAGCTGTCATTTGAGGCTAAAGCTGATCAGACTATTCCAGAGATTAATGGGGAAAGAAAGTTGATGAACCATCGTAATCCTAGGAAGCCATTTTGATTTTCCAGGGTCTTAAATTTTAATTTGTTGCACAGTTCAGAGTACTCCATAGGCAAGGAAAACTCGAATAAAGTTTGCATCATCTTCCAGCAAAGGTTCAAATAACTGTAAAGCCTTGAGAATGCTTAATATTTATATAATGAATCTGTGGTCAACATATCACTAGTTCCCACCTTGTCAGCTTCACCTCTTACCATTATTAAATATACACTGGATGTGTGCAACTGATTTTTAGAAGCATTCAGTGAAGTAGCAAGCACATCAGTTTACTTTCAACTCACTGAATATTTTCAAAAGGCCACTATTAATAATGCTGGGAGTAGCATTATTAACATGCACTTGGTCCATTTTCTTTGTCATAAAAATTTCAAGGAATGACATTTGTGAAACTTCCTAGCTTGAATAAACTGACAATTATTAACTGTGTTGAAAGCTAATTTACTGCATTGACAAATTCCCTAAACATAGAGAAACTAGTTGCTATGCAACTATGGACTGTCCAGATTACCCTGAAGAATGAATGATACATTTTATATAAAATAATAATGAACATCACTGTCATCATCATCCTGAAAAGTTTGTGACACTACTGGCAATGGCTCTTTTGGCCCCCTGAGGCTGAAGAAAAAGTAAAAAGGAAACGGAGGTCAGAAGTCATAGGGAACTTGTTGTCCCTATGAAAGATACTCCACAAGGTTTGGGAGGTCTTCTCTGGCCTCCTAGAACGAGAAGTCCATGAAAGCACCATTTTGCAAACTACTGTCCACTCACAGATTGTTTCATAAAACTATCAGACATAGTCATATAATGAGAGCAATGTGAGTCATATATACTGTATATGACTCACTATATATATATAATCACTGTTTAAAATTGGTACTAAAATTATACTTACTTTCGCATAGCTCAGCATGATAATCCTTACCAAGACAACATTAATATGGGCACCTAGGGACTCATCATGATAGATTTCATTAACCTACAAGAGAACATGAAAATATACATGTAACATGACAACAGTACGGATAAAGCCATAGGTTAAAACTTTTAACAGAAAATCCACTCAATAATAGCATATTTACCTAACAATCAAGCTGCAACACTGTATTGAATTAAAATCTAGCAAATAAAATGCTGGCCATGTCATGCTGAAATACTGTTCTATTTCCCTGATACCAGAAAATAATATTGAGAATTATTGCTAAGGCAGACAAGAAAAAGCACACTTGTTATGTTTAGGTTGTAACTTGCATTCACTTATTAGTTAAGGAAATTATCCTATTCAGTTAGCTTTTTTAGTAGTACAAAACTATCAAAAGGCAATGGTGATGGGCAAGACTCACCTGCCTCATGAGCTATGGATTGTAAAGTCATACCTTATCAGGTTTCTAACTACTTGGAGGTCTCTGCAGTCCACTGTATAAGCGTAGGGACACTATGCAGTCATTCTTGCCCAGCACCAACTTCCTTAGAATGTGTTGCCTGCCTCTGCCTTTCATCCTACAGAGTTTAGCTTCATAGCAATGTAAACGTTTGATTAAACCTAGGAGTGTGTTTCATCTTAGTGAACAAAAAGATAATCTACTGTGTGACTCTTTCATGCTTTCTTTAGCAGAGCTGTGGAGTTTCTTTATTTTTTTCTTTTTAAGATAAAAATTAAGTACCTCTGAGAACTGTCAAGTCTTCACAAATCCCTTCCCCACCAGCAAGACTATATATTACAGTAAAAAAAGATGTACAAATTGATTGATTGATTATATGCCATCAAGTCAGTATTGACTCTTAGTGACCACATAGATTTTCTCTATGACAATCTATCCCTAACATGTGTTTCAGGTCTTCCAACAGAGCACCGATCACCGCTGGAACTGATTCCATCCACCTTGCTGCTGGTCATCCTCTTCCCTTTCCTTCCTTTCTCAGCATTGCAGCTTTCTCTAGAGAGCTAGGACTTCACAAAATGGATCCAAGTAGAATAATTTGAGCCTGGTCATTTGTGCCTCGAGTGAGAACTCTGGGTTGGTTGGTTGGTTTGATGGTTTGCTTTTTTGACTGTCTGTAGTATTCTCAGAAGTCTTCTCCAACATCAAAGTTCAAAAGCATCAATACTCTTCCTATCCAGCTTCTTCAAAGTCTAACTTTTGCTTCCATAGATTGTCACAGAGAATAACATGGCTTGCACTATTCTGATCTTTGTAAGTATAGATACACCATGGCATCTGAATATCTTTTCCAAGGCTCTACCAAGTACTAATCTGTGGCATATTTCTTGACTGTTTGCTTCTTTACTGTTGATGGTTGATCCTAAAAGGCAGAAGCTATCTATAACTTCGATTATCAATTCTAAAGTTGGGTTTATCCAGTTGTCCTTAGTCATAACAACTGTGGCTCAGTGGGCTATGCAGACCAAACCATGGTTTGTAAATCACAGCTTATAGCTTAGTGTGTTTTTTATGGATTAGAACCTGTGAATAGAATTGTGGTTCAATAATGATAATAATGATTAAACCTGATAATAATATTTGGAGCCTATGTATAGCTTAAGGGGTTTTTAAGTTCACGAGAAATAGAAGAAATGAATGACAAGTTTCCAGGCTTAATTTTATTTCAATTATTAGTTTTATTAACCCATTAGAAACCTTACAGCCAACTTAGAAAAATGAAGCTTGAAAGGGTAACTTACACAACTAAAATATTTGCTAATAGTTTCCAGAGGGATAGCTGTTTTAGAGTGAGTTGTAGCAGAGACAAGAATCTTCTGGCATGTTGAAGGCTCATAAGATTATAAACCTGGTTTCATCCAACATGCTTCACTTCAGAAGTGATAGAATTAAAACCCATAGAACCCAAGTCAAGAGAGAATCAGGCTCTGGGAGGCTGGCATAAATACCTGTGGACTAGAATTTGCTTCATCAGATTTGGGAAACATTATCCTCACATATATACACATGCCCATTTCTATGAACAAACATGCAGTGGAGAGAGGGAGGAATTTTAAACAGTAAGGTCAGAGGGAAATGAAATGCAATTCCCACCCACCCCCAAAACAAAAACATTGAGACAATTAAATTAAAGCATGAACTTTTCACAATGGTAATACTGACGACAGCAGTTTAGTAGGGCTTAGTTTAAAAATGATATATGATAGTCACTTTAGATACTATGCCAGCAGTTGGGATGACAAACACGTAGCTGTTTTGGAAAATTAGATATTCTGCCAATTACTGTTTATATTGGAGAGAAAGGCATTATTATGGTATTGGGGGAATAAAATAGCTAATAAATAAGATCATTGATTTGTAAAGCAGGCTGAACACATAAGAGTCCTAGCTGTTGGATCAGAGGAGAAATCAGTTGTTCCACTTCCAGCTATGAATATGCATGTGGAAGTTTCTATCAGCTTATCTCCAATGGATGGATTACAGCATATGAGTTTCCTTCCTGCCTGCCTACCTGCCCCTTCCCACTATAATCATGAAGGTGATGATGATCATGATCATGATGATGATCATGATTCTGCACAATGTACAATTTGATTATTTGTACTGCAGGAGTAGTGGTCAGATTGAACTAATCGAGGCAAAGTGATACAACAGAAGAGTATGCAATTGAGATGTTACAGCTCCAGGTTTGAGGTTCAGACTATACAGTTAGGGAGATCAATTCTGCAGGCCAAAGTTGTGTGGTGGAAAAGCAACATTAGAGTCTAGGCCAGTGTTTCTCAACCTTGGCAACTTTAAGATGTGTGGACATGCTGGCTGGGGAATACTGGGAGTTGAAGTCCACACATCTTAAAGTTGTCATGGTTGAGAAACACTGGTCTAGGGAGTAAATCAAAGAAGAGGTAGAGTTTTGAGGCAAAACTCAATACAAAAATAGTGAAAAAGCAGATAACAATGAAGACTGAATTCACATATTACACTAAGCCATTATATGGTTTGTTATTTGGGCTTATTGTGTTGCATGAACTCGGCCAACTATTATTTATTAATCTAACCATGGTTAAATAAACCATGGCTTAGTACAAAGTATAAATTAAACATAGTTTATGACTTGTTATAAATGCAAGAGTCTTGGAACTGACCTAGAAATAAGGAGGGTTTCATTTAGACTGCCTTGAATAACATACTGGTTTCAGATATATGATATATGGCTACTGCATAATTACTCTGGGTAAAATGAAAAAAGTTCATTCCCTGCTAGACTGAGAATAACACTATATAACAAGAGTTTCTGTCCAGAAGCAATGTGCATTTTCCCCACAGGCATTCCAGAAGCAAAAAAAATTACAATAAATAAACAGAAATTATTGGAAACATTCCCCTTCCCCCTGCTTCTGCCTATATATGGGTGTGAGCTTGCATTTTTGAGCCAAAGGATTGCTCCAGGATTCAATATGTTTACTAATAATACTTTGATTTACATCCCCCTTCCTGAACCTGATGCTCTCTGGTTGTGTTAAGCTATAGCTCAATACCATGCATAATCTTTTCTAGAAGTAAGTCAAATGTAATCGATCTCTCTCCTCCTTAGTGTTCAATTTACAAATCAGTAAATTTACAATCATCCTGTGGATTTCTGGGGAAGCAATGGCGAACTGAAGAAGGCTCCACTGAGAGCAGAGCCAATGACCATGGCAGAATGAGGAGCCGGTGAACAGACCGGCTTCTCAGAATTCCTCTCCAGGCAAGGAGAGGACTCGGATAGCCCACATGAACTCTATACAGCGGCTCCTCATGAGGAGACCAAAAGACAGTGGTCTCCAGCAGATTTAGAGCTCTGGGAGCTGAGGGATTGCCATCTTCGCCCAAGCCATGGTCAGTGCCTTTCAAAAGGACACTTTCTTCACATACTTCCTTTCTTAATCACTTCTGGACATTGGTTGTTAACAATTGTTTGAATATCGAGAACCTTCAAAAAGACAAGTTTCATTACACCGGGTGAGTTTCCTTCAATCCTTGGCAAAAGTAGTTTTATGCAACTTTAAGGACTTTAAAAATTCTTATTTTGGAATAAACAGCAAAAGGTTGATTAGAATGTTGATTTTGGAAAGTTATAAATCGACTAAGCAGCCAGATGGGATTTGAAATAAGATTTTGAAATTTGTAAGAATCACTTCTGTGGGTTGTATAGAATTCTATAAAAAATACAGTATATGAAGATTTTGAAATTAAGTATAAGAAACCTACCCGTGGGAAATTGCTGTTGATTAGAAAAAAAATATATGATAAGATGGTACTTTGAAGGTTGGATAGTAGAGGGAACCAGAAAGAACTAAAGATTATAATTAAAGGAGAAGAGACCCACTAATACAGTATGGAGCAAAATAATCTGAGTTTGGAAGAATTCAAGAATATTTGGGAACAATGCTCTAAGAAATCACTCTTAAGATTGTCTGCCATTATAAAAATGGATTTGAAAGAGGTTATTTATTTATTTATTTATTTTCTATCCTGTCTTTATTATTGTTATAAATAACTCAAGGTGGCAAACATACCTAATACTCCTTCCTCCTCCTCTTTTCCCCACAACAACATCCCTGTGAGGTGGGTGGGGCTGAGAGAGAGTGACTGGCCCAAGGTCACCCAGCCGGCTTTCATGCCTAAGGCAGGACTAGAACTCCCAGTCTCCTGGTTTCTAGCCCACTGCCTTAACCACTAGAAGAAGAGGAACAGATTTTACTGGACAAAACAAAGACTACAGCTGATTTGAATGTGGATCTGAAAGTAGATTTAAACGTGTCAGGCTACAAGAATGATACAGAAAAAGATGTTACACTGTATTTACAAATGAAACTGGCTGATGTCCTAATAATTAAAAGGGATATACAAATAACAAACCAGAAGAGTGACTTGTATAACTTCCTTATTTGGGATTTACAAAAGAGATGTGCTAAAGTTTTGAAGGCACTTCTGAGAGGAGACAAAGAGAAAATGAAAAAAAATCAAGTTCTGGGACACTATTTAAAGAGATTAAAGATCAAGATTGTTAAAAGCAAAGGGAAAAAAAATATAAAGTTGGTTTATTTGATCAAGGTTAAAATATATATGTTGTTGTTTCTGGTAACTCTTACTGGATTTTTGTTGACCAGGACCAAATCATGAGGTTTTAAAGATTTGTTTATAGACAAGAGATGAGATATGGGAAGAAGAGATATTCTGTTGCATTTTTAGAAAAAGTGATAAGTTACTGTGTTAAAAGGAAAGAAAAGAAATATAGAGTGAGTTTATTTGATTGAGGATAAATATATATATTGTTCTTCAGCAAAGGATCGTTACCTTGTCGTGGTGCTGGAGCTTGAGCACCTCAATGATGCCATGAGCTAAACCGTGAAGGGCCACCCAAGACAGGAAGGTCATGACAGAAAGGTCAGACTAAATGCGATCCCTGGGGAAGGTAATGGCAACCCACCCCAGTATTCTTGCCGTAAAAACTCAATGGATCAGTACAACCAGAGATATGTCGGTATACCATCGGAAGATGAGACCCCCAGGTCGGAAGATAGCCAAAATGCTACTGGGGAGGAACAGAGGATGAGTTCAACTAGCCCCAGATGTGATGACGCAGCTAGCTCAAAGCCAAAAGGACGGCTAGCGGCCGATGGTGCTGCTGGTGGTGAACGGAGAATCCAATGTTCTAAGGATCAACACACCATTGGAACCTGGAATGTAAGATCTATGAGCCAGGGCAAATTGGATGTGGTTATTGGTGAGATGTCAAGATTAAAGATAGACACTTTGGGTGTCAGTGAACTGAAATGGACTGGAATGGGCCACTTCACATCAGATGACCACCAGATCTACTACTGTGGACAAGAGGACCACAGAAGAAATGGAGTAGCCTTCATAATTAATAGTAAAGTGACTAAAGCAGTGTTGGATACAATCCAAAAAATGATATTATGATCTCAATTCAAATTCAGGGCAAGCCATCTAACATCACAGGGATCCAAATATACGCCCCAACCACAGATGCTGAAGAAGCTGAAATAGAGCAGTTCTATGAGGATCTGCAGCACCTACTGGACAATACGCCTAAAAGAGATGTTATTTTCATCACGGGAGACTGGAATGCTAAGGTGGGCAGTCAAATGACACCTGGAATTATAGGTAAGCATGGCCTGGGAGAACAAAACGAAGCAGGACATAGGCTGATAGAATTTTGCCAAGACAACTCACTCTGCATAACAAACACTCTCTTCCAACAACCTAAGAGACGGCTTTATACATGGACTTCCCCAGATGGACAACACCGAAATCAGATTGACTACATCCTTTGCAGCCAAAGCTGGCAGACATCTATACAGTCAGTAAAAACAAGACCTGGAGCTGACTGTAGTTCAGATCATGAACTTCTTCTTGCACAATTTAGGATCAGACTCAAGAGATTAGGGAGGACCCACAGATCAGCTAGATATGAGCTCACTCATATTTCTAAGGAATATGCAGTGGAGGTGAAGAATGGATTTAAGGGACTGGACTTAGTAGATAGGGTCCCAGAAGAACTATGGACAGAAGTTTGCAACATTGTTCAGGAGGTGGCAAGAAAATACATCCCAAAGAAAGAGAAAACCAAGAAGGCAAAATGGCTGTCTGCTGAGACAGTAGAAGTAGCCCAAGAAAGAAGGACAGCAAAAGGCAACAGTGATAGGGGGAGATATGCTCAATTAAATGCAAAATTCCAGAGATTAGCCAGAAGAGATAAGGAATTATTTTTAAACAAACAATTCATGGAAGTGGAAGAAGACAATGGAATAGGAAGGACAAGAGACCTCTTCCAGAAAATTAGAAACATTGGAGGTAAATTCCAGGCCAAAATGGGTATGATCAAAAACAAAGATGGCAAGGACCTAACAGAAGAAGAAATCAAGAAAAGGTGGCAAGAATATACAGAAGACCTGTATAGGAAGGATAACAATATTGGGGATAGCTTTGACGGGGTGGTCAGTGAGCTAGAGCCAGACATCCTGAACAGTGAGGTTGAGTGGGCCTTAAGAAGCATTGCTAATAACAAGGCAGCAGGAGACGACGGCATCCCAGCTGAACTGTTCAAAATCTTGCAAGATGATGCTGTCAAGGTAATGCATGCTATATGCCAGCAAATTTGGAAAACACAAGAATGGCCATCAGACTGGAAAAAATCAACTTATATTCCCATACCAAAAAAGGGAAACACTAAAGAATGTTCAAACTATCGAACAGTGGCACTCATTTCACATGCCAGTAAGGTAATGCTCAAGATCCTGTAAGGTAGACTTCAGCAATTCATGGAGCAAGAATTGCCAGATGCACAAGCTGGGTTTAGAAAAGGCAGAGGAACTAGAGACCAAATTGCCAATATCCACTGGATAATGGAAAAAGCCAGGGAGTTTCAGAAAAACATCTATTTCTGTTTTATTGACTATTCTAAAGCCTTTGACTGTGTGGACCATAACAAATTGTGGCAAGTTCTTAGTGGTATGGGGATACCAAGTCATCTTGTCTGCCTCCTGAAGAATCGGTATAACAACCAAGTAGCAACAGTAAGAACAGACCACGGAACAACAGACTGGTTTAAGATTGGGAAAGGAGTATGGCAGGGCTGTATACTCTCACCCTACCTATTCAACTTGTACGCAGAACACATCATGCGACATGCTGGGCTTGAGGAATCCAAGGCTGGAGTTAAAATCACTGGAAGAAACATTAACAATCTCAGATATGCAGATGATACCACTTTGATGGCTGAAAGCGAAGAGGAACTGAGGAGCCTTATGATGAAGGTGAAAGAAGAAAGTGCAAAAGCTGGCTTGCAGCTAAACCTCAAAAAAACCAAGATTATGGCAACCAGCTTGATTGATAACTGGCAAATAGAGGGAGAAAATGTAGAAGCAGTGAAAGACTTTGTATTCCTAGGTGCAAAGATTACTGCAGATGCTGACTGCAGTCAGGAAATCAGAAGACGCTTAATCCTTGGGAGAAGAGCAATGACAAATCTCGATAAAATAGTTAAGAGCAGAGACATCACACGGACAACAAGGGTCCGCATAGTTAAAGCAATGGTGTTCCCCGTAGTAACATATGGCTGCAAGAGCTGGACCATAAGGAAGGCTGAGAGAAGGAAGATCGATGCTTTTGAACTGTGGTGTTGGAAGAAAATTCTGAGAGTGCCTGGGACTGCAAGAAGATCAAACCAGTCCATCCTCCAGGAAATTAAGCCAGACTGCTCACTTGAGGGAACGATATTAAAGGCCAGACTGAAATACTTTGGCCACATCATGAGAAGACAGGACACCCTGGAGAAGATGCTGATGCTAGGGAAAGTGGAAGGCAAAAGGAAGAGGGGCCAACCAAGGGCAAGATGGATAGATGATATTCTAGAGGATACGGACTCATCCCTGGGGGAGCTGGGGGTGTCGACGACCAACAGGAAGCTCTGGCGTGGGCTGGTCCATGAAGTCACGAAGAGTCGGAAGCGACTAAACAAATAAACAACAAATATATATTGTTATTTATGGTAAATCTTCATTGAGTTTTGTTGATTAGAACTGAATGGTGAAGCTTTAAGAATTTGTCTATAGATAAGAGGTGAGATCTGAGAAGAAGAGATCTTTTGTGGTAGTATCAGAAAAGGTGATAAGTTACCAAAATTGTTTGTACTTGTAATGATGAAGGAGGAAGTCATTTCTTTATATCTCTCTTCTTTTTTCTTTATACTCTCCCTCCCTCCTTCCCTCTCTCTCTCTCTCTCTCTCTCTCTATATATATATATATATATTCTTTTTTCTTTTTAAAATTTATTTTTCTTTTTTATCTGCACTTTTTCTTTTTTCTTTTTTATATTTTTCTTAGTTTGTATTAGTTTGTTATCTCTGTATCTTTAAACTTTAATAAAAATATTTTAAAAAATCATGGAAATATATGATGTTCATACAAATAGAGTGATGTACTGCTTGATGCCAGGTTAGAAAAATCTAGAAACAATTTGTGGCCGTGAAATTTCTCTCTCTCTCTCTCTCTCTCTCGCTATGTACATACTAACCAAGGCAGGACATACAGACAACAATACTTAAATATTTTTATTTGAGCTGATTAGCTGATTTAAGAATGCTGCAGAAAAATATATTGATGGTTCATATGTATGAGTGTGTTTTCCCAAGGAGAGCATAATCACTCTGTTGGTTTTAAATACCTTTAATATGCATTCAGTCTCCCCTGAGAATTAAGAAAGCTGCAATTCTTTGAGGATGACTGTGGATTTCTAAACACATAATCCTCAGTAGGCATAGCAATCTACAACTCCCCAGATACTATAGAAGAAACATGATCACAGTTAAAGTGGGAGAAATAGGATTAGATTATTGTTATCATTATCTGCTCATAGATGCCTAAACTTATGCTCCACAAGCAAGATCCAGCATTCCCTTCAAGGTAGGCTATAAAGTGCAACTTTTCAACTCTGATTCATAACCACTGAATACATTAACTTATAAATAGAACAGAGGCAAGTCAACTACAAATACTTTAAACCACGCTGTATCCTGAGTGTGGATCATATGAGTTGTTTTCTATCTTGTCAGAACATTTGACCCTCTTGCCTGGCATTGTCTGAAAACAGCTTCCCAAGTTCTTTCAGAAAGATCCTTCCCAACACATCTACTCCATCCTTTTGAGGAGGAGAAGTTGGCATCCAAATCTCAAACCCTCTGTGTGCAACCCCATCTACTCTGCCATAAATTTGCAAGTGATGGGAGCAAGGGAATGCTAATCCATATATGAGAACCTCATTGCTCTGGGGGAGAACATAGGCTCTGCAGGTTCAATCCCTAATATTGCCAGTTAAAGGAATCAATGAATGATGAGAAAGAGCTGTGCTTCAGGCTCTGGAGAGCCCTGGCCAATCTGGAAGGGAAAACGGGGCTAGTTTGACCTAACAGAAGGCAGATTTTCATGGCCATATTCATTTCATTTCTGTTTTCAGTTGGAAGGCAGACTGCAGGAAGGGCATAGAAGGACATAACAGTTCTCAACAGAAACCACTGCACAATATATGAAAGTACTGTATTAAAATCTTGGTGGGCTACATTACTTTTGCTTGTATGACCGTACTGTTAACATTCTAACAAATCATCCTAAATACAGTTCGTTAACAACCCACAAACCAGATGTGTTGGCAAAACTAGCTTGTTTAAGTTGTCGAGTTGTCTCTCCTCTGACAGCAACATTGGCTGTCAGAGGTTACAGACTCTCTTCTGGATTCATGACCAATTTATAATTTGTTGAGTTCTTCCCTCAAACTATTTGGCCTTCTCAACTTTTGCCTATCAGCCACAGCACCAAAAAGCAAAAAAGAAAAGAAAAGAAAAGAAAAGCCAAGAGTATGCATTCAGTGTATAAACACTGTTTTCATCAGCCTTGCATCACCCCTGTACTGTTTAGATAATGTAAGCTGTTTCTAGGAGGATACCATGACTCGTGAAAGCACAGGGAGAGCCAGTATGATATAGGACAACCCTCCCTGACCTACTATCCTCCACAGAGATTGGGACTGTAATTCTCCACATCCCCAGCCATGGTTGGAAAACCATGAATGCTGGCGTGAGCTTCAACATATTGTACAAGGTCTGGGAGGTTTCCCCTACCTATTGTAAACTCCCAGCTCTCTTTCAAAAGAGAAACATATCATACTTGCCTGACTGGGGAAATGCAGGGCACAAAAATAATAAAGTAGACTGGAGAAGTTTACAAGCTGGGATTAATAAGGATCTATGAATAGTCTAAGGCAAGCTTTGAGGCAATTCAGGAGCAGAATAAAAAGGCTGCAGGTGCCTGTGGTGGCATAAATCAAATAGGTGCATGTGGGAATAAGTACTGCATCACCAGGTAGGTTTAATTTTTTTACTTATTAAACGGAATGCTGGACAGGAACAATACGTTTGTTGTCCCACATATCTGGAGGGACCCAAGTTAAGACAGGCTGCCTTAGAGTCTTTCTCATTCACTATGACAGGAGTTATCACAAACAACTGCCTCTGATGCAAATAGTCTGCTTACAAAAGTCCATTTACTTCTGGTTCTCCAGTCAGGAATGTGGATTGTGCCCTTTGCATGCAGGTATGTGGTTTACTATCTTTCTCTAGGGGGGAGAGAGAGAGAGAGAGAGAATCAGGAGAATCAGGAATGCAGACTTAGCATGACCACACAGCTGTGCAATGAGCCCACCATTCATTCTGGGGACAAACTGGGCAGCCAAGAAGAGGTTTGTGCAGTTCCCCATCTAACTGCACCGCTGCTAATAGCTGAATGCACCATCTGGGTCTCCTTAATCAGCAAGTTGCTTTAACATTTTAAAGGAGTGGAGGTAATCTCTTCTTTTAAATATTATTGACAACGTTTCTATGGCTTCAGAATTCAGGCCATGGTTTTCAACTATGACTCTGCCAAAAAGTTTTTTTTTAAAAGTATCATTCATAATCTTCTTTTCCTCAAAGGAGCTTAGATTTATTTTATGAGTTTTCTAGAAACCTGTCAGAAAAAGCCAACGTTCCTGCCCTTTGTACCATCTGGGACCTGCTGTTCTTTCCTTCTTCCCTTTCAGAAAACCTGCTGTATTAAAGCATCCAAAGAAAGAATCATTCTCACACATCGTCCCTTGAACTGACGTATCAAAGACAAAACCCGAACTAAGAAAACTCCTTGCAAGTACGTTGATTCTGTAAGAGATGTATTAGTTTATCCCATCCCTGTCTTGATCTGGGGGACCACAAGTAGCAGATATCTTTGAGAGCATGATTCTGACACTAGGAAGATGTGAGAGGAGCTGGGATTTGTCTATGATATGACAGAGGGCAGCTTTAACATGCTGTGCAAAGTCTGGGACATTTCTGCTACCTACACTCCCAGCTTTGGTTCAAAAGAGAAACATTTTGTACTTGCCGGTTTGGGGAAAGAGACTCACGATGGCAAGCAACAGAAGCAAACTTTTAGGCCCAAACCAGTTCCATTACATTGCCGAGTCATGGATGAAAAAACCAGGAACTAAGCTCAGTTTGAGGGCATGTTTACTTTTTTATTAAAGCCTGTTCCAAACATGTACATAGGAAAAAGCTTGATTTTGGTAATACAGGTGGTCCTCATTTAGTGACTGCCTTGTTTAGTGACCATTTGCAGTTACATCAGTGACAAAAAAGTAACTTGGTGACCAATCCTCACATTTATGACCTTCGCAGGTCTGTAAAGCAAAGGAAAGCTGAAGTAAGATTATAAGCAGTCACGGTTTCGCTTAATGACCACTTCATTTAACAACCAAGTTGCCAGTCCCAATTGTTGTGACTAAACAAGGGCTACCAGTAAGGAACCGGGTGAATTATCATTTTCATTACTATGGGGATCAATAAAACCCTCCCCTTGGGGACAATATTGCAGTGAGACAAAATTTTACCCTATGTTCAAAACAGAAGGTGAAATAGCGGGTGTGCTTTTCTTTCTTGAAATCCTTCTGGAAGCTGCTTTGTCTTTTGAGATCACAACTATCTCTGAGAGGGTGACTTCATTTCAAAATTTAAAAAACAAGTGTCAAAGTAGTCATTTAAATCAAACTTTCTTTCTTCCTTGCTCATCCATCCATGAATGCACATACACACGTTTTTTTCTGACAGATTCTGGTCACACGATATAAAACACATGCATTAAATAAAAAAATAAACCTGGCTTCAGATTTTATTTTAGTGGACTGGTGGAGGCAGTTTGCTTAAGTTCCATTTTAAAAAATTATAAAGTTGGATTATATTTCTTCACTCCAAGATGAATCTTTGAAACCCAGGAAATAATTACCTTTGCACTCTTAGTCACAGAATGAAAGAACTGTTAAATTACTGAGCTCCATGTAAATCTCCTCATGCAGATTTTGAGATTCATCCTTCCTACAAGGATCGGTTGGATACTGTTGACAGTCAGGCAATGGTCTGGATTAACTAGCTGGAAAACAGATTAACAGGCAAGAGACATCCACCTGAAAGTCAAAAACCAGATCTTCTCCAGATGCATTGATCTGGAGATGATGAGGAGCTTTAGTTCACAATATTCCGAATGATTCCAAGTAGAAGGAGAGTGGTCAGGGAAAAATCCTTCAGAATCCTAAACAAATCCAAGGAAAGAGACAACTTGTTCTGAGAAATAGTAGACACTATGTAAACCCTCAGCTCCTCAACCTTTGCCGGAAAAAAAATTAAAGAGAAGGTCATTTGGCTGGAAATACATGTAGAGTGATCTGATTGTGATCTCTTTTGCTTTTGCAGACAGGTTTCCTTAATATTTTTTATATATACTGTATATATCCAAGCAACCTTTTTAAAAAAACGTACTTTGTACTTTCCCACTGTAACTACCTTTTTGTTTTTATATAACTATGGTCTTCTTTATTTTTTTTTAGAAACGTACAATACACTCTTATTAAGTATTGTGAAATATTTTATTACTTATGTCATTATAATTGCTAGTGGTAATTATGATCACTAATATATGAGGCATGTGGAGACATCAATGCTAGCCTCCAAGTGGGGGGTTACATGAAATAATGATATTACAAATCATAATATAATGGGAGTTTATAAATTGTATAAAGCCACAAATGACAATCCTCATTATACCTTAGTTTAGTTTACCCCTCTGGGGGCTGCTAAACACATCTGGATATATGATAGCATGTTATAGAGACAGTTTCACAAATTGGCTGCCACAGAGTGTCATGCACAAAAAGTGTGCCCTCTAGCCTTGCAAGATTCTCTCAATCACCTTAGTTTACCTCTGTTTTTGTTCTGTAAGTGGACACACTTCTAAATAGAACAGTTTCTACAATACTCTATAATTTACTTTTCTTTTCTATCACCCCTGTGAGGTATATCCAAGGCCAGAAGCATTCTTAGCAGTAAAGATTACACTACAGACTGGCGCTTATGTCATGAGTAAGGATGGCGAGCAGGGGGCTCCCATCCAGACTGTTAAGCGCATGTGTAGCACTGAGGAATTGGGCAGCCATTCAAAGAGACACAGATCGGGACCGCCTTAACCCTTTGGGGTTTATATGTCTGGGTTTTTCCCACGCTTCTTCAGTTTGTTAGGATTCCTGTTATGTACAAGCAATAAAACATTAGAGACCAGTTCCTTGTCTCAGCGTGGTTCCTGGCTGTTAGGACAGCTTAGCTGTGTAGCAATCTTACTTCCTGCTTCATTATTTTGAAAATCAGAGGAATATAGATGGATAGATAGATGATAGACAGACAGACAGACAGACAGACAAATTTAGTTGAGTGAAATATGGAGCCTGGGCAGGCACTAATGGAGGTATGGGTACCTGTTACCCATGGTGACCAACAGCTTTGCAAACTGTGTGACCCAGTCTTCAACATCTATCTAGGATAAAGGATTCCCTCAGGGATCAAAGTCAAGGAATAATTCCTTAAATCATTTGAGAGAATGAATATTCATTGTGCTAGGGACTTCTAGAAATTCTTGTTGAGGTAGAAAAAGATGCAGACAAAGTAATATTTTGTGTTCTGTAAAACCTCTAAAGTATTTAAAATTAAAATTAGGTTAGGTTTTTATTTCCTTAATGAAAACATTGGTTAGTTGACTAAAAATCTTATGACTTCCGTACAGGAACTATATATCTTAAAATAGATTTAAGTGGCATGATAAGAAAAAGTTTCTTTTCAAAATCTGTTTCTGTGTGTTGAATTTATATGGCTTCTTTTAAAATGAACATGTAAAAAAAAACCCATCTGTTTCAACTACACATTTAATCTTCTCAGGATTTTCTTCATTTCATCTATCTGCATCTCAAGTTATTTGCTGATTCTTTTCCAAGGGAGTCACTGATCTAAGGAAAAATGTGACAATCACAAACATACGTTCAATCCCACAGCCAAGCAAAACTGCTAGTGCAGTTTCCAGATGCAGTACAAAGGCAAATGATAAAGCATTAAAGTTTTCTTTAACGAGAACCTCTGCTTCTGAATGTTATTCTGACTCCAGGATCTGTCCAACAGCACTGGCTACACTAATCTAGCATTCATATTATCATGACAGTAAATTGAAAAGGAACTGTATGGAGTTAATGAGGGAGGGAGGAGCAGCAGGGAAAACTGGCTTAAGACTGTTTTATTACAATCAGAACAGGGAATTAGCTGCAGCAACTGAAGCTTTGACAGATTAATGGTAAGGGGAAGAAAAAAAAAACAGAGACCAACAATTCTGTATTTCAGATTGCAAGTTAATGGTTCTGTTCTTAATAATTGAGAAGCAAAACATGTGTGCCACATGCAGTGCAATGGTGGAGTAGGAGGTGATCCTAAAAAGTGTTCACATGTTCTCCTATGTATTTTCCTCTTGAAATCTTTCTCATAGCTTGGTGACTTACAGATATATGGTAGTCAGGTGCCTACATAGTCACATTCAGCCTTAGCAGATTCAGTGCTGTAAAAACATACAGTATCTTTCCTGAGTCTTACTTGTTAAGTCTGCCAATTTAATACTTTTAAAAACAATAGTAGTCATGACGAAAAAAATCCAAAATGTTTCAGGTTAAATCAACTGAAGCATTTCAAAATAGTTGCAAGCTTCTGGGTTTTCCAGAGCTCACCCCTGGGTAAGATGACAACAGTTAAAGCCAAAGGAAGATAAGCATGGGACTGGCTGGGAGGCACAGAAATATGTTTCTGATCATTGAACCATGGACCCATCTAAGAACGGAGGAAGGAAAAGGCTAAGGTGCTTCCACATGGGACCCTGTAACCCCTTATTAATGTCCCTACTTATAACTGAGCTAACTGTCTGGTTCTCAGTGGGCCACCATTATCCTTCTTGTGTGAAATTTAGGAGTAGACATGTTAGAACTGATTGCCATCCAGAAGTTGTTTGTTCTTCTAGGACTTTTGTGGGGGGGGGGTGCTTTCAAGTCACTGTCGACTCCCAGCGATTGCCTGGACAAGTCCCTGGACAAGTTTTCTTTGCAAGATTTCAGAAATGGCTTGCCATTGCTTTCTTTTTCCTAGGCTGAGGGAGAGGGACTGGCCCAAGGTCATCCAGCTGGCTTTGTGCCTAAGGCGGGACTCCTACTCCTGGTCTCCTGGTTTCTAGCCTGGTACCTTATCCACTACACCAAACTGGCTCTCGCTAGGACTTTAGCAGGGCTCTATACTTGGAAAGGAGAAAGAAAAAACAGTACCTTTCTTTTAATTTTTTTAACAATCTAATTTGGAATATATCAATTGCAGGCTTTTCAGTCTTGTGATGAACTGACTCTTTCTTATTAAAACCCAAATGATGTCCCTTCTGATTCAGACCGCATCTCTCTTGAAGTATCCATAGTTCTGGCTTGAATGAGGGAGCCTTGATCTACTGTAAATGGCAACAGAGAATACTAGAAAAGCATGATTTATTATGACAGTAACATGAAGAGAGGTCATTTATCCTGCACTTCTCCAGCATGTGCAAGAGTCTCCCTAGTTCTTCCACATAGAGTCTATATGAAATCACCAGCGTGAAACCTGTGGGGTTGAAGCAAATGATTATACAAGAACTCCAGCAGCAAATAAGCGCTTCCATTGCATGTTGTATCTATGTTGTATCTATGTTTTCTTATATAGACATTTTAGAGCTAATTACCAAGCTGTTTCCTATTAATACAAACTGATCACCCCTTTTCCAAAGTAAACTGAATGTATTTAGTGAATCTAATCCATTAATATGTATTTATAGGAGTGCTCAATGGATTATATGGCCAAACGGAATAGCCTTAGGGATATAGAAAGCTGTGCTATACTGAGTTAGGACATTAGTCTATCTAATTTTGTCACTAACTGGTGAGAACTCTTCCAGATTTCAAGAACAGATTTTCTATTTCTGTCTTGAATATACTGCTCTCCTATGAGCAAGGTCTATCTCCTACTTGAAGCAGTAGAAAAGGTTTGATTGTAAGGAACTACTGCTGTTGAATATAATAGAGCAATAGTCTGAAAAAATGAGTCTCTACTTGGTTTAAGGCAATGGGATGATGCAAACATTACTTAATTGCTCAGCTAGCCTTCACAGTATGATCCAGAGGCGATGATCTGAAGTTTTGAGATATTCCTTCTCCTGGACCTTGGGATAGGGTGGTTGTGAAGCTCCTTTTAGTTTTGCTTAATTTTGTCTGGTTTAAGACTGGGTGTTTGTTCTCTTTTTATATGCATTATTTATTTTTATTTTTAAGTCATCCAGAGTCATCAAGGAGTCAAGAAACCTTGAAATCAGAATGAATGAATGAATGAATGAGTAAATACATACATACATACATACATACATACATACATACATACATACAATAGGGATCTGCAAGACCTGGGTTCAATTAATTCTCTGGTACTAAAAAATGGTAAGTTACTCACAATGTTCATCAGGGTCAGAAGATACTTCTGAACATGTTCCTTCCCATGGAACTGTACAATTGAGTCATCAACTCCAAGAAGCACTTCAATGTTGTAGTCATCATCAGCTGCATGTCTTGGATATCTCCTCCTCTTCCTCGAGGAACTGATCTCATCTTTCAGTAGATGCAACATGCTGTCTAGATTGCTCAGATCAGCCTCTAGAAGAAATTGAAATAAAAATTTGTGTTTGTACTTTAGATTTAATTTCTTATTCCTTCATAATGTGGCACTTTCCAGATGTTATGAGACTGAAACACAGTTTGATTGGCTTGTAATATCCTTTGATTATAGCAGCTGGTAATTCTGGGAGATACAGTCCCCACACATCTGGAGGTGACAGTTTGAAGAAGGCTGCTATAGATTTTATCATGACCAAATAAGTAAGACCCAAGGGGTACTCGCATAAATACTGCATCTGTCTTCACTGAATCCAGCACATATTATTAACCTTAGATTTACTCATTTTCCTTTTTAAAAAAAAAAAAATTAAAATACACATAGCACTTAACAACAACTATTCCTACCTTGGTTATATCACATTTAGATGGCTGTAATATACTTTGCATATAACTACAGTTGCCAAGCGCTAGACTGCCAACCAATACAAAGCATTAAGGATCATATGATACTGATATTGCAAAAGCTATATAAATGCTTTATGGTCTTAGTTTGATTTTTAAAGACTGAACAGTTTTCAGCATGGCTATCTGAAGCACCTTTTTCTGTATAATGTATTTAGTCATTAAAACTGGTAGGGGATGTAGTACAGAGGACATTCACATTTGCAAAATTCCACCTGTTATATGTATGAACCAGTTTCCTTTGAGTTACAATATTTCAGAAGTTCAATATGGATTCCCTTGAGAGTTGTAATTCCTTCTTTTCCCTTTTCAGAAAAGTATCCACTTGCATCTTTTCAAATTAGCTTCTATTGGTGTTTTAATGGCTCTTATTGCTGTTTCAACTGATATTATGAGTTTAACAATTTAGTGGGTAAATATGATTTGATTTTGTATTTCTGTAATTATGTGTTTGGTTTTATATATTTGTACACTAAACAAATAACTATACAATTTAATAAAATAAAGATTTTTAGCCAACATGTTTCTCAAAGTACAGGAAGGCATAAGACGTCAAAACAGGAGTACATTAAACAAGGATGTAAACGTCTAAGGTAAGTATGAAATAAACAGCAGAAAGGGTCAAATTAAGTTAATTCTCTTCTATAGTATCTAAGCTATATCTACATCAGCTGGAAAATTTGGACTTGTCCACTCTTTATGATCACATCACATCACACTATGGATAGTAGATATGGAAGATGAATTGTAATCCAAGTGTCAGTATATAACACTGAAAGGAGAATAAATGGCATGATTTCTTTATGAAAAATGTTGCCAAATAATTAGTGGTGGCAAGTGTCTGTATACGTGTATTTTAAGAGGCACATTCTGTATGAATATGTATGTACATACTGACAGGCAGTCAGAAGATAGTGCATACTGCTATATCACGTAGAATGGGAAAATATTACTAATTGGTTTAAAAATAAAACAAAACCACTAAGCTAATAAATCTGATTTATTTTTTAAGTACCACTGCTACCTTGCTCTACAATCACCTTATGTACAGATGTGAGAAATATTGGAAAGGGAGATGAATAATATGACTTGGTACAATAAGAAGTTGCAGTCAGCACTTCACAGATTTTTGTAGGATAATTCATATTACAGCATCAAAATGAAGACAAGCAAAAGTGGTCTCATACTTTTGCTCATCTTTCACCGATCGATTCATATTGATATTTAAATCATTGTAAAAAAAGAATGTACAAACATAAAAGTAATTATCTCACCAATATCTAACATCAGAGAAGTCGAGTATACTAGTGATACAAAGTTTTGCATATATATGTTTTCCATAAGGGTAAATCATATACAAATATCAAGTAGCCACTAAAATCATGAAATAAAACAAGAATGAGAGCATCAATTTGCTTAGTCCCTAGCAGAGGAAAATATTTTTGTATAAATGTCTTGATAAATACAATTTTGATATGTATTTATCTTAGTTATGTAACTTTTCCTTCATTTTAATTCTCAAAATAGCTAGAAGCAATAACAATTAAATAAACTATAAAATGAATATGTTCTATACAATTCATTACTACTTTTACCTCCAAAAATACATACCTAGAAAATTCTGATTAATCAAGCTTACTTGGTTCTAATTTTTTCTGCTATCTGCCAAGGATGAGAAACCAGCAGCTGCACAAGAGTTATTGGTAACAATCCCCAACAACCCCAGTTAACAGGGCCTGAGGTAAAGGATGCTAAGAAATATAGTACAACACTCGGAACAGCTGAGGTTACCCATCCCTGTGGCCCTATATAGTAACCTGCCACATGTTCCAGAGCAGCCTTTCCTAATCTGGGTGACCTCCAGATGTGCAGACTCTCAGAATTCACTAGATTTTCTATGCTGTCTGAGAGTTCTTGGAGTTCATAGATCTGGTGGGGATTTAGGTTGAGGAACACTGCTCTAGAGGCTGTTCCTTGCAATAATAGTTTCTCAAGGTCATTTACCTGTTTAGTTTTCCCAAACCGGGTGCACTTCAAATATGTTGAATTTCCATAATTGCTAGTTACCAGGAGCATCAGCCCTGCTATTTTGATACATAAGTTTTTGAATGTTATATGTCTGAAGGACAAGCAGTTGGGGGGGAAAAGCCTTTTAAATTAAAAGATCAATGAGGAACGTTTTCTAAAAGAAAAACATTATTTTCTAAAATTAAAAAAAAAACAACATTCTGACAGCCAGCATGCTAGAGTGGTTCAGATGTTGAACTATGAGCAGGCATACTCAAGTTGAAGTATTCCTTCAGCCATGAAAACTGACTTTGAGTCAGTCACTTTCTCTCAGCTCTCATCTCACATGGGTGTTGTAGAGATAAACCGAAGAAAGTTCCCATTTACTGTAAGCTGCCTTGACTCCTTGGGAAAAGACAGAATCTATCTCTAATTAGTAAATCACCTGGGCATCCTAAATGTGCAGGAGGATTGTATCACACAAATCTATAATAGCATGACTCTTAGACTTTATATATATCTATATCTATATATATATATGTATATGTATATGTATATGTATATGTATATGTATATGTATATATCTCCGTTAAGAAGTTACAAAGGAACAAGAATGGTCTGATTCTTTAGAACAGGGGCCAGAAAGTTTGATCTAATTTGTGATTGCTTTTTTTTATCAACCTGATGACAACTCCAACAACAACAATAATCATTACCTTAAAGATTCCCATGGCCCACTGGCTGCCAAATGGAAATATCTAAAATAAAATTATTCAGTTAATGACTAAAGAAGCTTACATTTTTGAACAGTTTTTAACAGTTCATCATAAACTCAAATAATGGTTACAAGTTGAAGAAATATTTGGTCCTCCAGATGTTTGCCAAAGCTCAAGAGAGAAGAAGCCGATATCCGAGAACATCTAAAGGGCTATAGTTTCCTGGTTCTAACCTGGATCATCTTCTTGCTTGCAGATAGATAAATAAATAAATATTCCATCAGTTAAAACTTAATCCGTAAAAACAGAGACAAAAAGAGCAGTTGCTTTTTTCTACATTACATCCGACACCATACTATCATCAGTTTTAAGGCAAAATTGTATGTAATGGCAGCAGACGAGCATTTTTCCTGGCAATGAAGAGAAAGATCCTAACATTATGGGTCGTTGTGGATATTTTACTGATTTATTGGTTTGATTGAGCACTCCATTTTGGTTATTGGTTTTGTTTGTACTGTATTCATTGCAAGCTGCTTACACAATGGAGCATACGTGCCCTAGGAATTAATTAATTTGAATGGCAGGTGCCATCAGATAGCAGTAAAATGGCAAGACAGAGGTAGAAAATAACCCTTGGCTGAAATGCAACAGGAAGAAGGAAGTGGTGAATCTATTTTGCCATCCTCTATCCCAACTTTTTTTCACCCATGTGGTCTCCAAGACCAGAAATGAGTTCAACCAGTGAAATGGCTGTGACAGGTGAAGGCTTCATAATGCCCCACCTACTCTTTCCTTCCTCATTGGTCAGTCATAACCTATAGTCAAAGTTCATCATCTGAAGGTTACCTTTTAGGTAACCCAACTGCATATCTGCTTTGACTTGTTGCCAGCATTACAATGATAAAAGTCTGCTAGTCATTAATTCCATCTTCTTCTCTGTCTTGCTAATTATAATTTTACTAGATCATTCATCTTCACCTTTTCTTATTTCTTATTATATCCAAGTGATCTCTACTTGTCTTTTATCTTATCCAATGCATTTCCCTCTAAGACAGTAAGCCTCTTCATAATTTATAAATCCTCTTTTCACAGCAATGTTGCATTTGGAATCTTATGCTGTACATCATGCATCAGAAAATTAGGCAAATCCAGCAGGCTAAACTGCAAAGGAGGTACTGTGAGGTGAAACCAATTTGAAGTTTCAGCGTAATATTATATACCTCATGCTGACAAATGTCCCTTTATTCCATCCTGATTCAGAAAACACTTTGGTAAGAAAGTGACTGAAAACATGTGTTTGGTTATTGTTGAAGTCAAAAGAAGTTTATGAATATATAAGATGCATCTTAAATAAGAACAGAGTGGTGGATAAAGGTCCACTGTCACTTGTGAACAGAGTGCAGAATGAAGGTCAGCCAGGGGCAAATTTTATTAGCTCCTAAAGAAGAAATGGAAGGCAAATGAATGGATCTGCAAGGGCCAGAACAAGAAGAGGGCTACCATAAGAGGGCTCTGCCAGAGAAGAATTTCCACAGAGGCCATTGAGAGAAAGGTGAAGGCTGAGAGAGATGAGTGACATTATATAACAGCAGAAGGCAAGAACCCTGTCCTGTTGAGAGCAACCAACCTCTGACCCAGGCCTCAGAAGAAGCTGAGAGCAGCATAACAAATAATTCTGGAGAAGAGGTAGCTGGAAGATAGAGGAGAGATAGTATCATAGTAAAAGCCTCAGAGTTAAGCTGGGAAACAATAAAGGATAACGAAAATGCTTGTAAGACATACTGTAGGGATGGTGGTACAGGTACAGTTAACAGAAAGATGCGGTTAAGTACAGGGAGATATTAAAAGCTAAAACAGAAATCTAACTATATCATTCTTAAACCTTATCCCTCTCTATTTTTAAGAATTTGTTCCTTCCTATTTTACTTTAAATTATTTGATGCAAATAAGAAATCACAAAGTATTTTGTATATGTTGTATTTAACTGCAAAATAAAGCCATTTTTAGTACTAAAGGCTTTATTTCCTGCCTGGTTGCCAATATCCCTTACTGAAAGAAACTATGACATGCACAATCAAAAATTTGCCCCCAAACTGTGGAAACTATGACTCATAAATCACATGAAGTCTGATGGGGCCTTAACCAGTCCAAAGGCTATTACTGTATTATCAAACTTCTGATAATGAGAATCAAAGGAAGTTAAATATTCATGGCTGTCTTTCATGCAAATCAGATTGTAGGCTTCTCTGAGGATGAATCTGGCAAAAATACAGACCTTCTGCAGCCATTCAGAGAGTACAGAAATGAGAGAAAATGGTTGCTAATCCCTATAGCCTATAGTCAAGAATTTAATGTAGGAGCACTGGTGAGGGATGAGGAAGATTAAAGAATAAAGCCATTCTTTAGGTTCTCACTGATAAACTACAAGTGTTCTACTATAGAACATGTGTGTTTTTACAATTAGCAGTTTTGCCTATCAAATACTAAATTTGGAGACATAACACATATTTATGCAATGAAAAATGATAGATTGAAAACTGGACTCCAATAAACTGTAGTTATAAAATGGTCAGCACAATCTGTAGGTTCGCCCAGCTTCTTCAGGCTGGATATTTGGCTTAGTGAACCCTGAAAAAAGTGTGTTTGTGGTGTGTGTTCAGAGTAACAGTCCAAATTATATATATGGCCACTCACCTTTGCTTCTTCTTGAGCTTGTTTATGTTTCTTATCTTCAGAACAGATTTAAACACTACTGTTCTCCAGCTGCTAGATTTCTCTTTGCTGTTACTTTCAGGGCTTGTCTTAACTCTCTGAACCATTTACAAAGTTAATCTATGAACAGAGGTTTCGCATGACCAAGATCAAAGAAGGTCTTGGGTAATTCACTGACCATGTTTAGATGACACCCAAGCTTAGTCTGTCATGAATGTGTCCACTTGTATGTGGTATCTCTGCCTTATAAGCCCAACATCTCTGGCTTGTTTAGAGTTAATTTCAGTATTATCATGAGATCTTGTTCTATGACATATCCACCATTAACCTGAGGAAAAATAATCCTTAAATGAGTCATTTTCTTAATCAGAGAAGATGCCAGAGAACATTGCTTCTTCCTCTTGCATCACTCTGATTGTCTGAGGATTATGACAAGTTTTCCACCATTGTTCTGGCAACAACAGTTTCCAGCATGATTGCCATCATCTTTTTGGGTTCTATATCTTCCATACCACCAAAATACCCCTCCATCTCTGCAAACAAAAGAGATTGAATTGCATCTTTTCATGGCATTTCTGTACGTTTTTGTAACCCTTGCAAATTTAGAAATAAATTAAACTGTAACCTTGAAAGATTCTCTCTCAAGTGATTCAGAATCCCAATACTCATAATTGCACGGGAGTACCCTCCCCCTCCGCCATGAGTTCAGATAGCTCTTGAGTTCAAAAGTTTGCTAATTATGAGAAGGGGGTGCACCAGATACATCAGGGTTTACCAGTCTAACTTATTCTTCTACTTTCTTTCCTAGTTTAGATGTTGTAGGAGGAAAATCATGTTAGTCTATGTTAGCCAAAAATTAATATAATCTTTTCAGACTAACAAATCATTGTCATGTTCACCATTGCGGTGTTTATGCATCGTAACGGTTTACTTGCCAAGGTGCTGATACGTGTATTGGCTGGGAGGGTGCTGCTGAGCGCCTTGTACACAGAACGTGCTGGACTGTGCCAGGGAGGAATGTATTTGGGCTATCTCTTAAATGTCAAGGTCTTTTTACCCGTTGATCAGCAGAGCTCGTTAGGAGCACCTGGGAATGTGGGGTTGTACTGTATGCGAAGGAGGGGGTGGGCTGATGTTTGAAACGATGATATTTAGTTTGAGTTTAGGCACGCTTTTCTCATTCTCAGCTTTTTACCTGTTTGCACTCTTTTCTAAATAAACCCAGAACCTGAATTGTGATTTTGAGTCTGAGAGTTTTATTTGGATTAAGGCAATCATCACAATCATATTAAAAGGCATAAGCTGTAAACTACAGCTCCTCAGATGCATGGAGTGGCTAAACTGATATACTGTAGATTTAAAATGGGATGAGGTATGGAGGGAAAAAAGGGAGGGGAAGGCAGGGGGGCTATGCAGATGTTGGTTATGTGTGAAACAATTACAAGAACCTTATCAATTAACAATTGCAATGTATTAAAAATCCATTATTTTCTTGAGACCTTCTGTGATAGCCCCAAACTTTTTGACATACTGTATATGAGTTCAGCAATCTCTTGCTCAATTGTGCTGACACGCAATTTCTTTCTTTCTTCCAAAACAGTTGTAATGGAGAGTCCTAGGAGGTTAAAATGCTCCAATATTTGTCCTTGTTTGGGTCCTGATGCCAAACTTCTCCATTAATTCTTGTGTGCAAAGTCTGGCCTGTTCATCCTAGGTAGAATCTGCATTGCTGGCAGATGATGGAATGTATCACATTAGGGCAGGTAAAGGCACCTCTAATCTTGTGTGTGAAGTTGTTGGGGCCTGTGACAATGCTGTTGGTGTAAATGTGAAGGCAAAGTAGACATTTGGGTATGTTCCAGGTTTGGTTTCTGGGTTAGCATCATTGTTCTGTTTCTTGTTGCCTGTAAGAATCTGCTTCAATCTGTATGCAAGTGTGGGACTGACACCCATGACTAGGAAAGTGCAGTGTTATTGTCCAGTAGGGGTTGTAGCTTACTGACAATGTGTCTCCATGATTCAAGCTGTGAACAGTAGATGACAACCAGTAGTATTATGTTGTTTTGTTTTTGTGGTCTGCTTTTAATAAGTCCTCTATTTGGCTCTATTGATTTCTCTATTTGACTGAACTACCCACTCAGTGAAATCAATAGACACCGAAGAATCAAAGCAGTTTTTCCAAACCTAATTGGTCCAGATAGGTTGGGACTACAGCTCCCAGAATTCCTAGTTACCTTCTGCTTAAACTGATTAGGAAATGTGGAACTCATGCCGGCAGGTACCAGGCAGAAGATTAGTATAGAGGGAAAGCTGCTTAAAAGTTGAAAGCGATTCTCTCACCCTGTCAATTTTACACAAATTCTTAATGCCTTATCTTATTATCTGACTAGGATTTGGGGAAAGGCACTTTCTACGCCAGCTTCATAAGGTGAATGTGTTCAGGGCTATTTTCATTAACCTTTGCCAATGCAGCATCTATTCACCAACTAAAGATGATTAAATTACAGAAAATTGCCCATTTAATGACTATGAAAGGCAATGTGAATGACATCTCTAACAATTTCATTTTCAATTTGAGATGGATGAAATGCCAAGCCTCAGTACAAGATTTAGATGACAACAGACAAATATGGTATATAATCCTTGTTTTTCTAAGTAAACCATCTCTTTCTCAGAAAAGGGAAATTATATTTCATTACTATAGAATAAGTATGTAAGTAATACAAGTCCTCGTAAACAATTTAATATCACAAATAGCATATTGAGAATAATCAGCTGCACTTTTACAGCAGTTCTTTAAGAGAATTGTCCCTCTTCTGGGGGGAGATGGGAGGTAGCAAAATTTGAAGTGTGCAAGTCTGCAATTTTGCAAGACTTTAATTAAGCATAAATAAGCCTCACTACACTATGGAGTTTGGGGAACTTCCAGGGAAGCAATCACTTGTTCTACAATCACCTTTATTTCTGAATTTTACAAAAGTTGGGGGGGGAGGCAAAAAAAATCACCTTCTAAAATAATAACTCATTAAGGAAGAAAATGGAATAGTTGCCAATTGTCTTTTGATTAATACTGCTGTAAAAATCAGAGATTTTTCATAGTGCAGCATTTATTTATATATTTGTTTATAAAATTTCTACACTGCCCAACTCCCAGTGACTGGGCAGTTCACAAATAAAAGCTCAGAGAACAATAAAACAATCCAATAATAAAAACAAGGCACAAAAAGAACAAAAACCATGCAGCAGCCAAAAGTAAATCCACACTACCCAGAATGTATTTTGATATATGGGGATTCATTTGTTTAATGTGCGTGGGAAGGTGTTGACCAGATTCTGATTGAAAGAATATGAGAAATGACAAGGATTAAACTATGGGAAGCGAGGTGCAGTTTTGTGCCAGAAGTACTGTATGTAGACCAGATTTTTGCTCCCAGGCATATCTCTGAGAAATGTAGGAATGTGAAATAAAAAGTATTTTTTTACTTTTACTTACTGATTTAGAAAAAAACATATGATAGAGTGAAGAGGCCTGAATTATGGAATCTTTTTCACAAATATGGAGTTGAAGGTTGGTCGCTGAATGCAAAAAAGATCATATATGATGGAAGTAAAGGATAAGTAAGAATAATGGAATGTTTAGTGAATGGTTCAGTGTTGAGCAAGAAGTAAGGAAAGGCTGTGTGAGGTTAGAATGGTGTAGTTAAGAATGTTGTTTGATGTAACAAGAAAATATAGGGTCAAGAATGAACGTTAATTTAGTATCAGAATTAGTAAACAGTATGAAAGAAGTATGTTGAAACTGATCATATCAAAAAAATGAATAAGGGTTCATTTGAATGAATTACAGAACAAATACATGAAGAAAGACTGAATGTGTTAAGAGGACAGGAAAGACTGAGAAAGTCCTGGGTGGAAATTGATCAAATCATGAAATTTAAAGAACAAAGGCAATCTATGAAGTAACATATGGATGAGGTGAAAGTAAGGCTCATTTGCAAGGATGAAAAGTATGGAGAATTATGATGATTGGTGCTGGTATAAACTAGCTTTAGGTGTTTTCTTTTTCTTATTGCATGCTTTTAATTTCCTTAGCTTGTTATTTCCTGCTTCTTTTCTGCACTCTGCACAATGTTGTTTACCCCAAAAGGGAATAGGGCAATGGGTTGGGTACGCATATATGTATGATTATAGTGGAGGAACCAAACAGGCATGAGTGAACTGCATGAACAAGCACACAATTAATTCCTCCTAAGTCAAGATTCTCCAGAATTTGTTGAATATTCCATGCAAATATATCTTATATCTACCAACATAATCAATTTTAATGCCAAGACAACAATACCTTACCTGCTAAGAATGAAATCAAATTGTCAAATTAACCACAATGTGAAATTCCTAGGTCTTATTTAAAATTGTACTTATAAAGACTTATTTTCTTTTAGAAAGAAAGGGATGGGCATATGAGTGCCCTGATTTTAATTATGCCTGAACAAGGCCATGAATAGAACATTTTGGAACCCTCAAAATTCTGTTCGTTTTTTTGCGGGCAGTTTTGCCAAATGTATTTACATTAGTCCTTTATTGAAGCTGCCATATCTGACCCAATATTTAAGAGAATACATGAATTAAATGTTGGTGCTGGAGTATAAAACCAGCACCACAGCCATGCTCAACTTGTCAAACTGCTTTCTTCCACGCCACTGGGAATAGGCCAGTGATTTGAACTGGAGAAAAAAAAAATGCATATCACAGAATGTCAGAATTCATCTGTCTTAGCATGAGAGGTTGAACTTTTCAAGCTCTTTATTAGGAAGTGGTCTTTAAGGTATTATGCAAAAAAAAAAAAGGATTAGAGAGCAAGAGAGCAAAGCTGCACAGAGAAGACCTGACTTTCAGTAAGATGTTTTCAGTTCAAATATATTCTCTCTCTGCTTATTCATATAATTTCCTAAATTAAATTGTATATTGGTGGCTCAGGCTATTGAGGTGGTGACGGGTAGGGGATGATATGACAGGAGCCAGAGGGCGCGTCATCTTAGAGGAAGACACCCCCGGTGCTTGTTACCTGTGGTGTGTTCCGGCCCTCTGTGCTCGAACCCAGGCCCTGGACAGCAGACTTGTGGTTGCCCTGACTTTCGGCTGCTGCTTTGTAATGCCAGGTCAATAAATAACAAGGCCCCCCTCATATGTGATTTGATCATGGAGGAGCAGGCAGACCTGGCGTGCATTACTGAAATCTGGCTGGACATGGAAGGAGGTGTTGCTCTTTTGGAGATATGCCCTGCTGGGTTCCGAGTCTGGCACCGGCCACGACCTCAGGGCAGGGAAGGAGGGGTGGCTGTTGTCAGCCGAGAGTTCCTAGTGGCCATCAGGGCCCTGCTCCACAAGTGGCTGGGTGTGAGAGACTGTTTTTCAAGCTGGGTTCCCGAGAACAGTTGGGAGTGTTACTATTGTACCAGCCTCCCTGCTGCATAGCAACCTCCCTGCCTGAGCTGCTGGAGGCTGTCTCGGGTTTGGCAGGGATGTTCCCCAAACTTACGGTTTTGGGGGACTTCAATCTGCCTTCCCTGGGGCGGGCCTCAGAAGCAGCTCAGGAGTTCATGGCCACCATGATGGCCATGGGCCTGTTCCAGATTATTCGGGACCTGACTCGAGACAGCGGGCTTCACCCCGGACTTGGTTTTCTTGTCAGAGCAGTGGCAATGTGATCCAAGGGGAGAATTACATCTCTCCCCTTTGTCATGGTCAGATCATGCCCTGGTGGCCTTGAAATTCTCTCATGCCACCCAACTCCGCAGGGAGGCGGGACCCATTCGATTGGTCCGCCCCCAGCGACTGATGAACCCGGTAGGGTTTCAGAGGGAGCTGGGGGTTATAACCGAGGATCTGCTGCACGGTGCAGCAGAGGCCCTGGCTTCTGCCTGGAATAGGGAGGTGGCTGGGGCCTTGGACAGGATCGCGCCTGTGTGGCCTCTTTTGCCTGCCCAAATCCAACACTGCCCGTGGTTTACGGAGGAGATGAGGGTTTTGAAGAGGGTTAAGAGATGCCTAGAGCACCACTGGAGGAAGACAAAAACTGAACCCGACTGAACACAAGCTAGAGCCGTGATTAAGGCCTACCTTGTGGTGTTAAGAGTGGCAAAGCATCAATACTTCTCCGCTGTTATTGCGTCTGCAGAATGCCACCCAGCGGCCCTGTTTAAGATTACCCAATCCCTTTTGGGGAAAGGGGAGTTAGAAATCCATCTACAGGGCTGTGCTGAGGAATTTTGGGGGCATCTGCAGGATAAAATCACTTGGATCCAGTCCGAATTGGACTCCAAGTGTGAGACAGAGTCTGAGGAGATACCCAGGGAACATATTTACCATGTTATCTGGGAACAGTTTGACCCTGTTGAACCTGAGGAAGTGGACAGGATTCTCTGGACTGTAAATTATATAACTTTACAATTAGATCCATGTCCCTCCTGGCTGCTGAAAGCAGTGGAGGTGACATATGGCTGGGTCCAGACAATGATAAATACATCCTTGAGAGAGGGGGTGTTCCCAGCAGCCTTTAAGGAAGCGCTGGTGTGCCCCCTCCTCAAGAAACCATCGCTGGACCCTACTATACTGGACAATTTTCAGGGAAGGTGGTTGAGAAAGTTACAGCTCCAGAGGATCCTGGAGGAAATGGATTATCTAGACCCTTTTCAGTCAGGTTTCAGGCCTGGTTATGGGACAGAAACGGCATTGGTCACACTTATGGATGACCTCTGGTGGGAGCAGGATGGAGACAGTGCATCCATCCTTGCTCTTCTTGACCTCATAGCGGCTTTTGATACCATCGACCATGGTATCCTTCTGGCCTGGCTTAGGGAGTTGGGGGTGGGTGGCGTGGTTTTGCGCTGGTTCACCTCCTTCCTCCAGGGTCAGTCTCAGTTGGTGTTGATAGAGAGCAAGAGATCCAGCCCCCGGACCCTACTTTGTGGGGTGGTACAGGGCTCGGTACTCTCTCTGCTCCTTTTTAACATCTACATGAAACCACTGGGTCAGATCATCCATCACTATGGGGTGAGGTATCATCAATATGATGATGATACTCAATTATACATCTCTATCCTGGGTGAAGTAAGTGATGCCGTGACCACCCTTTCCGAGTGCCTGGGGGCTGTGGGGGCCTGGATGGGGAACAACAGGTTGCAGCTGAACCCAGGGAAGACGGAGTGGCTGTGGATTAATGGCTCCTCAATTTCTGGGAAATTGCCATCTTTAGTTCTGGATGGGGTTCCACTGCCCCAGACAGACCCGGTGCATAACTTGGGGGTCCTCCTGGACTCACAACTCCTGCTCAAAGAGCAGGTGGCAGTCGTGGCTAGGAAGGCCTTTACACAACTTCATGTTGTGCACCAGTTACGCCTCTTCCTGGTCATCTCCCATATAGACTACTGCAATGTGCCCTACATGGGGCTACCCTTGAAGAGTATCTGGAAGCTACAGCTGGTGCAAAATGCAGCTGCACGGGCGATCTTAGGTACCTCAAGATCAGCACATGTTACTCCTTTGCTCCGTGAGCTGCATTGGTTGCCAGTATGCTTCCGGGTCCAATTCAGGGTGTTGGTTATCACCTTTAAAGCCCTACATGTCATGGGTCCAGGCTACCTAAGGGACTGTCTCATCCCCATCACATCAACCCATCCCACCTGGTCATGCAAAGAGGGCATGCCTCGGACCCCGTCTGCAAGAGAACTCCATCTGGTGGGGTCCAGGAGGCAGGCCTTCTCTGCAACAGCTCCCTCCCTTTGGAATATCCTTCCCCCAGAAGTGAGGATGGCCCCCTCCCTCCTGAACTTTAGAAAACAATTAAAGACCTGGTTTTGTCACCATGCCTGGGGCGGGAGGGAGAATAGTCACTTCTGGGGCTGGCTAGCTCCCTAGAGTGGCCCTGTTTTACTTGCAGGTTTATAGAGAACTTTTAGCCATCGGGTTCCCACCATATTTATATTTTATTATGTATTATATTTATTCTATAGTTTTATATGTCTTTTACCTATGTTTTATTGTAAACCGCCCAGAGTCCCTTTTCCGGGGAGATGGGCAGTGATAAATTTGATTAATAAATAAATAATAAAATTTTGGCTCCTTCCAGATTAAGCCTTCCTTTCTATAACAATGAAGTTTTTATGAACTAGTGGCAATCAATGGATACACAGGGAAAAAAAACTGATAAGGCTTGAACTTAAAAGTCATAATCTAGCTAAGGTCCATGGCTTGGTGCCAGGTACTGAATCAGAAAGATAACAAATTCAGAATCCTGTCAACCATTTGAAAATGAGCAGGAATGAGAGAACAGCTGGAATTAGGTCACTGGAAATTAGAAGAAGGAAAAGAAAATATAACTTTGAAACTTCCCCAGCACCAGGGAACACAGTGGTCTGCAATTTGCTTTGTAATCCCAAACCATCATAGAACAGAAGAGTCCAGCTTGGCTTTGCCAAACAAAAAGAGCCAAAAATCTGGAACCTGCCAGGGAAACCAATAGGCTTGTCATGTTTTTGTCACAATGTATTTTTAGTATGACAGAGTCAGGCCTTCTGAGGCCTTGCAAGCAGGGGAAAGAATTCCTAAATATACCTACACACTGAGCTTTCAGGTTCAAAGCAAAGCCTGTGTTTTTAAAAAAAAAAAATAGAATGAAAATGTTTTCAGCCTTGCTAAAGGAATGGACAGATCATTTCTATGGTTATTACCAAAAAGTGCTGGGATGCAAAACTTTGAATGAAGTTCCATATTTGAAGGATTTATATATGGATTTTTATATCTGTTATTTTATAATACTAGCATTATAACCGAGCAGGTGAAGCTCTGCAAAGGCTTTCCTGGCCACACCTGCCCCCTGCTTGTCAAGTAGAAGCTGTGAGTCCAGGAAGACCCCCACATTGCACCAGTCTGCCAGTTCTAAATGCCTGTATTATACAATCTGTCAGTGACAATGCTAATAAGTCTGTTAAAAAACAGACTACTGAATCTATCACATTACCCGCTATTGTACCAGCAAGCTGTTGCAAGTTGTTCCAGCCCACTTCTCCTGTCGGACTGTGGCTCTCAAACACTTTAGTCTCAGGACCCCTTTGCGTTCTTAAAAATGACTGAGGGCCCCAAACAGCGTTAGTTTCTGTGGGTTATATATATCAATATGTAGGGTATTAAAAATTAAACCTGAGAAATGTTAACATATTTATTTAACATTGCGGAGCCCTTGGAAGGGTCTTCGGGTCCCCCAGGGGTCCCCAAATCACACTTTGAGAACTGCTGCTCTAGGACAAATTCACCAAGAGTGAAGGTTGGTGAGAGGCAGGCAAGTCTGGTGGGCACCTATTCTTCTAATCAAAATAAAGCTTAGGAGATTGCCAGGGGAAGAAGAAGCAGATACTTGGGGGAGGCCAGGATCCAGGATGCATCAGTGCGTGATTTGTGGCCAAGACTGTGAAAGCATCAAAAGTATTTCCAAATGAAAACATGGGGCTCTCTTTTTGTGGTACATCTCATTATTGTTCCTGTTTCTGCAGACACATTCATCTTCTGCATGGTGTTACAAATTATTGAGAATGGTATATGAATTAATCATCCTTTCTCTTCCCATATCTGCACAATGGTTAATATTATAACTCAGCAGTATTTTCCAACACTTCCTTATGTTTTGTTCCATATTTTATATATATTTAAATAGATTTTCTCTAAGAATCTATTTTATGTCTGTCTCTGAAATCATCTTTGCTGAAAAATCTCTTGGCATATAAATTATCCCATGACAAATCCTGTGGCAATGAATATTTCATTATATTAATTGTCCCATTTTTATCATGAAACAGGACACTTTGGCTATCTTATGTAACATTTTAATGAAGTGTGAAATACTCAGCCATTTTTATATCCCCTCCTAACCTTTTTTAATACTGCTGGGAGCTTCTAGCAGCAAATGAGTTCTTTTAGCTAACATTCAACTTTCTCAATTCATTTCTCTGACCTTTTATTTTGACATTTTCACCTCATACATTAATTTCTTCCTGTACAGAATACTGAGCCATTGTAATTACTTGCACTTAAGCCATTTATTGAAAATTTCTTAAATATTTCTTTTTAAAATGCCCACACATATCAAACAGGAATACGTTTCACAGTGATCATTCATCCTTCAGAGAGACACTTTGCCAGAAGGCAAAAAAATCAGAAATCAAATTGCTCCAAATGGTATCTCTCAATCATAGTGAAAAACTACGACACTATTGCTATTGTAAAATACCTGAAAATCACAAAGCCGTGAACCCATGATGTAATTCTGCACTGAGATTCCCTCTTATGTGTCGAGGGCAGGACAACGCTCCAATACACTAGAAAGAAATTCCATATTCCCCACAGCCTTCAGAAATGGCTGGGGCATGTTAGCACCAGTCTCTAGTTTTAGAAGACCTGGGAGAATGACTCCCAAGGAAATTCTTGAAAGAAAACTGCCCTGCCATCTAAGCAAGGACTCTATAAAGTGCACTGCTCTTGTGACATAGAAGAAAATAACTGGCAAGGTGATAAATAAAAAACTGATGCCCAATATATACTGATGGAAGGCTTTTCCATCAAGGCAAGGCCATCACTGGATGCAGCCCTATGTGTGCATCTCTACAAAGTGATGTTTAGAATGCTAAAAGCAGAAGGAAGGAGTTGGCAATCAAGGAAGGATATCTGGGGAAAAGGAACACAGTGTCTTGAACTTCTGCTTCCTCTGAGCCATCAATCCCAGCTAGTTCATCCATCCACCGAAGAACTAAAGCCAGAACTGCAACAAGTGCTTCTGAAATAGAAAGTGAGGTCAATGGGAAACATGGAGAAAACTTAATTGGGAAATCAAATACAGGCTAAGGAGTCCTGTTATAGTGTAAGGGCTGAGTCTGACTCTGAGGATGAGGAAGGGTAAATCGAAACCCATGCTAGGCAAAATGGGGAAATCGAAACTCAGAGTGACTCAGCAGAGTGGGAAAGTCCTGAGCAGCTGATTGAACAAAACCAGAAGCTGGATTCAAAGCCGCCGATCAGAGCAAGGGAAAGGTGAGCCAAAAGGTGTGCCAGGCAAAAGGAAGCTTGATTGGTTCTGGAGGAGAAACAGCGTGAAGGAAACAAAATAAAAAGGAGACAGAGCAAGGACCAGGTCCCCAGAGACAAGCGTTCCACTGAGCTCACAGCTTCCAATGGAGAAGAAAAGCTGGAACCGTTCTCGGAGCCCTGCCCTGTAGCAGCTACAGAACCAGAGCCTTCCCAGCCTTATGAACCTTGCCTTGCAGTGAGCCCCAGCCGAGCCTTGCCTTGCCGCCTCACCACGAAGCCCAGCCGAGTCGAGTCCTGCTGCCTTGCCCCAAAGCTCAATCGAATCGAGTCTCGCCACCTTGCCATGAAATCCAGACCAGTCAAGTCCTGCCATCTTGTCACAAAACCCAGCCGAGTCCAGTCTTGTCACCTTGCCATGGAGTCCAGTCGAGCCTAGTCTTGTTGCCTCATTGCAATCCATAGCTGCGTTTTGCCTCGCAGTCTTACTGTGTTCTCCAGCCAAGGCTGGTTTAGTCACCTTGTTGCCATCGCCAGCCGAGCTCTGTTGTGCCGCCTGGCCATGAACTGCAGTCACATCTAGCCCAGTCACCTTGTCGCCAGTTCCTGCCAAGTCCTGTCTTGCCTCCTTGCCATGGTCTCCAGTTGAGTCCTGCCTAGCCGCCTTGCCACGATTCCCAGTCAAGTCCAGTCCAGCTGCATTGCCATGTTCTCCAGCTGAACCTGGTTTTGCTGTCTTGCCAAGCGGAAGGTCGGCGGTTCAAATCTGCGGGACGGGGTGAGCTCCCGTTGCTAGTCCCAGCTCCTGTCAATCTAGCAGTTCAAAAACATGCAAATGTGAGTAGATTAATAGGTACCGCTTCGGTGGGCAGGTAACGGCGTTCCATTTAGTCATGCCGGCCACATGACCACGGAAGGGTCTACGGATAAACACCGGCTCTTTGGCTTGAAACAGAGATGAGCACCGCTTCCTAGAGTCGGACACGACTGGACTTAATGTCAAGGGAAACCTTTACCTTTACCTATTATTTAAGAGACAATTACTGATTGTATATAGTTGTATTGTAAATAAAGAATTCCATTTTACTCTCCTGGTTGCCTCCTAGTCTAACCAGAACACATATATAGAGAGCAGTCTAAACACCTTTGCTACAGTACCTTTGTCATTTACGGCATATATAGCATCAGATATGGTGTATATCTAAAATTATTTATTTTATTGTTGGTAGCACTTTTAAGTTTTGTAATAAACCCTTTTAGCAGCAATGAGCTCAAAAAAACCCAAACGTTCATGTTTAATGAAAAATTAAAAATTAAATACTGGATTTCCATTTCTACAGAAAGTTGATAACGAACGTGTAACTTACACAAAATGTTTGTCAATATTTACCATGGGGGCCATCGCAATATCACTGACCACATGAAAACCAGAAAACACAAGTCTACTGAAGAAGCATCAGTATCTGTGTCAGCACCTGGTCATTCAAGCATTCACACAATCACAGTCAAGAGGCTGGGATTCCTTTAACTGTTTAATGAAGCGAAATGAACAGTACAGAAGTAAAGCTGCGAATGGAGAGTTCCTGCTCAAACCTAGATTTAAAACTACATTCCCTTAGTTTGTTCCCTTTCCCACGAAAGCATATCGCCCCCCCCCATCCAGGTGGTGTTCCTGGTGTATCTCAACCCATTGTCCTTGATGTCTGCCATAGCCATAATAATCCACTTCACACTCCAACCTCACACCCCCTCCCATCTGGTGACACAGAGTCTACACCATTGAGAAAGAAATGATGGCAGATTCTCCGATAAGGGGTTCTGTGAATCCTTTGATCAGGGGGATCTGACATATCGCCCCCCCAAGAAAGGTAAAGAGAAACTATAGAAAGCAATAAAAATAGCTATAATTGGAGGCAAAATAAAAACAGGTTTAGTAAGGTGAGGGCTTTGCAGGATATCTGGAATGAAATTTTCTTGTTAAAATAGGAGCATTAACATGACATGCATCAACACACTCAGGATCTGGAAAATGTTTCCATTGAATTAAATACTGTAGAGATTTGCAAAAAAAACGAGAGTCCAGAATGTCTTTAACTTCGAAGTGTTGATGGCCATTGATCATGATGGGTGGAGGGGTTGCTGCAGGCTGGTGCCACTTAGAACGTTCCAGGGCAGGTTTAAGCAAGCTGCAATAAAAAACAGGATGACGTCGCTTAAGAGTGGGAGGTAATTGTAATTGTACAGTCACAGGATTAATGATTTTGGTGATGGGAAACGGTCCCACAAATTTAGGGGCAAGCTTCTTAGAAGGTTGTTGGGAGTGTAAAAATTTAGTGAACAAATACACCAAGTCCCCAACTTTAAATTTCTTTTCTGGGCACCTATGGCAATCAGCAATTTTTTTGTGGGTGTTGTGTGCATGATCCAAAGCACTGTGAATGACAGGCCAGTTCGTGGCAATCTGGGCAGCCCAGTCAGCCACGGAGGAATTAGGTAAAGATTGCAGTTGAAGTTCTGGAATGGGAACAAAGTCCTGGCCATAAACAATATGAAATGGGGAAAAGCCAGTGCTTTGATGTACAGCATTATTATAAGCAACTTCAGCAAATGGGAGGAGGTCAACCCAATCATCCTGCTGAAAGCTGATGTAACAACATAAAAATTGCTGTAGAGTAGACTGAGCTCATTCAGTCACTCCGTCCGTTTCTGGATGGTTCAATGAGCTGAGAGATTGTTGGACTCCAATTAATTTCAAAAATGCTCGTCGAAATTTTGAAGTAAATTGGATGCCTCTATCTGAAATTACACACGTGGGACACCCGTGGATCTGGTAGATGCGAGTGAGAAATAATTTCACTAACTGTCAAGCAGTTGGGATCTTGGCGCAAGGTATAAAATGAGCCTGTTTGGAAAATAAATCAATCACAGTCCAAATAACTGTTTTATTTTTACTCTCAGGTAAATCCGTGATGAAATCCATGGCGATTTCTTTCCATGGGGCTTTGGGGGAGGCGACGGTTTGTAACAGTCCTTGCAGTTTCCCCCATTTCTCTTTGCTTGGGCACAGACATGGCATGAGGTGATGTAGGACTATACGTCAGAGTGAAGGGAGGGCCACCAAAACTGGTGCCTCACCAAGTGTAGAGTTTTTGTGAAGGCAAAATGATCTGCAGGTTTAACATCATGGGAACGTTGTAAAATCGTCTGGTGAAGAGACTCAGGCATGTAGATTTTACTGTTGCAATTCCAGATGTTGTCAATTTCAGTCAATTGGGCTTTGTTACATTGTAGCCAGGGATCATTAGGGAGCACCTGAAGCAGTTCCTCTTTCAGATCTGTCTGCACTTTCACTTTCTTGGCTACTGCTTGTTTGCACGTTACGCAAGCCATTCCAAGCTGTTTCTGAGAAAAGACTGTGTCTATAATTTCAGTCTGTACAGCATTATATTGCGGAAGGTGAGAAAGTGCATCAGCAAGGAAGTTCCTCTTCCCAGGGAGGAAGTTCAGGGTGAAATTAAAATGGCTAAAAAATTGAGCCCAGCGAATTTGTTTGCCATTTAATTTTTTAGGAGTTTGTAAAGCCTGGAGGTTTTTATGATCAGTCCAAACTTCAAAGGGATGCTCCACTCCCTCTAGCAAATGCCTCCACTGTGTAAGAGCAATTTTTACAGCAAAAGCTTCCTTTTCCCATATAGGCCAGTTGCGCTCAGAATCTGAGAACTTGCGGGAGAGGTATGCACACTGGCGGGGGAAGCCGGTCTCATCTTTTTGAACCAAGATGGCCCCAACAGCTGCGTCAGAGGCATCAGCCTGAACAATGAAGGGGCAGCTTGGGTCTGGGTGGGCTAGAATAGGTTCTCTGGTGAAAAGAAGCTTTAAACGGTCAAAAGCAGTTTGACAATCAGGAGTCCAGGCACGTTTAGCCCCCGGGGAGGTGACTTTCCGTGTTTCCCCCCTCCCTCTGGTTTTAAGCAAGTCTGTAAGGGGCAAAACAATTTGCGCAAATTGGGGAATAAAATTTCTGTAGAAATTGGCAAAGCCTAGGAAACTTTGAAGTTGTCTCCTTGTACAAGGGGGTTCCCACCCAATTATGTCTTGTATTTTGGCAGGGTCCATTTCGATGCCATTTGAAGACATACGATAGCCCAAATAGTCCAACTGGGACCTGTGAAACTCGCATTTAGAGAACTTAGCATATAATTTGGCATTTCTCAGCTTTTGCAAGACTTTCCTAACAAGAGGAATGTGTTCCTCCAAGCTGGCAGACTAGATTAAGATGTCATCCAAATAAACTAAGACTCCTTTGTACAAATGCTCATGGAGGACCTCAGTAATATATTGCATAAATACTCCAGGGGCCCCAGCCAATCCAACTGGGAGAACTTTATATTGGGAGGAACCCAAAGGGCAGTTAAAGGCAGTTTTCCATTCATCCCCCTCCCGGATTCAAATTCTAAAGTAGGCTTCTCTGAGATCAAGTTTGGTGAACACCCTTCCCTCCAATAGTGTGCTAGCATGTCTTTCATTAAGGGGAGAGGGTATTGATTGCTTATTGAGATTGCATTTTTTCCACGGTAATCGGTACAAAGTCTAAGAGAGCCATCTTTCTTCACCCAGAAACGTACTGGGGCGGCTAAGGGGGAGTTAGCAAGCTCAATGAAACCTCTCTCCAAGTTTTTGTCTATAATTTCTCTGAGAACATTTTTCTCCGTTTCTGTCATTGCATACATCTTTGGTTTGGGTAGCTTAGCTTTTGGGTCAATTTCAATGGTATAATCGGTTTTCCTGTGAGGAGGCAGTTGGTCATATTCTTTTTTGTCAAACACATCAAGGAAATTGGAATAATCAGATGGAATGACTAAGGGGGCATCAGGTGTCCCTGTTGGAATTTGGTTGAGGAGAATCCCCACTACATTTCATTCATTTCATGGCACAGCGAAAAGGTTGCTGTTGCCTTCTTTAAACAATAAGGCACCAGACTCCCAGTCTATTTGTGGTTTCCTACTCTTTAGCCATGGGAGTCCCAGGATGATGGAATAGTTGGCAATAGGGCCAACAATGAATTGCAAGGTTTCTTTATGCCCCCCAACCTCATGGCTACAGTCTCGGTTTGGAATTCAACAGGAGAATTCTGAACCATCCATCTGAGTAAAAACAATTGGTTGCTTAAGTCTCTTAGTTTTGAGGCTCAGCATGTCAATTAAAGCAGGGTGTATTAAGCATTTTGTACACCCCGAGTCTAACATCGCTGTCAAATTGGCTTTGTGTCAGGTTCTTAAGTTTTTTATCTCTACTTTGACCAACAAGGTTGGGCAATCATCACTCACCAAAAGGTCTTCTTTGTCTTCTTCTGAAGTAGGCATGTTGCACCCAGAAGTCTCCACCTGCTCACGGGCACAATCTAGAACAGGTGAAAGTTGTTTCCTGCCAGTTTCTGCTCCTCTTGGTCGGAGTCTTTACTTGACTCTATTAGGGGCTTCACATCTGGGTCTTGGTGTGCAAGCGCTGATGCAGCAGTCGACTTGCACCTGGTTGGTGAGGTCTTAATCAGCTTGGTTGCTCCTTTAGGTGCATCGGGCTCTCTACGGGGACATTCTGCTGCTTGGTGGGTGTCTTTTCCGCACTTGAAATAGCTGCCTCTCTTCCAGATATGGTCCTTTAAATCTTCTTTGTCACGGAATAGCTTTTGCTGGGTGAAGGGAAACTGCCCCGGGGCTCCGGTATTCTTCCCTGCTGCTTGCGCTCGGATTTGCCTATGGAATTGGTATTGAGGGCATTGAGTGGGTGTTCTCAACCTCCCCTGCTAGGCAAATCTATTCTTTTAAAATAGGGGGGTCTCCGCAGCATAGTGCCCACCTCAGGATCTCTGGCTGCAAGCCCCACTTGAAATAGTCAATCTTGGTGGTCTCTGACCAGTCCATAACTTTCCCAGCAAGGGCTTTGAACTCCATGGCATACTCCGCCACGGTCCTCCCCCCTTGCCTAAGTTGCTGGATGCCCGCCTTCACTTTCATCTTGTCAAGTGGGTCTTCGAACCGCTCTCTCAATGCCCTCGTGAAGTCTTGCATGTTGTTCAGCTCAGGGGCCATGGCATTGTGCAGTTGCACAAACCATTCTGCTGCAGTTCCCTGAAGCCTGGCACCCACCTGACTCACTTTCTTGTACTCAGTGGGAAAGCAGGACCCATATTCTTTCATGTAAATGGACACGTTGGTCAAGAAGAATGCCAGCTGTCATGGATCGCCATTGAATTTAACTTGTATCTCCTTCGGGGTCACTGCCGGCGTCACCTCACTGGGTGCAGCTCTCCCCCACTCGCCTTGTCTCTCCTGGTGGCCTCCACTCCTCCGGCACCTCACTGGGGATTTGAAGTCCTGGGTCAGTGTTCGGGTGCGTCGCCTTCCCCGCGAGTCTGGCAATGCCACTCTGGAGAGCTGGGTTGAGATCTCTGCTAAGGGGTATGCCATGGTTTCAAGGGCTTTTGACACTTGTTGCAACACCACTTCCATGGCAGACATCCTTGCCTCCAAACCTCGCATTGCTTGTGGAGTCCCGTTGTGGTCTGAGATAGTCCCATGAGATCCTGGGCTCTGCACTCTTACTTGTGCCTCTACAGGTGGAGGAGCTCTTCCTCCCTCTTCTCTGGCACCAGACTGCGAAGGTCCCTTTGGTGGCTCTTCTATGATCATGCTTGGCATCTGAGGTTCTCTCTCGAAATTGAGGGAGAGAAGCACACTTTCCAACTCAGTAGTGTTGAGCCGGGGTTGCATCTCACACTCGCTGTCCCCGCTCCCAGAGCTCTCCTCCAATTCAATTTTTTCCTCTTCCACCTTGGCGTACAGCACTGTCCTCTCCGATGACAGTAGAGGCGTTGGCTGCTTGGCTTGGGATTTTCTGTGTTTAGGCATGATTCATTATCTCTCAGCTGAGTTACTTTCTCAGGAAGAGTTTTCAAACAAAATGAGATTCGCAGCTTAATGTCAGCACCTGGTCATTCAAGCATTTACACAATCACAGTCAAGAGGCTGGGATTCCTTTAACTGTTTAATGAAGCGAAATGAGCGGTACAGAAGTAAAGCTGCGAATGGAGAGTTCCCACTCAAACCTAGATTTAAAACTACATTACCTTAGTTTGTTCCCTTTCCCACGAAAGCATATCACCCCCCCCCCATCCAGGTGGTGTTCCTGGTGTATCTCAACCCATTGTCCTTGATGTCTGCCATAGCCATAATAATCCACTTCACACTCCAACCTCACACCCCCTCCCATCTGGCGACACAGAGTCTACACCATTGAGAAGGAAATGATGGCAGATTCTCCAATAAGGGGTTCTGTGAATCCTTTGATCGGGGGGATCTGACAATCTGCTTCAAAAGTTAGTAGTTAAGAAGATTGTGCCAGAAGATACTTTAACACATGCAGCTGCAGATGGTGCATTTACAGTATCACTCTGGGAATAGAACTCAGAGAACAATCAAAACAGCACGAGTTTTCATTTAGTTCAAATGATTGTTCTTCTAGATTAATTTTGCTCATTTTGCTAAAGTTTTATTGTGAGTGTACAAAAAGTGAAATGGTAGCTGTTAATGTGTAGCCTCATTAGCAGAAAAACAATTTTGCTAATAGTTAAATGATACAAGTTTTAAATCAGTGATATCAGATGCTTCAAATATAAAAACAGTTAATTCCAGTAATGGTGAAATTGTTTTCATCTAATTCATGGACTCAGAGTAAAGCTTTTGGAAGTTTTCTGTCAAAGTTAAAACATCTGACATAATGGTGAATGCTATTGTAATTTCAATTTAAAAATTCAACACTGAAGATAAAAAAATTGTTTTTACAGTGATTATATGAACACATATTTTGGTGGAGCACAGTCATGGTAAAAAGAATGTTCTTACTACATTAAGAAACCTATAGAGCAGAAATGTACTTGGAATTTGTTGAGGTGCACATATAATTCCTAATAGCATACAAATAAGCTATGATATTCCACCAATCGAAACTGAAGCTGTAGAGAAACTGAACTACAAATTTTATGTGAAAAAGCTGATGTTGAATAAAAAATTATTTCAGCATGGCAGTTCATGTTTTCTCTCTTTGCATAGCAGGTAATTCAGCATCTTTAGCAGGGTTATTTTTGCAATTAAAAATATTATGGTCTGCAGAGAAAAGTCATTTGAAGGCATCAACAATTTCAAATTTATTAACCATAAATTGCAACTTTGAAGAAGATGGCAGGCAATGAACAAAACAAAAATAATAAGACCATATTGAAAAAAATGTATTTTTCAGAGAAATATCAGTGACACTGTATTAGAGACAGATATGGCTAAGAAACTGCTTAAAGTATGTGGATATATACCAAGAATAATTATTCTGCTTATGCTATTTTTAGTGTTCAGATAATCAATATAAAGATGGTTTAATATACACAGAAATGTTATTTAAAAAAAAAGAAAAGAAAGAAAACTATTCTAAATTTTCGAAGTCTTTGAATAGGACTATTTTATAGGCTCATCAATATAGTAAAACCATTTGTCAATCAATACATAAGTATTTCAAAAATATGTCTAATTTTAATTATTTTAGCACCATTTTCACTCTGAAAAGTACCCTAGTTTGGATGATAAATTATGTGGTCGCCCTAATAATAGAGACCTAGTATTCTGAACAGTTCAATAAGGTTGCTCAATAAATCTGGCTCTGTGGTTTGCTAAGCCTTCTTGGCCTATAACTGCATAATGTTTATTTTTATTGCATAAAATGTTGGTGAATGCTTTAATGATTTAATCCAGGAATAAACAACATGGTTCTCTCCAGATGTTTTGATTTAACTTCCAGATAATTGGCCTTGTAGGCTGAGACTTATGGCCACAAACATCTGGAGTCTGCCAGTTGCCTCCTCTTCTGTAATCTTTAGAAACAAGCTAAACCAAGACTAGGAGCATGAAATGAAGCATTGATGCATGAGTTGCCACAATGCTTCATAGATCTGTCTACTTCATACTATCTGCATTTCCAAGAATATTTACTAACTATTTTCACTAATACCTTACAGAACTCTGAAAGTTGTCACAAGGACATTTTAATATACGGTGACAAATGATGTTTTCAGATAATGTATGCAAGACACACAGCTGTTCTGTCATTATTGTTCTAACTATCACTTCCCTACTTTCAAAGTTCTTGGGAATTCTGTTTGCTACAGAAACCATTAAAAATCCTAATCCAGCTAAGACATGTGAGCTGCTGATGCCTTATCAATCATTCTGAAACAGTGATAAGATTAACTTGGGAACAGAAACAAAACTTGAAAAAGTCATTTTCAAAGAAAAAAAGTCAAATCACTTAGACATTTTAGCATAAAATCATTTCAGTACAATACCTCCTGTTCTATTTTTATCTGAATGTCTGAATGCATTAATACATAAATACAGTTGCTACATTTCTTGCTTACCAATATCTTGAGGTAAATGGATATTAAAGAATCATTTCCTCAGACCTAAAGACAATGGAAGTGGTTGTAGAATATCATAGAATAAGTTGATTCTAGAATATCAAAGAATAAGTTGGTCTCAAAATTCTAAAGCATGTTTAAAGATAAAACTAATGTGCTGTTGGTTAAAGTGAGAAGTAAAAAAAAAACAAATCCCAGAAAAGTCAAGGATAAATCACTCCCATTTCATGTGAAGAAAACATGAATGCACTCACCAAGAGCTGAGCCAGGTTGAAGGTATCTTTATCAGCTTTGGAGTGTGTATGTGTGTGTGTGTGTGTGTTTTAATTGGGGCAAAACTGTGAGGCAGTACCTAGGGGAGATGAATCAAGGAAGTGCTCTCCAATGACTAGTAAAGGATACAACCTATCATTTAGAACTGTTTTACAAACTACAGGCTGCAGCTGAATTGTTTATTTTCTCATATTCATCAAGGAAATAGGTGTTCAAATCCACTGCCAGAAAGTTATGCATCCCACTCAGACTGACACAGATGAAGTAACGCAATTCTGAAACCAATCGGGGCATAAATGCAGCATAAAGTAACTCAAACAACTCCAGATTATTGTACTGTATCAAGTTATATCTGTAGTACATTATAGCACAGTAGTACATTATCAAAGCAATAAGCATTCAGGAGATATTCTACAAAACAATTAACTCCAGTACAGAACATACTCAAGTGCTAATTAGCGCTAATGGTAATTGGCAAATCCAGGGAAGACAAAAGGAGATTACTGGGGAGTAAGGGGGAAAAATAATGTCACGGACTATAAATAATGGAGAGTATTATCAAGAAACAGTCAAGAGAATATAAATTTCCGCTTGCGATTGCATTTGTGGACTATGAAAAAGCATTTGACAGTGTCAAAGTCAATGCAGTAATGCAAGCAATCAGTGAACAAGGACTCAACTCCAACTACATCGCGCTGCTCAAAGAAGCAAATACCAACTGCTTCACAAATATTACTCTCTTTGAAACCAAAATATGAATACCAGTGTAGAAAGATGTAAAGCAAGACAATACGATCTCACCTAAACTTTTTAACACTTGTTTGGAAAATATCATGTGCAAAATGAAATGGGAAGATGGAATTGATAAAAAACGGAGAGAAGATAAACTATCTCAGATTTGCGGACGATGTTGTACTGATCGCAAAGGATGCTCGAAAGCTACAAAAAATGCTTCCACAACTTGACACTGAAAGCAGAAAGGTGGGTCTAAAGATGAATCACACTAGAACAAAATATATGCAGACAGGGAACCTTCCAAAATTCCAAATGAGGCTTCAGAATGAACTTATCGAAGAGGTTGACCACTATGTCTACCTGGGACAGCTAATCAAAATGAACAACGATCAAAGAGAAGAACTGGTCAGAAGAAAGAAAGCTGGATGGGCTAGATACAAATCCATTAGGGAAGACTTACAGAATGAGAAGATTGACGGAAAACTGTGCGCTAATCTTTTTAATTCTACTGTCTTATCAGCGGTGCTATATGGAAGTGAAACATGGTCGCTAACAAAGGCGTTTTCCCCCCTGGATAGGGGCCCCCTCCTGCTCACCATCAGTGCTCATGACAATACAAAGTGGAATAAATGATGTCATGGTTGAATATCAAAAACGGAAGCTATGCTGGGCAGGATATGTCGTGTGCGTGCCGGATGGCTGTTGGACAACAGCAGTTGCTGAATGGTATCCAAGAGAAGTAAAAAGACCTATAGGACAACCTCCAAGGAGATGGGAAGATCCAATAGTCAAGGATTTGGCTGAACCTGGAGAAGGAAAACCAGGATTCAAGACAAATGGAAAGCGAGTTGTGACCAGAAGAACTCTGTCTGGCAACCGTCTGGTCAATCAAGGTGATCAAGGTGATAATCAAGAAATTAAGCATGGAAAATATTTGTTCATTTACCTTCAGAATTGTTTCTGCTAAGATTATTGCTTGGTGTTATCTTTTTTCATCATTTGCACATGCTGAAAACTAGTTTGTTTGCCCATGCTTTTTAGAAATATTTATTTTTATTGTCTTATTGGCATAAATATCTTAAATTACTTTAATAATCACCACTGTTGCTAATGTTTATAAGGATTTTATTTCAAACTGCTGGTTTTAAATTGCAGGATTGCTTTGGAATCGCTATCAAATGTCATTACATTGTTTAAAATCATTGAACAACTACTTTGTTTTAACCTGATTATTTGACTATATTTTATAATCTTTCACCAAATAACATTTGAATGTAATCTGAATCACCTGCAGTGGGATAATACTGGCTGTCATAAACCAGTTATTGTATTAATCCATTATCTAGGTATACTATATTTAGCATACGTTATTTTTTATTATTATTAGTTGCATAGGCTACTTCAATCTTGTGAATGTATTGACTAGAATTAATGCATACAGAAGGTTCCACGTTCAAACTCTGGCACTTTCAGCATCTCAAGTATCAAAATTTGAAATATCCTGTGCCTGATACCCTCCTTTGCCAATCAGAGTAGAGAATGTTGGGTTCTCTAGGAGTCAATAGACTGATATAGTACAAGGCAACTTTTGAATCCAAAGTTCTGTTTGGTTTATTTAATTCCCAACTAGTGACTGATTTCCATTCCTAGTCTCTAGCTGAGATAAGTCTCTCTTTATATAAGAAATTATATCACATCTTTAAATCTAACTTGAAGATCATGCTCTTAGCATTATCTCGTAGGGGAGAGATGGGCAGTGAATAAATTTATAAAATAAAATAAATAAAAATAAATAAAAATAAATTATTTTACAGAATCATTCCCTTGAATAAGTCCTTTGAAATCATCCTAGACCACAATTAGTTTTAACTTGATGGCTTCTCAATGCCTTCCCCAGGTGCAAAATTATTCCCAGGCCCTGAAATGGGCTGGAGACTCAAGAAAAGCCCCCACAGCCTGCATCTTTTTTTTCTCCCTAGTTCAGATCCAGACTCTGACTGAATTTATTGCAGAGGCCTGGATGGAAAAATAGAAGGAAGAAGATATATCCTGAATGCAGCCAGAGATGCTGTGATCATCTTTCAAGGACCTGAGAATTCCTGCTGGCCAAACATTATGACATCTTTCAATGAGGTAATTAGGTGGAACTTGTCTTTCCATTACTCTGAAACCATGAACTTTATATTTGAAACTATGGCAACAAGATGATTCTAATTAAAATTCATTTGGGCTTCCCACCTCACAGTTTTAGCTACCTCTAACAGCAAACAGTAATTCTTTTACTGGTCTTGCATTTTCATGAACCATTTCAAACACATGTTCAAAATCAATCCATGTCAAAGTATAATAATCACTTCCAGTTACAGGAAAGAGGGGGAAAGACAGGTTAAGAAACAGCAAGTTTGAGATATGTGTTAAGATGAATTTAGAAACTGCACTATCACAGTGCTTGCTTTTCTGCTTCATAATATTCAAAACTACATAAAAAGATAATCAAATATTCAAATTTCTGAAGTCTAAACTTTTCTTTCCTCAGGAAAAAAGCTGGAAATATAAGACTAGAGGTATAGAAGCTCTTTCCCTACTTCAAGGGCCATCAGCTAAATGAGTTTCCATTGTTAGTTCTGACAACTGAATTTCTGAATGTTGTATTCCAACCAAAGTAATTAAATATTCCAGAAGTCAACAAGGCAGAATCCATGGGCAGCATGACACCTATAACATCACCAGTATACCCCCGCAGCTCTGAAATTGCCCAAATTCAGTCAATTCTTGAAAACATTTTCTGTTCTCACATAAGATTCTTAACCATTTTATATTTTTAGTATTTATTTACTTAAGGATCTATTTTGGAATCCATGAAGTTGCATGAAATTGAACAGAGGTGCCAACTATCTGAGAAGGACTGCTTCCCCTTTTAGTGTAGCAAAGGCCCTCCTTTTTTCCCCTCCTTTTCTGTACCCTGCCCAGAGTCCATTGGAGTTGGGCAGCCAATAAATTTAAATGAATGAATGAATGAATGATATTTGTTCATAGGTAAGTCCTATTCAATAGGGAAGCGGTGGCACTGCGGGTTAAACCGCTGAGCTGCCGATCGGAAGGTCGGCGATTCGAAACCGCGCGGCGGGGTGAGCTCCCGTTGCTAGTCCCAGCTCCTGCTCACCTAGCAGTTCGAAAACATGCAAATGTGAGTAGATCAATAGGTACCGCTTTGGCGGGAAGGTAACGGTGTTCCGTGTCGTCATGCTGGCCACATGACCCGGAAAATGTCTACGGACAACGCCGGCTCTAAGGCTTAGAAACGGAGATGAGCACCGCCCCCTAGAGTCGGACATGACTGGACTTTACGTCAAGGGAAACCTTTACCTTTACCTTTAAGTCCTATTCAATAAAGTTATTAAGTTATTTTCTAACTCCAACTATTGGAGGAGGAGGAGGAGGAGGAAATAATCAGTGATTAGTCAACCCTCACTCTACCCCTCAGGAACAGAAACTGTTAATTGGACCACTAAGAACAGTTATTCAACATATTAAGAGGATAAGAATTCCTATAAGCCACAGTCCTATTGATTTTAATAAGAAGAGTTATGAGATCCAACTCATAAAGAATAACATAAGCACAGGAGAGCTTGCCTAACCACACAGTGCAAATGCCTGAGATAAAAAGCAGGTCTTTAATGTTTATGAAAGGCTAACAAGATCAGGACCATCCTAATCTCCAGAGATGCTGTTCCACAGGGCATGCGCCGCCATAGAGAAGACATGACTCCAGGATCCAACAAGATGACATTATTTGATGGAACGGACTCAGATCATACCCTCCCTACTAGATTTGGTGAGGCAAGAAAAGATGATGGGAGATAGGCAGTTCCACAGATAACCTGGACCTGGGCCCTGTAGGGCTTTATAGGTGACAACCAGCACCTTGAATCACCCCTGGAAGCGCCCTGGGAGTAATAAGAAATGCTAATAACTGCCCACATTGCTGCTTTCTGGACCAGCAGCAGCTTCTGAATGCTCTTCAAGGGAGGTATCTAAGGCATGAATTAATGTGAGCAGGACCTCCTGGTCTGGAAAGAGGTGCTGTTGGTGCACAAGACGAACCTATGTGAGGGTTCTCTCAACCACAGCTGCCACCTCTTCAAGCAGGAGTCATGAGTCCAGGAAGACCAACTCTGTGTACCAACTCTGACTGGGGAAGCATCCCCTGAAGCAGTGTTAAAGATGCCAAATCTCCAGAACCCGTGGATCTACTGAACTGCAATCTCTGCTAGGCTACCTCAGGTGACTTCTGAATTGGTGAATCCAGAGCCCAGGCAGAAAAAAGAGAGGAAAAACTCAGTTTACGAAGTGTTCTGGAAAGCAGATTAGCAAAGGTTAAGAGCCATTTCCTTGGAAGTCAAACTGTACTTTGCAAACTTGATGTTGCTATAGTTACTTCTTTGGAAACCAAATGATAAGATCAATGATAGGTTGCAAAATCCATAGATTCTAAATTGCTATCTGTTTAGAGGAGACTCCCAACCTTTCAGAGCCAAACAACCAGACCATATATTTGACTCTGCATGACAAAACATGCATCTCCTAAATGGGAAACAACAAATGAGACATAGTAACCTCTACGGTGCTTAAGATACAGGTAGACTCAGAGATGCAAAACAAAAATCCTATTTTGAATCTCTCTCTGTCTCTCTCTCTCTCTTCTGGTCAACAATCATCCTTTTTCATGAATTGCAAGCTAGTTAATTATCACCACCATATTTATATAAATACCTCCAAAATCAATTTATTTTCTCAAATTAGTAGGATCACCTCCAAATCAAGTCCCAAAATCACTTTTCTATTGAGTAGCTCTACATCTGGAGAGCCAGTATGGTGTAGTGGTCAAGGCACCAGGCTAGAAACTGGGAGACCGTGAGTTCTAGTCCCACCTCAGACACAAATCCAGCTGGGTGACCTTGGGCCAGTCATTTTGGCTTTGCCCTAGGAAAAAGAAGGCAAACCATTTCCAAAAATCTTGCCAAGAAGACTGCAAGGACTAGTCCAGGCAGTCACTAGGAGTCAAGACTGACTTGAAGGCGCACATGCGTGCACACACACACACATACACATAAATCTACCTCCTGTGTTAACCAGAATGCAGTTCCCCTTCTTTCTGTCTTTACTGACCAAACCACACCAAACTGACGCAGCCTAAGACATTTCAGTACATTCCATCTTTCATTTCCCCAGATAACCAACAATCAACTAACAAACGATTACACCTTTTCCCCTCCAAATCACTCCAAAATATGCATGCCCTTTTTCTCAAGATCATGCACCACACATGCTTTATCTTGTTATTTTTGAAACAGATAAATCTTACACATCTTCATCCATTTGTATACACATCAATACATACAAGCACTCCATTCGTCATCCCACATACATACTCACAGACAGTCCTTACACCCAGGTCTTTTGGCTCTACTGCCTCCCTTCCAGCCCCATCTTCCTTCTGTGCACCCACAGTTGCATTATGCCCTATTCCACCATCACAACCCCCCAATGCACTCACAGTAGGGTTGGGAAGAAGTGTTTCCTTTTTCTGGGTGATTTTTTCTACCACTTGGTCAACCTGGGATCCTTCATGAGCATCACAAGGGGAAGGATAGGAGAGTCTTACTGAGAATTCTCCGGTGCCCATAGGCACCATGTGGAGAAGCCTGAAATAATACCCTGGGCAGTAAAAAGGGACCAGTAGATGCGATGTCCTTGGGACTGAACAAAACGATAAGAAAAGCTTTCCAAACTAGCAGTACCTGCCTATAAGACTGTGTTAGTACACATCCATGCCCTCCAAAGACTTCTTTTAAAAAAAAATAATAATTCAATTTTTTAGTTTGTATCTTGTTTTATTTCAATAAAAAATTAAAGCTGAAAAATAAACTAAATTTCCTAGCCCTTTTTTTGGTTAAAAGACAGCAATGAAACATTTTCGCAAAGCAGGTAGACAACATCCTCTCATATCTAAGATTGGGGAATGGTGATTCCAGTATTTCTCAGTGAAAATACTCAAAGGGAAGGCAACAAAGAAATCTCACGAGTAATGATACCATCAATTATTGATATCATCATTATTAATCATTAATAACTTCAGATAATGAAATGCAACAAAGAAGTGATAGCATTTGGCCTCAATTACTCTCTCAGCTGCAGAATCTCTTTCTGAACCTGAATGGGAGTTCTTTGTTCTGGAGCTCTCTCAGTGTACAGTGTGTCGCCCTCCCATATCCCAGCCTCCCCTTCCATGTACTCCTGCTTCAGTCCACCTACAAGGTAAGCCTGTGGAATATTGCTCTTGGGGGCTGCTAAGCAAGAACATCTGCAGGTATTGGCCATGGAGGTTAGTGAGGAGGACGATTCAAAGCAATTATGTAGTGCACTTACGGTTGCTCTAAAAAAACCCATGGATATTGCTGCATATCTGATAAAAGTCCGTTGTGACCCCATATCTCAAACTTGTGGGTAAGCTAAAGATTGCAGGAAGTATTTCAGATTTTCTCTGTGCAGCAAAATCTCATTTATTTAATTTATTTATTAAATTTGGACTTCTCTTTTGTCTATATAGTTGACTCAGGCACAGCAAAATACAAGGAAGCAGGGCAGGGAGCAGGGAACCAGAAGATGTTTCTACTTAGGTTCAGGCAAGGCACCAGGTAAAATGTAACCCCCTGGAAAAAAATGGATTATTTACTTTTGATTTAGATCCCAATTATTTGTGGCAAAGGAGGTCTGTAAAAGGAATTCCTGAGTTTTGTGTGGGATTTTTTGCTTCTTTTCCTTTAGAAGCAGTCACAAGATGGGATTTGAATCAGGGCCACTGCGCAAGGGAAAGGGACACATAGTTCTCCTCTCTGCCACCAATTGGTGATTCACCAATACAAATCTGTTCTTAAAAGTTTCTATTTGCAGAGAATTAGGGAACGCACTGTAATTGTATGTTTTCATGGGGAAATAAGTACTGTACAGCTCCTCATCTTAGTTATAATACAAGTAGTCCTCACTTAACAACCACAATTGGGACCAGAATTTTGGTTGCTAAGTGAAGCGGTCATTAAGCAAATCTGACCTGATTTTATGACCTTTTTGTAGTGGGCGTTAAGCAAGTCATTGCGTGCATTAAGCAAACCACATGGTCATTAAGCGAATCATGTGGTTTCCCATTGATTTCGCTTGCCAGAAGCCAGCCAGGAAGGTCGAAAATGGCGATCCCATGACCTTGGGACACTGCAACAGTCATAAATGTGAACCAGTTGCCAAGCGCCCAGATCATGATCACATGTTCGTGGGGATGCCATTACAGTCATAAATGTGAGAACTGGTTATAAGTCTTTTTTTCAGCACCATTGTAAGTCTGAACCATCACTAAATGAATGGTTTTTAAATAAGGACTACCTGTTTAGTAGAAAGGGGGAAAACGTGGCATAAGATAGTCTTAAAAGCTTTAGTCACAATTATTTCTAAAAAAAATTCAGCATAACAAGGAAATGGGTCTCTTTATTTTATAAATGGTGAGCATCAGTGTGCTTTCGAGATAGGCAGAGCATGGCCATGGTTAAATCCATTATCTAGAGAAGAGTCTTAAGCCTAAGCCTGAATCCGAATAATAGCAGACAGGATGCATTATCTAAAGTGGTTATTTAGGCATTGACAAAACAAGACAAAAACAAGACAAAACCCACTCCCAAACAGGATACGAATGGGCAAAAACTGTGCAAGTGTCAATGTATTTATTTACTTATTTATTTTTTTCCTAATTTAGAGGCTGCTCGACTCCTTGGCAACTCTGGGCAGCTTACAAATAAAAAAAGAAAATAACATACATAGATAAAAGAAAAAAGAACCCAGCTAATTGGAAAAACAGACTGGCAATATGTGGCTTGCAGAACCTGCTGCTATTGATGTTAAAGAAAGAGGAACATAGGCTGAATCTTGTCCTGAATTTGGAATTAACCATCTAGCATGCAAAGTTCCTGATGACAATACTGAAGTTCATGGAATCAGGAGTCTTTCAAAGCCTGCCAGGCTTCATTAGACATACTCTGATTTGCTTTTGGTTCTCCCTCTTCTTTCTTTCCTTTGGAGACTGAAAAGTTTTATCCATAATGTGACACCTTTTATCCTTTCTGTCTCTATCTCTAGCTTTCAACATGATAGAACTGTGCAGCCCATGAACGTTACCTTTCCTGAAAAAGAGCTAGAAGCTCTTAATTAATTACGGCCAAAAAGAGATGCTACAGTAAAAGCTTCTTGATGTGTCCCAAGAATGCTTCTCGGGGAACAGCAGTGCTAGAATAAGTATTCATTAAGAACTGCAGAATGGACATAGCTTATGGACAAAAAACAATTTCAACAACCTGTAGAAAAATCTAATGAGAAACTTTAGGTACAAATAGCCAAAGACAGATGGAGAGGTGACCCTCAAAGTGGCTCCTTCTGTCTAGTAACCTGCAGAGCATTAAGATACACAAATTCTATTCTCTGCCCCTTTTTTCATCATCTGAGTGTGCATTTTTTAACTTCACAAATGCACCTGCATCTATTTCATAGCATCCAAATTGAAAAATATTTTTGCAGCTTATTTTCAAGCTGGGCAAAATTCCCAAATTCGGCCTGACTTTTTAACACACTTCCAACACATGATTAAGCCTCTTTCCATATTATTTTGGCTGATATAACCGTGGATTTTTCACTTCCTCCCCTATTTAAAAGTTTTAGTTCTTCAGATTTTTGATTCTTAGCTAATCTCCTGCTAAAAATTACTGAGCTTTAGAAAGAGATGATGATCATTCTGATGCACAGCTGTTTGTTTTGGCTCTGAAGTGTATATATATATATTTTTAATAATATTTTTATCATTTAAAATGCTGTTTAAGTAATTTCCACTGCTCAGAAAACAATTAAAAATAACTTTTCCTTACCATAATAATTCCCATAAATGAGGTTATGTACTGGTCAGAATGAATTATTTTGGAATTCAATTGCTAAATTAAGTTACTGATTTGTCATTCTTGGTAACTGTACACAAGACCATTGAGATGAAATAGAGGAAGTGTAGGCACTCTGACTGCTTTGCTCTTTATGAATTACTGTGGATAGTGAGATACATATGTGTGTGTGTGAGAGAGAGTGTGAACTTAAGCAGAAATCCTGTCACAAAGCTAAGAAAAAGCAACATGCCATCTTGACCAGATGCTTTTTTCACTAAGAGTCTCAGTCAGCCAATCCTTATAACTGTGAGCATACCTTTATAAGATACAGAGTAAGTTTATAGATGATGTGTTAATCAATTTTGATATTGTAGTGTCTATAAACCATCTAGCTTGGCTAGAACGCAGATGCAATTAAACCAGTTTGTCCAGTTTTTCATTATAAATTTTTATAACGGTTCCAGACTTGCTCTTTTAAAAAAGTTTGGTGTCGTGGTTAAGGCACCAGGCTAGAAAGCAGGAGACCGTGAGTTCTAGTCCTGCCTTAAGCACAAAGCCAGCTGGGGGACCTTGGGCCAGTCTCTCTCTCTCAGCCCTAGGAAGGAGGCAAGGGCAAACCACTTCTGAAAAACCTTGCCAAGAAAACTGCAGGGACTCGTCTGAGAATCGGACATGATTGAAAGGATTTTTTGGGAAAAAAAGTTTCCAGAGTTGCTCTTTAAAATGGTGAGGCAATAACTGGCAAAGAGCTCAAAGGAAGCCAACACTAGTTTTGGATGGGGTGGTACTCTCCCTGAAGGAGTGAGTATACCATCTGGGGGTACTCCTGGCCTTGAAGCTCCTGCTAGACCAGCAGATAAAAGTTGTAGTCAGGAGGGCTTTTGACCAACTGCTTGATTCACCATCTTCAACCTTCCTTGGGTCAGGAGGTGCTGACTATGGTGACTTACGCCCCTGCCATCACTACTGCAATTCTTTCAATATGGAGCTGCTCCTGAAGACAACTCAGAAATGATAGCTGGCACAGAATCTGGCTTGCCACATGCTGACCAGGACTGGGTACAGCAGAGTAACACCTGTATTGTGGTGGCTACATTAGTTGCTGCTTAGTAAGCAAACAGCAAACTCCCTATCTACCAACCGCTATTAAAAAACTACTCTGTCTAGTCAGGCAATGCAGAACCTACTCATTTTCTGAAAACGAAGGATCCTGAAGAGAGTTTTCAGGATAATGAGGAAGAACCATGAAATGTCTGCTCACGCATCTGTATCTCATAAACAAGTTTATACATATTTTTCCCATAGACGCTTCAGCAACATGCAAAACAGTGCTGGAGGTTTTTTCTTATTCGCATCAGAACAGGAGCTCATATTTAAAAGCTAGAGCCCTATATCAGTCTTGACTGTCCTAAAATAGCCCCAGACATTTTAGCAAAGGCTGAACAAGGGCATACAAGATTTTGTTCTTTAATAATGCTTGATAGACAGCTAGACCACAGTCTCTCATGTTGGAAGATGATATGTGTGAGATCCCTCATCACTTGTGACAGAAAAAATATTTCCATCATAAAATAGGTAGAAACTATTACATGATATCCCTTGTGCTCCATGTCAAGATGAATGTTTCTTTGGGCATACTAAGCCAAGATTTATTAGGGTTTGATAGATAACGTAACTATTAAAATCTCAGAGAAGCTGTACATGTGATAGGGAAATCATCTGACTCAATTATATTCTGACAGATAAAACAGTTTCTTTGATTATAGTTTCCCATCACCAACCCAGAAAGGCTGGCTGATTGGAGAAAGTATGACTCTTTCAGTTTCATACAATTTACAAAAATTGGACATTGATATATCTATCTATCTATCTATCTATCTATCTATATATATATATACACACACACACACATACATATATATATACACACACACACACATACATACATACATACACACACACACACACATACATACATACACACACACACACAGATACACACACATACACACACACATACACATACATACATGCAGTGCATACACACACGCACACACTTACCAGCGTTATAGGCATGTGTGGATAACCAACCAAATCAACCAGGGTTTAGCCTTTTTGAAGAATATGATCTTTGCCAATTACTGGGTGTGGATTGGATATTCATATTGGAGACACACATGGTTGGGACTGGATATACATACGGATTGGCAGCTTTTTCAAGTGCCATTTTGGCATATAAATACAGAGAAAGAGAATTAGTAAAGTATGCATTTATTTTTCTTCCTACTGTTATAGGTTATTTTCTTAAAAGGTGTGACTTAACCACAAATCATAGTTGGCATATTGAACTTGCATGCAGAAAGTCAGATTCAGTTCAATTTCACATTGAATCCCTGGTATCTCTACTGAAGAACAGCAAAGGAGGGAATAGGCCACACCTGGAAAATTGTCAGTCAAAGTGGACAAGGCAGAAAGAACAAAAATTTGCCTTCTATAAGACAGCCAACTATACCTTTAATCAGAAAAGCATAGTATGGCAAGGGGTTTCCTTTGTCACTTTGATTATCTTATTGTTTTCCTTCTATTTTATGTACTGTATATGTTTAAGTACCACACATGGTTGTATTAAGTGTGGTTATGTAAGAGAAATTGGCTTGACATAACACAGGAATCAGTAAATACAGCAAATTTTTAAAATGCATCCATGTGGAAAGAGGTCGTACATTAATATTTCCAAAAGTGATATTTCCATGGGCACCACCCTCCTTTTTGAGAAATTTCCAATGGATCTATTGCAAGAAAGACAGAGAGAAGGAGAGGGAGAGAGATGTGAAAAAGGCTGAAGGAAATACAAACACTTTCTAACCAAGTACCTTATTATTTTGCAATTATTTAAATTCACAGTCTTCCTGAGAAACTAACTGTGATATATTCCTTTTTTTTTCTTACACCTCATTTCAGTTGAAATTATATAATTAAGGCTACAATCCTGTTCTCACTTACAAAACAGCAAACTCCATTCAATTCAGTAACATTAGCTCTAACAGGCTTTCCTATACGGTTCAGTTGCAAGATTTGCTCAGGATAAAACACATTATCACAAAACATTCATTCTGCAGCATGTTAACATAATAAATAATTTGCTTTATAAGTTATTAAAATATCCAAAAATAACCCATTAGCATTCTTATTTAGTTGAATAAATTGATTTAATTCACAGTGACATTTTCAGTAAACTTAGTTATATTCCACAACAGGCTCAATAATCAAATCTGTACGTCTCATTTTTTAAAACCTAAACAGGTTATTGGACAAAGGCATAGTCTTGTTTTGGAGACCCTGATTAAATGGTGTTGTAACCTGGTTTGCAGTTGCATAAAATCTTGATAAATGCCCACTGTTTCTTGCACAGGGCACTTCCACTTAATGGAAGTTGTTCTCTCCAAGCAAGCAACAAGACTTGAGGGGAAAAAAGGAGTCCTTTGCTAATTAATGATGGTCTATTTCACCCTTTCTTAAAACAAATGGAAGACTGAGCCTCAAGCAATCAAAACCGTCTGGATCGGTTTGGGCTGCACATTATCCTGGAATCACAAGTGTTAGAAACACTGGTCATCTAGAAGTCTCCTAGCAATTAATCTGATTTCTCGGAATTGACTCAATCCTTCCCAATTTCTATTCCAAGCCATCTGGCATGGCTACACTCCCTGGGTTTGAGGAGGTGGTTTGGGGAAGGGAGAAGCTTCACTTGATATATCAAGGGTGAAACTTACTGTTGCAATAGGCTGCATTCAGCCCTCAGGTCAAAAGTGCCCTTTTCTGAAGTAAAGCTTTTGCTTGAGTTGGAGATCAGATTCAACAAATCATAGTCAAAACTTTGAAACATTCATCCAAACTTTAATGGATTTGGAGCCCATTTAAAGTGCCATTTTCAGTCACTGAAAGAGCTAAGAATACAGTTTTACTCTCCTCCCTCGAATCAGTCACAAATCACAACATTACACAATTCAAAGTTTCTCCTCTGATCAAATGGTTTCCAAAACAAACAACAGCCAACTAATGGAATAATTATGAATAACAATAGGCTTAGCAAAGTCTGATTTAAGACAACAGGAATTTTATTAACTCGTTTTTTTAAAACTCATTAATCTAACTCCCTTCGGAGCCCCCCTTATGCAGTATCATGATTTATTATAATTAGATTAAATGGGTAATAAATAAAGCTTTTCTGGTTTATTTTCCATTTCACCATTGCTGGGAGATTATTGTTCATGTGATTTGAATCTGAAATCTTATGTAGTGCTTTCAATTAACCAAACATGCAGTTGCTTGACCTCAAACAGAGAGAAACTATTCAGGAATAATATAAAGGCAAAGTTAACCATGACAGAATTTCCAAACAATGGCTTCAGTGACTCCTGCTCGATGTGTGACAAGAAGATAGGATGAGCTCCTTCTGTAGCTTCTGTCTAACTGGTCTTCTCCTCTAGGCCTCTGTCCTGCTAGGCCTCTGTCACTCCAGAGGCTCTTAATTAAAAAATAAATTGTTCTCATGAGAGCTCCTGTCCTATTTTAATTAATGACTGCTTGCTCTGCTGGCCCTATCATTTGGTAGAGTAAGGCAGCTGATTTTTAGGCACCAGGGAAGAATGGCAAAATTTAGAAGGTGCTTCTAGGGGTAAACTTTAAGCATTAGAATAACTTGTGTTGCTCTGTGTGCATTTGTGTGTGTGTCTGTGTATCTTCACTAGGAGGGAGAAAACCATTCATTCCAAAATCCCACAAAGGATATTATGTACCACTGTAAGTAAGCAAGCAATCAAAGGGAAATTTTGAGGTTGTGAGCAAGGAAACTGAGGTTATCAGAGCAAGAGTCCAGATCTGGACAGGATTTATATACATCTAAGAACTGCAAAGAAGGGAAATGCTGATTCTCCTTATAGTGTCTACCATCTCTGGAGCACTGTGATCATAAGAAGGAATAGCAGGTCAAGACCTGAGCAACAAATTTAAAGATTATCCTTGACAAAAAGAGGGACCAGAACATGCCTTAATGCTAGTGATTAGAATCTCTGACTAGGACTAGGAGGCTGATGTCAAATCTTCATTCACAGTAGCTGTAAAATCTTAGGGGATGTTGAACCAGTTACCTAGCATAACTCACATAGGATGAAACAGACCACTGGTCTGGCCACTGCTCCCAGCAAGCTGGCTAGTCGCCAGGAGATACACAAATACTATTTGTGTACATCATTATGAAAGCTTTAATAAATAGAACACATTATAATTAAAAATATCAATAATACCTAGGAACAAATAATGTTTAGTCAAACTGAATGCCACAGTCTATATTTGGAAATACAGCATGTTTGCAAACTAAATTTCTAGAGGGAAACTCAGAATAGTTACTTTATTAAATGTGGCCATTTGCAAAATTGTTGTTGGAAGATAACATCCTGATTAACATCTATGGTGTGATTTTAAAAATAGTAACAATCCTATTTCCACAGAGGACAGGAACCTGTTCAGTTGATATTTTCCCATGGATTATGCAATGTATGAGCAGCAGTGAGCATCTTGGATACACCCTGATTGCCTGCCCTGGGGAACCTGGGCATATACTGTATGTGAAGGTTTCCACATGTGCTGAATTATCAGTGTTCCAACAAATGGGGAAGTCTTTCCATGTATGCAAAGGCTCCCTGCTGCAGATTATCTACTTATAGAAACCAGCTCTTCAATTATGTCCCCAGAATAACTTTAAAAAGGAGGGATGATAATATGCACTGCTCCTTGTGTGTTGAATTATACACGGAATGCATCACCTGAACAACTTCCTAAGAAATTCTAATCCAATTGTTTCATATTGCAACATTTATGACACTTCTTTATTCAAGAATAGCATCTGCACTGGGGAGATGGAAATGCTCTTGAATCTGACTCCTTATTTACTCTGTCAATGCTATGATATGGCCTAATAATGTCACCTACCAGCTTATCCTGCAATTTAATATACTGCATGCCATTCTTTTGCCAGTAACATGTGATAGCCCCACACATTTGGAGGATGTGAGATCACAGAAGGCTGCCTGGAGCACTTAACATAAATATCAAAAAATGGATATAAAATAGCAATATTTTTAAAAAATGGCTGGAACAATGTAGCTTTCCAAGATGAGCTTAAGATGGTCATATACGCTAGCAATTGAATGTAACTGTTTGTTCGTTTGTTTATTAATAAGATGTATAAGGCCACCCAACTCAAACCATGTGCCTCTGGGCAGACGTACTGTATGCATCGGATAAATAGAACTATAGTTTAGGAAGCTTTTGCCATGATGCATTCTTACTTTTTTCAGGTATCACAAGTGTGTTGTTTTTGGAAACTCAAGACAATTCTGAAAGACCAGCTATGAGAGGGATGCATGATCTAAATCAGGGCTAAATAAAGATTACAGAGGGAAATACCAAAAATCAGATTTTCTTGGACAAAAAATATACCTAATTTTCTGAAAAGGCTGCTCTCTTTAAATGTAGAAATTACTTCTTCTGCCTCCACTTCCTACTGCATATCTAATAAGACGTGGGCCAGGCTTTCTACTGTATCTAATACTAGACTGAATCATTCATTGGTATGCTAACATCTTGGTTCTTTGAGGACAATGTCTTTCCTTCTTGAAGGAAAACAGGTGGGTGCAAGGGCTGTTTTGGAATGAAATAACTTCTCATCTGGTTCTCTTGTCCTTCCTTACCCTAACTTATTATTACATTGTTCTGCTGTCTGCTAAAAGAGGAGAAAATGCATATGAATATTAGTGACATTCACTCTTAGATTTTGTTTTCATTATGCAACACCTTTGACTTCTTTTGTTGTTGTTGTTGCTAATTTATCTTCCCACCAGTTCTTGCTGACATGATTTAACTGGCTGGGATTTGCTGAATCATCCATTTAAAGCAATAGACTAGATATATGTGACTGGCATCATTTACTATGTTGTAGTTAGCATACACCATAACACAATGATTTATATTTGGCTTATAACAAGGAGAACATTCTCTTTTTTTCTCCAGTGGAAACAAAAGACAGACAGAGACAGATTTATGCATCCAGTTTTCCTCTCATATAATATCATTCATTTATAGCAGGTGGCTTTACTGCATTTCCAAGTTGTCAACAGATATGCTCTAGTGCAATGTATACATTTTTCTTCATAATCTCCATATTTACAATAAATTAGAGTATATCACTGGGAGTCAGGTGGCTCAAATTTAATAAATCATCATCTTCATCATCTTAGAAGTTTAGGGGGAAAGAACATTATTGAAACATCAGCCCACCATCGTATATTTTATCTAGTGGATGAGGCCACTGACCAGGGGAACATAATTCCAAAACCCCTAAAGGGGTTTATTTTTTTTAACAAATCTTCAAATTGTTAACACTGTTATTACCCACTGATACATAACCCAAATTATAATTGCTATCATTAAAAAAATTCTAACAATTCATTCCGTATTTTTTAAATGCTACAAACACATCAGTGGGTAACATCTGCTCATTTAGCTCAAGAAGTTTTAGCTACCAAACGGTAAGTCCTTTAAACAGCAACCTTAACACTGTAAGACACAGAGATCCTGTCTTATACAGAAAACAAACTATAGCAGTAAAAGTTTATGCTTTGATCTTAGGATGACTCAATAAGGAAAGGATGGTTACATCCTTAAAGAATGGGAGACAACTAAAATGATAAAGAAAGTAACTTTGTTTCCTTTTATCAACACATGGATCAATTATACAGCTTCTGCCACACAAGAAATAGAAAAGAGAAAGAAAAGCAAATCCATTGTTGGACTTTAAAAAAAACCCTGCATTTCAGTGAAGGTTAAGCTTTGCTAATTATGGACTAGAATACAAGGAGAAGCTTTCCTCATTTTCCTAAGTGCCCAAATCAAGTGTGATTTTAAATTCACTATTTGTGTTTATTAGTGTATGAAACCTAGGAAAAGACAAGAATGAGAGAAAACTGGAGCCAAGCCTCTACTTTTTAGTCCAACTGTGAATTTCAAAGTCCTGAAGACTTTAGTTTGGAACCCAACATGCATGAAAGAAACAATGGAAAATTAGTTGGAATGCTAAAAGGAACACCAGAGGAACTTTGGTTAAACAAGCATCTGTAACTGATATTAGAATCTGCTGAATATTGCTTTCACATTATTCTGGCAGTAGTTTTAAAAAGCAGTTTGATGCTCTTTGAAACTCATGGATTAAAAGGAATGTCAGCCTGTAAATAATCTCTGTTCTGATCTGATTTAAGTTTCAGGAATGGAGAAGAACTACTTGGTCCAACTAGTCTATGACTAGACTAGTCACTGATAAATGTCAGGACTGCATGATCAGGATCCAGAGCAATCCAAGCTGAGCTGTAAAGTCAACAGCACTGCCTGTACCATTCTGCAATACCATGTCACAGCATCCCTGACCCTCCTTCTGATACCTACAATCTTCCTCTTGCATGCTAATATTTCTCCAACAGCATGCATGCATTAAAGCCCTTAATCAGCATCTGAAGATGCATTTCTGTTACTCTCCTGGATCTCCACAATGCAAGGCATAAAACTGCAACCAGAAACAAGGAGATCTTCCCTTATACCATCTCCCATAATTTAAGCTTGTATATTGGAAGCAGAAGCTAAGAGATCAAGCAGAATCAAGGGGACAGGTACTCCCACACCCACTTATTGCACTTCTATTCTTAATGCAGGTCTGAAGATGGGACTTGCTGCCTCATGTAAACTCGTTATCTGTGCATTATTTCCTTATCAGGTAAACAGGTAGCAGCATCTCCCCTGTGCCAAGGGGGGAGGATGTTAGAAAGAGGATCCGACAGATTAAAGGAGCCCTGGCTTAATGCACCTGTTGATAAATGAGATGCTAAAATACCTCAGCCAATTTCCAAAATGCTGTAACCAAACCCCTTTTCCTTTCAGTAAATCTAACTAAGGAGATCCTATGAGTGTCCTTCTTGACACTCAGTTACCTTCCAGGCTGAGGGTAGACTTGAACCTGGCTCTCCTTGGTCCTAGGCCAACATCGAAGCCACTGTATCAACCCATACCACAATATTATTATTATGGTTGATTGTACAGTCAGCCAGATGTTTAGACTGGATTTGGCATTTTTGTCCACCTATTGAGTCCTTCCCAAGGACCGCTGTTGTTTGATGGTGTTAAAGATATTGTCACCGGATGTAAGCTGTTCCGAGTAAAGCTGCCTTTTGCAATTGACTGATGGTGATTTTGTTAATGCTGATGGTGTTCTACTGGTGCTCCAGATCTTTTGGAATTGCACCCAAGGCGCCTATTACTATTACTATTTCTATTATATACACAACAACATGAAATCACAGCTGTTAGTTCTTTAGCTGGTGTTGGCCTTCATTTGCATTGAGTTCTTCCCAAGAACCTAGGATGTCTTAATGTATATGTGTAGTATATGTGCAGATCCAAGCAGTGTGGCCTTTTGTAATTGACAGATGGAAATTTTGTCAATGTGCAGATTTTCTCAGGGTTGTCCAAGGCTTTTTGGTATGGCACCCATTGTGCCAATAGCCACTGGGCCCACCATGGTTGGTTTAGGCCATAATCTTTCAACTTCAATTTTCAGATCTTGATACTTTGTGATCTCAGATCTTGATACTTTGTGATATTATTATTATTATTATTATTATTATATCAGTGTAGTTGTAGTATTTCAATTTGTATAATGCCTTTCTACCCAGAGGGCACTGAAGATACACACAGGGGAAAAAAACTGATAAAAACAGAATAAATTATTAACTAATTCAAACTGAAAATGCTTAGCTAAAGAGAAAGGTCTTGACTCCTTCCCTAAAAGCAAAAAGAGTGGTGGGCTGAGTGCAACTCCTAAGGGCACCTTCTAGAAGAATGCCCTCTCTTTTATGTTCAACAAACAACTCTCAGAACACGAGGACATCTTTAAGAAGGGCCACCTTGTCGTCTCGAATACCCAGACAAGTTTATTACAAAATAAGCAGTCCAGAAAATAAGAAGCCAAGCCACTTATGGCTTAGTCATCTTAAATGCAATCAATACAAGTCTTTCGACAGAGAGGTAACGGGTTCTCAATATGATGTACCAATAAGCAGCCTAGCTGGCATATTTGGCATCACTTGAGGCTTCCAGGCATTCCTCAAGGTCAACCTCACAAAGAGTGCATTGCAGTAGCCAAGGGTTTTTTTTTGGGGGGGGGGGGTGGCTTCGAGTCAGTGTTAACTCGTGGTGACTGCCTGAACTAGTCCCTGCAGTTTTCTTGGCAAGGTGTCAGAAGTGGTTTGTCCTTGCCTCCTTCCTAGGGCTGAGAGAGAGTGACTGGCCCAAGGTCACCCAGTTGGCTTTCTGCCTAAGGTGGGACTAGAATTCAGTCTCCCAGTTTCTAGCCTGACACCTTAACCACTACACCAGACTGATTCTCAGTAGCCAAGTCAGGACATTATTAAAACATGAGTAACAGTTGCAACTGGTGCACTGCACATAAATGTGTGGCTTTCTTCCTCATTGCCACCACCCGAGAAGCCAGTATTAACTGAGGAGTCTAGGCGTCCTCCTAAATTGCAGCTCTGCTCTTTCTTGTGGAACACATGCTGAACCCCAATTCAAGTTTTGGAATCCTCCCTTCCAGAATCCCAATATTGTTAGCAAGTAGGAATTTGAGTTTTCTATTGACCAACAATACCTCAATTTGTCAGGATTTAATTGCAATTTATTCACCCTTATCCTGCTCGTTATCAAACTTAGGTGAAGGGAATCAATTCACTCCTTGGAGTTTCTGATGGCACCTCATTCCAAGCTCTGGGAAACTTTTCCCAGTGCTGTTGAGATCCAGGACATGATTTTCTGAAGGGAGATGGGTTTTATTAACTTTTACTCCTTCCCAATATCATATGATCTTCTTCACCCAATTTTCCCTTGTGGTGGGATAGTCATAAATGCAAACAGTTCTATACCCATTTACTTGGGAATAAGCCTTGCTGAAATCAGTAGGATTTATTTCAGGGCACATATGCTATAGATCTTCCCTTATGTAATGGAGATCCTATGCCAATACTTTGGAAGCGTGCATTATGTCACAGCAAGTAGAATTAGATTTGTATCCTTATAAACGAAAGCAAGTTGAAAGGACCTCTACTCCAGGGTGAAGAGCGAGCTTTATAAATAAATTTAAAATGTACGTAACCTAACAGGAACATTGGAAAGGCCTCCTACGCGTATGATGTTTATATGAACATCATTTTTTGTATCTTATATACAAAAGATAAATTATAAAAAAGGTAAAAGCTTTACAATGGCTTCATAGAGAATGCTGAGGATTTAGAGTCTAAAACACATCACTTGCATTGTCTGGATCCAGGATTATGGGTCCATCTGGAATAGCGTATTTTTTAAAACTGCCAGAAGTACCACATCATATGGTCACCTACAAATCATTGACAACTATGGTTTGGTGCCACATGAAGCCATCAGAAACTACTGTATTCAAATGGTATTGGGTCATGGCTATCATTGTGTGTATGTGTGCGTACACACACAAACACACACAGACACATTAATTTCTTTCTGCATATTCACAGAGAGAGAAAGATTGCATGACCATCAAAACTGGAGTTTTACTTTACAGTGAAACACATAATCCAAATTTATATCACCTGGGATGCAATACTATGGTGATTTATTTACTGGGAATAAGCCCCATCAATCTATAATCTTCCAGAAAGTGGACAAAAGGGACAGATTTATGAGCTTGTCTGGGAAAGGCAGACGTAGAGCTTGAAGTTTATGATGAAGACCAAATATCTCTTTGGAAAGCTTTCATCATTCCTTTCACATTTTTCTTCATCATGAACAACAACAAAAGGGTTTTTATGATAATGAACCCTAAGATTTCAAAAAAGCCAAACCCTATGACCTGAAAATCCAGACATTACTTTTTCTGATTTGAATTATGAAGCATAAAGCATTTTTCAAGCATTGAACATGATGTAGTAGGTCATGTCAGCATCTGTTTTTATGGCAGTGTTCTTAGAATGACTCAGTGGAAAAGGTTGACAACTCCTAGTCTGTATGAACAAAGTCACCTACCACCTTTCTCAGAAAACAGGTGGCACTGGTCTTCTTACTATGGTTAAGGTCATCCTCTCAGATTTTATTTTATATAGCACACATGCCACTCTGGTTTTTCCTGCTGAAATCAGACTCCATGCTGTCTTTCCACCCTGTCAATACCTATCTTTCACTGACATGAATTCAAGCAAGCCTCTGCCCAGAGCATAACAGACCCACAAATTTTAACCACTGAAGATAAAATCAGTTTTGTCTTCTCCCATGTGTGAACATTAAGCTTAGGGTCAGCTCTTTTCAGGGCAGATGTCACTTCATAACAACCAATAACCACTTAGCTTCAAGGCTGTGAAGCACAGAGCAAAGTGTCTACTGAAAGGTAGGAAAGGTGGAAAGAAAAAGCAACAGATTTAAATTGTAAGAAAGAACTGAATCTTCACACTGACAGAGGCCAATCAGCAGTTTACTGTGGTTTCAGCCTAGTTTGCAATAAATACTATTATCAATTTGTGTGTGATGTACAGGCAGCTGAACCAACCAGATAGAGTTAGTTTTAACTATACACACACACACACACACAGTTTGTGTGTGTGTATTCCACAGTGGTTTTGTCAGCTTGTGATGCCCAAATTGGTTTGGCAAAACAGGACTGTAAGCAGAACTTCTGCTCTCCCTTGAAGAGCCTTCTACCCAACAGCTGGTGTCCAGCCACATTTTTAACAAATGCTGTCCAAAGTTAACAAAATGAACCTGATTTCCATGGGCTGCAAGGGGCAAACACTAGCCAATTTATGCAGAGATTTCAAGCAGATCTACCATTTCCTGGAGCCTCCAGGAAACCTCTTGGTAAATATAGCCATTCTGATCTAATACACAGCGGCAACCTTTTTTTAAAAAAACAAAGCATTTATACTTCACATAGGAGGAAAATGGAACTGCAGGAGTGTAGAGAAACTGGAAAGGTGGAAGGAAAGAGAAGAGGATGACCAGCAGCAAGGTGAGTGCACCATTGGAAGACCTAAAAGACCAGGTTAGGGACAGATGGTCATAGAGAAAATTTTTCTATGTGTTGCTAGGAGTTGAAAGCTACTTGATGGTATATAATCATAAAATGTTTTTTTTTAAAGGAAGTAATAGTAGTCTGTCAAACAATAAAAGATTAAATTACATTTTAGATTTTAAAAGATTAAAAGTAAGAGTACATCAGATAAATAACAAACTTTCAGCATAATGGGTCAAAAAAAGAAAATCTTCACGAGAGGGTAGAAGACCCTCAGAGAAGCATTTAAACAAGTCATTCTAGTATGGAATTCCACTATATCTTATCTAACTCTACTAACAATTTATTGCTTTTTGTTGATGCCCCAAATTTGATTACATTTTCTCAACTATCCCTCTTGCCTTTTGAGATTTGAGATTAGGAACAGTAGGATGGAAGACACAAAGCTGCCCTGAAACAAGCTTATTGTCCCAGGTTGTGAAGGATGCCTTGCAGGAACTGAAAAGTTGTCACACTCATGCAAGACAGCTTTGAACCGAAAGCATTCTATCCGGCTTCCTATTGTTGAAATCTGTTGTAGTGTGTCTTGGAGAATATTAGTATATGTTCATAATGTCAAAAGAAGGCAAAATCAGCTTCATTCTCCTTCTTCCTATCTTATATTTTCAATCTACTCTTATTACCTAAAAGAAACACGGTGTTGAATTTACCATAATCTCCACCAGAAATGTTATAAGTACCACAGAAGCTTGACTTCTCTGTTGCCAATCCTTCCCTGATGTCCTCATGGCCCCAACCCAGCTCACAAAGACCTGGTGTGTCCAGCAGGCCCATACTAATCCATTAGTATGCTAGCACTATTAAATTTTGTTTTAATCTCCTGCGTGTTTCTTTGCTATTTGGTTCTTCTTTGTGTTTTTAACATCCCCTGTACACCATCTTGAGTCATTTGATGATTAGACAGCAAAGCAAAGCAAAGCCAAGCAAGAAATACATAAATATATTATGAACACAGTTGCCCACCTTGTCAACACAAAGCTTCCAGCTACAACCAAAAGTATTCCTAGAGTTCTCCCTCCATTTGATATATGTGTGTATTTGATCCACTTGTGTAGTTTGTGTATGGGTGCCTGTGTGCATGTGTGTAAGCCAGAAGCTACATTCTAAAAAAAGGGCAAGACTAGGAGAAATAAGTCCTGTATCCCATTTACAAAATCAATTGATCCCTGTCTACATGCACCACCCATTCTCTCTACCCCACCCACAAATCACTATCACACAGAAAGTTATACATTGCCACCCCTCCTTCCAGCAAAAAATGGAAAAAGTCAACACTACTATATTCCTGCTGCTGCACACTAGAACTTCTACAGACACCTTCCCTAACCTGTGTTCGGTGTATACAGTAGCTCCTAGAATTCTGAGCCAGAATCAGTTTGGAATGCTGGGATTTGCAGTTCCAACACATCTGGAGACACCAGATTGAGGAAAGTTGCTTTAAATAAACTTTAATTTACCCACAAGGCAAGAGATGGCATCCAGCTTTTAAAGATTCACATAGTCAGACATCTGTCATCTACTTTTATAGACCTGTATTGACTTTAGCATTTTTGGGAGATGCACAAGACACTTCAGTAATTGAACTGGATAATCAAATTTTAGCTGGTGTAAAAATCAGAAGAAAGCATAATCCAAACTCAATTTTACCCTATTCATTACTGTTTCATTAAACAGCTTTTAATTTTAAGTGCCAATATTAATACTATTAACTTCTTTCTATTACATTTTAAGAGCATTTTTACTGCTTTTCAAAAACTTTTCCTGAGAACCAACAGGTCTTTTTTTTTAATATTGACTTGATATTTAAATTATATTAAAGACTCCATGTCAGCCTGTGAAATGTCATACAGAGTTGCCATGGAAATGTCAATGCAATCTGGTTCTCTGAACACAGGAAATCTTACTTGTCAAGGAAAAAAAAACACCTGAAGACTACAAATAAAAATAATTGAAGGTAATGGCTTCACAATCTCAGTTCATAAATACTAGCGATTATTTAGAGACATGCCTGCATGCAATGCACCTTTGTCAGAATATCCAATGTGCTATTCCATTTTGTTTTTATAATGCAGGTAAAAGACATCCCATTGCTTTAGGGCTTAAAGAGGGTTGAGGACTTTTGTTCCTTAAAGTCTGAAATGCAGTGATGCCCCTCTACCGTCCTGAATGCTTAAAGCAATAAGTAATCTGGTGAGGAATAAAAAGGAACTTTCTTGCTTTAAAAAACAGAGCTCTCACTGAAAAGATGAGGACTGGCAGGGCAGACAGAAGGTAGGATCTAACTTCTTTTTCTTCCTGAATGGTTCAGCACAGAGGATGAATTTTGAACAGAGTTATTAGGATGTAGCTGCTCCAGGCATAAACCATCTCTTAGCATGTCATGACATTCAAAGTCAGCAGGTAGTTCCTGCAAAGTCCTTAAACAACAGTAAAATGTTGCCACATATATAGCAAGAAAAGCGTCTACAGCAAATGGGTCCAGAGGAGAATGAAGCAATGCAAGACAGGATAATAAGGACAATATAACACAAGTTCAATTGAAGTAGACACTAGCCACAGGCAAGTCATAAATTCAATAGGCCTTCCCCACTGTTACCTCATAAGGAATGATATTTGAGTGGGGACATACAGGCTTTAAGCAGAAAGTCCATTTCATCATCATGGGGAAGATCAAATCAGTGTATAATTGGGGGCTCCCATCTGATTGCCACTTCAGGTAATGGCCATCAACATGTCTTGTGAAGTTGAATTCCATAAATCAGTTCTGCACTGAAGTATTTTCTCTGACTTGAAATCATAATTGTACACATTAGGACCAGTCAAATCAGTACAAGTCTTCCCCAAAACTTCAGTTGACAAGACAGTATCATAGAATCAAAGGGTGAGAAGAGACCTTCTAGTTTAACGCCCTGCCCAGGACAGGAAACCTCAGACCATTCCAGACAAATGATTAGCCCACTATTGCTTGAAAACCTTCAGTGACTGAGCACCTATAATTCCAGGAGGCAGGCTCTTTCACTGCTTAATAGTTCTTGTGGTCAGGAAATTCCTCATTTTGAGTTTGGATCTTTCTCTGTAAAGCTTAGTTCTTGTCCTGCTCTTGGGCACCATGGAGAATAAATAGACATCCTTTTCTCTGTGACAGCCCTCCAAGTATTGAAACACTTCCATCATGTCTCCTCTTCCCTTTCTCTTCTTCAGGCTACACATACCAAGTTCAATTAGGGGCTTGGTATTCTCTGAGCTTAGTTGTTTTCCTGCAGATGTTTTGTTACCAGGCTAGATAACATCATCAGCACCTGATGATGCACTGATGAAGTGCACTAATGACTTTACCTAGCCTGGCACTGTAATGAAATGTCTGCAGGAAAACAGCCCACCTCAGAGAACACCAAGAACTCAACAGTTCAAACCTGAGCTACATATATTCTCTACAGTTGGATATTCAGTTCCTTTAACTGTTCCTAGGATTTGCCCCCAGGCCCCTCACCATCTTTGTTGCTCCTCTGTGCACTCCTTCTAGCACCTCAAAATCCTTCTTGTATTGTGGTAACCAACACTGGGCACAGTATTTGGGCACAGTATTTCCACTTTTACCATGTTTCAGTAATACCAACAATATTCCCCCCCCTTTCCTGTTTTAGGACTCCAAGTTCTCTCTTTAGCATTGGAGCCCTTTAGCATTGTCCTCCTTAAGTCTCCTTGCTGCATCTCCTGGTATATTCCTGAGCATTCCCTCCTTCTTATTGCTTCCTTCCTTGTGGTAAGGTTTACTGCCTTTGGGCTTGTGGTCTGAGGGTGGTTCTGAGTTCTGCTCTCCATCCTGATACTAAACACAATAATAATAAGCATAGCTGGGAAGAGGAAGCTCACTTGGCATCAAAACCAAAATGTCTGCACTGATCACAATAGGTCTATGTAGCACTTAGAGTTCAAAATTAAAAAAGGAGCTTTGGATCACACAGCTGCTAAGAGCAGCCATGCAATCCCAGGAAAAGATGCAGCTGCTTTAAGGAGTTGCAGATACTTTCTATGTAAATACCTCTTCAGGCTATGAGAAGATAGGTAGGTAGGTACTGTAGGTAGGTAGATAGGTAGGTAGGTAGGTAGGTAGGTAGATGATAGATAGACAGATGCCTTTGAGTCTCATACACTGCACAGCCTTAGATCACAGCTTTAAGATGGACTGCAGCAAGAAGTCATGAACTTTTGCTCTACCTTCCAGAATGAATGAGAGCCAGTTTGGTGTAATAGTTATGGTTAACCATAACTGTTCTAGGTTAACAGTTTGGTGAGTTCTAGGCCTCCTTTAGGCATGAAAGCCGGCTGGGTGACTTTGGGCCAGTTGTGCTCTCTCAGCCCAACCCACCTCACAAGGCTGTTGCTGTGGGGAAAATAGGAGGCAGGCGTATTAGGTATGTTCCCCGCCTTGAGTTTTATATTTAAAAAGGTGAGATAAAAGAATAATAATAATAATAATAATTACCCAATAATAATAATAATGAAAGTCCATTCCTGATACACTTGCCATTAAGCTCAGGGAGAAGCTCCATTGGCACCAATACACACTTATTTTCTGAGACAAAAAATAGACACATGGGATATAATTTTCATCAGGACCACCAACACTTATTCATGGTTATAATATTCATCATCATCATCATCACCACCACCATCATTAGAATAACTGCAACTACTGCCTGGACAAAAGATTAGGGAGATCAAGCAGTTTAACAGTGTTTTTTTTTGATGGGGAAATTTAAAGGAAGAGTTCCTAGCAAATTTCCCTCTAAGTATGAATAAGAAATAAAAGCCTTTTACTGTGGATCCTTATGAAAACAAAGTAAAGAAGAACAGACAGGAGCCTGCAGTTGTGACCTGCAACGCTAATGACTTATTTGTGTTTCTGCTTGAGAAGAGTCTGGCATATCTTTGCAGGAAGGAAAGCTTGTACAGGCCTTCAAGAAAAAGTCAAAGAATTGGAGAAGCAAATGGCCACACTTCAGCGGATGAGCAAAAATGAAGCTTTATCAGATCCCCCCCCCCCAAAAAGAGGGCACTACAATCAACTCCCCATAAGGAAGAGAATCAAAGAAGCAAGCCCAGAAGATGAGCGTGATTACCAGAAGCAAGAGACATTATTCTGCGCAAGAAGAAGGCAAGTAGCAATACATCTCTGGGCTACAAAAAATCTAAAGATCACTAGATGGCAACAAAGAATAAAGAAAAATTTAACTCTTATGCCATCTAATGATTGTTTGGATTTTTGCAGCCCATACATGGTACAACTGCCTTGGATCAGAAGAAGGCTGGCAAGGTTTCATGCTGAGAAAAAAAAAATCCCAAAGGCAGCAGAACTCCAAGTACTGATTCCAGTTCAAGTGTTCAACGTACTTCCCATCCCTTTGGATGGCATCCATTTAAGCAGCTACCCACTCCACACCCTCTGTGACTCTGATCGCTGCCTAGAACTGCCCTACTTCCCTGACACCAAATCAGCCCAGAGGAAAACCCACTCACCCAAATACCTTGCAAAGAAAGTGAAGCCTTTAAAGAAGGAGCAAAGGGACAGCAAATGAAAGTCATTTCCAAGTCACCCCTAACCCAACAGAGGGCCTAAAGCAGTCCAGGAAGGGGAGAAGAGGGTCTATAAAAGAATGCTGGCAAGCAACACAGGGCACAACTCTGGCATCCAGGACACACAGCCAGGACTGGCATGACCCATCAAACAATACTCTTTGGCCAGACTTCCTCCCCCATACCAGGCATGCAAGCAGAATTCCCAAATCAACTTGGCCAGGCAGGAGCAGATTGCATTCACTTCCCAGAGATTAGCAATATTAGCAGGGGGATATGGGGGACAAGAGATCTATCCCTTCTCCCGCACCATCCAGGAGCCAGCCTCTGCCTCTGTATTCTCAGAATTCATCCTCATGGTTCTTACATATAGGTAAGGGCTAAATCTTAGTCCACTCAGAAAACTAAGGATTTGTTTGCAGGTGACTGAATGCTCCATCAGCAAATGTGCTTGGCTGTTGGTACCAGGTAATAAGCGGTGCAACATGAGGACAGTGTGCACCAAGAGTCCTAGATGGCCTAGTCCTGGTCCCCCAGGATGATGAGGTGAACTAGCAATCTATTCCTCAGCTCAACAAATCTTCCTCTAGGCACTGGGAACGAGAGAAACTCCATGGTATTATGGCTGGAAGCCCCTCAGAGATATCCATGAAAGCTCCTTGGTATGTACCCCAGCTTGAAATACCATACTATGGACCATCTTACCACCCAAAATCAGATTGGCCCCGACCCTGCTGGCCTTCAGAAAAGCACTGAAAACCTGACCTGTTTGCGCAGGCATGGGGGGTTAGGGAATCAGTGAAGCCTGGGTGGTTGGTTATTACTGTTTTACTCTTGGCTACAATTTCTTTTTTGTTTGCATTATGTGCTGTGGGTTTTTACAGTTATGTATAACTCTTAAACTTGATTTGTTGCCCAGATCACTTTGGCAAGAAGGGTGGCCATATAAATGTATATAAATAAATATTCCATTGTAGAATTCAGAGCTATGATCTTCAATGCCAGAGTAGAATTATGGATGAGGTATACAATCCCTTTGTTCTTGTCCTCTACCTTGATGGCATCTATTAAGCAAAGCTTATTCAGTCACACGTGCCACCTTGTGAAAGATCATCCAGTCTTCTCCATATGGAACACGGTGTTTCATGAATCCCTCTACAGGAAGGCCAGCAGCTGAATGTTCAAGGGCAGATGCTCCAGCACCAGAGGGGGGAGGACAAAAGGTGAGCATCATGCAGTGACAGAGCACAACCCCTGCCAGGACATTTAACTGATGCCACAAGCTGGCCTTTCTGAAGGAATGTGTAGCTGTGATGCTGAAGCATCATGGCTGTGTCTGCTCTTCATTCCATGTCTCATATGCCAAGAACCAGTTTCCTGGATCAAACTGAGACTCCCAGAATATTCATGCACCTTTTGCTTGCTATCTTTCTCCTAGTTCTTGCATTGCTGCTAGTAGTAGGAGTTTACCTGGCTGGCTCAGCAGTTCTCTGGGACAGACCTGGCACCACTGAGGAGCTGTGACTACTGGCCACATTTGGGAGTCCACCTCACCATTGGCTTTCTTCATTCCCTTGCATGGCATGGCAGCTGGGTCTTGCTGAGGGGCCGGCATTTCTGCTGTCAGAGTGAGAACTAGTTGCCAGCTTCAGATCCCAGGACGACTCCTCTGAGTTCCAGGAAGAGGGCAGGCAGCTGAACATATGGTGGCATGATTTATAGTTCTACCTGCTTCTTCTGTACTGCACAGGGATTTCTTTAAACTGCTTCTTCAGTATTTATTCACTGCTGTGGGTACATAGGAAGTCATTCTCTTTCATTTTTTTCTGTGACCAGGATGTGATAATGTCCTTTTTTAATGGATGTCTGATTTGCCTCTTACATATCTCCATAGGTGAGGAATTTGACAAGATAAGCTTCCTCCATATTATGCCAGGTTTTTCCCTCATTTCTTCTGTGCTGTGGATAGGAGGGTGTCCTGGGTGCATCTTGACTGTGAGAAGCAGGCACTATGATAGACCCAAAGCTTGGAATAGATTAGGGTGTCTCTGTGGTCTGCTTGGTGTTTGTTCTGGACAGAAGAGCAGCTAGGATCTGAATGCTAGTGGCACACCTGGCACTGTGCCCCTGATGCCTGGTGTTCTGTTGGGCAGTTTCTGCTATAATTTTCCCAGATAAAGGATGGAGGCAGGGGTGGGGGGATGAGGTTCTTGCAAGAATGTTTTTAATGGTGTTGCACAGGAATGGATGGCAGGGTTGTACCCCATCTTACCTCTCTGAAGCTGATGGGAGAGTGGCTGTGTCTATCATCAGATGCAGCAATCTTCTTAGGTGAATCTGGCCATTAGGGGCATGGTTCCCACAGTTTTACCTGGGGAGGTTTTGTTTCTTGGGAATTATAACTAAAGATCACCAAGATATAAATGAAACCAAGCTTAGATGTCACTCTAATTCTAAGAAACTTTACCAATTGACCAAAAAATGAAGATGACATTTTAAGAAACAAATTGCAATGAACAGCTTATATAAGTATTTTTTTTCCTTATGCTTTCTTATGGGGCAAAGAACACAAACCCCCTTTTCTGTGTTTCTTTCCTTTTACTCATAAGTAACTAAGTCAGCCCTAAAATAGCCTCTACATCAATCCAAGACAACCACTAAAATGCCTGACTATCATTGGCTCATGCAGGACCCCGTTTCACTAGTTGACAGTCTCTTCATTGGCTGAGTTCACCTGCCTTATTAAGCCACAAGGGGTTTATTTGCTTTTGTCTCTGCATGTGTGTGAACTCAGTCACTGTGCTTTGTAAATCTTTTTTGTTGTTGTTTTTGCTCAGCAATATCTGTGAACTAAGCCACAAGGGTTAACATGATGGGCAAATCTGGCCATTAGCTTCGATCATGAATCCAAGTCGACTCACCTCTTAATGTAGTAAGGAAGGGAAAAAAAACAGGGAAGGTCTGTATAAAGTTATTTTTGTTTTCTTATGTGTTTTTCTCAGAAGGAGAAAATAAACAGACAAAGGATCAACCCACCTATCATATGAACTGAAAAGGAAACCCCTGTGATAAATCTAATGTCTGGTGATACATCATTTTTTTATTTGTTTGTTTGTTTGGAAAAGAAGCTTTATCGCCCAACTGGGTGGTTAGCATTAGTCTAACAAACACATGAGATTCATGTTCTCAGAAGTGCACACCTATGCTTCTAGCTGATTCACAGTAAAATTCACCATCCATCACATCCTGGAAAATCTATATGAATCCGCAAAAAGGAGAGAAGACGTCAGGGGAAAGACAGATGTATTTATCATGCACATACCATACAAGAAACAAACAAACAAAAAGTCATTGCTGCCTTCTTGACGGCACAATAATAGAACTCTCATTAATCATCAGGGGTATATACTGAAAGGGAAATATTGACTGGATTTGAAGAAACGTCAGATTTCTAATGGAGTAATTCCTTTTTAAAGGTAACCAGCAGAGTTTCTTTAAATTAGAATGGCTAGCAGCCAGTTTATGAGTCATTTCAGGAATTCCAGAGGAACAAATGAAGAAGTACATGCATTTGTGTTCCAAAAAGTCAGGTAAATACCCTACAGAAATCAGTAACATTGGACAGGATGACAGTCTAGGAGGCAAATTCTTTTTCGAAATCTCTGAGATCTGTAAAACTCTCTTAATTGTTATAATTTTGTAACATCTTGTTTTCTTCCTCCAGAAAACTTAGTTGATAACACACTTATTATTTAGTTTTGCTAATTTGTAATAAGTTCTCTTAACATACAAATAACAATGCATACATCACTGCCAGAACCAGTGTGGTTTAAAGTTACTGGATGTCTGGCCCAACCTTGGTATATGAGCTTTCAGTCTGGTTCTTTGAAAGCCCTGGAACTGGAGTTGTCAAGAAAGTGGATGGTATCCACCAGAACTTGGTGGATCTTTCCACTGTTAGACCAAATCAGAAGCAGATTATGAAGAATAGGGGGTGGATATAACCCTCGGAGAAATACCCTCAGGGTTACTGAAACTACCTCTACTGAAATTAATGGGATGTTTCTTACAAGCAAGATACCCTACACTCATTCTAATTTTGGATGTTAATGGCAATGATAAAGAACTGATGCTGGAGTAAGTAATTCCCTTCCATTACTTGCATCCACATACATGTGCTCACCATTCAATTCCTTTTTGGAAAAAGCATTATTGTGCAGATTGCAGGAAATGAGTAAGCAATAGTAAGCAATAGAACTTAAAAGCATGAGTTAAGATAAAGAAAAGGAAGCATAACTAAAACTAGTTTACACCAACATTGTTTACACCAATATAATTCACTATACTTCTCCATAGTTTTCTAATCCTTGCAAACCATCTATGCTTCCATCACAACTATACACCATGTCATGCATTGCCTTTTTTAAAATTTTACACTTCTCATTTTTTTAAGAGGACATCAACGCCATCAAACCACAACTGTTTTGGTTTTCATCTTTCTTTCAACCCATTTACTCTTTCTTCGTGTATTTGTTTTGCAATTTGATCTTCATTCTCTTTTTATGAGCAAATCTTCTCAACATATTTTTTTCATAGTGATCCCTCACTTCTGTATTCAATCTACATTCATTCAGCACCCATTCATTCTTGACTCTATATCTTCTTTTTTATCAGACACAATTCTTAAATATCCCATTCCAACTACATTCCAACTGCATTTATGACACACCCAACTCTCACTTCCATATAACAAAGTGAACAGAAGCCATTTTCACTTCTTTCAATAAACATTCACTCTTCACAAAAAAACACATGTTACATGCTACCTTTCCACCAGCATTTGCACCTCTGAAAATTTTTCCATACATCTCCCCATCTTCATTAAAGTTTTACCAAGGTACACAAATTCATCTACTTGTTCCAGTTTTTGCCATTTATGTGCAAATGTTCACTTCATTCATTCATTCATTCATTCATTTATGTGCAACTGTTTACTTCATTTTCCCTGTCAATCACAAGTACACAAATTAACTGATGCATTAATTTTCACGTCAATACTCCTCATTGCATTATACAATCTACATAAAATTTGCTGGAAATAATTTGGTTTCTCAGCCAACATGACACCACCTGCATAAAAAGTACACATGCATTCACATCTCCAATCAAAATACCTCTGACATCACTACAGGCTTTTCTTACACATTTATCCAAGGAGACATCACATATCCTTGTTTTATTTCCTGTTCAGTGTTCAACCATTAACCTCACATTCAGAATCTTTTGTCATCCATGTATCCTTCCCAACGTTTCTCAGTTATAGATCAAAAACAATTAGATCAATCATTCATTTTGATTATATTCATTAATTTGCTATGTGTACATATCAATTGACTTATCTTTAAACAAAGTATCTAAAATGAACATTTTTTTACAGAGATATTCACCAAGCAGTCAGTATTCCTTTCATACGTGGGTCCCTAAATGGCCTTGTCACTCAGAAAGTTGCACAATTTTCCCAACATTCATCTGTACTTCTTCTATTATTACTATTCACTGAAGCATAACATGCAACTATCACCAATTTATAGATTCTTACTCTCAAAAGCACCCACAACAATCTAGATTACATCAATTCATTCCATCTGACTACATTTTAGCCCCTTTAGTCACAATTAAACCTATGTGGAGTTCTTGGTGCTCTCTGAGCTTGGTTGTTTTTTTGCAGACATTTAATTAGCCACCTAACATCAGCAGTGCGAGTGAGTGTGGGGTTTGGTGGCAAGGAAAGCTACTACATATAAACAGGCAGCAAACCCCACACTCACTCAAATTGATGATGTTACCTAGTTGGGTAGTGAAACATCTGCGAGCCAACCACCAAGCTCAAAGAGCACCAAGAACTCCACAGTTCAACCCTGAGCTACAGACATTCTCTTCTAATTAAGCCTACACGTTCTCTTTCCTGCATGTGTTCATCAACTCCACTCCTCAGGATAAGACGTTCATTCAGATTTATTACATTCTTCCCCTTTCTCTTAGTTTCACAAGCAACATTTCTCTTTTTCTTTCTTCCATTTCAATTGTTAATTCATGCTATTTACCATCTATTTCCTTTACTTTCCAAGTCACAATCTTTCATATCCCTTCAACTTCATTCAGTGGGCCCAGATATATTGACCTCCTTCATCCAATCATGCATTTGCTCAATAAAGCCTTTCACATAACGCCTTTTAGCAAGATGGAAGTGCAGACTGCATTACCAGTCTTAATCATACCTACGCCATATGTACCACAACCCTTCTAACAATAAAGACAGTACTGGTCAGTGTCGGTACATTTTGGCTAGTATGCCATAAGCACAAACAAAGAGCAGTTTTATCTCATCCAGGATCATGCTATTCTATGCAACTAGGGTCTCCGAGCAATTGACTACCATGCAAGCCAACATAATGTGGCACGCAGCCCACTAACTAGAAGGCATATGCAGTGTATGACACATACTTATTGCTTGCAGTGAGAAATAAACCTTTCTTTTAAAAAAAATAAAATAGCAAGGATGAGAACTGCCACTCTTGTCTCACCATTATCCTGCTGGTGTGTCCCTAGCATGGACTCATGTTTTGGGGAGGTTCTCATATCAGAACCTATGAGAAAAACATGAGAACATGAGAAATGCTCTGCCCATTTGGCCTCTCCAGCTACAGACTAATGCCCCTGCTGGTTTCAGATCATTTTTCACTTCATTGTTCTACATATTATTACATTTGGCATAAATATATCATTGTTGCACTTGAACTATTAATAATGGTGCTTGTTTGGGATGCTCATATTCCCCAGCCTACTAACAAAATACCATTGTGTGATATATCCTGGAAATGTTACAACCTTAAGCCTCTTCTTGACATTAAACCAAAAACAAATTGCCTTGCCAAGCTGCATTTCTTTTCTCTTTTAACTCATAAAACATTTTGATTGAAGTTAAAATGATCTCCAGCCTGACACAATCTTATGCCATTCTATTAGCATATGTTTTCTTCAACCACATAGCAGACAACCACATTTACAAGACAAAAGATCTGTAAGCCAACAGTAAGAATTGCTGCCCATGTTTTCACTCAAGTTCTATGGAACAGATAGAGTACAGCTTTATGCATAGGCTAATAAAAAAGTATGGGTCAGTGAAGGACACACAGACAAATCTTTGCAAGCAAGTGGAACATTCCCATTGGTTTCAGGCTACGATCTGTAAGCACAGTGAGCACAGGTAAGATATTGAATGCCTTAGTCTAAGGTTGTAGCTACCTGCCATTCCTTCAGTCCTAACTAAATACATAATCATAACCATAAAAACAAAGGACCAGAAAGATCAAAACTGAAACAAATGCTGCACTGCTAAGATTTCTATTTAATTATCTAGATTTGGAAAGAGAATGATACGATTAACAGAAAACTGGAGCTCAGAAGAGATTATCTGATATCCCTGATTAATATATTATATTGAAGACTGTGATTTTCAAGGGGTTGTTCTAATATTTTAAATATAATATTCCCTCACAAGAATCCAAGAATTTACAGTAAGTAATATTGAAGAAAAGTTAGGAAGTCATACTGAAAGAATTCAATTCATTTTTACATTATAGAAGCAAGCCCTATTTTTAGAATCAATATTAAAACCTTCTCTTGCTCACCCTACAGGCTGCCCAGCCTGATCTTTTGGGTGGAAGAGTCAGTTGCCATCTGTGCCTTGTTTTGACAATAGTCAATCTGCTACTGGGTTGCTTTTTCTTAAAATGTGTCAGAATTAGCTCTTATAAGAATTATAAATATGCAAAACTTAGTAGGCATCTGCATCCCAGAATAACTAGGAGTAAACTTATTTCAGGAGACACTCTAGAACATTGTCCTCCTGCAGAAGAAAGAGCTAGACAGATCTTTAGATTTCTTCCATACAGATATGTTGTTGGTTCCCAGGTGTCTTAGCTAATGGCAATCACCATTCAGCAATGCTGGCTGATACAAGACCAGAAATGAATAACAGAGCTGAGAACTGAACCAACAACAAAACAAACGGAGCATCCAAACACGATATTGGAGGATTGCAACAACTCCGTGCCACGCCAGCTGCACATAAGCAGGTCAGAAGCAGGATGGAACAGCATTGATTGCCTTTTGTTTGCTTGTTTGTTTTTAATTGTTTGTTTGTTTGTTTGTTTGTTGACCAGAGATCCCTGGTCTGATCTACTCTTCTTGTGTTTTTCATCAAATGTTCACAGGAAAAGTATTCAGCTTGCTTTGCAGCATCATTGGCTTCAGACTACTTTACCTAAAGAAAACAAGACTAAGGTTTGGTCACAACAGGATCCTAAACGGGAGAGCATTTCAGATAACTCAGAGAATAATTCCATTCCAAGCCCTGGATTTCAGCTGCGGTTTCTGAGACGTTGATGCCAAAGACTATATCAACCAGCCGAGTCAATTGCACTAGATACCCTTACTGTTTTGTGGAATTGCTGTTTGCTGTTTATTTTAACAACTAAGATTTTTAAAAGTAGTGCCATAAGGCATGAATTATGTTCAAGCTCTTTTGTTTCAGAGAAAAATATGTGGCAGTGAAATATTTTCCCAACACTGAAGTAATTTGCATCAACATATTATTAACACAGCAATCTGTATTAGAAGAATGATAAAAATGTGCTACATGGGAAACCTGATCATTTGGCCTCAGCGCTCCATTCTTTGCACAGCTTTAAGTGATCAGTAACCTTCTTCAGAAGTTCACCTGAATGCATGATAGCCTGAAATTGGTTAGGGATCAGGCTGCACATGCAACCCCACCCTTTTTGTTCTCCGACCTCCAAGGATCAAGCAGGAAGTCTGAAGTAATCTACACTGGCGTTTGCTTGAATGGGAATGTAAAGCTCCATGAAATCTGGAATCCTGTGAAAGCAGGGCCTCTGTATCATGCAAAGAAGTGTGCTAGCATACAAACAGTTGTCCTCCAGACCTCTCCACTAAAACATGGAGGGCAGACTCAGCTGGGTGCAGTGCCAACTTGCACGCCCATCCTCTGCTCACTTTCAAACCCTCATGCATTCAAACAAATTCCTGAATAGGGCGAGTGTCTTTTTATCAGCAGCAATGCGGATTCATATGCATTCACTAGGAGCTAGTGCTGCAATGATGAGGTGGAAAGCAATGCAAACTCCTTCCTTTATCATAGATAGGACCTCCCATTAATGCTATGTTTCTCTCCTCCCCACTACTTTTCTGAGAGAGACAAACTTCGTAAAACTCATGGTTTGTATATGTCTGTGTAGTAGAGGTGAGAATTTCCTGCCACTGCTAAGTGACACTTATACCTGATAGAATATTAGTCATGATAACGCAAATTAATAAGATTGTTTTTAAACTTGATTAAGGGGTTCACTTACATTGTGATCCAAATGTATTTTAACACCTAACTGGAACTTGTAAACTCAAATTTAAAATTATTTTAATTTAGATGGCTCATATTTTATGGCTAATGGCTAATGTGCATATTTTTATAGAACTGTATCTTGTACTGGTCAGTGACCGTAATAAAATCAATTGAATTGCCACTGCTAAGCAGCATTTTTACCAAATAATTAAACTGGGCTCAAGTAGAAAGCAAATTCCAGATGTGGCAGCCACTAGCACAACTTTTCCAACAGGAGGAGCATGTTACTGGGTCCCGTCTGCTAAGGAGTTCCACCTGATGGGACCCAGGAGGTGGCATTTCTCTGCCGGGACATCTGCCCTGTGGAACATCATCCCCCTCCAGGTGAGATTTGCCCTGACCTTATTGACCTTCTGGAAAATGCTTAAAACTTGGTTTTGTCAACAAGGCTTGGGGATCCCATGAAAATAGTGGCCCCATAAAATGATTATACCATATTGTCATGAGTACGGATGGTGAGCAGGAGGAGGCCCCTATCCAGGGGGGAAAACGCATGTGTAGTTTAGAGACTTTGAGCTGTCATTCAAAGAAACCCAGAACAGACCCTCCTTGACTTTTGGGGTTTATCTGTCTGGGTTTTCCCACACTTCTTAAGTTTGGTAGGATTTTCTGTCTACAATAATAGTAAATAAAACACTAGAGACTTTCTCCTTGTCTTGGTGTGGTCCTTGCTTAGTCAGGACACATATGTAGGATTTTGAATGTACTCTCCTGTCTTTTTGTTTATATTTTTAATTGCTTTAATGGTTTTGTTTTTATTGTGTGTGCTGCCCGAGTCACGTTCTGTGAATCCTTTGAGGTAGTCCACACAAGAAGCACCAACCACGAGTACTAACACTACCTTTCTTGTAAGGTTACAATAAAAGAATTTTGCAAGTCTGGAAGCATCTCTCCTCTCCCTTACTTTTACTCTCCCAAAACCTAGGGAGGGTCCCTTCTGAGAAGCTTTCTCCACCCACACCCCTCCTTCAAACTCAGATTTCATTTATCAGACTGTTGTCTAGTCTGTGGCTCTTCCTCCTGTCTCCCAAGGTCATTCCCACATACTTGTACACATACATGAGATGGGCAGCTATATAAATTGTATAAATAAATAAATAACAAAGGAGCTAAATCAGAAAGTCACTCTCAACAAAATTCTCTAGTAAGCAAGTGCATTTTTTTTTAAAATAACCCACTAATTATCTTGTAGAAGTACTTGGAATGGCAACATTTACTCCAGTCTTTGATTCTTCAACTCACCCTCTCGCTCTGTGGATTATTTACCGTCAAGTTATTGGGACTGGTGTGATCCTTGTCTGCCCTCAGCAGATAGCAGCACCTAGCTGCTTGGCCGATTAAAAAAAAAATGCTAAGCAGGGTTGGCCCCACGGCTGTCGGCTGCATGGACATGTGGTTTGACTCAAGAGAGATTGTACCTTTATTGTTCAGTGCTTATCTAAGATGTTTAGCTGCCTTAGCTAAAGGACAAGATGGCATTACCCCCACCCACCCGCATGCCACATTCGGAAGAAAAATAAACTGGCAGTCCAATCTTACTTTATGGAACAAAGTCCTTCACCAAATGTGAGGTTCTGGTTGCAGGTGTGCAAGACAGCCCATGTGACAAACATTGCTCTGCCTTTCAACCAAAATGAACCGGAAGGGGGATCAAGAGAAATGATGGGGAATGCCATGCTCTCAGTATCTTCTGTCTGACATAAGGTCAAGCTTTGTGACTAGTGCCCTGACACTTCACTCAGTAAACCCAAGTGCATCTAACACCTTGTACGATCTGTATTTGTGTGCAGTGAATGAACAGTATAATACATTCCCACCCATTGTATTGAAACAGCTGCTTTGTGACAGTTCTTGTGAATTTGCTGTTAGAATACAGGAAACTATGATATCAGACTTTCACCCATCAAGCCCAATACTGAAAGAGCCTCAGGCCAGAAATCTTTCCCATCATGTTTCACCTGAAATTATTCACTGGAAGTGCCAAATCTGGGAGTGGTACTTTCAATATGCAAAGCATGAACATTACTATTGGGCTATTGTCCTTTCCCATGTATTACAGCACTCACTTATTTTGAAAATGTATACTGATGCTGGTTAAAAACCTCGAAGCAGTATAAAAAGAGTTTCAAGTAAAACAGCGAACAAATCAACTCTGGTAACACAACTTTTTTAACAGCAAGGTAAGGTGCTAGAGAGCATCTTCAAATCCAAGGAAACACTGAACAGATAAAAGGTTTTTCCAACAAAATGTTAGAAACACACACTTTTGCACAACCAAGAATAAAGGTAAAATTATGAGGAAAACTAACATGTACTCATAGCCCTAAGTAATTACTAGGCTCTAGGAACTATTCACCAACGCTAAAGTTAGACAAAGCCCTAAGGGCCAACTCCGCTATACTATGTGAGTCTTGATTTACCATCACTTGATTATGCAACAGTTCAGAATCAATATCTAAAGGTGTGAACAGCATTCACTGAAGAATGTGTCTGACCACATCGATCTGTGGTGCTTAAGCTAGGCTGATGGTTTCACCCACAAACTCTTGCAACAATTCTATTCAAACATTCAGCCTAAGCATGGAACACTCCAAGGGCAGAGAGATCTGGAGATGCCTGGGCCAGTGTGAGCCAACTTCTGATTCTCACAAATTCAGTGTGCAGGTCTGAAAGCAAATGCTAGCTGCAATCTTTTTATGCACTCAGCTGCATAAGCAGCGTCTTCTTTTCTCACTTCCATATCAAGAATGGAGGGAATGGGTAATGCACGAGGGGGCACTGGGGATACAAGCAGCCCACGCATGTGCCTTCCCATACACTTTTTGCAACTTTCCAAGGTCAGGCTGAATGCCTGAATAGGGCTAATATAATAAATGCAAATCTATATTATTCACACAAGTTCCAGGTTCTTTCACATCCAGTATTCTTTGTTAGTTTATATACAAAAGATCTGCATCTTCCCCAGTTTTAAAGGTCTCCTGTCCATAGCTAAAACTTGCCACAATTGGCCTATACTGCTGAAGAATCCAAAGGAGTGTTTAGGACAATGCCTACTGCTGGGATACTTAATTAACCTAAACCCATTTCTTTCAGGGCCTCCATTTCATCTAAGCGACAAACGGTGAAGCACAATAACCAGAAAGAAGTATCGCCCCCCTCAAGGAGGCAAAGCCAGTGATGGCTGAACAATTCTACCTACTGTTGAACACATGCTTTCAGCTGCAGTTCAGACATCATTTCTCAGGACCACTTTAACCTTACCTCTAGGCTGGGTATCTGGGTGCGCTCTGTGAAATGTCCCCTTGACAGCTGTCCTGCGATATACCACATGTGTCCTTCCTTCCTCCTCCTCCTGCTTCCCCTTCTGCAGAGGTTCAATGAAATACTCGTCCTTGTCCGTGCGAATCATGCCAGCCTGAAGTGACAGGGCAAAGATTGAACATTTCAAATTACTGCCCATGCTGCAGACATTTTGAATAAATCTTTACAATATGCGTAAGCACACTTTAGCCTTCTCCAGGGAGCAGTTAGGATGCAGAGAGTAAGCAAGATGAATTCCTTATTAGAGCAACATCAGTGTCTGTGCTTGACAAGGAAGGGCAATAGTAAAGCATTAGACTAAAGGGATTTCTTCTGGAATCTAATTAACAAGAGCCAGGATTAAGCTATAGGAGGAAAGGGAGTCATGATCAGAACACCACTACAATTGAAGAATGTGTAATAGCCATTTGCATAAAGTTATAGCAGTAAAGTGCATTAAAATGGCATCTGTGGGGGTAGTAACACACACAGGCTTTGAAAGAGAAAACTCTTGAAAGAAATTCTGCACTGGTTGCCTTCACACTAACCTGAAGTTGTGCTAGTGGCAAGTGGTCTACCAGTAAATAGCAAACCCACTGCAGTTACATTGGGTGGAGGCATCTTGGCTGCAATCCAGGGAGGGGGAAGAGGAAGAGGAAAAGGAAGAAGAAGAGGATTGGGCCGACAGCAGTTACAGATGAGGTGGATGGAACCTTATCTTCCATTTTCTGCACCATTTCATTTCTCTGTGTACCCACAGGAGCGAAAACACAACAACAGAGAGAGTTTCTAGAGAAGCCATGTTTTTGTAATGCTGCTCTAGCACTCACTTCTGTGAAGGGCCAGGCTGGCGATAGATCATCCAGAAAAAGGTCTATCTATCTGCTCCATAAGAGTTTAATCTAGAATGATTACAAATGCAAGGCTAAGAAAATGTTTGGGTTTTTTTCACCATGTTAACCCTACCTTTCACTTGATTAAGCATGATGGACCCCTGTTTTTTAAAAACCATTAATACAAAGTCAGGCACTTCTGAACCATATTGGAACCAGCATGCCTGGATTCAGGACACTTAAACTTTCCAGGATAAACTTTGCCACATTTCAGAGCCTTTGCTCCCCATGTGGGCAAGTAGAATGGAGGGAAGGAAGAAAGGTCAGCAACTGAATCTCTTTTTCTTTTCTTTTCAATTAGTGTGCACAGAAGGGGGAAATGGTTTCTGAAATGAAGCAGATGTGGCAGAAAGATTTAATTTCTTCCAACCTGCACACTGTGGTCCTACTCCCAGTTTGGACCCTTCACCTTAATAATAAAGGAAAACCAAGGAGTCAACTGTATTCTACATACATAATGCAACTCTAATTAGATTGAAAATTATTGCTGGGTCAGAGACTAAATTCTATGACTGAGTTTATGAGAAAGGACTTTAGTTCAGTTCTGGTGTTAGAAATCATATCAAGCTGAGCACAAGCTCACAAGAACTCTGCTAAAAACAGAAGTGTCGCATTGCAACATCAGAAACTTGACCAAGTACCCTGAGATTTGGTATCATGGAAATTTAATTAATTTTATTCAGTTGATTCAAGTTAGGCATTGCCCGACTCTGAACCAACCCTGGGCTGTATACATTAACCACAGAAGAGAAGGTAATATACAATAATTATAAAAGAAGTAAGAAGAAAGTGAAAAAACAAGAACCAATGGCAAATCTGGCTAACCACACCTTTACCCTCAAACAATCCGACAGAGGCTTGGGAAAACAGCTGGGTCTTCAGTGCTTTCTGGAATGCCATTAGAATGGGAACCACCTAGATATCAGGGGGAACCTCATTCCAGAGGGCAAGCACCATGACAGAGGAGGCGCATGTCCTCAGTCCTCATAGATGACACTGTCTAACTGAGGGGACCTGGAGTGCGCCAGCCCTGTTGGATCGAAATGTATTCTGGGAAGGAAGATACGTTGCACTGGTACAGAGTAATAATGCTAGGGTGGTGCCAGGATTCCAGAGATGTACGGCTATTTCCCCATTTCGCTCAGTGTATAATTTCTATCTTCTAAATCACTTTGGGTGCAAAAAAAGAGTATTTGCATGCTGTCTCTTGACACATCTAATCATGCAGCTATACTGTGTTCTAGGGCTGTCTGGGATGAATGTTTCCTTCTGTCAGCCTCCCCCCACCCCCTTTTTTTTTTTTGCTACAAAAAGAGTTGATACCAAGCTAGCACAGCTACTTTACTTCCATTATGGTACCGATCAACATAAAGGTAACTGAACTTTAAAACTCTGTCATGTAACTTCTTACTCTAATTTAGATCTCACACTGAACACAGGAAAACAGAAAACTGAACAAAACAGATCAGAATGATTTACAAGCAGTAAACTGAGAAAGCAGATTAGATTTTCCCCCCAGTACTCAGGCAAGGTAATATCAACCTGCAATTTAATTTGGTTTCATTTTTCATACCTGGAGGGGGACAAATTTGCAAATCTGTCCATAAAGTTCAGATACAATCTGAGAAGAATTTCAGTGTTCACCCAAAAGCAAGCAAATCTTTTCCTTTAAATCCTAGCCAGGAGATAATTCAGAACATATCATTCCTTGTTCTTCAAATGGCTCCTCACTCTCCTAAGTGTTTCTTTTGGCACTTTGTGATGTTTTCCCATATGTAAGGAGGCCGCTGATACAAAAGGAGACCATGAATCATTCATAGTCACGCCCTTTTACATCACATTTACGTTAATGTGGGTGTTATGTTTATTATAGGGATTTATGGGAGAATGTATAAGCGTCTTCTAAAGAAAAAGAACAGGACCAAACTAGGAGGTCTACCTGTGTGAAAGCGGGTAATATGAAGGAGCAGTGCCAAGGGCAAGAGGAAATGGGAAGACAGCTGTTGGCAAGCCAACCAATGCAAAGCTTTGACTGCTAGCCTTGATGCATTAAGTAGGAGGATCTCAGCGTGGGGAGGCCAGGAGCAGAGAAGACAGGGATGTTTGGAATGAGACGGCTAAACGGCCAGGGCCTATGACCACAGCCCTCGGCTCCTACATAGCTGGGATTTTCTGTTGGCTTAATGTCGGAACAGAGCTGCGATCTGGGCATTGCTTCTGTTCATGTAGCTTAAAGTTGCATTAGTGCCAGAAGATTCCATTGATTCATTTTCCTATTTAATGGCCACTGCAAAAAAACCAAAACAAAACAAATTGGGCTTTTTTTGAAGATGACACACTGCACATGCAATTTTGTCATCCATCAGGCAAATGTGCAGGAAAAGCTAGACAGTACCATACCTTCCATCTTGTTGCACAGCAATATTTTTGATGCAGAAAAATGCACCTGGTGGAACAACCAGAGAATGACAAAACAGGTGAATTGCAGAATTCCTTTCTTTGTTCTTCTATATTTATCATAGCGCTGTTAGCACAAGAAATAATGTCCTTACTAAATTGGTTGTTTATTCGTTTAGTCGCTTCCGACTCTTCGTGACTTCATGGACCAGCCCACGCCAGAGCTTCCTGTCGGTCGTCGACAACCCCAGCTCCCCCAGGGACAAGTCCGTCACCTCTAGAATATCATCCATCCATCTTGCCCTTGGTCGGCCCCTCTTCCTTTTGCCTTCCACTCTCCCTAGCATCAGCATCTTCTCCAGGGTGTCCTGTCTTCTCATGATGTGGCCAAAGTATTTCAGTTTTGCCTTTAATATCATTCTCTCAAGTGAGCAGTCTGGCTTTATTTCCTGGAGGATGGACTGGTTTGACCTTCTTGCAGTCCAAGGCACTCTCAGAATTTTCCTCCAACACCACAGTTCAAAAGCATCGATCTTCCTTCTCTCAGCCTTCCTTATGGTCCAGCTCTCGCAGCCATATGTTACTACAGGGAACACCATTGCTTTAACTATGCGGACCTTTGTTGTCAGTGTGATGTCTCTGCTCTTAACTATTTTATCGAGATTTGTCATTGCTCTTCTCCCAAGGATTAAGCGTCTTCTGATTTCCTGACTGCAGTCAGCATCTGCAGTAATCTTTGCACCTAGGAATACAAAGTCTTTCACTGCTTCTACATTTTCTCCCTCTATTTCCCAGTTAGCAATCAAGCTGGTTGCCATAATCTTGGTTTTTTTGAGGTTTAGCTGCAAGCCAGCTTTTGCACTTTCTTCTTTCACCTTCATCATAAGGCTCCTCAGTTCCTCTTCGCTTTCAGCCATCAAAGTGGTATCATCTGCATATCTGAGATTGTTAATGTTTCTTCCAGAGATTTTAACTCCAGCCTTGGATTCCTCAAGCCCAGCTTGTCGCATGATGTGTTCTGCATACAAGTTGAATAGGTAGGGTGAGAGTATACAGCCCTGCCGTACTCCTTTCCCAATCTTAAACCAGTCCGTTGTTCCATGGTCTGTTCTTACTGTTGCTACTTGGTCGTTATACAGATTCTTCAGGAGGCATACAAGATGACTTGGTATCCCCATACCACTAAGAACTTGCCACAATTTGTTATGGTCCACACAGTCAAAGGCTTTAGAATAGTCAATAAAACAGAAATAGATGTTTTTCTGAAACTCCCTGGCTTTTTCCATTATCCAGCGGATATTGGCAATTTGGTCTCTAGTTCCTCTGCCTTTTCTAAACCCAGCTTGTACATCTGGCAATTCTCGCTCCATGAACTGCTGAAGTCTACCTTGCAGGATCTTGAGCATTACCTTACTGGCATGCGAAATGAGTGCCACTGTTCGATAGTTTGAACATTCTTTAGTGTTTCCTTTTTTTGGTATGGGGCTATAAATTGATTTTTTCCAATCTGATGGCCATTCTTGTGTTTTCCAAATTTGCCGGCATATAGCATGCATTACCTTGACAGCATCATCTTGTAAGATTTTGAACAGTTCAGCTGGGATGCCGTCATCTCCTGCTGCCTTCTTATTAGCAATGCTTCTTAAGGCCCACTCAACCTCACTCTTCAGGATGTCTGGCTCTAGCTCACTGACCACACTGTCAAAGCTATCCCCGATATTGTTATCCTTCCTATACAGGTCTTCTGTATATTCTTGCCACCTTTTCTTGATCTCTTCTGCTTCTGTTAGGTCCTTGCCATCTTTGTTTTTGATCATACCCATTTTGGCCTGGAATTTACCTCCAATGTTTCTAATTTTCTGGAAGAGGTCTCTTGTCCTTCCTATTCTATTGTCTTCTTCCACTTCCGCGCATTGCTTGTTTAAAAATAATTCCTTATCTCTTCTGGCTAACCTCTGGAATTTTGCATTTAATTGGGCATATCTCCCCCTATCGCTGTTGCCTTTTGCTTTCCTTCTTTCTTGGGCTACTTCTAGTGTCTCAGCAGACAGCCATTTTGCCTTCTTGGTTTTCTCTTTCTTTGGGATGTATTTTGTTGCCGCCTCCTGAACAATGCTGCGAACTTCTGTCCAGAGTTCTTCCGGGACCCTATCTACTAAGTCCAGTCCCTTAAATCGATTCTTCACCTCCACTGCATATTCCTTAGGAATATTAGTGAGCTCATATCTAGCTGATCTGTGGGTCTTCCCTAATCTCTTTAGTCTGATCCTAAATTGTGCAAGAAGAAGTTCGTGATCTGAACTACAGTCAGCTCCAGGTCTTGTTTTTACCGACTGTACAGATGTCCGCCACCTTTGGCTGCAAAGGATGTAGTCAATCTGATTTCGGTGTTGTCCATCTGGTGAAGTCCATGTATAAAGCCGTCTCTTAGGTTGTTGGAAGAGAGTGTTTGTTATGCAGAGTGAATTGTCTTGGCAAAATTCTATCAGCCTATGTCCTGCTTCGTTTTGTTCTCCCAGGCCATACTTACCTGTAATTCCAGGTGTCATTTGACTGCCCACCTTAGCATTCCAGTCTCCTGTGATGAAAATAACATCTCTTTTAGGTGTGTTGTCCAGTAGGTGCTTCGGATCCTCATAGAACTGCTCTACTTCAGCTTCTTCAGCATCTGTGGTTGGGGCGTATATTTGGATCACTGTGATGTTAGATGGCTTGCCCTGAATTCGAATTGAGATCATTCTATCGTTTTTTGGATTGTATCCAAGCACTGCTTTCGCCACTTTACTATTAATTATGAAGGCTACTCCATTTCTTCTGTGGTCCTCTTGTCCACAGTAGTAGATCTGGTGGTCATTTGATGTGAAGTGGCCCATTCCAGTCCATTTCAGTTCACTGACGCCTAAAATGTCTATCTTTAATCTTGACATCTCACCAATAACTACATCAAATTTGCCCTGGCTCATAGATCTTACATTCCAGGTTCCAATGGTGTGTTGATCCTTAGAACATCGGATTCGCCGTTCACCACCAGCACCGTCGGCCGCTAGCCGTCCTTTCGGCTTTGAGCTAGCTGCGTCATCACGTCTGGGGCTAGTTGAACTCATCCTCTGTTCCTCCCCAGTAGCATTTTGACCATCTTCCGACCTGGGGGTCTCATCTTCCGATGGTATACCGACATATCTCTGGTTGTACTGATCCATTTAGTTTTCACGGCAAGAATACTGGGGTGGGTTGCCATTACCTTCCCCAGGGATCACATTTAGTCTGACCTCTCTGTCATGACCTTCCCGTCTTGGGTGGCCCTTCACGGTTTAGCTCATGGCATCATTGAGGTGCTCAAGCTCCAGCACCACGACAAGGTAACGATCCTTTGCTGAAGCCTTACTAAATGCATAGGTTGAATATCACTCCTGCCCCTTATAACATTATAACAGTTTCTGTAGGGTGATTTCTAGACAAATAAAACAGAATGATGTTCATTCTGCTTTCAGTTCTAAAAAAGTAAAGCTTGTTAAAAGAATGAACAAGCTTGCTAGAACACTTATGGAATAATGCCCTGAGACTGCAATGAGCACTAAATCTTGGACTATTAAAGTTTCAGACAGGACTGGAGCTTGAATACCTACAGATATCAAAGGCAGTTTTCCTGGTTGATGTTTTGTCAACGACTGACAAAAACAAATTATCTACAATTGCAACATAACACCAACAGCATCTAGTTTTCACTTGCTACCTATGTCTCTGTCTCTAATGGCTAAATCTGAGCCAATTCAAAATAATTTGTCTTCCTCTTAAAGCACATGAGGGATTTTGTGCCTCATTAAAAATTTGGACAGAACTTGTACACGTAAGTATGTATATGTGCTGTAAACATTCCTTAAAAAAACAGTTATCAGTCCCAAAGAAAAGGTTCCTCTACCAAATCAGGATCCCAACTGCAATTTAAATAATTTTTACTGTAACATTTAAAATGGAAATGGAAAATTTTAGAAAAATCAAGCAATTTTTTTTCAGTTCTGTGAGTTTCAGTTGTGCTGAACTGGACATCATCATTTCAGTTCTTTGCACTTTCTGATCGTAGGCATCATTATAATTTTGTTTCTTTCAGGATTTATCTTAAAGTTTATCGTATTTATGATAATTTAGTTTGCTAATTCACTATCTACTTCCAAGAAAAGTGTACCAAAATTGTATTTATCAATCGGTTTGCTTCCTTTTAATTTACCTCAGTTAAAAAGGTGCAAGAAGCAAATTTAAGGGAAATAAACAGAAATAGGGAAAGTGGAGGCCACTTAGCTTGGAGGTAGCCAAAGATAATGTCTCTGTTTCTTTTCACTTCAAACAAGTCCTGCCTATTTGCATGCATGCTTCCAGTGAATCAAGGGCATCCTATGTCTTATAGTTTTTCTGAGGAATAATTGCTTGACCATGTCCTATTCAGACTATGAGGTGGCTAGACAGGGTTATTATCAAAAACAACTCTTTATAAAGACAGCTATTTACAATAATAAGTCCATGTGATTAATGAGGTAGGCTGATTCCAGTCAAGACCACCCAGGCAACAACGGGAGAACAGGCAACGTTGCAGGAGGATGCTGTAGCAGAACAGCAAGGCAGGATTCACTGACCAGAGCTGTGGAACTAGATGAGTCTAGGGCACGTGGCAAGACTGGAACTGGAGGCAAGAGTCCATGGTCCGAAACACCGCCTGAATTGGGCCGGCACGTGGAGGCTAGGCAAGACCGAACTGGAACCACAGGGCAAGGCTTGGGTCTAAAGTAGAGGCAAGGCTGGACTGAACTGGATATTTCAGGTGAGACTGGGTACTGGAAGCAAGACTGCACTGGGCTGGAGACTCAAGGCAAGGCTGAGAACTTGAAACAAGTCTGGACTGGAGATCCCGGGCTAGGGTGGGAGCTTGGTGCATGACTGGGCTGGACTGGAGATCCTGGACTAGGCTGAGAACCCAGAGCATGACAAGACTGGACTGGAGTTCCTGGACAAGACTGGATGCCTAGAGCACGACTAGACTGGACTGGAGATCCTGGACTAGGCTGAGAACCCAGAGCATGACAAGACTGGACTGGAGATCCTGAGCTAGGCAGAGAGCTAGGAACAAGGCTAGGAATGCACTTGGGACGTGGTGAATGGTGGTGGTGAGGTCTGGAACTGGATGCGAAGTTGAGATTGTTAGAATCGGCAAGATCCTCTATGGCAGCTTGTGCAGAGGGCAGGTCCTCAACAATAGGAAACACAGGCTCTGATTCCCCTCTGGCTACAGACGAGGTTTCCAACGCAGGTAAGGACTCTTTTGCTGGGGCTGTGAGCTAGAAGGATCGGTTGTCTCTGGCAGCTTGCTCTTTGCACATCTGCCTTTTATGCTGATCCTTCGCACACCTGTTTCCATCTGCAGCCAATTGGGCTGTCTTCTCCTTCGCATGCTTTTCTGCACGTCTTTCCTGCGTGTCTTTCCTGCGCTCTGACTGGTGGATTCAACACCTTCTGGGAAGACTGGCCAATCAGCGTCTGTAACTTCTCCCACACTGCTGAGTCACTTCTGGGTTTTGCTTTCCTGCTTTCTGCCTGGTAAGTTTCTGTTTCCCCTTCTGACTCAGAATGTTTTTTTCTGAGTCAGAAGCTGGCTGAAACCTCACAGACCAAACAATTTGTATTATTAGGTGATCATTCCTCAGGAGGAGGAAGAGAAAGACACAGAGATCCCGCTCCATGGGCTTTTTTAACTGAGACTCAGGAGCCATCTCTTGCACAGTAAGGTAATTTCCCTACTTCCCTAAGAATTTTTACAGCAAATATTTTATTTGCTGGAAAAAAGTGGTAGAAAAGAACAGGCTTTTTTGGAGTTAAAAAAAAGATCCTAAATGAGAAGGCTAGGATTCATCCAAGCATTTTTAAGAAGTATTTAGCATTAGCAGATTCTTACTGATAAACACCACATTTTCCAGCTCAGTTATTCCATCTAGTTCATATATTTGAATTCATGAGTCTTTGTTCCCATGAATATTCCTTGTTTGTTTGTTTAATTGATGTCCTGCCTATACTTCAAGAGCTCAAAGCATACAACATTGCACTGTCTCCTCCAATTTTTCTCCAAGACAACAACCCAGCGAGGTTTTTTTTGCTGAGAGAGTTGACTAGCTGAGTCGGCCAATGAGTTTCTATGGCTGAAAGTCTTCCAAGTGCCAGACCAGCACCCTAATCACCCACCAGGCAAGCTCTTAATTAAGGAATTGCATAGACACACAACTTGACAGGAAAGCCATAAGAAATCTTCAAGTATATTAGCTCATTTATCTCAGTAATCTCTGCTGGCCTTTTTAAGTTACCTGGGGGCATGAATGGTTTCAGTTCATATTATTTAGATTCACAGAGGTTTATCTTTGTGAAATGATGATTGAAGGAAATGGAACAAGTAATATTCCTGAGGAAACTAAATTGGATTTACCCAATCTGATGCCCTGAAAATGTGTTAGGGTTGCACTCTTAGAATTCCCAGCCAAAACATCTCAAGCGCACCAGATTGGTAGAGGCTCCTCACTATTAACAACTCTTACCATTCACCCCTGACTTACATTAACTCTCTTTGGTGTTGGGCGGCAGGACTGATTGCTGACACCCATTGTCTTTTAAGTTTCAAAGTGCTCTAAAAGTTTTAGAGTTCCACTAATCAAATCTATAAATATAGTCCCCTAAAAGAAACTACTGTTGATGTTAGCTCAAGGTAAGCACATCTCCCCATTTTCTGTCCAGACAAATTCCCTCTCTTGACTAACATAATCCCATCTTTCCACTACCCGTCTCTCCTAAAACAGAATCAGGGTTGCAATTAATCACATTAAAGAAGAGGACACAACTGACACCCCCTCCCCCCACTCCCTGGTCATTTTGAATATCTTCAGTGGTTTTCCTTAAAAGTTTTAATTTGCCAGTGTATTTGGAATTGACAGCAATCTCCAGGTTTTACAGCTTGAGGTCCTATCACTAATTAAATGTCTCCTCTGGCTGAACACTCAGCAAGTGCCTTAATTGTATCCTTATTAACATTCACATCACAGCTTCATGTTCTAGACTCATAATAAAGTCAGCTTGCTCAGCTTCTACAGCTGCTTCTCAAAGCTCTGGAGTTCAGATCCATCCTGTAGCCTCAGCTTTAACTGACATTCATTTTCTCCTCATTAGTATAAGCGAATATACATTGCTTTTCACCTTAGAGAGTTTTATTGCTGCCTTTTTACAACTAGCAGCACAGCAAGTAAATATAGCTAATTTCACTTTAATTTTAAGTTGGGGGGGATCTATTTTGGAGAGTATTATTGGAGGGAAAAAAAACTATTTTGTTGGAGATGCAGTCCCAGAAGCATTGACTCTTTGGACATTTTATCATACTGACCACTAGAAGCCAATTGGTCCTCTCTTTATCACTGTGCTGCTGTCCCCTGATGGGAAGACTGGTGGTTAGGCACTTCTCTTCAACCTACTTCACACAGGAAAAAAATTCCCATCACGAGGATAGAAAAGTGAGGTGCATCCTTTCCAACAGATTGTGTAACTTCCTTCATAAATGTTACATAACTTTTTCAACTTGTCTTTTTGGTCCTTTCACTTTTTAATCCCACTTTTTAATGGGTTTATTTGTACTCACAGATATATACTCTGCTTAATACATTGATTTTGTTCCCTCACTCTCTCAGCCCATCCTGCCTCACAGGTTGGCTTTTGGGAGGAAGAAGTGGAGGAAGGATCGCTATGTACAGTATATGGCTTTGGAGGAAAGATGGGGTAGAAATCAAACAACTAACAAATTGGAGAATTCTGACCAAAATTGTCTCCAGGGTCTAAGGAAGACATCGTTTGATTTCCCATCACATCCAACTGAGCATTGCTTTGGGCCACTGTGAAACCAGAAAACAGCAGCTGTCTTGAAAAGGGATTAAAAATCATTGCTGTTGAAATTAGCACACTTGCAGAGCTAGAAGGCCCATTCAAGATAAATTTGCTGGGAATGTTTTGAAGTATTAGGTCTGAACAAGTTTCAGCACAGAAGAGAGATGGCAGGCAGTATAAATTGCAGATATTATAAAAGTGAAAGTTCCAGGAAGCCAATTAAATGTGAATTGTGGCATTTGTAGTTTGGACCAAAAAGATACCATACTTATTAAGAGATTTCCCTAGCCCATCCCCCAAAAAGCTGTTTTCAGACTGACATGTACTAGAATTCTGTATTTTTCAAGTGAAAATGTTATTGATTGATTATGTCGGATAATTTGAGCCTCTCTTTTATTCGTAATCACTGTCATTTGGACTGTGGGAGTTTATGGTTTTATTAGTATTTATCAAATTTATATATCTATCTTTGTCTCTGCTCACCCAACTAGATCTAGCAGGAAGGATCATGCTCTGGGTCCCTTCTATCAAACCATCATCTTGTTGGACCCGGAGTCATGCCTTCTGAATGGCAGCATCTACCTTATGGAACAGCATCCCGCTGGAGATCCAGATGGCCCCAACTCTATTAGCCTTCCTTGAGGCACTGAAGACCTGGCTATGTCCCCAGGCATTTGTGTTGGGAGGTTAGGTGAGCTGTGCTGTTGTTGATGTGTTTCTCTATGAATGGAGTTGTTGTTTCATCCTTGGGCACCCAGGGTTGTATGCCGTGTTTTTTGCATTTCAATCCTTGTACACCACCCAGAGTCACCATTATGGGATGGGCGGCCATATTAATTTTTAAATGGGGGTTAGTAACCCCCATTTAAAAATAAATTTGTAAACTTGGCCTTGCTGTCTACTTTTACGTGGACTACCAATAGGACAGGACTTACTGTCTGCTATACCTCAGATTCAAGCTTCTTGTTCCTACAGCTCACAGTTCCTGTCACTATCCAGAAAAATGGCATCACTGCCAGCTACAGGTTAGATATACAGTATGTGCCTTGGGTAATAAACAAGATGTAAGGGCAACCTTCATTGGCTAAGTTAAAGATGCCAGATAACAATCATTTCTGAAAATAACAGTGTCTTCCTGTATTCCATTCTCATAACGGAAACCATCAGAAGTTGGAATTTGGAAAATAGTGATTAAAGTATAATGGGTATAACTGAAACAATCACCATGCTACCTGTAAACCTTCAATCCGTCTTCCCATGGAGTTGGCTTTAATTATATCTGCGTTGTATACAGTTAGGTTTCTAAATCACTTAAGATACAATCTTCTATATGACCACTCAGAAAAAAAGTTCCATTGAATTCCTAAGGACATGCTCTCCAGAAAACTGGTATAGAATTGTAGCCCTTAATATCTGGTAAGCCTGCATCCCACATAGGGCAATACATTATACCTTAGTTGTGCCCTGGAATAACTTAGAGGCACAAATTTGCATGCAGTGCCTCTTTCATGCCCTTGGTAATAGCAACCGCATTATCCCCACTCCCCATGTCTTGAGCAGGATGGACTATAAAAGAGCTTTTCTCATGATTGCTTGAATGCAAGTTGAATCTCCTGCATGAGTGGGAACCTTGAAAAATGATGCCATGTAGATCAGGGGTCCCCAAGATTTTCAGCTCATCAATCCCTTCATGAAGTTTCAGATTGTTCATCAACCCCCAAACATTTATTATATGAAAATAATTTAATAATTACTACTTTAACTAATAGTGCTATGAATAACAACAGCAGCAGCAACAATAACGCTGACCCCTTGGATAGTTCCATCGACCGCTGGGGGTCCATATGACCATTTTGGGGAGACCTGGTGTAGAGACTTCTAGTCACATTCAATATGGGAAGATAGGAAGTTTTAAGCTTAAGCTATGTGCTTTCTTTATATCATTTAAAGTTCTGTAAACGCTCTTCCAAGCTTTTAAAGCAAATGTTTACATTTGCAGAGTGCCTTTAGGACTGAGAAATAAAATGTTACATATTATAAACTTATCTCCCAGAGTAACATTACATTGATGTATTGGTCTGTTTTCCACAATAAGTAGGGGACAATCCTGAGCAAATTAAGTGAAATGATTTATGCTGGGCTATGTCTTTGGCCTTTAGGAAAATGTACTCTTAGCAATAGAGGTTTGACAGGAGAGCCCAGTAGCTTGTAATCCAAACCTTAGCATTCTCTGCAGCACAAGTCTCATGGATCAGTCAGCAATCATTCACAGTCAGCATGTTAAAGGACTAGGTTTTCCAAATGTATGTGGGCCACAAAACTCCTTGGCACTCAGTTTGGAATCTGCTTATTCTGTGCTGAAAGTCTCTAAACTGCATTGTGGAAACCCAAATCTTGCCATCATAATAAACTATAGAAATCGAGGATAACATCCAGAGATGTGCAAATGTACCCAATGGCAAAATCTTTCACTGCCAACATCAGATCACATCCCCACAAATCAAAGAGGTAATTCCAGAGAGATCTAGGTGTGTAATTTATATAATTGCCCTATATAATCTATATAAATGCCCTACATGGCATGGGACCAGGTTATTTGAGGGACTGCCTCTCCCCAATTACATTTGCCTATCCTACCAGATCCAGCAGAGAGGGTATGCTGTTAGGGAGCTTCACGTGGTGGGTCCTAGGTGGTGGGCCTTTTTTGCCCCCACTTTATGAAACATTCTTCCTCCCAAAGCGAGACTGGCTTCATCCCGTTTAACTTTGCGGAAGTCCCTCAAGACCTGGTTGGATCGTTAGACCTGGGGAGCCAGGGGACTGCTGAAATATTGAGATGGCTCCAGTGTAATTAACACCTGCTCTCCCTTAATATTTTTTAGTTTTTAGTTTTGTGCCTTTTATAATTTTAAAGGTTTTAATAATATTAATACTTGTTTGTATATATTGTTTTTAGCTTTGATGTACACCACCCAGAGTCACTTGTTTGTGAGATGGGCGGCGATATAAATATGATGAATAAATAAATAAATAGTACAACAATTCTTCCCCACAAGAGCCTTGGATTGTAGGTTCCTCCTACAAATTACTGTTACAATTACTGTTACAATAGTTAGAAAATCTATGGGATAAATTTGTGGTTGCTATACCGCTATGGATGAATGCTGACAACCAACTGGGAAAATCCTGAGTAAGGGGGAGAGATGCGTGTCTTCCACATGTTGCCTTTAGGGGTGCAATATGCAATGGATTATCCCCAGCTCACAGGTGTAGGTTATTTTATAACAGTTTGAGTTGCACTGAAAATTTATAGTTTCCGTCAATATGGATTAATTGTGTGTGGACTATAGATTGACAAGGCTAATGGAAGGAATTTTAAAAGCTATTCTATACCAATACTCCATAACTTGATTATTGGTAAAGCCACCCAATTTTTTTTCAAACATGTTCCAATGCCATCCCAAACATGTTTGGGGAGTGAAAAAGATCCTTCCAAAAGAGAAGGGGGGTGGGGGGAAATAGGGTATGCTCTTCCATCTCCAAGATATAGCAAATCCTGAGCACAGAAAGGCTTTTGTAGCAAAACCCAAGGATCTTGTGGTATCTTAAAGGCCAGAAGGTTTCTCATGTCCTAAGCTTATCCTTTAATAAATGTGTCATTCCTCAAGGAGCTAGTAGCTCTTTTGCATGGTCTTTATGTTATGATATGGAAAAATACCAACAATTTTACATTAGACAGCCGGTTTGGTATAGAGGTTAAAGGCACCAGGCCAGAAACCAGAAAACTGTGAGTTCTAGTCCTGCCAGCTGGGGAAAAAGGCATTCTGAAAACAGTTGCCAAGAAAAGTGTAGGGGCTTGTGTAGGCAATTGGCAGGCTTCACGACTCACTTGAAGGCACACACAAAAAAAAGCAAAACCCTTTACATTAAAAATAAGATATCACATATCTGTATATTGTTTTAGTAATGGTATGTGCATTACATGATCTTTGAGTTCCACATCATACATTCATACAGGCATGCACGTAGCATACATGTTCATCTTATCTTGGCCCAATGCTTCTATTGCTCCCCACACCAGCCTTAAGCCTAAGACTGTCCACAGGCTGCTACTACAACTCTTGTTGCGTCATTCAGTTTAGGATTAGAAGAGGGCAACCATATAACCTAGACCTAGACCTGGTCCTGAGCTTGGTAGCATTACCCTTTTGATGATACTAGCTTCACAGCCAGTATTTTTCAGTCAGGGGCTGAGATGAAGTAACTCACATGGAAGCTCCCGTGGGTTCAGGTGAGCAGGTCAGAACTAGGTTCTCTGTTGAGCAACAGGAAGTTTCACCACTGAGCACAGGGTCCTTAGCAGAGCTGTGGGATAAGATTTCTGAACACATTGGCTTTGTCATCTTAATTCTGTCAATGGTGCCACAACAGTGTACTCATGCTATCAGCACCTTTGATCCACAATTTAGTAAGTTCAACAGATGGAAACTAATAGGAACCCCCAAAACAGAATTCTCAAGCTTGCCCCACAATTCTGAAACCTGCAGCCAGACCGAATAGGATTTATCCTCCTGAAAGTGAATAGCTAACAGTAAAAGTGAACTGTAATGTATTGCACCAACAAAATGTGAATTAATTTTGTGTTAATATCTTCAATAAATCTGATGCATATTTATTTTATTTTTATTTCATTAGAATAAAATAGCCCATAACATCATACGGATTGTTTTTAGATTAATATTATCAGTATGTTTAATGTGTAAACCATATCATCATGGCATTTTCATTATGATTACAGTATAGCACTTTCTGAAATGCCATTGGCATTTGGCTTATAAAGAAAAATTAAATACCAGTCTTTGCCCAGGAAGAGAAGTGTGAAATAAGGAACCTTGGCAAGAGTGTAACCTGGCAGCTCACAAGCATAGGCAGGTACTGACTGTTAAAGTGAAAAAGAGCTGTTAAAGAACACTTAGGAATGAAAATGATAAATGTATATGCAAAGAACCTCAGCTTGCTTATTGCAGCCACAAGATGGGCATAATAAGTGACATTAAAAAAAAACCAATATTCTCAATCTTAATTCCATCCCATATCTTGGAAAATCAACAGAGGAAGAAAGAAAAGAAAATCACCCTCACAAGTATGTTTTGATTAAGATCCAAAGAAAGTGAATTCATCCAATTGGAGTTTAAGCAGTTTCTGCAAAACTGGGGAGAAAGCTAGTTGAAGCACAGATAAACTTTCTCCTTATCAGCATCAGAATGCAAAGGTACAATTTGTAAAATAATAGGATTCACAAATAAAGGCTGATTTAATTCTCAGTTTCTATAATGCAAGTTTTGAAGAACATCAATGCGTGATAACAACTACTCAAATGAGAAAAACTGATTGATAGGTTGGAACTACAGCTCTCAAACTTCCCAGCCGGCATGGCCATGTTTGGGAGGACAGTATAAAAGAGAAGTTAGAATAAGATTTCAAGATCATTTGTTCAAGGTGAAATTAGTGAAAAATTTGCATATAGATGTGTCCTCACAGTCTGGTAACACATTTTTTAACCACCTATAATAGAAAAACTATATTGTAACCAAGTTCTTACATATGAAAGAGATTATTTATTAGTTAGCTAGTTACTTAGTTAGCTACTTATTTCATAGCATTTGTATATCACCACAATCACAATATTCTAGATGTGCAGAAAAGGGAAAATACAAACCAAAGCAAGCAAGAAACAAAAACACAATATTCCAACCCCCAATAAAATAGCCATGATCACAAGACTGAACTAATGGTGGTCCATAATCACATTATGGCCCAAAGGGGCATTGAAATAAAATGGTCTTCAGGACAGTCCAGAATGAAATGATGGTTGGCCCCAAGTGTTCTTCTGGGGGCAGCAAGTTCCACACAGAATGCCTGCTGCCTAGCTCACATCCTCTGCATCTCATACCAGGACTCTCAGTGGGACTTCTCTAAATGTTGAGGTCAAATGGGTAGAATTATACTTGGCAAGGCTGACTTTGATAAATGGCAAATATCTATGCCCTTGCTGATTTCATGAGGCGTGACATAATCCTAAAATGTAAAATATTGCCATAGTGATATGAAGTCACTGTACTGATACCAAGGGATTGCATAAATATAGTGGAAGATGAGAAAGTAAGTACACCTCTATTAGACATCTTATAATTAAATTTAAAGGGCTAGACAACAATCCTAAATATTACCTACAAGTACACTCCAATGATTTCTGCAATGTTAACTTTTGTCTGCTTACATTCAGTTTGTAGAGTATGTTGTCAGAAACTTAACTACAACCTTTACCTTTTATTTTAAAAACATGAATACTCTTTCAAGGACATGCGATCACTTAAACAGTTAGTGTGGGGGCCCACAATTATTCCATTTTCTGAATTCCTCTGTAAACAATTACAAAAGCTTTGTTATCTCTTGCATGATTTGCCAGAGTAAGCTATATTAGTGAATTGTCTTCCTGTTCCAACATATGATGTCATCACTATCACTCTCCCATCTTCCAGGAAATGGGGTACAGCTTAAAAGGTGTGGATTGGAAGTACAAAGAGGCTTAAAAATCACTAGGAGCTGTCCTTAGTGCTGCAACCACTGATCTTTCTTACCAGCTTCATCATCTTCCTGCTCTGCCTTCTTCACTGTTATGGCTTACACGCCGTGTTTCTCAACCTTGGCAATTCTAAGATGTGGGGACCTGGGAATGTGCTGGCTGGGGAATTCTGAAGTCCACACATCTTAAAGTTGCTAAGATTGAGAAACATTGCTCATAAGTACCCTCTGAAAACAGATCAGCACATTGGCCGAGTAACTGCCCCTCTTAGGGATGTGGGTATAAATATGAGAAATGGGAAAGGTTATATTTCAGTTTTTAGTTCAAAGAACTATGGAAGTCTGAAAAAATTGATTCTGCTTGCATATTATCAAAGCTTATCTTTGATTCTGTTGGGTTACAGTGTGGTCTATGCTCTTTCCTTCCAAATGCATACACACGAACACATAGTTGGGGGGGGAGTGCCTCATGGAATCTAAATAATTTGAGGGAAGAAAGTAGAGCTATGCTTCTTAGCCTGTTTTGTCTATCACTTTAATGCCCATTCTTATCTTGGAAAAAAGATCAAAAGAGAATCAGGTAGGCCTCTAGAATGGATGATTCTTAGTACATATTTATCTCCCACCTTTCAACCCAGAAAGGATTCAAGATGACTAACACATCCCCCCCTTTTTTTTTTTGAGTAAAAATTTTTATTGTATTTGAAAGAAATATAAAAACTACAGAAAAACAAAAAATTACAAACAGAAAAAGTAACTTCTTGAAAGATTCCATCAATGCTGCCTCCATAAAATTCTGCAAATTACTTGGGAAGATAGGCAGACTATTGTTAGCATATTGGAAGAAGTGAAGACCACCTGCATTGAGACAATGATCATCCAACATCAACTTCTGGACTGGCCATGTTGTTCGAATGCCTGATCATCATCTTCCAAAGCAGCTACTTTACTCCCAACTTAAGAACGGAAAACGGAATATTGGTGGACAGCAAAAGAGATTCAAAGACGTTCTCAAAGCTAATTTTAAAAAGTTTAATATCAGCACTGAGAACTGGGATGTGCTAACTCATGAGCATTTAAACTGAAGATCAGCCCTTATTAAAGGCACTATGGACTTTGAAGAAGCAAGAGTACAGGGTGAAAGGGAGAAGCGAGCTAAGAGGAAGGCACGTCAAGCAAATCCTTATCATAACCATCTTCCACCTGAAAATTTATGCCCTCATTGTGGGAGGTTGTGCAGATCCAGAATTGGCCTTTACCACCACTTACGGATCCACCATTAAGATTTTAATCCTGGAAGACAATCTTACTCAGGTATGAGCGATCACCAACGAATGCACTTTTGAAATGACTCTGCTCAACTGTTTACTACAGTCACCAAGATCGTAGGACAACCCTCCCCAATAAGATACATGGGGACTACAATATCAGTCAGCAGGCAGGAAGCTCTTATAGACCAATGAAAAGTGAATATGTGCATTTGCCTTCTCTAATGATGCCACCCCTCCACTCTATGATATACCTGGGAAAGAAGAACAGGGGGACCATCATCTTTAAAGATTGGGTATGGCATTGGACTAAGCCAAAAGACAGCAACCTGTATCCCTTCAGTTGTTGGATTCCAACTCCAATCAGCCCCAGCCACCTAGATCCATGATTGAGCATGCCCAGTGGGCACAGTGGGGTGTCAAACAGAAAACAAAGGGTGGAATAGTAAGGAAGTAACTTGAAAACAGGATTATTCTTTATTTCAATGCCTCATTGCAGTTTTTTATGGTTCTTTACTGCCTGGTTTCTTCCAAAGCAGGATCTCTTCATAGGATCTAATACTGTAGCTTAGGACAAGACCATTTTTAATTTAATTTTTTTAATGAAGGGATTTACTTTGTTAGATTGTTCTTTCTGCATACCATCTGTGCTATGGCAACAGTAATGAGAAGTTTTTGACACTTCAGGCAGAATGAACAAAACACAGAGGCAAGTCCCAGCAGATTCTGGATATCAGAAGCAAGAAAAAAAATAGGAGAACAAGGGGGAAAAAAATCTAAAGACAGTGGAAAGCACACTTTACTTGCACTCTTCTTTGACCAATCTGTGTATAAACCACATTGAGCTCAACAGAATTTACTTTTTAGCAGACATGCACAGGTATCCATGATACATACATGTTCATAAAATATACTTTAGCAACTCAGTTTAAGACTGAGTTGTTGCACTAAAATGTCATACTAATCTTGGTTAATTTTAATCTTGGGTAGCCCTTCCATGGCTTAGTGAATTTATGAATATTGTTTCTTTGGTTAGTTTATTATTCTACCTATTCCGCAACCTCAGCAAATGGATTAACTCAGCAAGTAGGCCAGGCATGCTGTGTCAATGCAACCAGAACACTTTAGATATGGTGCCAAAAGTATATGTAAAAAGGTGCTTTCCTGTCTGTAACTTTCTTCTGGATCTCTTAACAGCACTGTCTGCCTAGTACAAGGGCCAGCATATTTATTTGACTAATTCAGCTATTTAGTTCATTTGTTTAGTTTTCCTTTTTGGTTCAACCCACTTTTTCTTAGTGACCCAATTTTTTGAGTGCAGTTGTCACCATGCCACACAGAACTGAATACAGTCTTAGTCCTTGGAATGACCCCAAATGATTACCTGCTCCTGGTCAAAAAGAAACTGCACTGGAGCAAAGCTACAAAGTCACTGTAACAGTAATACTCGAATAATGAAAGAGCTAAACTTAAACCAATGGCTCAGAAAAGAACATAAAAATCTCATCTAAAAAAAAAAGGGTAACAGGTTGCTTCACAGATGATACAGATATAGATACAGATATAGAGATATAGAGATATAGATAGATACTGTATATAGAAATATACATACACGTACATACAGTACATACATACATATTTACATTGAAGCTAAAAAATATCCAGCAGGATAAAGACTAAAGGCAAATTACGTAAGTTTCATAAATGTGTATATTTACAAATCACATAAATACACATTTATGTTTATAGATGGCAACAATACATATAACTTAGTATACATTCAAATTAATAGTCACTGTTGGGTTTTTTTCCTCCTCAAACCATCTATAATCTTTTTATAAGATCTTGATTCAATCTTGACCTTTTTTTTTTTTTTGCAGTTCCCATCTTTATATTCCTAGTGGAACAGGGAAATAAAATGAAATAAACTCTTATGATTGAAGGTCAACACTGAGAGCTGCATCTAAGGAGTAATTTCTTTATTGGGAGAAGGTTTGTAGTATCATTCTGAAAAGTGAGGCAGACTGATTCAGAAATAAGAAACCCATACCTGTGTCATAAAAACATGAAGACAACTATTGATAACAAATTGTTGAAAATTTTATGAAACACCAGGGGAAAAAAACACATTTAAAAAGTAAGTTTAAAAGAAGTCTGCCAGCACTCTTCCTAAACCTCAGAATGTGGCAGAGTTAATATTTGCTGGCAATAACAAAGCTATTGCAAGCACTACAAAAATGTGAGTCTTTTGCAAGGGCATGATTCAAGCAATCGCAAAGGGCTGCAAATACTTGAAAAATGCCCACCTTGGCACTTCCCATAGCCTCTGCCAGCACTTTCCCCAGCAATTCACCTGCAGCAAAGAGGATGACAAGAAAGGCAACAAAGGCAGGATCAGACTGTACCAGTGTAGATTCCTACTAGTGATGAAGCTCGGACTACAACTCCCAGCATTCCTGGTGAAGAAAAGGCTACCAGGAATGCTGGAATGGCTATGAGTTGCGGGCCTATCTTGATTGATATGATATCACTACAATTTGTGCCACCATTTCTGTTGCCTTCTTGGGACGGGAGGAAAATTATTTGTCCCTTTCATGGAAAAGGAAATGGGCAGCAGTAGCAGCAGAGACAGTACAAGCTGCCATGGAGTTGAGTCTCGGCAGACACTTAGTATGTAACCAGCTTGGTCTGGACTCTGAAGCTATGAAGCTTACTACTGAGCCTAGTAAGGACTTGAAAGGGAATTCTTGGGCTATAGGCTAAACTATGAAAAGAGTACACAATGGCAAGCTACTTCTGTATTACTGTCACAAAAACTATATAGATACACAATCAATGAAATCACCAGGAGTCACGCTCAAATTGTCCAGAACTTTACCTTGTTAAGCCATGGCTGCAGCAATTGAAGGAAGCAAACAGAAGTGTTTCCAGGAACCAGAGCTCTGGCAGCTGTTTAAACCAGATGTTTGCAGCCCAATTCAGTCTCATGCAACACCTTCACTTTTTACAGATTTAATAGCAGCTAGAAACACCAGAATCACATACTGTGTCGGAGTTAAAAATTCTTGCACAGCAGATAAAGCCCATGAAGCGTGAATTTTCTGAAAATAAAAGGATCCCTGCATGTTGTGGAACTAGAAAGGAAACCATCAGGAAACTGACAATTAAAAAGACAGAGAACAGTGTAACAGACTTTTTTCCTAATTAAGTACAGTTACTATGGATTTACACATAACTCAGTAAGGAAAAAAACATGTTAGCAGTTAGCTTATCATCACTATTATGCCACTGAATTGTAAATACAGTTTTTGTTGTCAGCTTATCATCACTATTATACCACTGAATTGTAAATAAAGTTTATGTCGTCACTGTCTCAAACCTGCCATAGACACACTTGGGCAGGATAAAATTATTGTCCCATTCATTATCATTCATTTCTTACCTAGAAACTGAGATGACCCTACGTATGGCAGAAGGACCTAGCTATAGTAACTTATGTCCTTATCACCATCCAGTTAGACTACCGTAACACACCCTACTTAGGCCTGTATTTAAAAACTACTCAGAAACTACTGTTGTTCCAAAATGCAGTGGCCCCATACTTTCTGACTCCTGTCACTGGGAGCACATAACACTGGTTGTGCGACCCTGAATTGCCTGCCAATTGGTTTCCAGGTACAATTTAAGGTGTTGGTTTTACCTATAAAGTCTTTTATGGCTTGGTGCCTAGATATCTGCCAGCCGCCTATTCCTATCAGCACTGGCCTAACCAATTCCACCAAACACAGAGAAATTGCTACTGATCCCTCACAATTGGGAAGTCTGAGGGGCTGAAGTGAGGAGGCGCTGCTTTTTGGTGGCAGTGCCAATGTTTGAAGAGTCTTCTCCTGATTTTGTTAAGACATCTGTATTCTCTATTTTATTGTATGTAGTTTTTGTTTGGTGGGGTCATTTTATTGTTTATAATTTTATTCGGTTTTATACTTCATGTAAAACCTCCACAAATCTCTGCATTGTGGTGGGATAGAAATGTGGTTAATAAATGAATTATATTAAAGACTTAATTATCTGTTTTTCCTGGAGTGACCATAAAACAACACAAGGTGATTTATAAGCAATGATTTTGAATCCTGTGGACCACAATCTCAAGGCATGATCCTGATTCTCTTCTTCCATTCCGTCTGTCTCCATAACATCTGGAAACAGCTGATGTGTCATGGATGCAATGGGTTCACACACTCTACTATCATAATGTAGTCTGTTTAATTCTGGCTTTCTCCAATATATATATATATATGAACCAGCAGCATCCATAGGGGGATGAAAACAGGCTGTGGTAGTCATAGAATCACAATCAAGGCCCCACCTTTTGTATGTAGATATGATGTTAACACTCATACAAAAGAGGTAGAAATTTGATTTCAATGCCATTACTGCCATTTTGCTTGTTCTGAACACGCCACCCCCATGCAGACACTACTGATATCATCCAACTGGTTATTTGTTCAATGAACTACTGTTATTTGTTCAATGAACTATGGTCAAACTAAACCACAGCTTATCTTAATATGAGAATCCTCTCTCTTTCTCTCTCTCTCTCTCTCTCGCACACACACACAGATTCAAGCTTTGACTGCAGAATAAAAATACTCAACTCCAGAACTTTGAGAATTAGTCTAGCATATCAAATAATCAGTTGTGTGCCAAACTTAAAGCTCTTTTCTAAGTCACTATTTGCCCAGCCAACTTTTTTTTTCTTTCTAGATCAAGTTGTAAGTTGCCATTTCCAAATATATGTAATCTGGGTAAAGGCATGGAAAGAAATCCAGGTGGTATGGTTAATTTCTGCACAATCTTGCTTTTTATATTTCAGTAGTAGTATTACTTGATGTTAACTGTAATAAATTATTTTTGTCCATTGTTATGTGCTTTTCCCACATTTCTCTCAGAATGTAAACTTACTACTGATCTTTCCCAAACAGACACATTCATATTCTGTTTATGTAATCCACATGACTTATAGTACAGGTGACCATTGTTCATTAGTACCTCTGCAAAATGTTTCATTCTCAGGAAAATGTTTGAGCAGACTGATCCTCTTTAGTAAATAAAATTATAACATGCCCTAATTTCACATGTGATCCAGGATTCATTTTCCAAATGAATATACCCAGATTACAGTATTAGGTTCTGAGGAACACAAATGCAAAATGAGGATCTAATTCATTAGGATTCCCTTTTTTATTAGCACTGGGAACTTGCACAGAAGGGTTAAATAATGTTTTTGTGGCTGAAGGCTACACTTTTGTAGGGAGGGATCATGATATAAAAGTAAATAAACAGGGAATGAAAGTGAACAAAGCCAGAAAATAAATAACCCATAACCGTTGCAGTCAAAAATTACACAGAAATATTTTTACATGTAACCCCAAGAGTCTAGTTATTCAACAACTTCATCCCTGTGATCAACTAAAATTGGGCCCTTGTGGTATTAATCAGCAGCATTCTGGCTCTATACCAGTTCAAATGGAATTTTTATTTTTTACATAGGGCTCATTTGTATCCAAATGTCCCTAATGCCTAACCAATCCAGAACCTTCTTTCCAGTGCCTCCATCTCATCCATACTTGTTTAAGTTGTCCTGCATATTTCTTGGAGGTCTTGGCTTTTCCATCTACCAACATTTTCATTTCATCCAGTTTCTTTTGTATATCCAGTAAAGTGTCCTTTTCCAAATCATTCTCTTGGCCTGTCATTTGTACTTTGTACATTCTGTACTTTCTCTACCTTGTCAGATCAAATTTGTTCCACATCTGTCATTCCTTCATTAACATATTTTAGACATGGTCTATCCATAGAAGCAGACATCATTACTGACTGTATTGATATGGTAGTTACTAACTTCTGGCTCCATTCTTCAAAGATCTCCTTTAATATTTCTGATGTTATATGTGTCATTTTGTTAGTCCCAGGCTTGTTTTTTTTTCTGTTTAAAATCTTTAGTCCCCTTTAGTGTCCAGTTTCTAAAATCATCACTTATCTTTTGTTATGACTTGCAATAGCCAAAATAAGTCTGTTTCCCATGAGAAGTTGTTTATTTTTTATAGTTAATTCCAAAATCTTACAGTAAAAGTCAATAATCCATATTTATTGGGACCCTTAATTCATTTATAACTTTCATAGAACAAAAACTTATTTAGCTTTTTGCTGTTTATTTCAATTTTTTTAAGGTCTTAAGGCTGTAATTAATTTTTCTTTTGTTCAGAGATGAAGATGAACTCACCCAATGAAGACTTTTCAAAAAGTCTCCACTGCGGTTGTGAGCAAGATGGCTGATCCCGTTGTCTCAGACCCATGGAAAACCACTGTCCTGTGGTCTCATTGCGAGGAGCAGCCATCTGGAGCACATGTGGGCAATCTCCCATCCTCTCCTTATCTGGAGAAGTTCCAAGGAACTGGCCTACTCACCAGTTCCTTGGTCTTTGCCATGGTCGTTGGCTTCACTTCTGCAGAGCCGTCTTTGTCCCATCTACAGAATCATCTCCCTCTTTTCTGGAAAGACATTCTCCTTCCTTGAGACCTATAGCCTATCTGGATGTGGGAAGCAACTTCCAAATTAAACTACTTCATTCCTTAACTGTGATATTCCCATTTCCCTATAGCTCAACATCAAAGGAATTCTGAAGAGGTTCAAAAGATGAGATGTTTTTTAAAGAAGTGCCCAATGGATTCTTGAGAGAATTTACTGGACTGCCAAAATGTTGTTATAATTATTTGTGGATTGTCCTGAATCACTCTTCAGCAAAGGATTGTTACCTTGTCGTGGTGCTGGAGCTTGAGCATCTCAATGATTCCGTGAGCTAAACTGTGAAGGGCCACCCAAGACGAGAAGGCCATGACAGAGAGGTCAGACTAAATGCGATCCCTGGGGAAGGTAATGGGAACCTACCCCAGTATTCTTGCCGTGAAAACTAAATGGATCGGTACAACCAGAGATATGTCGGTATACCATCAGAAGGTGAGACCCCCAGGTCGGAAGATGGCCAAAATGCTACCGGGGAGGAACAGAGGATGAGTTCAACTAGCCCCAGACGTGATGACGCAGCTAGCTCAAAGCCGAAAGGACGGCTAGCGGCCGACGGTGCTGGTGGTGAACGGCGAATCTGATGTTCTAAGGATCAACACACCATTGGAACCTGGAATGTAAGATCTATGAGCCAGGGCAAATTGGATGTGGTTATTGGTCAGATGTCAAGATTAAAGATAGACATTTTGGGCGTCAGTGAACTGAAATGGACTGGAATGGGCCACTTCACATCAGATAACCACCAGATCTACTACAGTGGACAAGAGGACCACAGAAGAAATGGAGTAGCCTTCATAATTAATAGTAAAGTGGCTAAAGCAGTGTTGGATACAATCCAAAAAACAATAGAATGATCTCAGTTTGAATTCAGGGCAAGCCATCTAACATCACAGTGATCCAAATATACGCCCCAACCACAGATGCTGAAGAAGCTGAAGTAGAGCAGTTCTATGAGGATCTGCAGCACCTACTGGACAACAAGCCTAAAAGAGACGTTATTTTCATCACAGGAGACTGGAATGCTAAGGTGGGTAGTCAGATGACACCTGGAATTACAGGTAAGCATGGCCTGGGAGAAAAAAACGAAGCAGGACATAGGCTGATAGCATTTTGTGAAGACAACTCACTCTGCATAACAAACACTCTCTTCCAACAACCTAAGAGATGGCTTTATACATGGACTTCACCAGATGGACAACACCGAAATCAGACTGACTACATCCTTTGCAGCCAAAGCTGGCGGACATCTATACAGTCAGTAAAAACAACACCGGAGCTCACTGTAGTTCAGATCACAAACTTCTTATTGCACAATTTAGGATCAGACTAAAGAGATTAGGGAAGACCCACAGATCAGCTAGTTATGAGCTCACTAATATTCCTAAGGAATATGCAGTGGAGGTGAAGAATGGATTTAAGGGACTGGACTTAGTAGATAGGGTCCCGGAAGAACTATGGACAGAAGTTTGCAACATTGTTCAGGAGGCGGCAACAAAATACATCCCAAAGAAAGAGAAAACCAAGAAGGCAAAATGGCTGTCTGCTGAGACACTAGAAGTAGCCCAAGAAAGAAGGAAAGCAAAAGGCAACAGCGATAGGGGGAGATATGCCCAATTAAATGCAAAATTCCAGAGGTTAGCCAGAAGAGATAAGGAATTATTTTTAAACAAGCAATGCGCGGAAGTGGAAGAAGACAATAGAATAGGAAGGACAAGAGACCTCTTCCAGAAAATTAGAAACATTGGAGGTAAATTCCAGGCCAAAATGGGTATGATCAAAAACAAAGATGGCAAGGACCTAACAGAAGAAGAAGAGATCAAGAAAAGGTGGCAAGAATATACAGAAGACCTGTATAGGAAGGATAACAATATCGGGGATAGCTTTGACGGTGTGGTCAGTGAGCTAGAGCCAGACATCCTGAAGAGTGAGGTTGAATGGGCCTTAAGAAGCATTGCTAATAACAAGGCAGCAGGAGACGACAGTATCCCAGCTGAACTGTTCAAAATCTTGTGAGATGATGCTGTCAAGGTAATGCATGCTATATGCCAGCAAATTTGGAAAACACAAGAATGGCCATCAGATTGGAAAAAATCAATTTATAGCCCCATACCAAAAAAGGGAAACACTAAAGAATGTTCAAACTATCAAACAGTGGCACTCATTCCACATGCCAGTAAGGTAATGCTCAAGATTCTGCAAGGTAGACTTCAGCAATTCATGGAGCGAGAATTGCCAGATGTACAAGCTGGGTTTAGAAAAGGCAGAGGAACTAGGGACCAAATTGCCAATATCCGCTGGATAATGGAAAAAGCCAGGGAGTTTCAGAAAAACATCTATTTCTGTTTTATTGACTACTCTAAAGCCTTTGACTGTATGGACCATAACAAATTGTGGCAAGTTCTTAGTGGTATGGGGATACCAACTCAATCTTGTCTGCCTCCTGAGGAATCTATATAACGACCAAGTAGCAACAGTAAGAACAGACCACGGAACAACGGACTGTTTTAAGATTGGGAAAGGAGGTTGTATACTCTCACCCTACCTATTCAACTCGTACGCAGAACACATCATGCGACGTGTTGGGCTTGAGGAATCCAAGGCTGGAGTTAAAATCTCTGGAAGAAACATTAACAATCTCAGATATGCAGATGATACCACTTTGATGGCTGAAAGCGAAGAGGAACTGAGGAGCCTTATGATGAAGGTGAAAGAAGAAAGTGCAAAAGCTGGCTTGCAGCTAAACCTCAAAAAAACCAAGATTATGGCAACCAGCTTGATTGCTAACTGGGAGGGAGAAAATGTAGAAGCAGTGAAAGACTTTGTATTCCTAGGTGCAAAGATTACTGCAGATGCTGACTGCAGTCAGGAAATCAGAAGACATTTAATCCAGGAAATAAAGCCAGGCTGCTCACTTGAGGGAATGATATTAAAGGCAAAACTGAAATACTTTGGCCACATAATGAGAAGATAGGACACCCTGGAGAAGATGATGATGCTAGGGAGAGTGGAAGGCAAAAGGAAGAGGGGCCGACCAAGGGCAAGGTGGATGGATGATATTCTAGAGGTGACGGACTCGTCCCTGGGGGAGCTGGAGGTGTTGACGACCAACAGGAAGCTCTGGCATGGGCTGGTCCATGAAGTCACGAAGAGTCGGAAGCAACTGAATGAATAAACAACAAACCTGAATCTCTTGGGGAAACAGAATGTTCCAAAGCTTGCATGCAAGGAATGCATATTAAAATGTTCCTTATGATGTAAATTGATTAGTCTAGACAACAATGCAAGACTACTTATGTGTCCTATGACCCCTTTCAGTCTCCAGATATGGTGTATCACCAGTGGTAGATATATAAAATCCCTGTTTTCTGCATAAATTATCCTTGGCAGAAGGATTACTCTAAAATACTTTTAAATACTCTTTTTCAGAAAAGCTAAGATACACAGTATGCTACATTTTTTCATAATGAGTTTGTTCCATCATCCATGTACAAATGGCGCATAACCCATGGCGGATACAGTATTACAAATTTCAAGCTGGAAACTTTAGGGCACCCAATGATATTTCTTCTACCATGCAAAACTCACACATGGTTCCAGAGCAATCCAGGCATCTCAGGGAGGAAAACCATGGAAAAACACAGATGCAGTATTATTCCCATGGCACTGAAACCAGTGCAAATTATGGCTTGCTATTTGGCTTATAAAAGTTTTATAGTGCTTAAAACTATAATGTGAACAGCATCCAATGCCATTTTAAAACTCTAATCATAAGAAGCTCAGCCCTATCCAGTTTCCTATTTATTATATCTACAGATTGGGAAAACAGCCAGGAAGACTATAGATGCAACAGAATTGGAAAAGCCACCATCACTTAATCTTACCTGTTCATGAGAAAGTACAGTACTGGACTCATTTATAATGATTGGCCAACAATATAAAAACGACTAGCGGAGAATCTTTATCCACAGCATTGGAAATATAATAGCTCTCTTCTTGGGAGGACAAACCCTCCTATTAATGTGGAAGGCCAAAAAAGAAACAAAAAACAACATTTGGGGCAGTTTCATTCATTAATTCAGAGACAGAATTAAGAGAGAATGGGAATCTAAGACTGAAGTAAGCAAAAGTTTGGATACCGTGCTGAGAGTCTGAAGCAGGAAGCCTCTGAAAAGCTGGTACTGGTTCAGTGGCTATGCTGTCTGTGATCAGAGCAGTTTGCATTCTTTCACTATGCCCCATTTGCCTCTTGTCTGCAAGAGCCTTCTGTAACTGCAGTGATTTCTCCTGCCAAGGCAGGTGTGTGGAGCCTGCAACTCTCTTTACATTTCTGAACTACAAGTCCCCAGAGCCCCAGCCACTGTGGCCAATGGTGAGAGATGGCCCACTCGGAAGAAGCACAGCTTCCATGCCGCCCTAGAGACATTGAGCCTTTCAGCAGCCCCCTTTCCTTAGCACTGTTTGTACCTTTGCCCTAACCTTCCACTCCCTTCCCAGCATAGTTGCTGCATCCTACTCAGACATCACATGAGACTTGTTGCAGCGTAGAGGCTCTGATACAGTAAGGAAGCATCAGAACAACTTTATGAGTGCTGTAAGAGACAATATTCTGGGAAGTACACAGCAAGAAAAAAATAACCCAGAGCAGTGTCACTTCCTTACAAAAGAAGTACTGCCTAAGTATGTCTGCTTTCTTGATTCTAACCTCCAGGATACATATTTTAAATAGTTGAAGTAAGTAAAGTTATACCCCTGCTTCATATGAGATTGGGATGCATGTCTGAAAGTTGAAAAATGTGATAATGTTAATGAACTAGCACTGCTAAATATGAAATAAATCTATCTAGCGTTGGCAAAGTAAGAGTAAATATTACATTACTAATTTGACCAGATAAATCAAGTACCAGCAATTTACATTAAGGAAAAACAAGCAACGAACAAAACGACATTTCAAAAAGCCTGTTCCTTGGTATCAGTTTTCACACGACAGCTTTGAGAAGTTTATTTAACAAATCTGACTTTTTAAAACTTTTGTCCTCCAGTAATCCCTAGAAATTTTCCATAGATAAGAAAAGGGTCTTTGGAGTAAGTGCATGCTCATTCATTATAGAGCAGTTGTTAAGATTTGTTTTTCTGCTTGCTAAGAGGTGATTCAGACAGAAGCTTCAGAGCACAATAAATACAGAACAATCTGTATATACAGGGCATTAGATTTCCCATTTCCTAGAAATTCACGTTTTACATTCTGCTCAATACACCAGTTCGTTTCTGATTTCTAGCATTGTGTGCAATGCTGGAATCGTATTTAGGGCTGTGCAAAACTCTGGATTCAGTAGGGAGAAGATGCTTCCAAATGCAACAGGAGCACAAAGCTGCAGTGGTCTGCAAATGCTAAAGAAGCCCATCACTTTCTAAGATTGTACAGCTGCAAATGTAGCCTATTTAACAACGCTCATCCGGTGCTGCACCTGCACTCCTAGGTATCCCCAAACATCTCTTCCCAATCATATCCAAAGCATTGCACAGTCTTAACGCTATTGACTTAATCCACCTATCTTCCAACAGCAATTGAATATAGTCATATTAAGTTAGATTGTAATTGCCTTGGGGCAGGCAACTTGCATTTTATCTGTCTATTTATTCATTTATTTTTTGGTGTGGTATTCTGTAAAATGCCATGTTATTGTCTAAGAATCAGCAGTAAACAAGAAGATAAAAGAATGTACTACACTAGATGTTTTCTACACAGAAAAAGTGGGCAAAGCTATATAACAAGACAAAGTCTTTTTTATGGACAAACGCCGGCTCTTCGGCTTTGGAACGGAGATGAGCACCGCCCCCTAGAGTCGGACACGACTGGACTTAATGTCAAGGGAAACCTTTACCTTTACTATGCTTGTTTGCATCCCTCAGATACTACATCCGTAACATTCTTATCACTTATGAAACAAAGCAATATACAGTAATCCCAGTCTCTTGCATAGGGATCTCATAATGAATTTTCTGTTAAGTCACCATTTATCTAGCCTTCCGTATAGTCATGCCGGCCACATGACCACGGAAGCATCTACGGACAAACGCCGGCTCTTCGGCTTTGGAACAGAGATGAGCACCACCCCCTAGAGTCGGACACGACTGGACTTAATGTCAAGGGAAACCTTTACCTTTACTATGCAATTGAATAGCAGAGAAAAATCATGAAGCTGTAACAAGTATAGACATCAGTGATAACAGCATCAATAGCCAATAAAGAGACCTTCTGGCAATTAAATAAAGAGGGGGATGCTTCAGGTCCCCACTTTCAGAGAGGCTGGTGGAAGAGATGCGTGGAGGCAGAACTTCTTGGTAGCAGCCCTGTCCTATGGAATAGCCTCCTTCCAGAGGTGTAGATGGCCACTATCTTGTTCGTCTTCTTCAGAAGCAGGAAAAAAAACCCTTATTTTGCAGGGACTTCGGGGTGTGATTTTATCTTAATTTTATCAGTGTATATTTGTAAACCAGCTGAGGCCATTTTGAAAACTGGAAATACACAAAAATTGTAATAAACAGACAAAACCTTTGCCAGAACTCGCAAAATCTGAGAGTGAGATCTGCTTATCCTGCAGGGCACTTGGTCCTTGTGTGAAATTGGGCAGTGGCATTTGGCACCAGAAAGTTACTCATCTCTATACTCTTTGTATTTAATCCCAGTCTGACTAATCAATTGGTTTCTGGTAGAAAAACAAAGTCTTATTTTAAAACTAAATTTAATGCAGGCATACAGCAGTTTAGATGACCTCATTTCAATACACAGAAACTGAACTTCAGTTAAACAGACCAGATACATCTCCAATCTGAAGACTTTGTACTTAAAACATAGTTTCATTGAAACCACAGTTATCATCTGGAAAGGATAAACTCCAAAGAAGTGTATGCATTTGCTGCTGAGGTGTGTGTGTGTGTGTGTGACATTTCTTTACCGCCCAATTCTCATATATGACTCTGGTATATATTCATTCTAGCTCACCCAGATTTTTTTTTTTTACAAAACAAACACATACACACAAATGTGAATGTTGACTGAATTTCCTGACATTTCTGATGGTGACGCTTTCAAATGAAGACATTTCTAAAGTACTCTTTTATGAAATATTTTGACATTTCAACTTTCTATTCAAAGAAGGGGGAAAGAATATTGCCAAATGTCAAATTCTTGCAGAATAAAATCACTATGTGCCCCCTCTCCTTTTCTTCTGACTTTCATTTAGTGGATCAAGTTCAAAACTAATTAAGAATACCATCCTTATTACAACAGCATCAACTCTTCAGTTACTTTAGCCTTACCACAGTAGTAGTTAATGATGAAATGTACTTTTGGACTAAATATACTATGAAGAATACACAATAATTCTGTTTTCAATTGTCTTTTCCAATATATTCTTCAATAGACAGAGCAAACTATTCATGTTGATTCTGAACTCCACTGAGGTCAAAGAGATTTACTTATGAGTAAATGTGAATGTTCTCCCAAAATCTGTGAGACTATCTGGGTTGTAATGCTGAAGAAAGAGAGGTTTGTAAATAAGTGAAATAAATAATGACATATATTTATTTAGTTACAGCAGACCATACCTGCAGAGAATAGAAAAATGCAGAGAGTCTGTCTCGAGCACAAAGGTTTAATTTAAGAATGGATTTGCTTGCAGTGCCTTCAGGTAACTTCCTGTTTGTTCCACAAGAATAAATACATATATATTCTGTCTTTGAACAGTTCCAGAACTGCCCACATTTGTCTACATTTGCTGCTAAGGCTGGAAATCGCCTTCTGCAGAAAGAAGAGCAGAATCAAAAAAAGGAAATAGAGGCAGGATGTTATGGGATGTTCTGCAAGATTAATGCCATGCAACAGAGAGAGCAAGCCAAAAATATCTCACCGGAAAGCTCATGAGCCAGGTGTGTTACAAGAAGGGAATCCCAATGAAAGAGGCTTTATATACAAAAAGATAGAGGGTGGAAACACATACAGGCTGACATATTTTCTTTTCATAACATTAACACAATGTAATAACAATAAGGAAGTGCATTGGAATCCATATGCCTAAAAGAATAAAAAGTTGCTTCTCTCAAATGGGGGAATAGATGCAAAGCCGTAGGGGTTAGGAACCCACACAAAAGGGCTGCTTCACATGCTGTTTTGTAAGGACAGTGTCAGGGACTTTTAAAAGGCCAGGCTAAAGGCCGACATGGCTTTAAAAATGCCTTCGTCCTATAGCTGTCAAAGCCTCTCCTTGAAAATGGAGAGACACTGAAGTGGTTAGTAATGTTTGTGGACACCCTGTGTGCAGTAGGGAAGCTTGAGAGCAACAAGGCTTACATAGAGCAGGCAGAAGTCAGGAGAGGAGAGGAGGAAGAGAGAGAGAGAAGTGTGCATTCTGCCTTTCTATATGAAGGTATGGACATTTGTTTGGGATGCAAGGGTACACAACTTATGTTAGCTTGAGAGTTAACAGAGCTAACAAGGAGAAAGGTAAAATTGTGCCTTATGCCCCTACTTGTGCCTTAACCCCACCAAAAAAGGAAAAAAGAGGCTTCCTCCACCCTTCCATCCACTCTGGAGCTACAAAAAGGACTGTCAGTGGCTTATGAGCCTACAGTGAGCGTCTGTGTAAGGGAGTACAGGATGAATGCAAATATTCTAGATCAATGTTTCTTATACTTGGCAACGTTAAGATGTGTGGACTTCAACTCCCAGAATTCCCCAGCCAGTCAAAAAACACAGGCAGGGGAAAGAAGAAACATCAGATTTGACTCTTGGATCTGCTTATGCCTCATGGTTTGAGGGTGCTGGCTTTCTTCATTAATAACAACTTGTCTAGCTTCTGAAATTAAACTGTCTAATCAGAGTGGTGGCCAGCAAGGCTTCTACTTCCAATATCAGCCTGAGGGAAGCATAACCCGAAGGGCAAGAAGAAACTGAGGAATAGGGGGGGGGGGTTCAATGGGGGGGGGTATACAACTGGAATATGTCTGTGTGTGATAGAACTGGAGAAAAATATTGCTAGATCAATTGTAGCTGTAGAAACCCAACCATTTTAGAGGTGATCTGGGGAACATTCATCAGGTTTTCCTTCTCTGCATTGGAAATATGGCTGTACAACGGAGGGCCAAAAGTGTGTTTTGGCATCTGTGTATTAGAACCAGGCATTCTGCTATATTTTGCGGGATGAAAACTGGAATGAATTGGGAAACGTGTCCTTTAAAGTATGGATAGAACAGATCAGTCAATATTAACACAGTTGCACAGGCTTTCAAATGCATGTTCTGGGAAGAAAGCATCGGCAGAGATACGTTACTCTTCCTTAATACTAGGAAATGTGTTGGCAGCTTTACTGTAGCTGTACAATAATAAATTGACTTGACAAGGGAACACAGTTGTTTGGCAGTATTTACTTCAAGAAAAAAGTATCTGTTTTCTTCCTTAACAAATAAACATGCACATAGATTCAAAAGCTGCAAAACAGCTCTGATGCTGGAGCAAGATGGTGCATTCTTTAGAGAAATTCTCTCTTTGTTAGATTCTGGCACATAGATTTTGCTAGTATCAAAATCACTTTTGAAAGGATTGTTTCTTAAGTGTGCAGACTTGGCATTTATGTAAGCAACTGCCTCACTGTTATAAACACAAGGCAAGGGAAATTCCCAGTCCTCACAGTAGCAACCTGCCTCCCTATTTCTCTATGCATATGAAGCCCCCTTTTAGCATGCCCCACACATAGTGGTTTGAGAATAAACTGGTTCAGGAGATTTGCAACTATACCCTATTGTTTCCAGATAATTTCCAGATGCAGACAAAGTAATTACTGCCATTTGAAAGCCAATATGAATTAGTAAATCCTTGGAGTTCTAAGAATGGACTCCAGAGTGCTTCCTCCATCTTCATGCTTTCTATTGGATCCTCCAGAATTTATTTTGATCCTTGACGATCTTGTTAAATCCCAGAGCTTTCAGTATCACCTCTCTGCAGAAAATATGCATCTGTATCTCCCACCCCAAAGTCTCCTTTCTCTGCATTATCACCATTTCAAACTTAACTCATCTAAGTCCAATCTTTGCAAATCTTTCCTTGCAACCATGTGTTGATCCTTCCCATGTCTGTTTATGATTTCACAGTTTTCTCCATTAGTTTCCTTCCCAAAATATAATGAGGAGGCTCTAACCCAGCCTTTTCCAAACTGGTGTTCTCCAGATGTATTGGGATTACAACTTTCAGAATTCCCAGTATGGCTGAGGAATTTTGGGAATTAAAGTCCCAGGTCTCCTGAGGGCCCCAGGTTGGAGAAAGTTGACATATTGGAAAAATGATATCTTTCCATTCTTGGATTTTTTCCAGTAAAAGGAAGTTGTCTCTTCTGCAGTTCAAATGGGAAAGACATTTTCATTCAGACCATCACAAATCATTCATCACCATTTCCATCCAGGAGGGCAGTCAGAGACCAAAGATACCTTTCTAATGCCAGAAATTCACAGGACAGTCCTATACACAGCAGCAGGGATCATAGCTAATGAGGATTGTCATGATGCATTTATTAGGAACTGCCAAAATGAATACCATTTAAAGCTCTAAAGATACTACTGAGGTTGGACCATTTCACTGATTAGACAATTTCAGACTTGTACAGCTTGGCATACATCTAAAAGTAAAGTGGAATCCACAGATTATAGTACTTGTTTGGAGAATGAGTATACCCCTGATCCAAAGTTTGAGACATACCTCTTGGATTGGTTTAATGGCAGCTGAAAGGCCATTCATATGTAACAACTGCCAGGTTTGCTGAACGTTTTCTCTAAATGTTTCCCTCTCTGATATGCTTTACCAGAATTCCTTGGCTGACAATTTCTAGGGCTTGAACTCCAAGAGCCACACTGTTCAAAAGTCTTGACATATTTCACATCCCAGTTTGTGAAATCTTTCTCAGCTGCCCAAATAAAAAACTTACTTTGCTGAAAAAATATTGAACCCAGTATTATTATCACAACATTTTCAACTGTCTCTTACTAACCACCTTTAACAATCCATTTTCCAAGTGTTATATAATGTGATGCCCTTTTCCCTATTGCACTGATCGCTGTTCCTTGCCCTTGCTACTCATGAGCCAAGTTTCCCATAGTCAACCTCCGCCATTCCCTTAACTGCAATGTTTGCTTTTTATTAAGCTTTCTTCTTTCCAACTTGCCTTCTTTTATTAGCAGTCCCAGATACCAATGCTATACTGGCAAGTTGGGTGATATTTTGGTCCTCTTCTTTGCTTTCCTACATTGTAGTTCTTCTGTTCTTACTATGTACCTGCTGCTCAGTTACTGTACTGGAAAATATGGTTTTGTCTTATATTAACAATATGAATAGGGAATGTTTACTAACTGTAAAAAGCAGAGCTTCTTGGCACTGGATCTAAAACACCACTTACTAAGACCAACTAACTGAAAATGAATATGCTTGTTTTAAAAAAAAAACAGTCACCACCACTACCACACAACAATCATTATTTGTGATATGAAACCATATTTTCTTGAAAGTAGACAAGCCACTTCCCTAAAAATAATTATGCTACTTTTGGAATTTGGAATCTTCTTGAAAAATAAGTAAAGCATACAGTATCTGTGGTCCACACAATTCCCAATGGAGAGTTTTTCACAAGCAAATGACAGAATGCAGTAATCTAAACATTCTTGTAATATATACTTGGAGCATTGTATTTATGAACACAAGGCCAACAAACAAGAGCTCCACCTTATGATTCTTCCATACATACTTATTCCTGACTGAGACCTATGATTAAATGCCAGGTGGCTTGGTCTACCATGTTAGCTCAGAAAATTCTATTACTAACACTACTTCTTGACAAGAAGTTAATCTTAAAATTATACCTTAAATGAAATATAAGGAGACCACACTGATGAAGACAAACTGCAGGTGAACTGATAATAATCACATTGAGTTTCTGCATTACTATGTTCTTAAATCTTACCTTTATTCACTGTGATAACTAAAATAGTTTTCATTCAACTTCCATTAGATGATAGTCAAACATTTATTATCTTCAAAAGAAAGATAATTAAATCTCAATAAGAATTCATCTACTTCAGACATAAGCAGTTCATTTCATTAATAACATTTATTTTCTTGCCTCTTTGCCCATTGGGCACTTAATATGGATAACAGTAAAAACAAATAAAGCATCAACACTTAAAAATTTCAAGTGGCTTTGAACTCTGTTCAAACACATCATTTTTTTTTAATGAAAGCACCTTTGTTTAACTGTAAGCTAAACAGGATTTTCCAAAATTCTTTCTGAACTTCATAAGATAGCTACAGAGCAACTTCCAAATGAAATAAATCTCAAATGTGACAAAGATAATTTTCATCTTTTTAAAATATGTACCGTTATATTCTTAATACCATTTGCATAAAATGTAGCACTAACATAGGTTAATTTTAAAAATAATTCAAAAGAATATGGGCAGGTGTCATTATCTGATACTATGTTTCTATAAACGTTCCTAATAAAAGTATAAAAATAAATAAATGTTCCTAATAAAATGTTCCTTCCTAAAAGACGTAAGGAGAAAAAAATGTCAAAGTTAAGTAATACATTCAAACTGGACATAATATCTATGCAATGCAGGTACAGGAAGGAAGGAAAGAATGGAAAAGAAATCAGTGCTGTTTGGTTTATAATATTTTAGGATTTCTTTTTGCAAAAAACCCGAATGTCCTAAGTATCACCAGTTTCACAACACAGAAATTCTATTTACATACATAAAAGCCATTTGGTTTCTTTATCTATTGACTTCCTTCATAGATTAGGACACAGTTAATTTGTTTCCAATATCTCCATTCATCTTGATTTCCAATTTATTTCAACATCTGCTGCTGCCTGTGACTTCAGTGTTTTCTAGCCAAACAGCAAAAACATTCAGGCATTCTAGTGCATCTTCAACATATTAGACCTGTCAGGTTTCAGACACATTAAAGCAATGCTTCCAGTTTTAGAGGCCACCCTAAATATTCTCTCCTTGCTTAAAACCTTTGTGTTTTACATCTTTTGGGCTTTAAAATTTCAGAAGTGTGATAACACAATCTACTTTTATAACCCACAATTTCAATAATCCCTTTTCTCCCTGGGCTTTCTATAACCTTTCTATGACCTGTACAAACTATTTCAGTGTTTCAACTTTTCTTCCCAGTAGAAATTATTACACAGTTGTTTGCATTTATAAGGGTGAGTAGTGGGGAAAAGATAGAGAAATTCAGTAAATCCAAGGTTGTATTAATAATCATCAAACTATACACAAAAAGGAGGTATTTCATAAAACAAGCCTAAATGAGGGATATCTGAATTTATGTATTAATGCAAACTGATTTGCACTTCCCAAAACAATTTCTTTACACTTTGTTAAATTCTATAGCTCCCCAATAAAAATAAACATTGTGTACACTGCCAAAAAGCAAGTGCACGCCAAAATACATACTGTACACCAGAGCAAATTGAAGATAACTCTTTGGATTGCTAAGCCCAAGGTTTTACATCACATTACATAAGTAGGCCTACACAAGTGAATGTGACATAAGCCTCATAAAATTAAGATAAATAAGAACGAAAGATGGAAATTCCCTAAATTATACTTGCACTTTTTTTTTCATTTAATGCTAAGGTGTTTATAAATGAATCAAAACTTCAGAAAAGGCCTGTTATTTCACAGCCACTAGGTATAATAATCATTTAAAATGTAATTCTTGCCAGACCAAGAATCTTCTCTAGGGATAAGTAATAATGAAGGTTCATAGCCAATTATAAAGTTGCATTATCAGTGTTTTATTTATATAAGCAGCTTTGCCTACATGAAAGCAGGAACTCAGAAATTCATGTCATATCACTGCTTACAGCCCTCAGCCTTTCAAACTGGAGGCATAAATCAGTACAGTAGGGTAATTCTAGAAGGGAAATTCACCCTTTGCTAATGAGCCAGAATCTTATAGCATTAGTCATGAAAACCAAAAAAAGACACCCAAAATGTTTAGGACTAATTTCATACTCCATCTTCATAGTGGGGTTTTCCATTCCTTTACCTAACAAACCAGTTCTAAAATCTACGGCTCTACTGTTAGGTAGACTAAAATCAAGATCATAGGTCCCTACTACACCCAATAATAAAAAACTTCGTTAGCATGCCCAGGGAGTTCTAAGCCTATAACAAGAATATGCTGGAACAGATCAAAGTCCCATTTTGTTTAGCACTCTGTGTCCAACAAGCAGGACGTGAACATAATAGAACTTCTCATTCATATTCCTAAACAAACTGATACTCAGATGTTTATGATGCTGGTGAACCTAGATGAATACCAACTGATAATTTTATCCTGCAAGAGATTATCTAGTCCCTGTAGTGAATTTCACACTGAAACTATGAGCTTTGTGAAGAAGTGCTCCCATGCATTTGTCACGAATGCTACATCATCCATCTTCATTGGTGACCTTAAATTCTAGCATTATACAGGAGAAGGGGAAAATCACCTCCCAATCCATTCTCAGTTACTTCCTGTTTCCCATCTTGCTTTTTCTCCCCAGTGTGAAAAAGCCCAACACCTTTTAAGTATTCACTGTATGAAAAGAGTGCCAACCCACATCCTTTTTGGTTTCCCTTTTCTACAACTTCTTTCTCTACAATATTCCTTTTGAGAAATGATGATCGTAACTGTATTCTAAACATTATAGTATTCTAAAGTCCCCATGATACTGACATTCTTATTGTTCATTCATGTCTTAATGATCTTAAAATGGAATCTGCATTTTTTTATGGTCTACTCCAAATCCAGTGTGCTTAGCTAGCAAATAGCTAAGCTATTTTCTGTTAAATAAGACTGGCAGTGCCCGGTATGGCAGCCCTCTGTATAAAGGCACAAAACAGTGCCTTCAGTATCTAGTTTGCCTACTAGTCAAAAAATGCTGTGGTCTCCATGCTCCCAAAGGCAATGAAGGCTACAAGTGGAGTGTTTTTAAATGTGGAGCAGGCAAAAGGCACAGATGGGTCTCTCTGCATCCGTTAGACGAGATGGCTGCAGGTACCTCCAAATGCAGAAGCAATGCACTCTGCTACATAGTCCTCCAGGAAGCGACCATTTCCATTTCATGTCCACAGACTCCAGTACATGAAATTACTCACAGGATAATGCCCCTCAGAGAAAATGAATTCGGGACCTAAGGAGCAAGTTACAGGTTGACTTAATCGTGTTCTAACTGAAAAGCCTCACAAGCAAAGTGGGAGTGAGCATGAGGAATTAACCTTTTCCCTCTTGGCCATTTCTCCATTCAGAGTTAACTTCCTAGTTGGCTGCAACTTTTGGAAGTAACAGTGCAACAGACTTGAGGACACCAGCTTGGTATTATACAGCATCTGAAACTAATCTACCTTAGAATAAAGGTGGGGAACCTGTAGCCCTCTTGATCTTGCTAATCTACAAGACCCTGCAGACCTAGGAAATACAGCCAGTGGGGAGATATTCTGGAAAGTGTAGTTCAGCAACGTTTGGAGAACCACTAACTTCATACCCTTGAACAAAAAAAAAGTATCTCCATTGTTTGGTGCCGTTTGTACCAAACCACACAGAATGCCATGATAGTTCCATGCTCTTCATATTATAAAGTACTTCAGAACTAGAAAGCAAATGGAATAAGCTGTTGGGAATACTCTGGATTGCTCAGGTGATCTCTCTGTATATCAGGAGTTCCTAACAATTTCTTTTTCCATCTAGAAATTTGCTTCTTTATATAGCTCTTCACTTTCATAACTTATTTTAATAATGCCTCCATTTGATTCAATGATGAAAACAGCATACGGCAATCAGAAAAACATTGATCAGTATGTGCTTTTCAGTTTTCATTTCTCATAAGTCTGTCTTTGTTTCTTAACTACCATTAAAAAAAAACAGCCATACAGCTCCTTGGCTCCTTGTCCTTAATTTTTTTCTTTTTCTAAATCAGAGTGGGAGGTTGTTTCCTGATTTTTTAGGAAATCTGGAAGGGATTATTTCACACAAAAATCATCCTGAGGCAAATCAGCAGACTTGAAGTAAAAGTTCCTAAGAGAGTAATAGGGCTTCCCTATAAAAAGTCCATTCATTCATTCATTTATCCATTCATTTAAACTATCTCTACGGCCACCCTTCTCATAGCAGTGCCTCAACATGATGACTGAGCATGGATGTTGAGAAGGAGCTGAAAATCAAGAAGGAGAATGAAATGGAATATTGTAGAAAATGGCTGACTGATTTTGAAAAGGAGGATTCTACTGCAACATTTTATGGCAGGTCTTCCTTTTTATGCATAATTATGTACATAAACGTATGTTGAGCAATGTAATGCATTCCTAAGCATGACTTTATTAGAGTCTATATTTAATACAAAATTAACTTTCACATTCATACTCAACAGACCATGAAAAAGATTGTGAAGGTTGCTTTAAGTGTACATAGGGCAACCTATAGCATTATTTCTTGCATGTGTATAAATATCCCTCTGTGTGTGTGTGTGTGTGTGTGTGTGTACAGATGGATGGAGGTAGAAACCCATTAAGTATTGAATGTTCAGACCATTCAAATGCTAGAAAATTGTTACATGCCAAAATCCTCACTTCTGCGCACAAAAGTGTGGATATTTGGAAGACTGAGCACAAAAATTATTATATTTAGTAAAATCACTTGCAAAAGTTCATCTATTAAGAAAAACATTATACAGAAGTGCACACTATAGAAGAAATCATCTACCCAAAATACATCCTCCTCTGACATATTTTAAAAATTCACAAACTGACAGAAACAGGATGAATATTTAAGTTGGAAAAGATGAGAAACTGGGAAGAATGAATTTGACAGAGCCACCCATCCCTAGGTCTAGACTGGCAGCCTGAATCAAACAGTCTGAACACATGAGAAAGTAATTTACCTGGCCTAAGATAGGCCTGGTCTCAGAGGAACCAGGACTGGAGAGAGAAAGTCTTTGACAGCTTCAAACAATTCCTAGGTAAAGTGTGAACTAGAAAAGAGGGACTTACTGACACATCCATCTCACAGCTGCATTGTGCATGACTGGCAAAGGCTTTTTAGCACTTTCATATTATTAAGATGTTTTTTCCAAAACTCAGCACTAGAGAATTGTCTAGTTGGAAACAGACAGCTGAAAAAAATGTCTCCCCCTTACACGCTAACCAAATGAAGGGGTCTCCATAACACACTCAAGAGCACCTGGGAAAATACCTTAGTTTGACTTCAGACAAACCAGAGACTATCCAATTTGACTTGGAGCCAAAGGCAAAGTGAGATTGACCAGGATAGGAAAAACGCAACTGGTTCTAACATTTTATGATGACATTTGCAGATGCAGAGTAGATGCTTCTGAAAGAATTAAAGCCTATATAACTTCAGAAGATTTTAGAAATTAGGAGTAGTAAAAAATATTCCCAACCTACATGAACTCTTAGAATTGTTTTGCAGGAAATTTCTGTGAAACTGCGGACATATAAAGGTTCCCCTTGGTAAGGTGGTCTCTCAAATTATAAAAAGATAGGTGAAGGGTGATAGGAGCTAAGCTTCTTTAAAATTTGGTTTTTAAAAAACCTACAGAAAAGGGACTAGAACTTGTGTATATTTAGTGAAATTACATGATTAACTATAGGAAAAGAAGATCTTGATTAGTAGAAGGCTTTGATAAATATTTCCCTGTTATTGAGAGCTAACTTTATCAGTTGCTTGACTCATCTCATCTTCCTTCTCCTCATCAACTTTATGTTTTACAGAAACATGCAATTTATATAATTTTTTTCAGTTACACATCTGCCTTTTTGCAGCATTCAGAAGCAATGAACTATGCACAAAGCTTCCTCGTAATACAGATTCAGTTTTAATCATTCAATGCTGTTCCTGCTCCACCTTGTGAAGCCACAGAATCAATTTGAAGTGCTCTGATTTAACTCTGGATTTGACTGGATGCATTCCTGATAAAAATCCAACAGAAACCCAAAGCAATAAAGCACAATGAAAAAAAACAAAGAGCTAATATATACATACATACATACATACATACATATACATACAGTATATATATATAGAGAGAGAGAGAGAGAGAGAGAGAATGATGAGTACGTGAAAAGAGAAAGGCAAATATATACACACAGTCCACATGATTATATACAAAAGTTCTGAAGGGGGACAGATCTTCTAAGGAGCCCAGGAACACACATCGTGGGCAATCTTGCACAATATGTTTAATAGGTTGCATATTGGCACCACAGTCACAACAAGGAGAATCTTTCCAGCCCCAGTGATACATAGCAGAGGCACTCCTTCCAGTATCACATCTGATTCTGTTCAATTTGGTCCAGACAGAGCGAGGCAGGTGAAAGCCAGGAAGTTAAAATCATCCAAGAGATAAAAAACAATGAAAAAAACCAAGATCTAAGTGGAATTATATTGTTCAATTATCCCTCCAAGTCATAGAACAAGAGGCCCAGAAGATCAAAACTTCCCTTTGAAACCACTCTTGTTTTCCCACCACAGTGAATGTTGAAATGAAGACAACAGAATAACTGTGCAATGGTCTTTCACTGGCCAGAACAGATGCCCCTCTGCATGGAAGCACTCCAAGTTTCAGCATCCTAATCACAGATAGAGCTTCCTTCCTAAACCAAAACTAAAGTTATAATCTGAAAGAGAATTTCTATTCAATGATGTATCATTGGTATTTTTCACCAGAAATTTGTCTAAAACGTATAAAGGTACTTCGAATGTATGTTGGAAATGTGAACAACAAGGGTGGACTTTGTATCATGCCAGGTGAACATGTAAAAAAGCTATAAAATTTTTGACTCAAATACATACATTAATTCAGAAGATTTTTAAAGACTAATATACAATTGAAACTGGAGATATTTCTTTTGGGACTGATGGACGAACTTGGAAAAAACATATGGAACTTTGTTTCTATATGTGATAACAGCAGCAAGACTTTTACATGCACAACGGTGGAAAGGTTTGGCATTACCTATAATAGAAGAATCTTCAGCAAAGGATCGTTACCTTGTCGTGGTGCTGGAGCTTGAGCACCTCAATGATGCCATGAGCTAAACCGTGAAGGGCCACCCAAGACGGGAAGGTCATGACAGAGAGGTCAGACCAAATGCGATCCCTGGGGAAGGTAATGGCAACCCACCCCAGTATTCTTGCCGTGAAAACTAAATGGATCAGTACAACCAGAGATATGTCGGTATACCATCGGAAGATGAGACCCCCAGGTCGGAAGATGGTCAAAATGCTACTGGGGAGGAACAGAGGATGAGCTCAACTAGCCCCAGACGTGATGACGCAGCTAGCTCAAAGCCGAAAGGACGGCTAGCGGCCGACGGTGCTGGTGGTGAACGGCGAATCCGATGTTCTAAGGATCAACACACCATTGGAACCTGGAATGTAAGATCTATGAGCCAGGGCAAATTGGATGTGGTTATTGGTGAGATGTCAAGATTAAAGATAGACATCCTGGGTGTCAGTGAACTGAAATGGACTGGAATGGGCCACTTCACATCAAATGACCACCAGATCTACTACTGTGGACAAGAGGATCACAGAAGAAATGGAGTAGCCTTCATAATTAATAGTAAAGTGGCTAAAGCAGTGCTTGGATACAACCCAAAAAACGACAGAATGATCTCAATTCGAATTCAGGGCAAGCCATCTAACATCACAGTGATCCAAATATACGCCCCAACCACAAATGCTGAAGAAGCTGAAGTAGAGCAGTTCTATGAGGATCTGCAGCACCTACTGGACAACACGCCTAAAAGAGATGTTATTTTCATCACAGGAGACTGGAATGCTAAGGTGGGCAGTCAAATGACACCTCAAATTACAGGTAAGTATGGCCTGGGAGAACAAAATGAAGCAGGACATAGGCTGATAGAATTTTGCCAAGACAACTCACTCTGCATAACAAACACTCTCTTCCAACAACCTAAGAGACGGCTTTATACATGGACTTCACCAGATGGACAACACCGAAATCAGATTGATTACATCCTTTGCAGCCAAAGGTGGCGGACATCTGTACAGTCGGTAAAAACAAGGCCTGGAGCTGACTGTAGTTCAGATCACGAACTTCTTCTTGCACAATTTAGGATCAGACTAAAGAGATTACGGAAGACCCACAGATCAGCTAGATATGAGCTCACTAATATTCCTAACGAATATGCAGTGGAGGTGAGGAATCGATTTAAGGGACTGGACTTAGTAGATAGGGTCCCAGAAGAACTCTGGACAGAAGTTGGCAGCATTGTTCAGGAGGCGGCAACAAAATACATCCCAAAGAAAGAGAAAACCAAGAAGGCAAAATGGCTGTCTGCTGAGACACTAGAAGTAGCCCAAGAAAGAAGGAAAGCAAAAGGCAACAGTGATAGGGGGAGATATGCCCAATTAAATGCAAAATTCCAGAGATTAGCCAGAAGAGATAAGGAATTATTTTTAAACAAGCAATGCGCGGAAGTGGAAGAAGACAATAGAATAGGAAGGACAAGAGACCTCTTCCAGAAAATTAGAAACATTGGAGGTAAATTCCAGGCCAAAATGGGTATGATCAAAAACAAAGATGGCAAGGACCTAACAGAAGAAGAAGAGATCAAGAAAAGGTGGCAAGAATATACAGAAGACCTGTATAGGAAGGATAACAATATCGGGGATAGCTTTGACGGTGTGGTCAGTGAGCTAGAGCCAGACATCCTGAAGAGTGAGGTTGAGTGGGCCTTAAGAAGCATTGCTAATAACAAGGCAGCAGGAGACGACGGCATCCCAGCTGAACTGTTCAAAATCTTGCAAGATGATGCTGTCAAGGTAATGCATGCTATATGCCAGCAAATTTGGAAAACACAAGAATGGCCATCAGATTGGAAAAAATCAATTTATATCCCCATACCAAAAAAGGGAAACACTAAAGAATGTTCAAACTATCAAACAGTGGCACTCATTTCACATGCCAGTAAGGTAATGCTCAAGATCCTGCAAGGTAGACTTCAGCAATTCATGGAGTGAGAATTGCCAGATGTACAAGCTGGGTTTAGAAAAGGCAGAGGAACTAGAGACCAAATTGCCAATATCCGCTGGATAATGGAAAAAGCCAGGGAGTTTCAGAAAAACATCTATTTCTGTTTTATTGACTATTCTAAAGCCTTTGACTGTGTGGACCATAACAAATTGTGGCAAGTTCTTAGCGGTATGGGGATACCAAGTCATCTTGTATGCCTCCTGAAGAATCTGTATAACGACCAAGTAGCAACAGTAAGAACAGACCACGGAACAACGGACTGGTTTAAGATCGGGAAAGGAGTACGGCAGGGCTGTATCCTCTCACCCTACCTATTCAACTTGTATGCAGAACACATCATGCGACAAGCTGGCCTTGAGGAATCCAAGGCTGGAGTTAAAATCTCTGGAAGAAACATTAACAATCTCAGATATGCAGATGATACCACTTTGATGGCTGAAAGTGAAGAGGAACTGAGGAGCCTTATGATGAAGGTGAAAGAAGAAAGTGCAAAAGCTGGCTTGCAGCTAAACCTCAAAAAAACCAAGATTATGGCAACCAGCTTGATTGATAACTGGCAAATAGAGGGAGAAAATGTAGAGGCAGTGAAAGACTTTGTATTCCTAGGTGCAAAGATTACTGCAGATGCTGACTGCAGTCAGGAAATCAGAAGACGCTTAATCCTTGGGAGAAGAGCAATGACAAATCTCGATAAAATAGTTAAGAGCAGAGACATCACACTGACAACAAAGGCCCGCATAGTTAAAGCAATGGTGTTCCCTGTAGTAACATATGGCTGTGAGAGCTGGACCATAAGGAAGGCTGAGCGAAGGAAGATCGATGCTTTTGAACTGTGGTGTTGGAGGAAAATTCTGAGAGTGCCTTGGACTGCAAGAAGATCAAACCAGTCCATCCTCCAGGAAATAAAGCCAGACTGCTCACTTGAGGGAATGATATTAAAGGCAAAACTGAAATACTTTGGCCACATAATGAGAAGACAGGACACCCTGGAGAAGATGCTGATGCTGGGGAGAGTGGAAGGCAAAAGGAAGAGGGGCCGACCAAGGGCAAGATGGATGGATGATATTCTAGAGGTGACGGACTCGTCCCTGGGGGAGCTGGGGGTGTTGACGACCGACAGGAAGCTCTGGCGTGGGCTGGTCCATGAAGTCACGAAGAGTCGGAAGCGACTAAACGAATAAACAACAATAATAGAAGAATGGAGGGCAAAGTTAACGGAGCTTGCTGAGATGGCAAAATTGACAGCTTTGATTAGAGAAAAGACATTGATTGATTTTACTGTTGACCAGAAGCCCCTTCTGGGCTTTTTGGGTGAAACAGAAATGAAATCACGATATATGGATTTGATTATTAGAAATAATAGTAATAATAGCAAAAATTAAAGTTATGTTGTAAACTTAGAGTAAAAGTTTAATGTAAATTTATACCTTAGATCTGTTGTAAAAGAATGTCGGAAGTCATTCTTTTTTATATTTCTTTTTCTTTCTTTTTCTTTCTGTCCTTTTGACTTTTTCTTTTTCATTCTTTACTTTTTTATCTCTTCTATTCTCTATTTTAATTATTAGTTCTTGTTAGTTTTTATCTATTTTTAAAAAATCTAATAAAGTTATTTTTTTTAAAAAAAGGTACAAACCATGAAAGCCTACACCAGTATATAGGAAGATATATGTTTTGAGTTATTTTTCATAGGGTCTAATAATGAGCAAATCAACTTTTAAAAATATTTTAATCTCCTGTCTCCCTTGTACTCTAACTTAAATTACCCAATTATTCTGTAATCCTAGAGGCAGAATCCTAATTAAGAAATACATAAATTGGCCTGAAAGGACACTTGCAAGCAATCATCACTTCCAATTCTTTTTTGTTTTGCTGTTTTAATTTCACTTGAAATCTGCATATTCTGATACACTTTTCCAAGTATGCAGTGATTTCTAATACGTCTCCTAAATTTTTTTATGCTGATTTCACCCTCTTTTGCCCAAGACTTAGAGGGATGTGTGTGTGAAGGAGAAGAAGTTAATGTATGAATGGGGAAAAGCTGTCAATATGTGAGAGATAAATAGATGTGAATTATAGTGAATGGGAAGAAAAAGGGTCATTGTGTGATGGTAGGGATGACCAGATGCCAGGCATGGCCATGCCCATGGACAGCCCAAATTCCACTCACAGTTAGTTGTGGCAATGCCTACTGGTTACACTGAGCTCTCAGGATAAGGAAGGTTGTCCACCTCTGGTCTAAGCACTTGGAAAGTTATTTGGGTGAGCCAGGCCAATCCTGTGATTCTCCCAAGAAATCCTGAGGATCATCATGGCTGCTTTACTTCTCCTCTTTGGTTAACTGTATGAAAGGGTATTTAGCTACTGAAATAAAAGCATTTGAAGGCAGATAGGATTCAGAAGTTTGGACACCAAAGAATCAGTCAAGTTTAAATAAGGAATAGAGTTGTTCCGTATAAACTAGTCTATAACTAACCAGCTGATCCAGTAGGATTACTGATGAAATTTAGGAAGTTTATTATATTAACAAACCCTAACCATTACAGCTGGAACTCATAACTTTGTAAGATAAGACAGAAAGCAATTGAAATCTCAAACCTTTATTGCGAAAACTGATTACTGTAAAACCACTGGGTTCTAGTAGGAAATATTCTGAATCAGAAAGATTGGAGCTGCTTAGTGCCAAATGATATATCCTATACTAGTCTCACAGTATGGTTTGCATCATTAAAAAATATTCCATGTTCTATCAAGGCATGTGGAAACAGCTGTTTGCATTGAGAAGAAAACTTCCAGGGACAATAATAATTTTTGTTATGAAATAGGTGCGGCCTCTCTCTGCAGCATGCTATCAACGTGGTGTATTTTTTAGCTTTGAGTCCACCTTCACTGAAGATGTACCAAAGAGTCATTGTGTCTTTGACCAAGGCAGATCCCCCTGAGCATCAGCCCAGAGTATATACATATAAGAGAGCCACCTCTCTGAAAAATCTGAAATAAGAAGACATTTTACATAAAAACCAATGCAATTTTGGGAGAGAGACCTAATGGTAAATGACGTCTGTGGCGAGTCTCCCTCTGAAAATGAAACAGAGCTGCAGGAGCTCAGCTGCACAAATTTGCCAGAAGTGTCCTCGGGGCATTTGTGTAGGAGTCAGAGCAGGGAGCATCCAACCGCAATGTAGAGAATGAGGATTAATGTAATCTGTGAACCCATCCAATGTAGTACATTAATCATGACTTAGGGCTTAGTATTATGTGTAAACCAGGCCACTACAGCTTGCTCAACAAATTATGATTAAGGTAAGCAATGATAATCATGATTTGGATATATAAACATCGGGTTTGTCTCTGGCACACTTGAAGAACCAGGCTAACTTAGGGAGTTGAGGGTTAGAGTGTGAGAAGTATAGCTCTGACCTCTAACACTTCACCCCTCCTCCCCTCCCCACCCCCATCTGTCAGCAGTCTCCTTTATCAAATGGAAGGGCCATCCCTGAATTTCCCAGTATAAAGCAGCATATAAATATGTGGAAAGAAAAATAATGCACCTAACATGAGAAGCAATGTATCACTGTTGTTTTTAATGGAAGCTGACTGTTGAGAACTCTTGAAGGCTGGATCTTGTGAGTCCTTGTGGTTAATGAAGTTGCTAAGAATGGAACCTGTTAAAACTGATTTGCTTTATCCCACAAAAAGGAGAATATTCAACATTCTGGACAACTTCAGACAATTGTTCTGAATGGCCACTCCTAAAAAAAAATACTGTCTGAAACAAACTGAGAAAGGAAGAATCTCACAGGAGACATTAGTGGGAATGATTCAACCATTTTTAAGGTATATAATAGCTCAGAAGAAAAATAGACCTTAAAAGAAATGGATTTTCTTAAACTTGCATTAAGGGTAACAACAATAAACTGGTTAAAATTAGTTTTCTAAGTTTAAAATCTCTAATACTCTTTATGCCTTTATAAAAACAAATACATCTTTATTTAAATGTCAGTATTGTCTTTCACTCTCCCATCAAGAAATGCACTTTCTTAACCCATATGTCCATATACTACTTGAAACCTATACAGAAATACTTGCAAAAATTCCAGTGTCTTAGTTTGCATGCAAAAGGATTGCAAACTATGGATTTAGTCAAAATCAAATCATGTTGGCTTCTAATAGAGTTGCATTTAGTATATAATTTATATTAGTTTAAATCAATATTCTACTATGGATTTTCCCATATTTATTTTGAATTTTGAATTTAAAATATTATTTTTTAAAAAACTGACTTAAAATTTTGCAACAACTGTTTTTGAAAGAATAAGGCCATGAAATTTTTGATCACACTACATTATCTTTAAATATTCATTCCTTCATTTGTCTTTATTATCACCAAAAGAGGATGGATATTGAAGGATACTGGAAATGTTTAACAAATCACTGACTGCAATCCATGGCACAGTTTAATGTTGACATGATTGTACATCTATATTCTAGGTAGAAATACCAGCTGGAAAGAAAGTTTGTTAGGTTTCTCTGTGCAAATGAAGAAAGGCTGATATACTGATCTGTTGGTCATCTGGGCATTAGAAAGATCTGAAATAGCATAAATTAGGATATCGCATACCTAATCATTTAAAGGGATAGTATATAGTGTCCATTTCTTACTTTTATTCTGATAAATTATGTAATACAGAGGTTCTTCATACTATGTTCTTTAATATTTTTAATCACAAGGATATCAGACAGGTAATCCTATATGTTATATTGGACTACATGTATGCAAAAATATGTATAATGAAATGCTCACCTTCCAAAAAAAACCATACTGAAATGGGGAAACTTTGCACCCCAGTGTTTGATGATCATGGGAGCCACCCAATGTAGTACATAAGGATGGACAAATCATTTTAATTTTGGTCAGTTTCAGTCTTGTACATTATTTGTTCCTCAATCTTGTTCATTTTATTGCCACATTAATCCACAGAATGAACAACTTTATGCACATTTTAAAGCGTATAAAGTTATACACTTTACCTGTTTCAGAGAAGTGTGACATCGGAAAGCTAACTGCATTCTAATCCTCTCTGTCCTTCAGGAGTTATAAATCACTTTGATTCACTTCCAAATGTGGATCAAACAATATCTTAAACATTCCTAGAAGTGCAAGAGTAAATGATAATTCAGATCAGAGACGTGATACACATTCCTAAATGGGGGAAGATGATAACCCCTTTGATATCATTGGACAAAGGCCTAATGTTCCTAGCTATTTAATCTTCGATACATTTTAACCTCCTTGCTTTAATGCAGCCTAGGGTTTGTTTAGTTCCATTAACTGTTTTTATTTTATATGCTATGATGTTTTATAGACTTGTAATTTATTCTTATGTTATTTTATTTTTGAAAGTTATCCTTGTAACTTGTTGAAGGGCAGGTATGCAACAAATAAAGACATACCTAAACTGACCTTTTAACACAAGAAGCAGAAGAAAGGCCACAGGAGGAAAAGTTCTGAGACCTGTAGGAGGCAGACTTCCCACAGTCACAACAAATCAGAGGTTTTCCTACTTCTTGTATCAAATTTTTACTTTTACGTTTATGTGTTAACCATAATGGAGGTAGGGATCAGTCATCATTTTATGCAAACAAAAACATGATCAAATGTTTTGTTGTCCCAAGGAATCAAAGGGCAGGGTCTATTTTCAGTTGGTTTTGTGTTCAACACATGAAATTCAATTGTGGTCAATGCCACATCAAACATGTGTGTGATTAGCACCATTCTTTCATAGCAAGGAAGCTAAAACAACAAATCAGAATTTCAGAATTGAGAAAGTTATGACTGTCTCCATCTAATTACCAACTTGCAAATTTAGAATAAACATCAGATGTAGACATCCCCATCCAAATGGGAAAATACAGTCATGAATGTGTTCCTACAACAAAAGCTTCAGACTTCTGAAAAGCTTGTATGCTAGTGTGTCCAAATACTTTAGGGAACTAGACTTTTTGACTGCATCACATCGAATTTACATCAGTTGTATTGTTTACTCATTATTCCAGGCACAAGCTAAAGGGCCTCTAAAACTCTAAATAGTGGGGGACCAAGTAATCTGCCCAGAGCCTAGGATTAACCATAGAATTGCTTTCTAGCCACCACTAAGGTCAATCAAGTCAGGGTATTAACAGCAGGACATCTACAGTGGTTGGCCCTAAACATCTTTTAGTTCCTCCAAATTTAACACTGATATACTGCTGACAGTCTACAGGTGTTTTTATTCTTGTGCTATTTTATAGAGCATGCTCAATTGTTTTTCTTTTACTGCTTTTATTCTAAGTTATCTGGTCATTACAAACCCTAAAATGCAGGATATACATAATCCTATGTATTATGTATATCCTGCATTTAGAGTTTGGGAATAATAATATATAAAGGTCCAAAAAGCAATGGAAGCAACCGCAGGTTTCCTTTAATAGAAATGGAATTTAGAGGCAGAAAGTCAGAAGTCCATAGTCCAGTCCTACATTCCTTGTGTTTACCTGTGTAAATCACTATATCCCAAAATACCTGGTCCCAAGAAATTAGATGGCTAATTAAGAGGGCCATAACCTGACTGTAAGGATCACACTCACTCTCACCCACCAGTCTTGTCTCACTTGGTAAAAATAGCCCGAGGTGAATGTAGCTTTGATTTTTCACTGGTATGCACTGCTACTACCTTCTTCCCCTGTCCAAAATCAGGGATACAGGAATATAGGAATAAGGCCAAACAAAGGAAATGCCTTCTCCTCTCTGTTAACTGAAAAGCAGAAGGGCAGTTTAAAAGCACAGCCACTGGCTGTTAATCTACAGAGATTAGGACATCTGAAGTGAGTTACCAGATTGCAATAGTCCAGGTGTAATTCAGGGTGCTGGTTATCACCTATAAAGCCCTTCAAGGCAAAGGGGTTGGCTATCTGAGGTACCATCGGTCTCCAGTTGTCTCTGCCCATCCAGTACAGTCCAGCAGGGCGGGTGCATACCAGCTACCATTGATTAAGCAATGACATCTTGTGGGACCCAGGAAGGATACCTATTCTGTTGCAATTCCCACCCTCTAGAATGATCTCCCCCAGGAGATTCATGTCCCACCCTTATGTTGTTCAGGAAACAAAAGCAGAGCCCCCTTTTTGTTTTTTTGTTTGCTTTGTTTTCTTTCATCTTGTTTTGGTTACTCTCTTCCTCCCGCCCATTGTATCTTTTATATGCTTTTACATATATTTTGGTTTCTAGTTCTAAGTCACCCAGAGTTCAATGGGAGTCAGGCGGCCTATAAATTAAAACAAACAAACATATAAATAAAGGGAGCTTCTAAGGTTTTCCTTGTTAGAGATACCCATTAGAATAATATAACATAAATGCTAATATAAGGAGAGCCAGTTTGGTGTAGTGGTTAAGGCATCAGGTTAGACGCTGGGAGACTATGAGTTCTAGTCCCTCCTTAGCCACAATGCCTTGGGCCAGTTCTTATCTCTGAGCCCTAGGAATAAGGCAATGGCAAGCCACTTCCAAAAACACTGCAGGAGCTACTCCAGGCAGTTGTCAGGAGTCAACACTGACTCGAAGGCATGTGTGTATGCGCACAGACACACAAAAATCAGTATAAAATATCCATCTGAATTTATTTTTTTTACTTTTGTCATGGTTTAACTGCTTCAAAATATGCTAAACTCATCCAGGTCAGATGTGGAGGCCACACTGGGCCTGCAGGAAAATAAAAATTGTCCCGTCTTCTTTTAACGCTGTTGGAAGCCATTCCTGTGGTAGGCGAGTTCACTGAATATTATCCAAAATAGGAATTAGCAAACAGATAGCAAGCAGATGACATTATTAGCCCTTTTACTATATTTCAACCCCTGTTGCCACCCAGCAACAGTATTGTAATTCACTTGTTAAGAAGGTTAGTTCCTATCGAGGGAGCTATAAGGATATCAAGTAGCTAATTAAGGATGTGATCCATCAGCTGCCATCCTTTCTTTCTCCTCCACCAAATTAAACACCTAAAAAGCCCTTGTGTGATATTTCTTTTAATATCAGATCTGACATTTTGCTGCAATGTAGTTAATATTTACTGTTTTTGTCTTTCAAACGAAGAGTAATCTGCATATTGTTATTTGGTTTTATGTGACAAATTGCTGGAATATTATGTACAAAAGAAAGACCATGTGCAAATCCTCTTCCTTCAGCTAAAGATATCTTCTCTGTACTACCACATCAGCTTTGCAAGTCACTCACATTTCAGCATGTGCAGGATTGTGGTTCTTCCTTGGCATTCCAGTGACGTACATAGTAATTTTTCTGGGAGGAGAAGAGTTCCTTATTGTAGAGAGGGAGAATGCAATTAGACATTTTAGGATGCTTATCCTAACTAATTGCAGGAAGGCTAGCCATGTTTTAATAAGGTACTAACGTTCACATGGAAAGATCAGGAAATGGAGTATTGCTCAGTGAGAGCATTTAGTATGGGTTACTGACCAATAAGCAACTACTTTCCCTTACAGCTCTGATATTTGGGCTGTAAGATTGCTAAATGGCAACAAAGTGATAGAGAAAGCTGGTGTCATCTAGTGGTTATCCAGACATTTGCAGCCCAGTTCGGCAGCACTATGATGCAGAGACCCATAAAAGATTGGCATCGTAGACTCTCTATATTAGAGAATATAGATGGAATTGAATGTCCGCATGTTTGGGGATGCATTATCCCAGTTTTGTGAATGGCTTTGTAAAGTGCTACTCTGTTTTTAGGTGTTTGCCTCTGAAAAGTTGAGTTGGTTTTCTCAGCCTTTTGGTTAAATAAATTCCTGTGCATAGATAAGCCCAGAAAATGAGCTTACATTGATGGTTAAGCTCATTATTATCCATACAGTTCTACTTTCTACTTCCTGAGTAACCCCCAGGAACCTCCATCATGCCACCCCAATGGCCGGACACACCAGCAACTACAACTGTGAACACACTTGGGGGTCCCCTTGGATTGGAGACTGCATCCCAACCAGTAAGAACCTATGCCCAGAGGCTTTGATCAGTGAAACAAAACTGGTCTGCTCTCCCTGGCTACACACAACTGGCTACATACAAAGAAGATGAGATTTGCAGGGATAATTCTTTATTCCGAATGGATGCTTCACTTTATGTCCTTCCTCCCCCTGAAGAGAGTTGCATGCTCTCTAAAGTGCATGAGTTGCTATTTTTTGCCAACCAACTGTTCTATGCATGCATCTGGGAATGATGCAGGCTGCTGTAATGCCCAAATTTAAGGTGTAAATTTTAAAATTCCCTAATAAAGGATTAATTTGAGTGAGTCAGAAATATTTATTAAAGGTGTATGTAATAGTCAATGGAAACAGAAACTGATAAAAGGCTACTTCACATTCCCACATCGTCATTCAAATGATGGTTAAGAAATTAATAAGGGAGGCTGAGAAGAGATGCAACATTAAGGAAGTGCTGTTGTTGCTCTCCTTTGAATTGTTTATATTAGTAATATCAAAGTAAACTCATTTTAATGGTTATTTGAGAGGACGGGGTGTCAGTTACTCCCTAATATCTGTTCAATCAAAAGTACATCATTACAGCAATTTAGGTCATTTGCGTAATGGTGTTGCTGCACAAATACTGCCATTTGCATGTTTTGCATAATGACATTACTGCATGCAATTAGGGTACATTAAAATAAATTCAACTGCTTCATCCCAATTACTTCAGATGCAATGGACATGGCCATTGTTTGAGGAGGATGTCAAACAGAAGTTTACTCTGTTGCATCTAGTCTGCTAAATGGGGGTTCACTGAATCAAGGGTTCACTAGAGACTAGAGACTAGAGACAGAGCTTAGAGGTAGAGGTAGAGGTAGAGAGAGAGAGAGAGAGAGAGAGATTTGTGTGCCTTCAAGTCAGTCTTGACTCCTGCCTGGACAAGCCTATGCATTTTCCTTTCCTTGGAACTGGTTTGTCCTTGCCTCCTTCCTAGGGTCGAGAGACAGTGACTGGTCCAAAGTCACCCAGCTGGCTTTATGCCTAAACTGGGACTAAAGCTCACGGTCTCCCAGTTACTAGTCTGACGCTTTTAACCAAACTGGCTCTCTCAAATAAATTTCAGACTCCAGTTTAATGTGAGCCAGAGAATAACTCCTCCTTCCTCCTCCTCCTCCTCCTCCTCCTCTGGCTTCCACACACACACACACGCACACACACACACAGAGACACACAGACAGCCCCCAGCCTGCTGCTACTGCAGTGCGGCTGAGGGGCACAGGGTGTGCCTCTTCTCTTTCTCTCTGATCTTGTTCATTTCTCATCCAAAGGGTAGCTCCCTGCAAGGTTTTGGCACTTCTCTCAGCTCAGCACTGAGCACTCTGCCATTACCACAGTGGCACTTTGTTTCCAGCTCAGCTGTGGCACAGCACAACTGCAAGTCCATCGAGCTTAGGGGTAGGACATTTTCCCTTCCGAAGGCACTTTCAGAGTTTTTCAAAGCTTTTGCCTGGTGGTTTTCAATGAATGGAGGAGGGAATGGTCCTCACAGCAATCTTTTTTTTTTTTAACAAACCACCCACAAATTAAAACACTTGGGGCCATGGAGGGAGCACTGAAGGGTTTGAAGAACAAATGCAGGTCAGCCTCAAAATATTCCTTGGTTTGGGGAGTGAAAACAGTGGTGATATGGAAGTTCTCATTGCTCCTGAAATGCTATTATAATAGTATTCCAAGTTCCAGGAGCCTGGTTTTTTACATTTGGGTGTTACAGGACCCAGAACCTGAGACATCGCCGTAAACACTTCAAGCATCAAGAGAAGAAAATGGAGAGAATGATGAGAATGAGAAGGGGGGAGGAGAAAAGGAAATAATAACCTCTGCAAGGGAAGGGTGGAGGATGAGGCATCCAACCATATCAATCAAATACAAGTATTTGTAGCAGTAATTTCAGTAACAGTTGCCAGATGATCAGAGGCTTTGGTTCAAGGGGGACAGATTTGAAGGCTCATGTGCAGCAACTGTTATAAGTGAACTCAGAATTCTTGATGGAGAAAGTATGTTTTTTTTCTTTTAAAGCTTTATTAATTTTTCAAGATATAATTAAAACACATAATACAGAATATAGGACAGATAGAATACAAGTCTAAAAAAGAAACAGGAAGTGCAGGAATAGACAGAGAAGCATATAAGACAAGTGGCTTCCGACCTTCTCCAGCTTAAGCATTCTCTATTTGCCTTCTTTCAAGCAGTGCCTGGCGGAGTTCACTCATCACTACCTTATACAAAAACCCTGGAATCTTGGGCACCACTGTTGGACAGGAAAAAGGTATTAATTAACTCTGCCTTTGACTAAAGTGAGTTCAGAGAGGGAAAATGATATGCCATGCGTATATTTATAGAATTAAAGCATTGGGTTCTATTTAAGTCCAAATTCCACAGTGAATATAGGAAAACCGTTGGCTTAAAGTTAGGGTGGACAAATGCAAATGAGAAACAGGAGTGATTATTTTGTTAATGGGACAGTGATTAAGCATTGGCACAGGCCGTGGATTTTCCATCAACCAAAGTTTAATCAACACCGGATGCCCTTCTGAAGGTTATTCTTTAGGCAAATTCAAATTACTTTTATGTAATAGCTAAACAGAGAAAGTTAACTTATCTCAAGACACATCTGCCTAAATGAAATTAAGAGCCCCATTTGACATTAACAGCTTGCAAAGGAAAATCTTGTTAAATCTTGCATTTTCTGAGCTGAAAAATTCCTGCTAGTTTCTATGTAGTTTCCTGTGTAAGTATAAGCCTTCTAGAATGCGTGTTCACCCTAACAGGACAACCAAAACAACATTCATTCATCACATCTGTGTGCTATCAATTTCTTTTGATTCATGGCAGCTTACAGAAATTAAAATGGCCATCATAAATGCAACAATATAAAACTTGCACAGTAAATACAAAAAATTTTATTAGTTTTATCAAACTAAAATGTTCAGATTAAACAATAAACATTAAAATATCCCCAGTACAATATAATGGGCACAAAAACATTTCTGCTGTTATACAAGTAATTTCTAGTAGTTATAACACATCCCATCATTCAGTTTACATGGCAGCAGCAACAGCATGTCCTTCCTAAAGACTAGGTAGCTGAATAGGACTCTTGGCAAGTTCTTGTAAATCCTTCCATTAGGATTTACATTATGGGAGTCTTAGTCCCAATGCACCCAGAGGGCACTATATTGGGGAAGTCTTCATTAGAAAGCATGGAGCATTTTTATTACAGATATGCAATATCTGTAATAAAATGTTCCAACTTGTTTCAAGCATTCCTTGTTTAAAAAAAAAAGATACATGGCCACTTTGAGTGGGATTGTTATGAGTATTTCAGCTGTTCCAGTACTATGAAGGGCTTTTGTTTTGTAGTTTTGAGTGGGTTCGGGCTCCCCCCACCCCACAAACCTCTTCCAGCCTATCTAGCAGAGCAGCATGGATCAGTCACATCTCTGCTGCTATTGGTTTAGACTAGCTGCAATGATGAAAGAATGGTGTGTTGAGAAAACAGCAGTCCTTAAGCACATGGCCAGCTAGAAGACTGTTCACAGCTGCCTGCCTGCTGATAAGTTATTGCTGGTGCTTTTTTATATTCTTTGTGATCAGGAAGTTGAAGGTCATGTTTTACAAATGTGTTGTAAAATTCAGTAATTAAATAAACCCAAATCCCATATCCTGTACTGTGTCGTCAGCTCCAGATCCAGCCCACAGAGATGGAAGATGCTCACTTTCTCCCACAGTGTTCGCTACAAAAGTCCAGCCGAACTCAGGATTTATTTAAGGCTAGGATGGGGAAACACTGATTAGGAATACCTCTCTGATAAGCATCACTCAAAAAAAAAAAAGTCCAAAAATAAATTTAATGATTGGTAACTCAAGGCACTTTTTCTCTCCTGCTTTGCACTCCACATGTTTTCTCTCCTTCCCTATTTTCCACATGTTTATTTGACTGTATGTATCTAACAAAACCCACATGTTTGGAAATACTATAGCACTTTGAAGTATTCTCTTCTTTTCCCCATCAGAGGCCTTTTCATTGGGAAGCTCAGTTCTGGCCTTCAACACAGCGGATTGTTTGTATAAATCCCACTCCCACCCCACCCCACCCCCAGAGCTGGAATGGGTTTCTTCCTATCTGCCAGAGTCAAGTACAAGCATGTTTCAAAGATTGCTCCTTGTTCCTGTTTTGCCATCATGCTTTATTTGCCATTTAAAATGCTACATAAGTCTGTTTGCTGTAAAAATAATTTTACAACAGCATATTAATACAGTTATAATTAACTATTTAAAAAATGTTGAAAGAACTCTCAGCAATCTTTTCAGGTCCTGGACACCATTGTGTCATTTCATACAACAGTGCAGCTTTCTCATTCACCCAGAATCACATGAAATCCACAAATTCACTAAATCTAGTGAAACTGCAGTGAAATCATTCCTAGGTCTCATGGGCTTTTGGCATCTTCCACAAGACCTCATGAGACATGGGAATTGTTGAAATGCTATGTTTCTTTGCAAGGATCCCAGAATCACCACAAACCCTCAGAAATTGGCTGGCTAGCAAGATTTCAGCCTTTTTTAAATTATTATTTAAATTTGATTTTAATTGGGGGTGTTTAAACTCTTAAATTAAAGAATCAGCTAAATGGAAGAGGAACACGTACAGATTTTAGAGAGGTTAACCAGAAAACACACGACAAAAATCTACATATATAAGGACAATATAAATTCACCTATAACTGTTTTTGTTCTCTCCCACACAAACACTCACATTCTTCTCTCCCCCATAAAGGCAAGAAAGGAATTGGAGGGGAGGGGGAAAAGCAAGGATTATATTCTAAGATCCTGATGTATCTGTATAGAGAAAGAGTTAGGACTAAGCAAGATGAAAAATCAATGATCTAGCCAGCATCCTGATATTTTTGGTCCCCCACCCTGTGGACGCCCCTGGATCTGGCATCAACCATCTCTGTAAATTTCCATAACAGTGGCTCCAGAATATGAAAGATTGGGTTTGTTTGTTTTTCAATCCTCTGATAAAAGCTATGACACTGAAACCTTAATCCTTTCTTTTAGTGTCACTCTCAGGCTGGCCAATTTGGAAAAACAAACATGTACACAAGCAACCATATGTTCTACAGCTTCAGATGGGAGATGGCAATTTATATCCTTCAAAAAATTGAAAAACACTGCTGAAGGAGACTGGTCCACATTACCAACCCAGAATTCTTACCCTAACAGCTGCAAACATTTAAAGAGACCGAACTAGATCTTATCATGTCTCATCTAGTTTGAACCTTCTCCCACATTGCACTGACTCCAAGCAGGCCATCAGAGATCTGCTTTTTATCCTTTGCCATGTGACAATGTGTGAATCTGCTGTACAAGATGCCTGCTTATGAGCAAAAACATATGTTTGACCTAAAATGGTGCTTATTTCCCCAGTTCCTCTGTATTTTTTCTGCCAGCCCAATGTCTTATATCCCATTCTACAATTTAGATTCATTATTTCATAAACACGCTAAGCTTCGTGTTACCAACTCCATGATTTAACAAGCAAAGCCAATGAAAGACAGCAATAAGAAAGAGATAATGTAGCTATATGATTGCAGAAAGAAGAGAGAAATCTGGATGACTATAAAAAAATCCCACTGATATTTTTAAAAAGTTATTGATAAGGCTTTCAAGCCATTAAAGTTGTTTTCTTGGCCATCTTGCTTTCAGTTGAAAGCAATTCAATGAATAGAAATGTTACCTAATATCATATATGGTGAAAGGGTGAAAGGTCCCGTGTGCAAGCACCGAGTCACATCTGACCCTTTGGGGGGATACCGCTTTCATGACATTTTCTTGGCAGACTATAGCGGAGTGGTTCGCCATTGCCTTCCCCCATCGTCATCTTCCCCAGCGAGCTGGGTACTCATTTTACCGACCTTGGAAGGATGGAAGTCTGAGTTGACCTGAGCCAGCTACCCAAGAATCCGGCTTCCGCTGGGATCGAACTTGGGTCATGGGGAGAGTTTCAGTCGCAACACTGCCACCTACCACTCTGCGCCACACGAGGCTCATAATATCATTTATTTATTTATTTATTTATTTATTTATTTATTTATTTATTATTCAAATTTATATCACCACCCATCTCCCCCAAAAAGGGGGATTCTGGCCGGTTCACAATAAAATCAGCAATAAAAACCATAAAAATATAATTACAATATCATCAACCAGTATAAATAAAGAATAAAATAGATACAGAATCCAAGGAGCGAAGATGTCATTCTTGGAGAGGGCTGTATAATACCAGCCAACCCCAGGAGGAACTATTGCCTCTCCCACCCCAAGCAAATATATATATATATATTGAAATATATAAATGTAAATATATATTTATGTTTATATATTAAATATATATTGAATACTTAATAAAGTTAGCATTTTATTTGCTAAATACGTTTTAATGGTTAATATGGTAGAGATTAGACAGACAGACAGACAGACAGACAGTTAGATAATGAATACTTAATAAAGTTAGCATTTTATTTGCTAAATACATTTTAATCGTTAACGTGCTCAGCTGACATTGGGAAGAATTGGCTTCTAGTCTTCACTCAATTATGAAGCTCACAAGGTGACTTTGGATCAGCCCCTCTTGGTCTAATCTCACTCACAGTGTTGTCATGAGAATAAAAGGAAGAGAAATCACCACATGAAGCTACCTTCAACTCCCAGAGAGAAGGGAGATTATAATTACAATGAACAGTAATTTCATTTTTTCTGTAAAAAACTAAGATCTGGTAAAAAGTAAAAAACTAAGATCTGGTAAAGAAACCTTATCATTAAGAAGTGGAGTGACACTCTCCAATAGCCTTCCTAACCTAGTATTGTTGCCAGATGGATTGGGGATTATTGGAATAGAACACTAACATAACTGGACTTCCATATAATTTCATGAGAATAATTATTGGCTGATTCAAAATTCTACCCATTTAAGCTCTAGGTAGTTTTTTAAGAATAACCATCTAATAATGCTTTTACTCTTAATGCTACATGTATGTAACTCTGGGTTTAATTGAAAACTGTAACTTTCTAACTCTTAAGAATTTAAGATGTAACTGTAAACTTACAGACCAGCATTGCTTTTCCCTAATGACCAGTGTCTGAAGTTCTGCAGATAGCTGGATCCTACCAAATAAATAATGTTCATTTTCTCTGGTATTAACTTCACCAATTTCTCTATTTAGCCCAAGCAATAAGATCACAGTTAATATCTACCCTCTGCAAACTTTTCATACAAATATAGTCGAATTCTGTAGCAAGTCAAAGCATTTAGCTTAACATACAAGAAACATTTTTTCCTACAACAATCTCTCTCTGGCAAAGCCTCAGAATACTTTACTGCCACGTCTGAGCTGAAAATGGGATAATGCCAAGAATGAGATAAGTGCAGACAGCCTTGACTGGGAAACACAAATATGCATTCTGCAGAAGGAATTATAGGCTTTAGTAGGAGTCACTTTAATTTTAAAAACTTAAGAACAAATGGAGGAAATTTGTCAGGTGTGATGATGATGATGATGGTGATGATGATGATGATGATGATCCAACATCTCACTTTTAAGAACCAACATCTTCATTTTCTTTAGTTCAAATACTTAAGCATTCCCAAAAGGATGGTTCCCAACAATTCAATACCCACAAAAATGGGAACAAGTCCTATGAGATATCTAAGATTTTGGTGCCTCTTTCAAAAAGAAATAGCCTTGGTATTCTTTACCAGGACTGTGCAAATCCTCCCCAAGAGATGCTTTGCAATGTGCAGGAGCATATATGAAGGACCTCTCTTCAAAGCATTAAAGCAGCTGCCTCTTTTCCCAGAGGAACGTACCCAGGAAGACTGCTGAGAGCAACTTTCAGAGCAGCCAGGGAAGCCCTGAAGAACAAATGCTTTACTGGTTCAAACTCAGGGCTTTCCGATGTAGCCTGGTACTCTGTGAAGCAGCTCTTCCGCCTTCAGCTCATTTGCACTGCTCTATCTTTTCATGCTAATCATTGTCTATAGTACTAGGTATTCTTTCTGTTGGTAAATAACCCTGACACAGACAGTACAGGAATTCTGCAATATCCCTCCTGTTTTTCTTCCTTCCTGTTTCAAAACCACTTATTTGAAAAGCTACGTGCCTCTTTGGGCAAGGGGTTTTATGACCTGAACTCTCCTACTCCGGGCAGGGCAACTGGCATGACAGATAGGGCAATTAGGGCAGATTCATGAGGATCTCAGGGTAAAGGACCAACTGGATTCATTTTTCTACTCATCCTTCTCTCCCCAGAAGACTCTAAGGAAAGAAATGCCCATGAGGACAAGGACAGCATTTGGCAACCTTACCAAGAAGCACATGTTTTCCAGTCCATAGAGTAGCTCTAGAGCACTACCTGGAATCCACATCCAACAGAAGGAGATTTGACTGAAAGGCAGGGGCTTGTTGACAGACTGCCAAGTGTACCCTCTATGTGTGCATTGGGAAGAAGCCTCAAGCCAATCCCTGTGAGGGTCTGCAAGGGGGCAAGTGTTAACCCGTGCAGGGATGCCAAATGCCAGATGCAAGTACTCAAGGGTGGCATTTGTGGATAATGTCATTGCATGCTTTGTCATCTGGCATAATTGTGGTTTGTGGCAGTTGCTGCTGAGATACATAACTTTTTTTTCCGCTATTACTATGTTGTTTCTGGTCAGTGGTGAAATGAATCCATTGCTGTTGTTGCTTCTTTGTTGGGCTCACTTTTGTGGTTGTTTGTTCAGGCACTGTAAAAAGTGTGCTTGGTCTTCATGTCTATTGTTTGTTACAGGAATTTTCTGTAAGTTAGGCAGTTGGTAGCACTCAGAATGGACTATCATTCCCCCTACTTTTTTGAACCTAAGACAAAAAATCAGGCAGCCTGAATATTTCAAGTCCCTGTTGTTCCCTATTGTGAAACACTCAGAACGTTCTGAGCTTTGTAACTTCAGAACAATATTCTGGGTAAGTCAATTTTGTCCTGAACTGGGAACTTTTTTGATGGGGGGGGGGCATAACCTCACAAGCAAGCTCTTTAAGAAAATGAGTACAAATCTGGGGCTTCATTTCTGACACAGCTGCACTCTAACACTCCCAGAACCCCATAAGCCAGCTATAGTTCTTAAAAGCCAGTGGGGAGAGACTGACCCAAGTAAGCAGCATCATTGATCTGAATAAGAAAACGACTAAGTGGTAAATCTTTTCTCAGAGCAAAAAAACAAGTGGCAACCTGAATTGCACTGTGCTTTCCTTCACACCCTCTGCTGCAGCCTGAAAAAAATTTGATTACCTTGATTACCTTGACTGACCAGACTGTCGCCGGACAGAGTCCTACTGGTCGCAACTCGCTTTCCATTCGTTCTCCATGAAAAAAAATTAATAGCAATAGGAAAACTTTCCTTTTAACTAACAGGGGATGAGCATGCATGAGAAATCCATTGAAAAGCTTTACTTAGAAATCAAGATTTCTCATGTTAAGTACATTCAGCTCTACCTTCAGTGACATGCATGTGCAGTAAATGACACTGGAGTTTTATGTACAGCCTTACACCAGCTGGAGCCATATACAGGAAAAGAATATGTGTCTCAAACCTAGTGCCTAAAGGATTGGGACCACTGAAAAACAACCATGGCATTAAAAACCTTACAGTTCATGCTGTATTAGAATGCTATTGTTAATATATTTATGTTTAATTCAGTAGAACTATAAAGGGGTCCAAAAAGCATGATACTCCCATCATAAACAAAATCGAATAGCTTTATTCATAACATGGATAAAGCAAGATTTGTGGCTAATTTATTTTATAGTATTATTTCAATATATTATCCTGCTTTCTACATAATTAATTCATACATCTGGTATGAAAATACAAATACTATAATCAGTGAAAGCCAATCTTCATGTAATTAACCATCATATAACAAAATGTATAGAAAAAGAGTCCTTCAAAATCATTGGGGTTGACCTGAAAAACACTGTACTGAAGAAAGTACACTCTGCGGTGTCTTTGGGACAAATGGAATGCAGGACAGAGACAGGGAGACAGACAGTGGAGCGGGCAGCCAAAAATGTTCCCCAGATTAGGAGAAAAAGGAAGGTAAAGGCTAGAAAAGCATGACCACAGAACATTTATGCAAGCATCTTGGTTAGGCAACAATATCTGATAGTTTTCTAGTGAAGGAGAAATCTTATACAGGCATTCTAAATAAGTACTGTACATCTGAAGCAAACAGTTGAGAAGATATCCCAAAATCATTTTTAATGAAACACAACAGAAGGTTGCAAGTTAGGACTTAGAACATCCTCTGAGATCTGTTGCCTCAAGCAAGTGCTGCACTTTGCTTCATGTTAAGTCAAATCCAATAATTGACATATTTGGTATCTAAATGGACTTTTAACCTACTCCCATTTGGATAGTTTGTTTTTGCTATGATATGAAACAGAAGTTATGTTGACTTGGTCATCTATTCTGATCATGTTTGAAATGGCCAATTCGGCCCTAAAAGGAGAATGTCAATTTGACAAATAAATGAAATAAACGATTTTTGATTAGTCTCTTAGAATCATAGAATTTTAGAGTTGGGAGGGATCTAGGAGGTCATAGAGTCCAACCCCCTGCACATTGCTGGATTCATTACATCATCCCTGATAGATGATTATCCAGCCTGTTTGAAAACCACCAATGAAGGGGAAGAAATCATTCCATGTGGTAACCTATTCCACTGACTGACAGCTCTTAGCATCAAGATGTTCTTCCTAATGTCTAATTTGTATTCACCTCCCTGAAGTTTCATCCTGTTAGTTCTAGTCTTACCCCTGGAACAATTGAGAATAAGTCTGAACCCTCTACAATGTAACAGCCCGTCAGATATTTGAAAACAGCTATCATATCCCCTTCCAACCTTCTCTTCTGCAAGCTAAACATATCTAGGTTTTTTATCATTCCTCGTAGGACTTGGTTTCCAGTCCTTTCACCATCTTGGTAGCCCTTCTCTGGACTTGCTTCAGTTTATCAATAACTTTTTTAAACTGAGGTGTGCAGAACTGAATGCAGTACTCCAAGTGGGACCTGACCAAGGCTGACCAAGACAGTCAGATAATTACTTCTAGACTCTATGCTCCTCTTGATGCTTTTCTTTTACAACTTACGTTCTTCTAACTTGCCATCCCAACTCTTGCTACCTGTTTGTGAAACTCATTCTCAATTCAATTGCTTTTTAGACATAATGCACTTTGGAAAAGAAGCTGACATTTCAGCAAAACATGATCCAATTCTAAAACTATGCATACAATATGCAATAACAACAGCTTTGCAATAAATTATAGAAGATGATGGGGTGGGGGGAGTTCTTATTGTGATCCTATTGACCTTGCTACAACTTTCACCAAACAAAAACATTTTACTTGGCTCCTCAAGATTCAGAAATGAAAATAATTCAGTTCTCAAATAAACCTAAATCTAAAAACACCATAAAATACTGATTTCAGAATCTCAGTTCTCCCCTTGCTCCCCTGACTTAAAATCATATGAAGACATGTATAAAATTGGAAGATGGATGAAATCATCAAGAGGCTGTATCAGCAAATAGTTAATATGTACGGAAAGGAAGTTAGGAGTGCCAAGGTACAAAAGTCACTTAGGTCACTAAAATCAACACAAAAAGGATTTTTGGGAATGTCAGTAGTAAGGGGAAGAAAAGGAAAGAATAGGCTTGCTGCTGGGAAAAGATGGCAGGATGCTTACAGATGGTGGAGAAAAGGCAGAGCTTCTCAACTGCTCAGTCTTCCTACCAGCCAGGGATCAAAGCAGAACTGAGAAAAGGAAGGAATGGCACCCCATATAAGTAAAGCAATGGTTGGGCAGTATTTGACTACTATGAATATGTTTAAGTCTCCAGGACCAGATCTGTCACATCCCAGAATCTTGAACAAACTTGTAAATGTCATTTCTGTGATCTGTGAGAAATCATGGAGGACAGGCTTAAGACCAGAGGACTGGAAAAGAGCAAATGTTTTTACCTTCAAAGAAAAAAAAGGTGGGGGGGGGAGCACCCTGGTAACTACCAATTAGTTTGATGCCAATAATGGGCAAAATGCGATCCCTGGGGAAGGTAATGGCAACCCACCTCAGTATTCTTGCCGTGAAAACTAAATGGATCAGTACAACCAGAGATATGTCGGTATACCATCGGAAGATGAGACCCCCAGGTCGGAAGATGGTCAAAATGCTACTGGGGAGGAACAGAGGATGAGCTCAACTAGCCCCAGACGTGATGACGCAGCTAGCTCAAAGCCGAAAGGACGGCTAGCGGCCGACGGTGCTGGTGGTGAACGGCGAATCCGATGTTCTAAGGATCAACACACCATCGGAACCTGGAATGTAAGATCTATGAGCCAGGGCAAATTGGATGTGGTTATTGGTGAGATGTCAAGATTAAAGATAGACATTCTGGGCGTCAGTGAACTGAAATGGACTGGAATGGGCCACTTCACATCAAACGACCACCAGATCTACTACTGTGGACAAGAGGACCACAGAAGAAATGGAGTAGCCTTCATAATTAATAGTAAAGTGGCTAAAGCAGTGCTTGGATACAACCCAAAAAACGACAGAATGATCTCAATTCGAATTCAGGGCAAGCCATCTAACATCACAGTGATCCAAATATACGCCCCAACCACAAATGCTGAAGAGGCTGAAGTAGAGCAGTTCTATGAGGATCTGCAGCACCTACTGGACAACACGCCTAAAAGAGATGTTATTTTCATCACAGGAGACTGGAATGCTAAGGTGGGCAGTCAAATGACACCTCGAATTACAGGTAAGCATGGCCTGGGAGAACAAAACGAAGCAGGACACAGGCTGATAGAATTTTGCCAAGACAACTCACTCTGCATAACAAACACTCTCTTCCAACAACCTAAGAGACGGCTTTATACATGGACTTCACCAGATGGACAACACCGAAATCAGATTGATTACATCCTTTGCAGCCAAAGGTGGCGGACATCTGTACAGTCGGTAAAAACAAGGCCTGGAGCTGACTGTAGTTCAGATCACCAACTTCTTCTTGCACAATTTAGGATCAGACTAAAGAGATTAGGGAAGACCCACAGATCAGCTAGATATGAGCTCACTAAGATTCCTAAGGAATATGCAGTGGAGGTGAAGAATCGCTTTAAGGGACTGGACTTAGTAGATAGGGTCCCGGAAGAACTCTGGACAGAAGTTGGCAGCATTGTTCAGGAGGCGGCAACAAAATACATCCCAAAGAAAGAGAAAACCAAGAAGGCAAAATGGCTGTCTGCTGAGACACTAGAAGTAGCCCAAGAAAGAAGGAAAGCAAAAGGCAACAGTGATAGGGGGAGATATGCCCAATTAAATGCAAAATTCCAGAGGTTAGCCAGAAGAGATAAGGAATTATTTTTAAACAAGCAATGCATGGAAGTGGAAGAAGACAATAGAATAGGAAGGACAAGAGACCTCTTCCAGAAAATTAGAAACATTGGAGGCAAATTCCAGGCCAAAATGGGTATGATCAAAAACAAAGATGGCAAGGACCTAACAGAAGAAGAAGAGATCAAGAAAAGGTGGCAAGAATATACAGAAGACCTGTATAGGAAGGATAACAATATCGGGGATAGCTTTGACAGTGTGGTCGGTGAGCTAGAGCCAGACATCCTGAAGAGTGAGGTTGAGTGGGCCTTAAGAAGCATTGCTAATAACAAGGCAACAGGAGACGACGGCATCCCAGCTGAACTGTTCAAAATCTTGCAAGATGATGCTGTCAAGATAATGCATGCTATATGCCAGCAAATTTGGAAAACACAAGAATGGCCATCAGACTGGAAAAAATCAACTTATATCCCCATACCAAAAAAGGGAATCACTAAAGAATGTTCAAACTATCGAACAGTGGCACTCATTTCACATGCCAGTAAGGTAATGCTCAAGATCCTGCAAGGTAGACTTCAGCAGTTCATGGAGCGAGAATTGCCAGATGTACAAGCTGGGTTTAGAAAAGGCAGAGGAACTAGAGACCAAATTGCCAATATCCGCTGGATAATGGAAAAAGCCAGGGAGTTTCAGAAAAACATCTATTTCTGTTTTATTGACTATTCTAAAGCCTTTGACTGTGTGGACCATAACAAATTGTGGCACGTTCTTAGTGGTATGGGGATACCAAGTCATCTTGTATGCCTCCTGAAGAATCTGTATAACGACCAAGTAGCAACAGTAAGAACAGACCACGGAACAACAGACTGTTTTAAGATTGGGAAAGGAGTACGGCAGGGCTGTATACTCTCACCCTACCTATTCAACTTGTATGCAGAACACATCATGCGACAAGCTGGGCTTGAGGAATCCAAGGCTGGAGTTAAAATCTCTGGAAGAAACATTAACAATCTCAGATATGCAGATGATACCACTTTGATGGCTGAAAGCGAAGAGGAACTGAGGAGCCTTATGATGAAGGTGAAAGAAGAAAGTGCAAAAGCTGGTTTGCAGCTAAACCTCAAAAAAACCAAGATTATGGCAACCAGCTTGATTGATAACTGGCAAATAGAGGGAGAAAATGTAGAAGCAGTGAAAGACTTTGTATTCCTAGGTGCAAAGATTACTGCAGATGCTGACTGCAGTCAGGAAATCAGAAGACGCTTAATCCTTGGGAGAAGAGCAATGACAAATCTCAATAAAATAGTTAAGAGCAGAGACATCACACTCACAACAAAGGCCCGCATAGTTAAAGCAATGGTGTTCCCTGTAGTAACATATGGCTGCGAGAGCTGGACCATAAGGAAGGCTGAGCGAAGGAAGATCGATGCTTTTGAACTGTGGTGTTGGAGGAAAATTCTGAGAGTGCCTTGGACTGCAAGAAGATCCAACCAGTCCATCCTCCAGGAAATAAAGCCAGACTGCTCACTTGAGGGAATGATATTAAAGGCAAAACTGAAATACTTTGGCCACATAATGAGAAGACAGGACACCCTGGAGAAGATGCTGATGCTAGGGAGAGTGGAAGGCAAAAGGAAGAGGGGCCGACCAAGGGCAAGATGGATGGATGATATTCTAGAGGTGACGGACTCGTCCCTGGGGGAGCTGGGGGTGTTGACGACCGACAGGAAGCTCTGGCGTGGGCTGGTCCATGAAGTCACGAAGAGTCGGAAGCGACTAAACGAATAAACAACAACAATGGGCAAAATCCTAAAAGAGATTATTAAGCAGTCATTTTGTGAGCATTTAGAATGCAATGCTTGGCAGGAGCCAGCATATCTTAATCAAGAACAAAATAAGCTGATCCCCTTTTTCGATAAAGTAACTGGCTTCATTGTCTAGGGGAATGCAGTGGACTTAATATATCTCAACTTTAGCAAAGCATTTGACAAAGGCTCCCATGAGATCCTAACATAAAGATGAGAGAATGTGGGCTGGACTACAGCATCATTAGATAGATGTGGAACTGACTGAACATTTGTTCCCAATGGGTATACGTTAACGGCTCTATGTGAAACTGGAATATGATAAATGGTGTACCACAGATCTCCATCCTAAGTCCAGAACTGTTTTACATATTTAAAAAATGAGTTGGATAAGGAATCCGAAAATACAATTATCTGTGGGTAAATCTTTGTCCCACAAAGATCTGAGAGATTAGCAAACACCTTAGAGGACAGTATCAGGATTCAGGAGCAACTTGACAAACTGGATCAAGGGGCAGAAACCAGCAAGACAAATTTCAACAAGGACAAATGCAAAATCTTCTATCTAGGTAAAAAATCAAAGGTATATGCATAAGATGCAGGAAACCATACTGGGCAATAGTACTGTGAAAAAGATCTAGGGGTCTTGGTGAATTATTACCTGTAGGTTGAACCAGAAGTATGATACAGGTGCAAAAAAAATGCAATCATAGGATACATCAACAGAAATATAGTGTCAGGATCAAGGGAAGTCTTTCTCTCTCTCTATTCTACACTGACAAATGATGTCTGGGACACGGCATCCACATTTAAAGAAAGATGGAGCATGTCCAGAGGAGAGCAACCAAGATGATAAGATGCCTGGAAGGAGGAACCGTTAGAGGCACTGGTATGTTTAGCCAGGAGAAGAGACAACTGTAGAGAGACACGGCAACTCTCTTCAGGTACCTAAGGGCATGTATAAGATGGGGTAGAAATGTTCAGAGTTATTCCAGAAGACAGGACAAGAAGCAATGGATGCAGTCTTCAGTTGGATATCAGGAAAAACTTCCTAATGTCATAGGCTGTTGAATACTGTAATAAAATCAACTTCTATGGGAGAAAGTGACCGTCTCTTTGATGGAGTTGCTTAAACAAAGATGGGATGGCCGCCTGCCAAGGATGTTACATGGGCAGGGGGTTAAACTAGATTATGTCAAAGGTTCTTTTAAACCTTTACATTCTATGATTCTTTAAATTCCCTTTCCCCTCCTTTTTCTAAAATAAAGATAAATAAACATACAGACATACAATTTTAAAATGCCTCTATTCAAACAAGTAAAACTGCAGTAAAAAGAAATTGAGCAATGGGAAGAAGATTGCAGTTTTACAGCTTGGTTTCTTTCCCCAAACTACTTGAAGCTTTATCAGGATTGGCAGTGGAGTTCCCCAGGATCATGCTGGAGAACTTAACTTGCCTTCCCTAGGCAGGAAATCTGAAGCATCTCAGGAGTTCATGGCCACTCTGGCAACGATGGACCTGATCCAGATCACTGAGGATCTGACACACAACAGAATCAGATGTTAGATCTGGCTTTTGTCTCAAGGCAGTGATGACATGATCTGGTTTGGTAGGATATTAACATCTGTCATTGTTATGGTCAGATCACCTCTGACTGCCATGGAGATATCTTGTGCTATTCCCTAGCATAGGAAGACTGGACTGGACCAGTACTTGAGGGACCCTATTGAGTTTCAGAGAGAATGTAAGGAAATCCCTCAGGACCTGGTGAGCAATTCAGCTGAGGCTTCAGTTGCCTTGGAATGAAAGGGTGACATCAACCTTAGATTGGATTGAGTTAGTGCAGCCTCACCCCTGTTCTATGGCTCCCTTCGATTCTCAGAGGAGTTCTGGGAGATGAAATGGCAGAATAAAGGTCTGGAGCACCAATGGAGGAAGACTAACATCAAGTCCATTCAGACATAGCTAGGCTGACCATACTTCCCGTTTTGAACAGGACAGTCCCATTTTTTTAACATTTCCTGACTGTCCCGTCGTTTTAATATAAATGTCAATTTTGTCCCATTTTTAAAAACATTGGAGCTGTTATTGGGAAAAGCAGGAAAAAATTTGAAATGGAAATTGAAAAGGAGGCTGACTTGGCAGTAGTTCTCAATCTGGCGGGAAACCTAGAGCAGAACAGCAGTGATTGGCGGTGAGCAAGAGGAAGAGTTGCTGCCGCCAGTCAATATAGTGGAAGACGGTCAGAAAAGCACACCCAGCAGAAAAGAAGCCGATTGGCTCTCAGGACAAAACATCAGGAAGAAAATAAAATAAAAGGGCGCGCCAGAGAGGAACAGGTTGTCGGGGACAACCGTTCACTAGACTCCTCCATTCCTGTTCTTCTGCCCCAGCTCACCGCTGCCCTCAGCCCTCCGCTTCTCCAGCCTCCTGCTGCCTTGTTCCTGTCCTCCCATCCCAGCTCGCCTCAGTCTGCTGCTGCCCTCAGTCAGCCGCTGCCCTCAGCCCTGCACTTCTCCAGCTTCTGCCACTTCATTCCTGTCCTCCCGTCCCAGCTCACTGCTGCCCTCAGCCTGCCGCTGCCCTCAGCCTGCTGCCACCCTCAGCCCTCCGCTTCTCCAGCCTCCTGCCACCTTGTTACTGTCCTCCCATCCCAGCTCGCCTCAGCCCGCTGCTGCCCTCAGTCAGCCGCTGCCCTCGGCCCTGCACTTCTCCAGCCTCCTGCCGCCTCATTCCTGTCCTCCCATCCCAGCTTGCCCCTGCCCTCAGCCTGCCGCCCTCAGCCCTCCTGCAACCTCTCCGCCCAACGCCACCCCTGCACCAGCCTCTCCAGACCCAACCATTGCTGCACCCCCCTGCACCTTCCCAGCTTACTGTCGATAACTTTTTTTATTGTCTTTTTCAAGAATATGGAATATTACGTAAGTTTAACCCCATTCCGTTTTGCCATCCTAATGTCCCTATGTCAAGGAAATATGGTCAGCCTAGACATAGCCTATATTAAGGAGTACACTGGGACAATAGAAGTAGCAATTTTTTTTCTCTTATGGCATTGCCACCAAGTTCCTGTTTAGGGTGGTCCAGTCCCTTTTAGGGAGGAAATGGTTAAAGGAGCATCTTAGAGGATCCTGTGAGACTATTCCAGGCATCTGATGAATAAAATCCATTCTGGTGATACACAGTCATGTATCTCAGCCCCTGGACAGTCAAGTGATGCTGTCAAGGTTTTGTCTCAGTGTCTGGAGGCTATGAAGATCTGGATGGGGAAAAACAGGCTCAGACTCAACCCTAGCAAAGAACAAGTGGCTATAGGTTAGGAGCCACTGGATTCTGGAGATTTTCCATCTTTAGTTATGGAAAGGGCTGAACTGTCCCAATCAGAAGTGATGCATAATCTGGGAGTACTCCTGGACTCATGGCTTCTGTTTGGGAAGCAGGTGGCAACTGTAGCTAGGAGGGCCTTTGCACAAATTCATCTTGCATGCCAGTTACACCAATTCCTGGATCAGGAGGTGATACTCACAAGTCACTCATACTCGGTAATCTCTTGTTTTGATTACTCAGTATGTTCTGCATGGGACTGCCCTTGAAGACCACTCAGAAGCTTTGCTGGTATAAACTGCAGCAGCATGGGGACTTACGAGTGCTCAGTCCTCAGTTCACCTATGTAATACCAATATTGCATGAGCTACACTGCCTACCAGTAGCCTTCTGGGTGCAATTCAAGAGACCATCTATTTCCAATTGTCTCTACCTCCTAATAAGATCAGACAGGGTCAGCATACACTGGGTCCTGTTTATTATACAGTGGCGTATGGCAGGACCAAGGAAGTGTGCTTTCTGTGCCACTGCACCTGCCCTAGGAGATGGCGTATCACCGTGCCTACCCCTACCCTGGATATCCAGATGGCTCCAGTCCTGCTGGCCTTTAAAAAGCTTCTGAAGGCTTGGCCCTCCCCTTGGGCATTGGGCTAGGATGTTGTGTGAGCCATCAGTATGTGTTAATATGTGTGAGGTGAATTTTAGCCCCAGCACTATAGGAGTTTATAGTGGTTTTCTTCTGCTATTTGGGTTTCATTTTTTTATTTTTTTATTTGTATTTTTTGGTTGTCAGCTGCCCAGAATCACTGTGCACACTGTTCTATTTAATAGGATCACCTCCTTCTTTTTTAATACTTCAGAAAATACCAGATAAGGAATTTGCTTTGTTGAACCCAACATGCACAGCAATTGATGGAGAAAGAGCATTTCCAATACATGATCCACGTGATCCCACACTTGCTGAAAAATTGACCTGCTGGTCTATTCTTTCCCTTTGCCTTAGGTTTTTTTTTTTTTTTTTTTGCAATGATAAAGGAAACAGATACAGTGGTAGAAAGAGATGGGTCAGTTATAAATGGATCATAATGCCATGGCAAGCTTCACCTGCTGAAATGTCCTTTTCTACACAGCACAAAAGTCTCTAGGAAAATATCTAGCCCAGAAAAGAAGTGTGAAAATAATTTGCAATAGCCCAAGATGATATGAAGTGCAAATGAAAAAGAATTCAATTGGGCATGCTTATTGCAATACTCAGCCCCAACATTTAGATGTGAACAATTAACTGGAAAAAAAAAAGTGGCCAGGAACAGGTAAAGTTTCTCATGTTCTAAAAATATGAGTCTCCTGCTTCCCCAAATTATTGAGAACCTTGGAAAATATGATCATGTGGATTACAAAATTATGGTTTGTTTAAATAGAATTCACATTTTTAAAAATGTTGAATTAATAATGAACATGGCATCTTGTAATATTTTAAAAAAACTATCAAATAGACTAAACTTGCAGTTCTGTAGAACATGTATTAAGTAATTTAGAGATTGAACAGGTTTTAAAGATCTATTTGTAGCAATGATGCCTGATTACCAGAATTTAGGTGGGTCTGTTTTATAGAGCTTGATGGCAATTGTGAAGAATATTTTTGTTTCATTGTTAAGTTAGAATGAACAGAATCTGAGGTTGCTTGAACCATGCATTGTGTTAAATCACAGTTTGTTGAATAACAATCCATAGTGGTGTTTAGCCCAACGTGCTCACCCAGCCTTGTGAATCACATGGAGAGATTTGCACTGGCTGGTCCCTCCTGACCACCAAACAGTTAATGGATCTGCACCTGATTTCTGCAGATCTGGTCAAAGGGATCCATGTTTCAGAACTGGGGTTCTGCTCAAGGCACAGACAGGCGCACCCCCTCCTATCCAGGCAAGAAAGCCTTTTCAAAGCATGGATCTAGTCCAGAATGCTTTCCTGTCCCTGCTTGGATGGAGAAGGCAATAATCCTGCTCCTTATGCCCAGTTCTGTCTGCTTCTCTCAAGTATCATCAAAACTGGTGGATTAAATATTTTTAAGGCCAAATGATGCCTGCGAGTCATCATTTAACTTTTATTTATTTATTCTTGTAATTTTATATGGCCATCCACTCATACATGACTCTGGAAAGCTGTCGATCATGAAAATAAAATCACACCGAGAGGTTTGTACTGGCTGGTCCCCCCTGACCACCAAACAATTAATGGATCTGAACAACAATAAGAAAAAATATACTACTGTATAACATTTCTTTTGGCTTTTTACTGTATATGCATTGACCATTCAACGATGCATAAAGCAAGAGCAGGAATTTCTGTCCTATTGACAATAAAAAATACTCTTCTTTCCATAAATGATAATATGAGGTACTACAAAACAGAGAATCAGGCTCAAGCATATTGAAATATCAGGGGAAAAAATCAAGGATTACAATACAAACACCCTTCACACAATACATAGACCATTTTCCAAAGGAGAAAAGCTTGCCCCTTTTATTCATAGTGTTGATAGTCTGAGAAAATATTGCTGTTTTCCTTGGCAGCTCACATCCCTCTGAATTCCAGAACTATCCCATAATACTAAAATATTATTCAACCTTCCTTAGTACTCTACTTAGTACTCTAAGTAAATATACATTCCAGTCAAAGTTCATTTTAAATGAAATTCACAAGATGATTTTTAAGCATATCATCATCTATAAACCTGAAGGTAGTTTCACTGCTAACCAATAAATGGCTAGAATGAATAAACATGAGATGAGAATTCTAAAGAATCCACTTTTTTAAACAGGCTTGTCTTGTGGGATTACAAGAGGAAAACCTGCATTATAACTCAATATGCAGAGGCCTGTGAGTTCAGGTTACCAGGCAGAAATTCCTAAAATATTAACACCATAAATTGTGGTACCTGCGATATAGACTGTATTGGGATTGCTGTCACTATGTTACACAAAACTGTGCTAATTTAGGAAAGGAAGAATTAACTGGATACTCTATGTATGAGTGCAAATGGAGGCTCTAGTAACCCTTTGCCTGGCAAACAAATACTATACCTCTGGTGGACAACTACTATGGGACAGACCAAGCTCTGGAACCTCTCAGACTTCTAGAGGTTGATAAAACATAGCACTGATGGCTGATTCTATAGAGATTAAAGTCAGGAGTGCAGAATACTTTACAGTAGGTCATATCAATGGAACTAAAAAAATAATTGTGGAGAATCCTTAGTCAACTCCTTAGTAAAGGTAAAGGTTTCCCTTGACGTAAAGTCCAGTCGAATCCGACTCTAGGGGGCGGTGCTCATCTCCGTTTCTAAGCCTTGGAGCCGGCGTTGTCATAGACACTTCCGGGTCATGTGGCCAGCATGACAACTCGGAACGCCGTTACCTTCCCGCCGAAGCGGTACCTATTGATCTACTCACATTTGCATGTTTTCGAACTGCTAGGTGAGCAGGAGCTGGGACGAGCAACGGGAGTTCACCCCGCCGCGCGGTTTCGAACCGCTGACCTTCCGATCGACAGCTCAGCGGTTTAACCCGCAGCGCCACCGCAGATGCAAAAGGTGAGGCCAAATTGTATGTTTCAATGAATCTCTAAGTGAGCAGAAGGGACACAATCCTGACATGGTACAAAGTTAAATATGACATCTTTCTGAAATGTGGATGCATACTTACTGTTTAAGTGCAGTGAATATGGCAGGTGCAGAGTCTGGACATCTTTCCAGTCAGTTTTTCATAACCTCCTTTGGCAGAACTAATATCTTCCAAACATTTCCTGTGGCCAGTTAAGAGTCCTTCTTTTCTTGCTTTTGGACTTTTTCCTACTTTTCCTTGTAGAACTCTTCTCACTCAGAAATATTCTTAGGTCTCTTTGCTTATATTGCAATTTTGAAGTCTTCTCACAGATTTTCACTAATATTCAAGCCTGGGAACTGTGAAGTTCTTGTCAAATCCTCTCTCTCTCTCTTATAAGTACTTGGAGGCATGTTTTGAATTGCTTCCTTGCTAAAATCCCCAACCTCTTTTCAGCTTCAATTTCTTCACTAACTGTGGGTCCTCTAAAAGCCTATTGGAACCTCAGAAATAACAATCACCTACATTTGAATTAGCATTCAGTATCCAGTCACTTTTGGCAGCTGGATCTGAATGGCCTAGCGTCCTGCCCACATACAATGTAGAAGAGCAGAGAGCAGCTGTGCTATGCCAGTTTTTCTCATAGATTCAACTGAAAACATTTTTCTTGGATCTTTTCTTTGAATTTTTGTTGCACAGAAAAGATGACTGATTATGGTGTGTTTCTCTGTGTTAGACCCTGCAGGTATGGGTATCAAGTTCTTTCAGCCCACTGAGTTCGGAAGAATTTAGTCTAGTGTGTATACAACTACACCTTTAGATGGTCTAGACTAGCCTGTACTTTATTATTACTAGCAATAGTCAAATTATAGTACAATTCTATACATGCCTACTCAGAAGGTAGGTTCCTATTAGGTAGGTTCCTATTATTTAACCCATTAGGTTAGATAGGAATTACACTTGGAAAAATGTGTGTATAGAAGTGATGGCTTGCTGTGGTCTAGCTTGGCATGGACACTTAAATGCTGTTTTTATTTTTCTATTTTGTACAGATAAATATGTTACAGTTTTTGCCTAACTGGCTTGGGGGGCAGGGTTGCTTGAACAAGTAAGTCTCCTTTCTTGGATCAATTGCCCCACTTTGCCCTTTAAATCCTATGGCTTCCTGGTACAGAAGGGCAACAAGGGTTCAAGGAGTGCTCTCCCGCTGTACCACAACTCAAAGATACAGTACACGAGGCCCAAGCCTTGTCTTCATGCTATTAAACAGGCTGCCATTTTCCCTTTAGGTGGTATCTTTCTAAGTGCTAAAATGAGCTGTGAAAGATTGGCCCAGGAAGGGCAAAGGGCAGAAAGCACAGCTGCCCCTTGGTGAATTGCTTTAATATTTTAAGGTTCTGTTCTTGTTCTTGTTTAGGGAGGAGAATAGATAACAAACTAGCACTTCTTTGACTCCATATCTGGTGACCTTATCCTTTGCTCTTTCAATCCCAATGGGCATCAGTGCTTGCAATTATTCACAAAATATTTACATTATCAGTTACATTCATAACTGTTGGCTACTTGTCTCCATCCCTCAAATTGTTACTTTAGTGGTGCAGAATAGAGAAAGGATTGCCAGGTATCCCACTTTCTATCTCTACTCTGTTGCCATTATGCACATAAAAGGGTTAAAACTGGAATGACCAAAGGCCCCTCCTGTTGGGAAAGTCCATGCTAATTACCCACAGTATTGTTTCTAGTGGCTCTGGAAAGTACCTTGCCTTTTGACCCAGATATACTGTGTATATCTAGGTCAAATATATATTGGTCAGATATATATATTCTTGCATGTTGTTTACAAAATAAACATCAAGCTGTATTTTTGATAGTTGAACTGAGTGGCATGCTCTGATCTGGATCTAGGTACGGGGTGCAATCTAATCTGGAAATTGCACACAATAATTTTCCAACAATAACACACCTCATCTAATACCTATAGAAAATTACTCCATAGAGGTCTGTCTAAATTAAATGTCTTTAGTATGGCTCATCTGGAATGAGGAAACAGAAACTGACATTTATACATGCTCTGTTTATTTCATTCAAATGTAAGCAGATTTCAGCATCACCAGTAATTACTGGCAGATTAATTAGAACGAATATTGGCAAACTTGGTCAGTAAGCAAGAACAAAATCCAGGGTAGTTTAGTTGTGGACATGAAGAAAGTCCAAGGTTGCATAAATGTTAGTATGGTGACATTGGCTTTATGTATAACTGTTAGAACATTTGTTCTTTGTCTCATTACACCTTTTCCTTCCCCATCAAGCCATATATCAACTTTCACAATTTATCTGAATGGCTACTCTCCGAACAGAACATGCCAAATTTGGCAAATAGTAAGCACTTGTTAATCAGGACATTTATAAAATGTGTTAGATTATTAGTGTCAGCCCTACAAGGTAGACCAGACTAAGAAACCAACATCATATAGGGCAGTACTACTTTTACTGTAAAAGCTACAGTAACAGAATCATGCAAGTCTGAATGTGCTTCCCGCTCCCTCCCTTTATCTCACTGTGGACTAGGGAGCGGCTTGTCTGAGACATTTTCTCAAGTCACTTTCTTTACCCAGGCTCAGACCCCTTTTATTTGATGACTGCCCTAGTAGCAGTTCTTCCCCCTGTCCTTCAAGGCCATTTCCTCTCCCCTCTACAATTACATATCATTAACTCATAATCACCCAAACTCAGGTTTCGAGATGAAACACGTAGAGTCATAATACATAGGAGGAGTGGGTGGGTTGGGATGTCAGAATCAAGAAGACATTCCATTTGATCTCTACTGTTGAGTTCCGGGCAGAAGAAGGATCTCTTGAATGACCAGTCAGACCCACAGGAGTCATCCATATACCAGATGGGTAAAGTAGGTCTGGGAATATTAAAGCCCCTTTAAAGAATTTTCAAGTTCTTCTGGTTGTTAGGTCCAAGTTAACTTGAAAGGATGTATCTGCCTCTTTGCAGACTTCCATTTATCTCTTCATCTCTGCAAAAAGCTGTCCACCCATCCTTGCTCAAATGGCAGAAGGCCATCCAAGAAGAGTAGGCCATGCAAATGAATACCTACGTCGCTAACTTAGATAACCAAGTAAGTGTAATGTAAACCCTTCCTAGCTTGGAGTCCTACCAGTATGTTGGCACTGTAACTATCAGAATTCCAAGTCATCGTGGATGGAGACCATTCTGGAAGTTACAGGAGACTCATGAACAATAGTCTCGAAGGACAAGCCATATCTTAGGAATAAATGAACTCTACTGCACATTAGGCCTTGTAAACATAGCTACTAATGACATCAAACATTTCATGTTCTGAGCACTCATACAAACACCATATTTTGATTACTCAAATTCTTTGCTTGCCACTGTTCTACAGAAACCACAGCATGTTCTTTTTCAGTGAAATAATATTTTCAGCTAATGATAAAGGAAGGAGCTTTTAAGAGATTGTTTTAAGGAAGCTGGATACACTGGGGTCCAAGGCTTTTTAATGTGGTGAGACATGCTCAAGGACTCCAGCATTATAGTCAAGGTCTTCATCTACCTTACATTTTTAGACAATAACTGGGATAGTTATAGAAAATCAGAGGGAAATTTGAGGAATCACTATAGGTTGGACCCAGACTTAGTTGTCCTTAGTGTAAACTAATATTTAGTTGTTCTCAGGGTAGTATGGTTGAAATTGATGGAATTAAAGCTGAGCATGGATTATTAACTCCACACCTACATTTATCATTATGGCAGCATCTATCTGACAGTGGATGATCTCAAAAAGATAATCAGGTTTGGACCTGGTTACCACTTAGAGAGAAGACCACCAGGAAATACTAGAAAGTTTAAAGAACATCTGCAAGAATAAATGGCAAATCACTTCTACACTGCTATCATGAAAATTACACAGACATGAGAACTGTACAATCTTAAGCCCTTTTCCTGAATTATTTCCAAGGCATTGCACAGCCCTAATGGACATATCCATATATAGTCATCAGGAGATAATAGTATATACTGTATATGTTCGTATGCACACTTGAAGAACATTCACCTTGCAGAAGTGCAGATGTACAGATGTCACCACTTGGCACAAATAAAATTAAGAATGAGGTTTCAGTTACCAGTAAGTTATATAAAGAGTCTGTTTCCTTGTCATTATATATACCACTCAAAGAAATGTGCAGGTAACAGAATCTCCTCTAGTGAATATGTGTTTTCAGCTTATTCTGCCAAACAAAAGCTAAGAGCCATAGGCAACAAGCAATGAAAGGATGTGGAGCCTGTTTTCATGCTTAGTTAATCTGAGGTTTATATAAATGGATGTTGTCTGGCCCCTTGCCTGAAAGGGGCAACACTAAAATGAGGCAGACAGATATGTAACAAGATGTTCAATAAGGTGCTTGAACATTGAACTCAATCATTTCCCTCCACTCCCAAGATAGAACTGCAAGGTCACCTTCTGCTAATTAGAAGTAGCTCCAAGTAACACAGTCCTACACAACTGAACAGCATCCAAACACAATTTTAAAGTACGGTTTCCAGCTCAGTAATACCTCTTACTGAGTAATAATTCTTCAGAAGGAAGTATTGTCTGGCTGTTGTTTCTTAGAGAGGGTCTGTGACAGATGAGAAGCATGGGTTCAAATCTATCTAGCCAATTCCCAAACTCCCAAGCTGGTGTGGTCAATGATAAGAGACGCTGGGAGTTGTAGTTCAGGAACAGTCAGAGGGCCATATTGGACAAAATCAGTTTCTGGGTGCTACTGGATCCAGCCTTACAAATGGATGCACAAGTGATAAGCATTCCTTGAAGTGCTTCGTATCAATTTTGATTGGCCCTTCAGCTGTGGAACTTTAATCTTACCAATACATCTAACCCTGATAGTATTCAATTCTAGTTCTGCTGTTAGTCCTGATTTCTTTGTTTCAAGGAGGTCAGCACCAGAGCATCCTAGAGAACTTCAACAATTTCTCAATATTGTCACTTCTGATGTCAGATTTGTGCCCACTGATTCTTTTCTTTAGAGACTGGGCAATTTGTTCAGTGAAAAGTTTTGCTTTTGACTGGTAAGAGTTCCCAGGAGGTGGGGACACCACCATTTCCAAGCCACGCTGTAGCCTTAAAGAGATACTAAGTCTGGCCACCCCATTTCTAAATCACCGATTTTTTTTTTAAGTATATGTACCCCAAGAGAGGCTTTTCACAGCAAGGAAAAGCTGGTCCTCTTGGTGCTTAACATTGTTTTTGGGATTACAATTTAATTTTTTTTTAAGTTTTGGATTTTGTTTTCCTTCCAAAGGAAATTTCAAAGATTGAGTAAATAATTGTCTTCCTGTTATTATTTTTGTATTAAATTTGAATATATTAGCATTTTCCTACACGTTGAATCAGCTGATTTGAATCTTCAGCTTTCTGTCTTCACTTTCCCTTGAGAACAGTCTGCTATTCACTCTCATTTTGTATAAACAACTTTCAAATTTTCCTATATCTTTGACTTTCTCTGATTAAGTTCCTAGGGGGCGCCATAAGCTACTGCGTGAGACATGGAGGATTTCAAACAGATCCTTTCTGACCTGTCAAGATACTGGATGAAGATTGGAGAATGGAGTTGGAGAAATCTAGGGGAGAGAGTGATCTGCAAGCCATGAATAGGGTCGATCTCCTGGTGGAATGCCATGAAAAGAACCTGGAATTTTGGAGGGGGGGCAGCTGGGTTGTTTGATTTTCTTAAGAAAGCTCTGTGCATATCTTGGGAACATGTAACTGCTCTGGTTTATTTTGAAATGGGATAAGGGTTGAAGAACGTTTATTTGGTTTGCCTTAAGGATTTGACTGATGTTATTTGCCTTTAAAGATTTGGATTTACTGTTTTGAAGTTTTTTTAGTTAATTAAGATTTCGGGTTTATTAAGATTGGGATTATTAAAATTGTTATACCATTAAGTTTAATAGCTGACAACTTATGTGCCTTTCAATTTGATTTCTATTATAGTAGACAGAAATGTATAGAATATTGGTAGGAAGGGAATAATTATATATGATTTATCTGCTGGAGGGGAGAAAAATGTTCAGGAGGTTTATAAAAAAAATTCCCCTTTATGTTAATATAAGGGGGAGGAGTAACTGTGCTTAGTAATTTTTATTATGTGTTAAAGGGGAATGATTTATAGAAATAATGTGGTGTTTTGGTTTAATATAGAATAAGAGCTTGATTATGGAAACTTTGTATATCCTTGCTGTTAAAAGTCAGAAGCCACATCTTCCTGCAAATTAAAAAAAAAATTCTCCAGACCACTGCATACTGTTCCTATAGCCCAACTTGCAAAAATGGCATTTAAAAAAAAAAAGAAATTTTAAAAAAAGTAATTGTAATGTTGAAAGAGAAATACAGAGAAAACAATATACAAAAACAAATTTATAAACACAGTCATATACAACAAATTGATTAGTTCTTACCAATCGAAGCAAATACTTGTAGCTCAGGGTTGAACTGTGGAGTCCTTGGTGCTCTCTGAGCCTTGTTGTTTTCTTGCAGACGTTTCATTGCCAGACTAGGCAACATCTTCACTGCGAAGCTGAAAATGTTGCCTAGTCTGGCAATGAAACGTCTGCAAGAAAACAACAAGGCTCAGAGAGCACCAAGGACTCCACATGGTTAGTTCTTAAAAGAAACTTGCCTATAAGGAAAAGAAGAGCATGCTACAAGCCATCACCGGCTCCCAAGCACTTATTTGCTGCATGTGTGTATTTCAATGTTACTCACTATATAACTACACAGCTGGCATGCACTGCAGATATTTGCTACATCAAGTGTAAAGTGTGGTTTGAATCAGAGGAGATTCTGTATCTTTAAGACATTTTATTTTCTGATATTTTTTAGCATGTAAGATGCTATTCTTCCAAAGCTGGCTACATAATACCGGTTGTACACAAAGGTATCTCAAAAACTATAGATTATTCATACTTAGATAATCCGCTTTTCCCTAATCTTTTGGTACTCCAGATGAGTGGAAACTACTGCTTCTGAATTCCTAGGCTGTGTCATCAAGACTTTTGGAGGACATTAAGTTGGAGACAACTAGAGTAGTATATACCTAGCTGAATTGGTAAGCCATAACTAACTTGATCCAGGATAGGCAACCTGTGTCCTCCAGATATTTGGGATATTCCCATCAGCCCCAGCCAGTCTATACAATGACTATGGGTTATGGAAGTTGTAGACAAATACATCTAATAGGTCTGTATTTACATCATATATAAAAAATTCCCTTCTCACCCATATGGGTGGTATGTGTCTTCCTCAACCTTGGGTCCTCTACCAGAAGTCTGGGAGTTTGAGGGTTCTGCGCAGTATCTTAGCTGTTCCTAGCACTGCACTCTTCTGGACAGAGAGCTCTGATGTTGCTCCTGGGATCTGTTAGAGCCACTTATCTAGCTAGCTAGCTAGCTAGCTGGGAGATAGACAGACAGACAGACAGACAAAAATAGATATCCAAGATATATGTGTGTGTGTGTGTGTGTGTGTGTGTGTGTGTATCCCAGCTATATATATCTATATATCCCAGCTATATATCTATATCTAAATATATCTATATATCCCAGATATCTATATCTATCTATCTATCTACATACACACACACATACACACACACACACATACATACTGTATATATACATACATATATATATATATTCCAAATATATATGTGTGTGTGTGTGTGTGTGTGTAAATTAATTTGTCTTAGCACATATCCATTCTTACAATTTGTAAATCTAATACAATAATGTAACCTGCTTCATGTTTTTGCAATAAAATCCTACATTAAATGGATGCTTCCAAACAAATCTTGGAAAGTCAGATAAATTTGTTTATCCCTGTATTGTTTTGCAAAAACTCTAAAAATGTACTTTGCTCCATCTTAGCTAAATATCAAATTTCAAAGTGAATATATATTTCAAAAATGGCATTATATCTGAGAGAGGCTGCCAGATTTCCATATATATATGGCTCCAAGTTAGGAGTCTTCATAATGAGGTAAGTATTTGTTCCATAAAAATTATTTTAAAATATATCAGCCTGCATTATATTTTCAAAGTAGTAATCTTCAAATTTCATGCAAAATACTTCTGTGTTCATGGGAATAGGGGAATAAGAGAACAAACGCTGACTAGACATATCCAGATAGTACCCAATGAGGATCCTTTTTACACTCATATTGTAATGGTTTGTGGGAAAGACCTTGGGATACGTGGCAAAGAGTTGCTGTCTAGGGAATGGTCAGATAACAGAGAGATAGCCTGCAGCTAGATAATAGGCAGGGCAAGAGAATCGGAAGGGACCCTCCCTAGTTTCTTGGGCTGTAAAGGAGACGGGCGGGGGGGGGTGTGGAATTGTACTTTCAGACTTACAAGATTCTGTTAATGTAGCTTTACAGAAAGTAGAATTAGCTTATCTGGTCGTGTTTCCTGTCTGGTCTACCTGGGAAGACTGACACATACTGCATGCATGGGGGGATTAAAAAATAAATACAGGATTACACCCAGGGGCGCAACTAGGGTCTGTGTCACCCAGGGCAAACATGGATTCCGCACCCATTTTGCGCCCCCCCCGTGCTCATTTTGGCACCCCACCAGCACGGCGCCCAGGGCACATGCCCCAGTTGCCCCCCCCCCTAGTTGCGGCCCTGATTACACCACTAGTGCAGAAAAAAAACCCATTCCAATCTCTCTCTCTCTCTCTTACACACACATACACAACACGTTTATCTTCAGCCATTATGTTCAACTTTGAATTGACTGAGACTCCCCCAACTCCATGTGCTACTGTTAGCCTTGCTGGCCATTTGTATGCTGAAGGAAGCTTGACATATGATCTTTTGCCAACAGAGGTGACATCCTCCATCTGCAATTTTATGTAAAGCCTGCTGGTTAATGGTTGATAACTCCTACCCAGATTAGTATTTAATAAAAAAACGAATTATGGAAGAAGTGCCTGAATCCACACCTACCCACGTGTTGGATGGTAGAAGAAAAAATATTTCTCTGGTTTGAAAGCACAGAAAAAAACCTGATTAATTGCTGAAGTTGGCTGGGAAAAATCGCTATATCTAGCTACCTTAATATGCTGAAATGATGTTGCTTCAAATCAAGCCCTGCCTGCCAGTCTGGTTCCATAGCCTTTTATATGCTCTACCTACTCTGGGTAGGTTTTACAAGGTCAGCTGAAATGAGAACCAGCTTCCAAATGGCACTAGCAGGTGCAGTGGTCAGAGAACTGAGCTAGTGCCAGGGCAATATTTGTTCTATCAGTTGTGAAGCTCACCAGATGTTTTTGGGTCAGCCATTATCTCTCAGACCAACAACAGAGTTCTTTCTAAGCTAAACTGAACCTAGAACAGAGATGCAATGTAAGGTAGGATAAACTTTCACACATGTATAATATAAAACTGATGTCTACCATCCAGAGTCCAGCATCACACGGGCCGCCTTCAAACCTTCAGTGTTCCTTCAAAGTTGCTAATGGATTGTCATTTTTAATGTGACCGAAAGGGAAACAGATAAAGACAATTCGAGGTGCTGGTAATGACCCATAAAGTCCTACATGACATGGGACCAGGTTATTTGAGGGACCACCTCTCTTCAGTTACATCAACCCATCCCATCAGGACAAGCAGGAGAGGCATGTTACAGGTCGTGTCTACGAAAGTGTGTCATCTGGCAGGATCCAGGAAGACAGCTTCTTCTGCCATGGTGCCCACCCTGTTTCCTGACAAAGTTGGCCCTTGGCCTGGAAAAGGTTCAACCCCATTGACAGAGAATAATTATATCTTTTTAAAAAAAAATGAATACAGATACTAACCACTAGGAGTCTCCTGTTTTTTCATCATAGGACAACTGAGTTAATAAAGTGCTTTGATGTGAGGCAGTAGTTAGCATGACAGAGATCCTAAAAGTGCATGTCTTTTATTTTGTTACATGCACATTTCTTGTTTTCTCTTGTTAGTTTTTCATATCCCTTCAACTTTGTTTCTTAAGCTCCCAAGTCCCCAAGGAGAACTGCAGACCAGATCAAACCGACTCCTTTAAGGAATAAGGAAAAAGTACTATTTTATGCTTCCTTTGAGAATACCTTGTTCTTTTCCACTGCAAAGCCCACTTGCTGCTTTACTATAGTCTGCTCTGTCTGCATGAACGTGTTCAGAGGATGAGGGGACAAAAAGCAGCTCAGACAAATCGTGCCTTTGGGGAGGGATAAAACTGGCAGCAGCTGCTGTGATCTCAGAGCCAGACCTCACCATGTGGGTATTTCCCTCACTGAATCTGGCTACCTTGAAACCCATTCACCAATTCAAAAACAGCAGCAGCAGCAGCAGCAGCTCAGCAGAATGAGAACACCACAGGTCTTAATCCATCTGCTCAGGAGCTAACCCCTCCTTGGCTCCCTGGAGTGGATGGCAGAGGCTTTTGTCTCCTGGTTGATTTAAGAAGTAATGAGCAAAATAATTTAAAGGCGGGAGATAAGTGATAAAGAAAGGAAAGCTAAGTAAATCTAGTTTATATCAACACTATTTCTTTCCCCATACCTTGCAAACCATCCTTCCACCACTTCATATGTTGCCTTACAATTCTCATTTCTCTCTTTTTAAGGATCTCATCAAACTCCATCCAGCCAAGACTTTCTCAGTCTCTGCCTTCCTCTAGTCCCTCTTCTTTTGTTTTTGTTTTTGTTTTGCAATTCAGTCCTCATTCATTCTTGCTATATGACCAGTCCACCTCAATGTACGTCTTTCATATTACTCACGTTAGCAATCAAGCCATACTCCTTTAGTATTCTTGACTCTATTTTCTTGTTTTACCACACACATTACTTAAAGTATCCCATTCTCACTGTATTTTACTTACTTTTATGTTTTTCTGGCTATACCCAACTCTCACTTCCATATAATGAAGTGGATAGAAGAACACTCTTACACATAGCCAGTTTCACTGCTTTCCACAAATATTCATCCCCATAACACAGCAGATCACATGCTTTTCACTACCTTTCTACCAGCATTGCTCCATCCATCTTCCTATCTTAAGATATACAAAGTCACGTACATGGTCTAATTTTTCACCATTTGCCATTGATCTTATTCATCCATTTTCCCTGACAAACACCACTAGCTTGGTCTTTGATATTTTAATTTTCCAACATCTTACTTCTATACCAGCATACAATGAGTTTTAAAATATAACATTGTTATTTATATAATGCATGATATGCACTTAATCCATTATACTAATGGTCCTAATCAACCCTCACCAACTTTATGCCTTTAAGATATGCTGGACTGCATCTACCACCATTCCCAGGTAGCATGCAACACATTTGAAGGGTATTTGATCGGGGAAGGCCATTTTAATCCAATCATATTTGCCTCAAACTTCCATTCTCTTATAAAGCATGCTGATTTCTCAAATGACAGCAGCTGATTACAATGCAAGGATTTATAATTTTGGCATTGAGGGCTTGGAATTATCAAAACTAAACAAGGCATCTTGATGGCATCCAATTAGGGAAGGATTTCTTATACTATGGAGCCAAACATTTGTGAATCCTTGTTTACTTTTGAACATTGAAAAGTCTCCTATCGTTTAAAAAGTAGGAAGCTTTTGTTTCTTAAATAATATTCTTCAGATAGGTATCTGTTTACATCTAAGTCAACTTTAAAGTCTTCATAGAAAGACAATATTATTTAAATTTTTAGCCTGATTATTTTCAACTTCATAAACATTCACTCTTAGATCTTTAGATGATACAGGATAAAAAAAAGACAGTCAACGGAAAAATTCCTATCACAGATAACAATATTCTCAGAAATTTTCCCAGTAATTTCATTCATTTACATATGATTTTGACTTCTATATGTATTTTTTCCATCTGTCACTACTTAATTATTAAGGATATGGACAATTTGGGATGTTTGTCTTGTAATAGATGCAAGATGCCGGCGGTGCAGTGGCAGACTGGGTCAGCGACACGGTGGCGGACCGGGCCAGCAGCAAACTGGGCCAACGGTACAGTAGTGGACTCTGGGCTGCACCAGAGAAGAAGTGACCGGTTGTTGGCCTTGGGGTGGTAGACTATGTGGGTGAGGAGTGGGGAGTTTAATTTAAAAAAAAAAAGTTACCCATCCCCCCCAACCACCCCTGAGACGGCTGGAAGCTGTGAGGGCCCTCCAGAGTGAATGAGAGACTCTCCCCCAGGGTGAGAGACGAGAGGGGGAGTCTGGGAGTGTGTTTGTGTGAAAGGCACTCACCCCCTGAGTGAGAGACAGGGGGTGGGTGAAGAATGAATGAGTGCCCCCTGTTGAGCAGTGAGAGAGTTCAAGGGGGGGCATAGCGAATGGAAGAGTGAGGGTTGGGCTCTGACGGCGCCGAGAGCGGAAGCTGGTGTGCCGGAGGGCCTACCATCACCCTGTGGGAGATTGATTGTAAATAAGGATGTATGAATGGATGGAGGAAGCCCTACTTAGAGCCAGAGACTCCCGAGGTCCAGGAGTGGGGGCTAATGGATCAGGAGTCACTGGGGGCTACATGGCGGGGCTCATTATTGAGGTGGTGAGGGATAGGGGACGTTATGGCGGGAGCCAGAGGGTGGGCCATCTTCGGGGAAGACGCCCCCGGTGTTTGTTACCGGTGGCGTGTTCCAGCCCTCTGCGCTCAGACCCAGGCCCTGGTCAGCAGATCCATAGGGGCCCTGGTTTCTGGCTGCTGCTTCTTAATGCCAGGTCAGTTAATAACAAGGCCCCCCTCATATGTGACTTGATCACTGAGGAGGGGGCAGACCTGGCATGTATTACCGAGACCTGGCTGGGCGCGGAAGGGGGGGTGCCCCTTTCAGAAATGTGCCAAGCTGGGTTTACAGTATGGCACCAGCCGAGATCCCAGGGCAGGGGAGGAGGGGTGGCTGTTGTCATCCAAGAGTCTCTTGTGGCCGTCAGGGGCCCTGCTCCACAAGTGGCTGGTTGTGAGACCCTGTTCTTCAAGTTGGGTTCCCGAGAACAGTTGGGAGTGTTGCTGCTGTACCAACCTCCCTGCTGCGTGGCAACCTCCCTGCCTGAGCTGCTTGAGGCTGTCTCGGGGCTGGCGGTGGAGTTCACCAGGCTTATGGTTCTGGGGGACTTCAACCTGCCATCGCTGGGGCATGCCTCAAAGGCAGCTCGGGAGTTCATGGCTACCATGGCAGCCACGGGCCTGTCCCAGATAATTCGAAACCCGACTCGAGACAGTGGTCACACCCCAGACTTGGTTTTCTTGTCAGAGCAGTGGCAATGTGATCTGAGGGGAGAGATAGATCTGTCCCCATTGTCATGGTCAGACCATACCCTGGTGGCCCTGAGATTCTCTTATGCCACTCCCCTCCACAGGGAGGTAGGACCCATTCGATTGGTCTGCCCCCGGCGACTGATGGACCCAGTAGGGTTTCAGAGGGAGCTGGAGGTTATACCTGGTGATCTGCTGCACGGTCCAGCGGAGGCCCTAGCTGCAGCCTGGAATAGGGAGGCAGCCGGGGCCTTGGACAGGATTGCGCCTGTGCGGCCTCTCTTGTCTCATCGAACCCAGCACTCCCCATGGTTTACAGAGGAGCTGAGGGTGCTGAAGAGGGTTAAGAGACACCTAGAGCACCGCTGGAGGAAGACAAAGACTGAATTCAACCGAACACAGGTAAAAGCCGCCATTAAGGCCTACCTTGTGGCGATAAAAGCGGCGAAACGTCAATATTTCTCTGCTCTTATTGTGTCTGCAGAATGCCGCCCAACGGCCCTATTTAAGATCACTCAGTCCCTTTTGGGGAAGGTGGGTTCAGTGACCCACCTAAAGGGCCATGCAGAGGAATTTGCTGAGCATCTGCAGGACAAAATCACTCGGATCCGCTCCAAGTTGGACTCCAGGCGTGAGGCGTGGTCTGGAGAGATACCAGGGGAACAGGCTTACCCAGTTATCTGGGAGCAGTTTGATCCTGTTGGACCTGAGGAAGTGGACAGGATCCTACAGACAGTAAATGCCACCACATGCCAGCTAGACCCGTGTCCCTCCTGGCTAGTAAAAGCAGGCCAGGAGGTCACATGTGGTTGGGTCCACGCGATGGTTAATACATCTTTGGGAGAGGGGGTGTTTCCAGCGGCCTTTAAAGAGGCATTGGTACACCCCCTCCTCAAGAAGCCATCGCTGGACCCTACTGTTCTGGACAATTTTCATCCAGTCTCCCACCTCCCCTTTCTGGGGAAGGTGGTTGAGAAAGTGGTGGCTTTGCAGCTCCAGAGGGCCTGGAGGAAACGGATTATCTAGACCCCTTTCAGTCAGGTTTCAGGCCCGGTTATGGGATGGAAACGGCATTGGTCGCACTTATGAATGATCTCTGGCAGAAGCGGGATGGAGGCAGTGCATCCATCCTCGCTCTCCTTGATCTCTCAGCAGCTTTCGATACCATCGACCATGGTATCCTTTTGGGGTGGCTCAGGGAGTTGGGGGTGGGTTGCGTAGTCTTACGCTGGTTCACCTCCTTCCTCCAGGGCCAATCCCAGTCGGTGTTGATAGGGGAGGAGAGATCGGCCCTGCGGCCCCTTCTTTGTGGGGTGCTGCAGGGATCAGTACTCTCCCCTCTCCTTTTTAACATCTACATGAAACCGCTGGGTGAGATCATCTGTCACCATGGGATGAGGTATCATCAGTATGCTGATGATACTCAATTGTATATCTCCATCCCGGGTGAAGTAAGTGATGCCGTGACCACCCTCTCTGAGTGTCTGGGGGCTGTGGGGGCCTGGATGGGGAACAACAGGCTTCAACTGAACCCTGGTAAGACCGAGTGGCTGTGGGTTAATGGTTCTTCTGTATCCGGGACATTAACATCTCTGGTTCTGGATGGAGTTGCACTGCCCCAGACAGACCCGGTGCGTAACTTGGGGGTCCTCCTGGACTCACAGCTCCTGCTCGAAGAGCAGGTGGCAGCCGTGGCCAGGAATGCCTTTGTGCAGCTACGTGCTGTGCACCAGTTACGCCCCTTCCTGGACCAGGAGACCCTTCGAACAGTCACTCATGCCCTTGTTATCTCTCAGATAGACTATTGCAATGCGCTCTACATGGGGCTACCCTTGAAAAGTATCCGGAAGCTTCAGTTGGTCCAGAATGCAGCTGTGCGAGCTGTTTTTGGTGGCCCCAGAAGGGCACATGTAACACCACTTCCGGGTCCAATTCAAGGTGTTGGTTATCACCTTTAAAGCCCTACATGGCATGGGGCCAGGTTACCTGAGGGACCGCCTCTTCCCCATTACATCAACCCGTCCCACCCGATCGTGCAGAGAGGGCATGCTACGGACCCCGTCTGTAAAAGAATTTCATCTGGCGGGGTCCAGGAAGCTGGCCTTCTCCGCAGTAGCTCCCGCCCTGTGGAACACGCTGCCCTCAGAGGTGAGATTGGCGGAGTCTGAATACCTGGCTCTGCCGCCTCGCTTGGGGTGGAGAGGGGAATAGAGCTACGTAGGGATGGTTGTTATAGACCACTCCTCCCACACTTGGACTGTTTTAGATGTTTCATCACTTGGATTTTTTATTCTTTATTTTTATTTCTATTTATAGTATTTTTACTGTATTTATTTTTTGTATTATTGTGATGGTTTTAATCGCTTGTTGTAAACCGCCCAGAGGCCTCCAACGGGAGGAGATGGGCGGAGATAAATAAAATAAATAAATAAATAGATCCTTGCTACAACACAAATAAGTTCTGCACTGATTTTCAAAAGGAACCAGTTCAATAAACCTCATTCATAAAAAGGTCAATGAACAAGATAAAATAACACAGAATTACTTTAAAAAATAACTTTCTTTATAAGGTGTGCATGAAAGCATTGTGAAATTGCCTCATTTTCTGCTGCTAACAACCTTTTGAGGTATGTTAGACTGACAGTTGATGATTCCTGAATTAATATTTGAGCAAAGGTCCCCCGCCCCACCGGCCATTCTAAATCCGTATTATCTACTGTCCTACACAGCCTAGATCACGGGCTTAGTTAGGGAGGAGGTAGTTTTGCAAAGTAGGAACAGGATAGGCTCAGGAAGATGATATCAAGAAGGGAATCAACAGAAAGCACTGGGAAAAATTCACTGGGCAGAAGCTGCCAAATTTTACTTGAATCTTTTCAAAAAAAAAACAAGCACTGTTGTGAATAATCCATGCCTCCTGATGAGAAGAGCAAAGGGAATTTTGAATATACCCTTGTATACTAAATTCTCTTGAACTGTCAGCTTTTTAGCTGAAGTGGATTGTTTCTAAATAAAAATGCAGAAGGCGTATTCAGTACAAACAAAGTTGTAACCTTACTTGTTCAAGAGTGAATTGTTTAAACCTCAAAACAGGTCAACAGGATGTGCAATAGGAGAGGGGGGAAAGCTAAAATATTCTATAAGAAAAAACAGTAGGGCTTAGGCCTACTGCTAGGATGGTAAAAGATGGATTTCTGATTGTAAGAGCTAATAAGCAATATCATAGTCCCCCTAAAGCAACAGTGGACTCCCTCTCTCTGGAGGTTTTCAAATGGGGGCTGAAGGGTCACCTGTCAAGGGTGATTAAGTGGATTCCTACACCAAGCAGAAGGTTGGACTAGACAACATGTCACGTCCCTTCCAACTGATAGATCATTTGATTCTATAACAAGCCTTGCACGCTGCTATCAACCCACTGCCCAGAAAAGTATCCTTGTTGCGCCTGAGGTACACAACCCTCAGAAATGGCTTGCCACACTGGGCAGCTACCCGAAAAGTACCTCTCTGAATAGGTCTTCCAACTATTACAGTGCAAGGTAGTGCCGCATTTGCTGCTCTAGGGGGGCACTGGAATGGCCAACCATCTGGCCAAATGGTAGCACTGCTGCCAATTGGAAAGAGAAGCATTTGGAGGACGGGAAGGGGAATGGCAGGTTTTCTTTCCTCTTCGCGTGGTAGATCATCTTGGCTACCTCCATCTCTACGTATGAAATTGGATAACTGCTGCCAGTAGTCTGATAATATAAAACACCTCCACATTTTTGCAAAGAAATGCTCTAAAGAACATCTGGTTTATATAGAGCAGGGTTCCTCAACCTTGGCAACTCTAAGCTGTGCGGACTTCAACTCCCAGAATTGGAGCTTAGAGTTGCCAAGGTTGAGGAACCCTGATATAGAGAATTATCTAATAGCCAGCACCTAACTTGAAATATGTATTGATCTAAACCAGTTGATATGGAAAATGGCCCGTGAGGAGCATCTGTAAACCACTGCAGTATGCAACAACCCCATGGCAGCCCTTGTGAATACTGGTCATTAAACTATTTTCTAAAGATTCACAAGTTCTATCCTTTAAAATGCATAGTCAAGCTGGGGTGGGGTGTCAAAGTAGATAGATGGTGGGGTGTCAAAATAGATAGATGGAAATTTGCAGGGATCTGGCAGCCTTACGTCTGGTTCGCTGTAAATGCAATCATGATGAATGGGTTTCACGGCACTGGCAATAAAGTACGGCCTTGTCTTCTTTTTTCCTGCTAGTTGGATTGATCTGCCAAATATATAGCAGGGAGAGCTGGAAAATCCCATCCTATATGTGTGTTCTTGAAAGTAATTTCCACACTTTCTCTTCTAAAATATACTAAGTGGGATCACAGCTACTTAATGTGCTCAGTGTCAACTCAACCAGCAGCATTCTTATCTAGGCTGCTGTACTGTACCATACTACGTATGGGATTGCCTTTAAAGGCCATTCATAAATGATGATTTAGTACAATAGCAAAGATTACTACCTGGAGCAGGTAGATGTTGGCTCCTAGTCCATTTCTGAGCACAACACAAGGTGTTGTTTAGTTTTTAAAGCTCTAATTAGCTTGGGACAAGGGGAGCTAGAGAATCACCACTTCCTTGTATACCTTGACAGTGCAGACACAGTAGCCCCCAAAAGTCTAGTCTTGTCCTACTTTAGAAAAAACTAGAGCAGTCCAGCAGAGAAGATGACCCACAAATCTTAAGAGTCAAACACAGCAAGAGAAAAAGGCAACCAGGACACTGAAACCAAAAGTGTTACAAAAAGAATTATTAAATCCTGCTCTAAAGCTTGCCTGCAAACAATCAAAAATAGTGACTGGTGAGGAGGATCTTATTCACAAGTAGTCTATTGCTCGCTAAAGTTCAGCTTCTTAAGCGGGCATTCCTTTGCAGGGCTGAAAATCAAGCTTGTACCATCTGTTGCCTAAATCTGTCCTAATTTCTTGCATCCTTGAGTATTTATGTTTCCAGTACAGCTTGCTGGAAGACGCCTGACGAAAGAGAACTTATGGATGGTGGTTCCCAGGTTCAGGAATTGGAAACTTCACCATTCTAAATGGTGTTGCAGTCCCTCAAAAACAACAGTACATAGTCTGAAACTGTTTCTAGCTCACTATTGTCATTGAAGGCCCAGATAACCTCCATGGTTGTATGTCCATGTTTGTTTGTTTGTTTCCATTCAATCGTGTCCAGTTCTCGGAGACTGCCTGGACAAGTCCCTGCAGTTTTCTTAGCAAGGTTTTTCAGAAGTGGTTTGCCATCGCCTGCTTCCTAGGGCTGAGAGAGAGTGACTGGCCCAAGGTCACGCAGCTGGCTTTGTACCTAAGGCAGGGCTAGAATTCACAGTCTCCTGGTTCCTAGCCTGATGTCTTAACCATTACACCAAACTAGCTTTCAGTGTGCGTGTAGAATTATATAAACTGGATTTTGGGGTATTGTTTTTATATTGTTTTATCATGCATTTCACTGTAACTATTTCAAGATGCTTCAGCATGTGAAGCAGTATATACAGTAAATGCATTAAATATACGAAGAATACAACCTACGTAGCAGAGTAAATGCAGCAAAATTTAAAGCTGAAGCTATTTGAAAATTGGAGCCAATATTTTGTTTATCTACTGAGGTAATTCTGACTAAGGGCAAATATTTATTATTTAGAAGGAATTAGAATTAGGGAGGCCTAGAATCTAGTTTGATAATGAGTAGGATATAGAGAGAGACTTTAAAACAGTTATAATTGTCAAAACGTTTGATAGAGAAGTACTTCTTGTGTAACTTAGAGGTCAATTTGTGATACTACAGCAATATAACACAACAGAAGGGCATAGGAGTCACAAATACCTACTGTTTTATCCAAAGGCTTACTGCATAATGCTAAGATATCCACTATGATTGCATTAGAACAGTCTGTCCAGATGGTGTCCACCTGTTTGATGTAGGAAATTATTCCATCCCATTCTCAGACAAAAAGCCGGTGGGAATATGATACATTCAGAGCATATTCACAAAAAACTTATGACTTGACAGAAATAACAAGATTCAGTTGGCTTCTTTTTTCATATAATGAATAATATGCTCCAGCCAAAATCTTAACTGAATACAGTAGCTGCTCATCCTGTGCTTATGTAAACAAGATGCTGGGCAGGTAACAACTTCAATATATCTGATGGATCAAAATATTGGGACAGTTAGTCTGAAATCCTGAATGTGTATTCATCCAGGATCATCTTAAAGCAGATTAGTTTAATAAAATTGAAATCCCATGTGCAAGTTTAAGTGGGTTCTGGAATATTGCTCTCTCTCTCTCTCATTCACCACCGCTGCCATATTTCTTGAGGATGTGCTTCAGGAAAATCAAAGCTGGCTACCTCCAAATCTCAGCAAACTGACTTTACATGGCATAATGCAGCACATACCATCCTGACCATGCTTTCAAGCATCTGTTATGATGCTACATTGTGATTGCATTCACGTATCCAAAAGTTATGGTTTACCTAACAGTGGTTTATAACATAACTCACCATGGGCTGAATTCATGCATAAACTATACTTTATACACCACATTGGCTGGATTGACACTGAACCAAGCAAACCATATTACGGCTTAGCATAGTCTGATGAATATGGTCTACCACTAGACCTGAATTCTGTTGTGTTTTCTATCATTTCTGAGCATTATTATATCAGGTGCTTTAATCATTTAAAAAGAAGGAAAAAAAATAGATAGCTTCACATATTCCATTGTCTTTGTGCAGAGTTTTAATTCTCCTAATCCACAAAATTCAGTTACACACAGTATTTTATAATCTTAGATTTGGTGTTTGAACACATCCATAATAACACCAAAAACTCTCTGTATACAAAAGCACTCCAAGAGGCATAATCAAGAAATAGATATTTAATCATTCCTAGTTATGCTACTCACTTATGCATACAGACCTCCTAATAGTTTAGGATTTTTTCCAGAATCCTAAGGCCCACTTCCTCTTTTAGCCATAAATTCAATTTATTGGCATTCTAGGGAGTCATAAACCAAGGATATGATCCCCACTTTAAAATAACCCATAGTACTTTACAAAGCAATGGCATGCATTTTCAAAACAATGTTTCCATGCTCCTCTTGGATGCCTTTTATTAGCTAAAACATCAAGACAATCTGGGTTGTTTTTTCATACAACACAGCAACACTAAAAAGGGAGCTCATCTTTTTTCTTTACCATGAATAAATGTCATGAAAGATGTATTGCTGAACAAGGGAAACATCAGCCTGATGCAAATGCTAACAGCTTAGTAGAGGTCCTGAAATGTGCATGTGTTGGCCACACAAATGAAGATAAAATTAATAAAATAATCTGTAATGACTTTTTTATCAAATTAAAATGAGGACAGGATACCAGCAAATGGTAACATTCTACTAATATATCTACAATTTGGCTTGCCTCAGCCCAGGAAAGCAGTGTTGAAAATCAACAAAAAGTAAGGCAACAAAAGATTATTTCCATTTCAGAAGAACAGCAGCTTCATCTTTATTTGAAGATTTCCATTAACTTTTTGGAAACAATTCAGTCAGAAGAATACAAAACTGAGGCAGTCTCCAAAAGTCTTAATTAAGTCCCTTTCCAAGCATGGCAAAATGTTGTCACTGAACTGTGACAAAAAGGGGAAATGATTTAATTCTTGGGAGTAATCATGTTAGCTTGAATTCAGTTCATCAGTTTTAAGTCAGTTTGAGTCAAATTAAATATAATTTAGTTTGGGATTAAACCCCATTTGTTTCCTTGTCTTGGCCCAAGTTGTGTCTGCAGCACACCTTGATGTCACCAAAACAATGACACGTATGCAATGATATCATCACACAAATGCCACCATTACATACTTGCATTTCAGTGGCTGACTCAGGTATGTAAGTCACAGCATTTGCATGGTGGTACCATCGCAGACATCTATCTTTTCTACCACTTTCCTCCCCTGCAGACACTCGTGTCTGTCCCTATCTACTTTTGTGAATGGATAACATCACTCTGAGGTAGAAAGCAGACCTGGCCCCAAAAAACATGGTACACAATGACCAAAAACCGCTATGGGAGGGCGTATTTCAAATACAGTTCTCCAGTGACCTTCACTACAGGTAGTCCTTGCTTAATGACCACAAGTGGGCCAGAAGTTTGCTGTTAAGTGAAGCAGTCATTAAGCAAATCTTACCCTTTTGTGGGGTGGTTGTTAAGTGAATCGGCATGGGTGTTAAGTGAACCACATGGTCATTAAGTGACTCATGCAGTTCCCCATTGATTTTGCTTGCCAGAAGCCAGTCAGGAAGGTTGATCATGTGACCACAGGACACTGTAACAGTCATAAATGTGAACCAGTTGCCAAGCAGCCAAATCATGATAATGTGACTGCAGGGATGCTGCAATGGTTGCAAGTGTGAGGACCAGTCATAAGTTGGTTTTCTCAGCACTGTTGTAAGTCCAAACCATTACTAAATGAATGATTGTTAAGCAAGGACTACCTGTAATTGCTTTGATATTTCTCATAACATTCAGAAACAGCTTAAGGTTGTTTCTTCCTTTTCTTTTGATTTCTCAATTTCTGTATTGTTTCTTCCCAAGAGGAAGATCAATACAAATACATCACATAACAAAATGGTTTTGTTAGGGACCTGGACATATAGGCTTAAAGCAAGAAGAACCACACCCCAGATTCCTTCTAAAGATTAATGAGTGGCTGCAAGCACTGATTGTCATTAAATTGGCATGATGTGCCTTTTAATTCAGTCACTTCTGCTATTCGAGAAGTTGAAATAGCAAGACCGTTACTGCTGTACCAGGCATTTTTAGGCAAATTAGAATCTGGGAAAGCAGCCAAACCTTTGGTTTTCCTCAAATATCTTTTAGGGATCTGTTGGAGCATAAAAATAAAATAAGAGTTTAGATTTTGCGAAAGAGCAAGCCCTTCTAGGTTTTATTCCCAATGCTCTGACAGTTTATGTGGCAATCTTGTTTGCCACAGCTACAGCAATGCTACATCAACCTTTCCCTTCAGCAAACAAGCCGATCTACCTTCCCGAACCTGGTGCCCTCTAGATGTGATAGGACCACAGTCCCTAGAATCCTAGCCAGTCTGGTCACTGATCCCTCCAGCTGTGGATACTGAGAGTCATTAAGTTAATTAGATATTAAAGTTTAATTAAAATTAGCTAAATTACACGAAGGGCAGATGCACATTCCCTAAACATTGGGGAATGTTGGGGATTCCTACTACCCATTCACTACTTACTGCTGGTATAAGGGCTGCTGCTGGGTCTGCTCTTCATGCATGTTAGTTGCAGGGGAAGAGGGTCAGACATCATAGAATAAGCACATTGCTACACCATGTCAAGCAATATATAAGCATTTTGTCACAAGAAGAGTTCACATTAGATTGCGGGCAGCTGCCTGAAATGAAAGTGACTTTTTTTCTGAGCACAATTCTCACAAAGTTCTCTTAATATGAAAGGATTAGCAACAGAAGATTCCAGCAGGTGAACTATCTCAGTGTACCTATTACTTTCTGAGTCTTTTTCTCACAATCTTATGGAACACCAGAGGGGAAGAGGTCCTCACTGAAAGTGAGGCAGTCTGCAGCTGGTTGTTTACCTAATGGTCATTTGATTCTTCATCAGTCTGAGAACCAATTCTTACAATCCAGTCTAAAACAGAAATTAAACCCAAATGTGCATTAAAAATAGGAGCAAGCATTCCAATTTGTCAACAACCTGGGACGATAAAAGGTAGATTTTCCAAACTGAAAGTCATGCTGGGTAAGGAAGGAGGATCTGCATCCTGCCATCATGTCTGACCATTCTGAGTCATGGTAAGAATAATATCCCACCAATAATTACCAGGAAGCCTGGCGCTACTTTGGCGGGAAGAAGAGACCGTCGGAGCCACCTTCAGCAAGTCTCCCAGTGTTCCCTGTCTTTTGGATGCCTGCTTCGTCCATCAGCTTCACCTTCTTTGAGGCCAATGGGGCAGTTAGCATTCCCCTGGACATTCCAGCTATGGCACATACCTCCAATGAATGCCCCAAGATGAAATTTGAGAAGCTGACAATATATCTAATGGCTTTGCCATTGCTCTCTCAAGTGAACAATCTTGTCTGTTTGAGACCTATGCCATTGAAACATAGCATTTTGGAGCACGGGAATAAGTGTTCTGTTTCTGTCCTATCACATGGCTTCTATCTTAACCATTTCAGCAGTTTAGATTGATTAGATACAAGGGTCTGATGAAACCCTGATTGTCAAAGGTACTTTCACAGCAAAGGCCAGAATGTAGTTGTAAAACTTACACTGTTTGTTGTGGCTTTTTATTTCAGTGTTGGCATGCTTGCTTCCCACCTCCATTACTAATAATAATTGCATAACACCAATGCTGAGATCTGTGGTTCTAAACTGCAACCCTAAGTACTCTTCCAAGAGGGTAAGAACTATTGATTCCATGGCATTAACTTCTGAATAAACATGCTTAATATTTCACCAACAGAATTAGAGGCTAAAACGAAGTCTGGACACCCTGAAATACTTGGTAATATGAATTTGAAAAGCAGGTCTTCTGTACAAATCTAAAAGCACACATCTTTGGAATACCAACATACAAATTTCCACTGAAATATAAATTATGACCGTGATCAAGCATAATAATTAAAGAGTCTGTTAAATTAATCTAACATAAAGAAGTGTCTGACTTTAGATCATAAACTACATTTGAGAAGCTGCACTGATGCTGAATTAATTCAAACAACAAGTTTTTAGGACTTCAAACTTAATATTTTTTATTCTTATTTCTCAGCAAACTCCCAAAATATCCAACACCCAGAAAAGATGATTGGCTTAAATGAAAACCAAGACTGTCCTTTTTTATCCAATTCATGTTGAACATTTGATTTTATGTCCTTATTAATCAGCCAGCTATTGCTGTCTCTGATAGAAACAGACCAGTGATCACTGTGGCAGCATTTTCACTGAATATTAAAACTTTTCTAGCATCTGTAGGTCAAAGCCAGTTTGGTCTAGTGGTTAAGGTGCTGGGCTAGAAACCGGGAGTCTGTTGAGTTCTAGTCCCGCCTTAAGCATGAAAGCCGGCTGGGTGACCTTGGGCCAGTCACTCTCTCTCAGCCCAAGAGCCAATCGGGTGTGGTATGAGAGTTCTAGTCCCGCCTTAAGCATGAAAGCCGGCTGGGTGACCTTGGACCAGTCACTCTCTCTCAGCCCAACTCACCTCACAGGGTTGTTGTTGTGGGGAAAATAGGAGGAGGAAGGAGTATAAGGTATGTTCGCCGCCTTGAGTTATTTATAAAAATAATAATAAAGGCGGGATAATTTTTTTTTTTTTTTAAAAAAAGCTCCTTGTGATAATGGGACATATTTTGGGGGATTCAGATCACTGCCAAAAAAATAATTAAAGCTAAGTCTGATTTCATAAAGGGTCCCCTCCCCAGTCTTTTCATTTTGAAACCCCTACCATCTCTCTCTCTCTCTCTCTCTCCCTCTCACACACACACACACACACACGCACACGCATACACACACACACGCATACACATACACACACAAGATTTTCTTCTAGACAGGCTCAAAGACCAGAAGGAAATGTACAGGAATTAAAATAAGGAGTTGGAGAGTTGATTACAGGCAGGAGGAAAGTCCAGTGCACCATTCACACCTGCTAACCCTAAAACTCTCTCCAGTTGTCATCTATTCTGCACAAGTTGCCTTCCAGCACCGAGTTCATTGTTATTCCACCTAGTCAGACTCTAAGGCCCATATCACAGGACAACATTTGGGGCACGATAGCCGTATCTCTTCCAGATCAACGTCCAGAGACCAAACAGATGCATAAACTTGCACATGTCACAAATGCATCTACCACAGAGCTACCTGAAGGGGGAAACCTCATCTGCAATTCTGCTCCAGCTCACTGCTTCCCCATTACTAATGCAGGCTAGAGAGGGAAGTTGGAAAAAAAAAAACACCCCAGAAGAAGAAGCCAGCAATAAAGCACTTCTATAACGCTGTCAAGAAAACTGCATGGACAGAATTACCACAAGTTGAGCTTGACTCAAAGCTTTACACTAGGCTGACAACAAAAGTCAGGTTCCCCCTTCTTTCCAGTGACCGCTGTGGGCGGAAGAGAAAATTGGAGATGTATGAAGTTCTGAGAAGCTGAGATACATTCACCCTACGATTCTCATCTGATACAACCATGTGTATACCACATCTTTGGTCTGAAATGAAATACCCACAACCATTAGAATCATCGGACAGCCTTTGACAAATACTCCCTTACTGCAACGGAAAAACCTAAGGGTGCTGATGCAAAACAGGGCACAAGGTACATTTATAGTAAATTCTAGGAGATCACATTGCAAACTAGTACTACTAGATCAGCTTTTCCAAACATTAACAGGAAAAAAAACTGTGCCTGAATAAAGGAAAAGTGTGCACAAAATGGGTACTGGTATGATGGAGAACTTGAAGCCAGCCAGCCAGCCAGCCAGCCAATCATGTCTGAAATATTACAGAAATGCTCTACAAGGTGATCACTGATGAAAACATACTTCAGAACAAACTCTGAATAGTTGCTGACTTTAGATCGACACATGTCTTCCTTAAGAAGATAATCTATTTGCAGCAAACCTTTGTATCTGGAATGGTTATTTATTTATTTATTTATTTATTTGATTTCTATAGCCGCCCATCTCAGAAAGTGACTCTGGCGGCTTACAATGATAAAACTATAAAACGATTAAAACAATTACAATTAAAACAATTAAAATATAAATTGCTAGAATATGTAGTTCAGCAACCTCTGTAAGGTCACAGGTTTCCCAACCGAACTGATCTGAATGACAATCCAGTCAAACGTCATTGTTAATAGATGTGTTTCCATTAGCAATTTTGACTATTAGCTTACATAAAAGGACAAGGCATACATAGAAAATTATTGTTATTAACAGCATTAACCGTTAGCACTTGACCAACTGATGGATCAAACACACAAGATACTGAGGCACAGTCTTCTTTGCTATAGAGAGATGTTTTTATTCCTATTTAAATTACAATAATTAATTCTAAGACTGCATGGAGTATCTGCAAAACAGCATATCCAAATTATATACAGGTATACATTTTCTACTTTAATTTGCAGTGATGCATTTTGTAGTGGGGGAATGCAATGTATCAGCAACCACTACACTGGTTTCTGTTTCAGGCAAGTATCAAATGTTTCCCATTTACTTCAGCTTGCTAGTGAAACAGGCAATGGCCACAGTACTTCCTGTTCTGAAATCTCAGCTGCTTTAAGATCACTGTAGTTACTGGACAATCCTTGGATTTGGAACAAGGCTGGGGAGGCATTCAAACCTCTGCTGCCCACCAGCCCAACTGAAGAGAGACATGCCAGAATTTCAGAGGCTGTGCAGCATCTACAGAATGAATTGCCCTCCTCCCTGCTTTGATGCAAGATCTTTGTTTTCTTCAACAATCATAAATTACAGTCATTCTTGAAGAAAATCCAGTTCTCAAACAGGCCCTGGGAAAGAGGCTCTCCTAAAATTTGTTGGCCCAATATGAATTAGGGGAGGACAGGTAGAAGGACTTTAATGAAATCTATTAAATCCATACTATAGTTCCCTCTTGTTGCTCCTTGTAAGCTTTTAATACAGTGGCTAATCCTACCACTGTCATTAAGCTCTGAAAATCTGACCTATTCCATCTTATGGAGCTGCCAAAAATGTCTAAGTGGTAACCACAAAAACTAACAGCTATAGAGACTAAAGTAATGAAAAAAGGCAAAAATGTATTCTTTTAAATCCATACACTGATGGCCATTCATTCATTCATTCATTCATTTCTTAACTGCTTTCTTTCCTGTTCAACTCCTTTAGCCCCAAAGGCTGGGTACTCTGTATCAAGAGCATAGCAAGCCCTTTTCACTTCTTTATAGTCACGGGCACAAAGGACATTATCTGAGACAAAACAAAAATGATCAAGTTAAAGGTGAAGGGGCTCATTACCAGCTGTGGAACTTAAGGGAAGAGATGGAAAGTGTCAGCCCTTCAAGGACAATCAGACTAACACACCAGTTATGAATGCTGATACTACCTCATTATAAGGTTACCATACCAGAACCTTGCAAGTCCAAATGTACTTCCACCCTCCCTCCTTCCCTTTATCTTCATGAGAACTGAGGAGGGTCATGGCTGAGATGTTTGCTCAAATTGCATTGCTGCCCCAGACTCAGTTTTCTTTTATCTGACCGCTGTCTGAGTTGCAGCTGTTTCTCCTGTTCCTCAAGGTTATTCCTTCTGCCCATGATAGAAAAGAAGAGACACTACGAGGTTTTAGGGGACCCAGGCCAGAAAACATTATGGATAGCCAGGTCTCTTTCTGTGGCTACCATCACACCCAAATTGCCTGGCTGATTGCCCTGGAGCCACACATCTTGCCCTTTTTCCTAATCACAACCACCATTACTGCTCATTACTATCACTTCTCCATTTCTCTCCTCACCACAACCAACCATCCAGGAAAGAAAGTGTCATGCTGGCCAATTGCTCTGGGTGGGTTGTTTTAACATATGCATGTTTTTTCTACATAAAGTCTCCTTCAAGTCAAGCTTGACTCCCAATGACTTCATAGCTATGGCCATTCAGAGTTTTGGCAATATTACAAAGTAGCTTGCCAAAGCCTTCTTCCAGAATATTTTTCAACTTCCTAATCTAGCCAAGAATAGCTATTTATTTAAAATGTTTGTATTTTATAGTGTTTTGTATTTTTAAAAAAGATTTGCTTCCATCCTGCTTAGCCCCCAAGATCAGCCAAGGTCAGCTAGATACTACAGCTTTAACAAGATGCCTGGCACATTACTTCTTATGAGCCCTAACCAGGGTGGGGGCATTTGGGAAGGTTCCCAAGATGATGCTTCCAGGTCTGTCTTTATTGGTCTCATTGAATGGATCCCTCTGAAATTTCCTCCAGATGGAATGAACTACACTGTCTCACTCTTCAGCTTGTGATGCTGGTTCTGGAGGGGTTTCTGTAGTGAGTACAAACCACTTGGAGGTGTGCATACAAGTAATCAGACTTATGCTCACAAGCTGAGAGGAGAGAAGCAAGAGTATCTGCAAAGCAAACGGAGTGGGAAAGGCAACCAGCAAGCTTTCAGCCCCATGCTTACCATGTTTACTTAAAGGAAAGTCAATGGAAACATTCCAATTAATTTCACTTATAGCACCTGTGCTATTTAACTATAAGATGAGCATCATAAGATGCTTTTTGCCATGTTTCATTCTATTTATGTTTATTTTATCTCAAATCCAATTTATACCAGAAGCAATTCACAACATTCACCAATTTAGAAGACAGGCCACTTCACCTTGAATTGATTTAAAGACCACTCCATCTGATTGGCAACAAAATCTAAACCTTAGTCCAGTAAACTGAATCTCCATATAGTATATGCTATAGACTACCATTTAAATCACCAAATTATCTTTTTGTGTTTATCATTTTCAATAATACTATGTGAGGGGATGAAACACACCAAATTTCAGATAAATAAATGCTATAGTTTGTTCAAAACTTTGAAAAGTTTTATTTATCAACAGAAATGGGAAAAAAAGTAGGAAAAGTAGAGCCTCCTTTGAATTTTAAATCAATTGCATCTAAATGGACTCAGATTTCACTTGACTTTACTTTGAGGGTTTTTTTTAAAAAAAGGGTGCATGTATTTTATTTGTTGTAAACAATTATAATGAAATTATATACATGATATCAAAGGAACCTGCAAAATTCCAAAATGATATGTGCAGTGCCTAGGAAGTTATGAATTATACTAAGAGGTTTGTGTTCTTTTCACTTGGCTCCGAAGTCATTGAAAGTGCAAGACACTGAGTGCATAGGACAAATGGATGTGGGTCAAGCAGCTGCTAAAACAGGAAGATTTGAGTATGTTGTTGTTGTTGTTGTTGTTAAAATGTGTATGCTGCCAACTCTTGGTGACTTACTGCAACATACCAAAACACAGTTTTTAAATCAAAATCTAACCAGCAAATAAGACACAATAAGTAAATGAAAAAACATCCAAATGCCAATGTGAATAGCCATTCCCCATATACCCTTGTAACTTCTGGCAGACCATCACAAGGAGGGTACCTAATTTCTAGAGGGAGGTATTTAGCATTTTCAAGGGAATACCCAAAACTACTACATCCTGCTAGGTCCAATAAGTTTCCTTCCTTCCTTCCTTCCTTCCTTCCTTCCTTCCTTCCTTATTTATTTATTTATTTATCAGTAACCTTTCCTGATATGATAGTCCTGGGAATCATTTTAATCTTTATGGCTCCATAATATTGCATTATGTGCTTATTTTATTATTCAACTGAATCAAGTTCTTAATCTGCTTTCAAAATAATTTTCTTCCTAAAGCAGCTTACAGAATATAACAGTGTTTTCCTGTGTCGTGGTCTTGTCTCAAAACTCCTCAAAAGAGGACCAGGAGGAGGAACCTTAGAGCCCGACACAGTGTTTCCAGGCCCTAGCAACTCTGAATGTGATCACATGCACATCACATGATCCACAACTATGTGCTACATAGCACCACCTTTGGCTGGAGGTCCCCGTGTTTAATATGTGTGTGCGATGCTCCTGATTTGAAGGAAAAAGGAGCTTTAGAACCTGTCAGGCTGCTCCCATAGCCCATCTGCAATTCCTTAAAGTAGCTGCATCTTTTTCTGGGATCATGCACCTGCCCTCTGCAGCTGCAATGCAAGCCTGGGAAAAAGATGCATTTGGTTTAAGGAACTGCAGACAGGCACTATGCACACACACCCCCAGGCACTCCAAAGCAGTCTTCAGAGCTGAAGTGCTGCACAGCCACAGTGTATAGCAAAATGAACTTCCAGCCTCAAGGACATTGTCAAGAGAACCAAATGTCCCTTGTGCATGCATACTTCATTTCAGTTTTCCTCAACTCAGTGCTCTGATGGAAGTTTTGGATGAAACCTTCCATCATACTGCCTGGACAGGATGAGAATTATAGCCCAATACATCTGGGAAAAGTTTCTCCAGAGGATAGAGTCCCCAGTCTTTCTCTGTTGCCCTACAAGTCAGTGTTCTGCACCCCCCCCCCAAGAAAAAGAACCATAATTGATTAGATATGAACCAACTTGATATGGCTGATTAGTGCCATCAGCACGTGGAAGGTAAAGAACAGGAGCATGAGTCCAAGTCCTGGCAGAGCTATCTTGTTGGACATCACCAAGCCCATTGTGAGACCTCCATCTAGGATAGTTAACCTTTCTGGCAGGCATCTGTACTTTTAACAACTACACAAGATACAGAAATATAGCAATAGATGAAATGGTATCAAAAGTTTCATCTGCTAAATGCTTGTAGGCCAAACTACTATTAAAGGCATTGGAATATTGCCCAAAAAAAGAAAAAGTTGGCAACTACATCTTGCCTCTTATTTTTTAATCAGAATCTGGACAGAATTCAGACAACAGAAAGGTCACAATCTAAGCTGAAATCCATTTATCTTATAAATGCTACCAGCTGTATGTTAGCAAGCTGTTTTCTCTCTCAGACAATATAAATAAGATGATATTGGATATAATTAGATGTTCATTCCCTAAAGGAAAACTAAGAAAAGTTACTTCAACATAGCAATTAGACTTTAAAATATAGTATTTAGGAAACATAGTTTGACTTTTCTCCCTATGCTCTGGGATGAAATACTGAAATTAGCAGATAGATGATGATGATGATGATGATGATGATGATGATGATGATGATGATAGATAGATAGATAGTAGAGATGACAGAGATATCTTCAGATGAAGAACTCTTAAAATAAGCACCTTGTTAGGTATTTACCCTGAAAATCCACAAATGACCCCTCTTTCATCTAGATCTTCCAAGACTGACTAGAACAAGCGTTCCTTGCCCTGGAGCTCATTCCCAAGGTGCTGGACTACAAATCCCATCATCCCCTCTCTGTGGCCAGGGTAGTGGGAGTGCATTCCAAGCTAAGAAAGCTGGCACAGATATGAGAAATGGAGCATCATGAGTGAGCCACATTTTCTCAAAGATAAGGACCCAACCCCAAATTCTGAACACATTTAATTTCCAGCAACTGGAGCCAATCCATTGGCAATGGAGCCTAGTTTTCAATACCAACTCTTTTTTTAAAACACATATAGGCATCCAGGTGCTCTACTAAACAGAAGATGGCAAAAATCCTATCAATAGGGGAAACATGCAGGTGACAGCATTAGGTCACTTTTTTTGATGTAGGTCACTATTTTTCAATGTGCTGAAAAGCTTCAAGAGGGCAATTGAGACTTTCATGTTGATAATTAGTGATTTGTCACAGCAGTTATGTGCCAGTTCAGGGTGAATCTGCTCCTCCACTCTCTATACAAGAGGCTCACTGCTTCATCACACCTTGCATCATGTAAGGGAACATTTCCTTATTTAATTTCACAATTAACATAGAAAATTATGTGATTTGCTGTGGTCTTTTTTAAATGCTGAAAATGGAAACCTTCTCTGTGAGGAAAGGATAATATAATCATTCATTCTTGAAAGACAGACAGTCAGACAGAAAGAAAAACTTACCAGCCCATCACAATTGCTGATGGCAACAGAAGCATTAGGCACGTCCGTGATATGCCCCACATAAAGGCAATCCCCATGAAGCGGTTCAGTGTAGGTGATGTTTGAATCCTCCTGCCATTCCACCGTTGCTCCAGGAGCCACCAGCCGGGAATTTGGCCTTAATCTAAAGTGAAATTCTTGTCCAAAAACAGTGACATTGTAAAAAATTTCCTTGCTTGCAGCTTGCTGAGGAAGATCCTTGGTGTCTCTTGGGAAGCGCCTCTTACATGCTCCCGACACGACATTGGAGACGAACCTGCCCTTTGAGTCTGTGCTAGTTGGGATGACCAGCCTGTATTCCTCTAGATCTCCCAAAATATAATCTAGAGAGAGAGAAAATCATGAGTAATGAGAGTCAGAGTGAATACCTCCTCTTTAAGATTACCACTTGCAGGGGACATCTACTTCATTCGACCAGTGTGAGGTTAAGGAAGGGAAACTATTAAGGCAGAGACATTGTGCCTCATCTGTCCAGTTGTTTTATTAAGAAAGCCCAGCTGGCAGACGTGGCAAGTATTTAGGGATGGACAGGGGTCAAGGCGCTGCCCTCCAGCAACTGGGCAGGAGGGACTAGAAACATAAGCGCTTCCCCGGCTGCGTAAATCAATTTCAAGCGACGAGGGCTTCTGAAGGCGATCTGCTGGAGGATATCGGGGGCAAACACAACACATAAACTTTCAAACTCTGCCACCAGCCGTGCTTCTTAAAGTTCAATCACTATTGAACGTGAAGGATGGGGATGCCAATTGCCCTGGAAAAGTTTAAAAAAAGAAAAGAGCCGTCTCCGTTGGCTTCGCTGCCTTCCTTCCAGCAACACAGAAGCAAGGAAAACTTACTCCCTGCCAGGTGTTTTGCTGGACGCAGGGAATTCGGCAGGCGGCTCTGCCCCGCGCGAGCGAGTTCAATCGAGGTTCCAGCGCCCCTGATTTGCAGCTGAGAGGCGCCCCGCCAGCTCAGCGGGATCTAAGAAGCAGGTCCCCCCCCCCACGCCCCCGCCGAGAACACGCCACACGTGGCGGCGGGAGGACGCCCCAGCCCTTGGTCCAGGCAACCCAGCGTGGCGCGGAGAAGTCTAGTGGGCAAAAAGTCCTCCGCTGCTGGGTGAAGTTAACCAGCCAGTCCCAAGGGGAGGCGGGAAAGAGCGGGCGGCTGGCTGACCCCAGCCGGCCGTCTACGGGAGGCTTAAGCCGAGGGAACCCAGCCCCGCCACTTACCGTTCTCCCCGGGTCTCTGCGGGGCCCCCGGGGCCAAAAGGAGCGCCCAGCAGGCGAGAAGCAAGGCGATCCCGACCAGAGGAGCCATGGCAGGCGTCGCTCAGACCAACCCCAGCCTTCAAGTTCGCTGCAGGGGGCTCCGGCCACATTGAGGGCCGCCGGCACCGCCCTCTAGCCCGCCACCAGGCGACCTCAGCCCCACGACTCCTTGCCCCGGCTCATCTGCTCCTCTCCAGCGCTCAGCCGCGACGAAGGCAGCAGAGACACCAGCAGGCGGCTTGCTGGAAAGCACGGGGCGTGCAGAGGGAAGTCCGCCTGATTGACAGAGCCGCCGCCGCCGCCGCCGCTGCCGCTGCCTGAGAGCCTGCCACGGCCTCGCCTCGCTCGCCTCGCCCGGCCCGGCTTGGCGGCGACTCGCCCTGGAACTCTCGCAGCTGCAGCTGCTGCCGGCCGAGACCGAACTCCGCAGCCTCCTCCCGTTACGGGACACTTTTCCCCAGCCCAGCTTAGAGGCGGTTCTTGAGGGATCCTGAGCATTTCCCCCCAGCCAATCCACAAAATCCTGCTCCGCTAGAAAGAGAGCCAGAAGGAGAGATCGCAGCAATCAGAAGCTCCCAAATGCCTATTTTGGAATCTGTCAGGTCCTTCTGCAAAAAGATCTCGTACCGTATCCGACCCTCCTAACTTAGGAGGGAAAGAGGTCACCCGATTCCCCCCCCCCGAACTCTAATTAGAGATGGTTTTGCTTTCTGTACGTGCTTACACCCACCTCAAGCAAACTTACCTATAGCACTTTGTGATATCATGGTTTCCACTCCAGAAAGGTAGAATCGGATCCGTCCGGGTCAAACTGATTGCTTGTAATTAATAGATTGTTCTTAAGCCTCCCCTCTGGCTGAACTAAACATTGCTGGATTTTTCTCATCCTGGTTATCCTAAAATCTAGATGGAAATTTTACCATATCCTAATGACTTCTCATCCCAGTCCTTTATTCAACTCCACTGATAGTTTTAGTTTAACAATTCCAAAGTGCATTTATTAAAAAAAGAAACATACTTTGAGAGAGTAAGTGACCCTATGAGTTATTCATATCATACTGTTATATATAATGATTATATATAATCCAGTGTGGTATAGTGATTAACCCAGTGTTTCTCAACCTTGGCAACATGAAGATGTGTGGACTTCAACTCCCAGAATTCCCCAGCCAGCATGCTGACTGGGGAATTCTGGGAGTTGAAGTCCACACATCTCCATGTTGCCAAGGTTGAGAAACACTGGGTTAAGGTATTGGACTACAATTGGGGAGATCCAGGTTCAAGTCCATGGAAGGTCTGGGTGACTTTGGGACACTTCCTCAGCCTAAGCTACTTCACAGTGTTGTTGTGGGAGAAATTGGAGGAAGGAATCCTTTATATATCACTTTTGCTTCTGGAGGAAAGGGGAGATATGAACCTTTTAAACAAATAAATAAACCTACCTTGTTTCCCAGATCCCAAGTGGTTTACATAAATATCCTCAAGAAACCATCGCTGGAACCTACCGTACTGGACAATTTTCGTCCAGTCTCCCACTCCCCCTTTCTGGGGAAGGTGGTTGAGAAAGTGGTGGCGTTGCAGCTCCAGAGGGTTCTGGAGGAAACAGATTATCTAGACCTCTTTCAGTCAGGTTTCAGGCCCAGATATGGGACAGAAATGGCATTGGTCGCACTTATGGATGATCTCTGGCGGGAGCGGGATGGTGGCAGTGCATCCATCCTCGCTCTCCTTGACCTCTCAGCGGCTTTCAGTACTGTCGAACGTGGTATCTTTTTGGGACGGCTCAGGGAGTTGGGGGTGGGCAGTGTGATTTTGCATGGTTTTGCACTGGTTCACCTCCTTCCTCCAGGGCTGGTCCCAATGGGTGGTGATAGGGAGCGAGAGATCCAACCTGCGGCCCCTCCTTTGTTCTCTCTCCGCTCCTTTTTAACATCTACATGAAACCGCTGGTTGAGTTCATCCGTCACCATGGGGTGAGGTATCATCAATATGCTGATGATACTCAATTGTACATCTCCATCCCGGGTGAAGTAAGTGATGCTGTGACTGCCCTCTCAGTGCCTGGGGGCTGTAGAGGTCTGGATGGGGAACAACAGGCTTCAGCTGAACCCTGGTAAGACAGAGTGGCTGTGGATTAATGGCTCTTCCGTATCCAGGACATTGTCATCTTTGGTTCTGGATGGGGTTGCACTGCCCCAGAGAGACCCAGTGTGGAATCTGGGGGTCCTCCTGGAATCACGGCTCCTGCTCGTGGCCAGGAGGGCCTTTGCGCAGCTTCGTGTTGTGCACCACACGAAGTTACACCCTTTCCTGGATCGAGAGGCCCTCCGATCAGTCACTCATGCCCTGGTCATCTCCCATATAGACTACTGCAACGCGCTGTACATGGGGCTACCCTTGAAGAGTACCTGGAAGCTACAGCTGGTCCAGAATGCAGCCGTGTGGGCAATCTTTGGTGCCCCTAGAAGGGAGCATATAATACCTCTACTACATGAGCTGCACTGGGTACTAGTCTGCTTCCAGGTCCAATTCAAGGTGTTGGTTGTCACCTTTAAAGCCCTTCATGGCATGGGGCCAGGCTACCTGAGGGACCACCTCTTCCCCGTTACATCAACCCATCCCACCCAATCATGCAGAGAGGGCATGTTACAGACCCTGTCCATGAGAGAATGTCAACTGGCGGGGTCCAGGAAGCGGCCCTTCTCTGCCGTGGCCCCTGCCCTGTGGAACACTCTTCCCCCAGAGGTGAGGTTAGCCCCTTCGCTCCTGGCCTTCCAGAGGAATCTAAAGACCTGGTTTGGGGCAGGGAGGGGAGTAGTCATGCCTGGGGATGGCTAGTGCCCTAAAGTGCTCATCGCACACAAGGACTGAGTTAGATCATTTGCCATTTGGATTTTATTTGTATTTATATTTATTGTCTATTTGTAATTGCATTTTTATATATCGTATTTTTGTATATTGTAATTATATTGTATGTTTATTGTTTTATTGAGTTTTTTTGTTGTAAACCACCCAGAGTCCCTCTGGTGGGAGGAGATGGGCGGTGACAAATTTGATAGATAAATAAATAAATAATAAAATAATAAAACACATCTACATCACTATAAGGTAAATAGCAAAACCATTAACGTCTTTTAAGTGGAAAACTGGCTGGTGACACAATGCCTTACTTAGGTGCCAGATGTCTGTGTCCTTATGAAATGAGAGGGGTATGGAGGCCCTAAGAATTTCAGGGAGAAACTTATTTCTGTGCCCACCCCTCCTGGGTCTCACAGAGGGAGGAAACCCTTACAATGCCCTCCTGGGCCAATGGAACTGGACAGGTAGATTATCTCTGGAGAAAACAGTCCCTCAGGTATCCAGGACCCGTGCCATATAGGTCAGAATTGTTCCTAGGAACACACTGGCAGCCAATGCAGTACTCAAAATATTGGCTTCCACATGCCAACATACACAGCACTACATTTTGCACAAGCAAAAGTTTACAAATTGTCTTAAAGGGTAGCTTCAAGTAGAGCACATTGCAGTAAGCCAATCAGGAAGTAATAAGGGCTGTTGAGGCCTCTTACTTTAAATAGAGCTATTACTGCTACACTGGCTGAAGCTGGGTGAAGGCCCCTGGCCACAGATTCCACCTGCTTCTCTAGCAATAGCCATGAGTCCAGGAGAACCCCTAGGTCACATACCTACTACTTCAAGGATAATGTGATCCTATCCAAAACTGGCAAGAGGCCATCAGAGAACCTACATAAATACTTCAGATAACATCTCAGTCTTGCTGGAATTCAACTTCAGCCTGGTTCACCCCATCCCAGATCTCAACAGCCTCCAAGCACTGCAACAGAATATACTGCATCTTTGACCTGCTGTGGGGTGGAGATATATAATTGGCTATCATATCCATATTAATACCCCCAAACTGATGAATGGCCTCTCCCATGGTATCATAAAGATGTTAAATAACATGGGGGAGAGCCTCAAGCCTTGCACTACCTCACAGTGGAGTGTCATAGGCTCAAACTCATCCCATGCTAATATTAACTGAAACAGCCCTCTCAGGACAGAGTGGAATCAGTGCGCTACAGTTCTTCCAATTCCTCACTTTTGCAGATGGTCCACAATACCATGGCTGATGGTATCAAACACTGCTGGGAAATCTGAAAGGACCAGGACGGTCTCACTCACTCCTTGCAAGTCCCAGTGGAGATAATCCACAACAGTGACCAATGCAGTTTTCTTTCCATATCCTGACCAGAACCCTGATTACCAAGGATCCAAATAATCCATCTCCTCTAAAATCCTCCACAACTGCAATCTAATTACCTTCTCTAAAACCTTCCTTAAGAATAGAAGGTTGGAAACTGGGAAGAAGATGATTGATTGATTGATTGATTGATTGATTGATTGATTGATTTTGGCTGCCTGACTTGTTGCTCTGGGCAGCTCACAATATAAAACAGAAAACAGATACAATAACATAGATAAAATTATAATAAGAGAAATAACACAATGGCAGACTGGACAACAACATCAGCCCAAAAACAAAAATATCAATCACCGCTAACAAGGAGGGTTCCATCCACCCTACGCCAAGGCCTGGGGGAACAGCCAGGTCTTAAACATACTTGGATCAAGAGTCAGATCCTTCAAGTTGAGAGGGACACCACTGATTTTTCATGGTGGTCAGCACCAGCTCCTCCCTTAAAGAGGGTGAAGTGCCCAGCTGGAGGGAAGTGGCTGGATCTGTGCTAAGATCATACAGTTTTTGTGTTTGGGGGGGGGGGGTTAAGAGAAGGCAGATGACTCAGCACAACACTGACAAAACATAGGCAGAAAAGGGGAAAATGCCAGAATGCACCTATAAAGTAATATTTGCTTTGACTGGCACCTATAAAGTGGCACATACTGTTGGCAGAGTGCTAGAAAGCCTTTGGCCCAGGAGAGATCAGAAAAGTCACACACCAGGCATTTCTATAAAAATAATTTTATTTACAGAAAACAAACATATTTAAAGGCTGTTTGCTGAGAGGAGAGATTTCTCTCAGCTGCATATTCTCTGCAAGCCTACACAGAAGGGAAACTGAAACTAAAACAAGTCCAGGCAAGTTCTTCTCCCCAGCTGCAAAAAATTAACATCCGAAAAGAGGACAATTAAATTCAACCTCTTCACCCGGCCAAAATGATTAGTTACCATAGTAACCTTAATCTGTAGTAGAAAACATATTAACACATACATGCCTCAGATACAGAATATAAAAAAAGAAAGGGAAAACAGACAGAGATGCTGCAGGACATGCTGCTGGATAGAATGTTACCTGGTTAAGGTGAAGGGGAGTGCAGGAATGACCCAGCCTGCCAAGTCCAGAGATTCCAACCCTGGAATATGAGTATGAGACCAAGAGAAAAAGCCTGGAGCAGCTTGTGGGAGTGAGGAAAGACCAGGAGGACCAACTATGTTGTGTGGAGATTCAGAAGCTGGACAGCGGAACTTTGTGAATTAAAGGGTTTGTTTGGCGGCAGGGACATTTCAGTATTGGTAACTGAGGTAAGTTAGGGGAGAAAAAGCCGTAATAAATTATAAGCCAAAAGTAAGGGAAAGAGACATAAGAGGGAGGAAAGTTAACTAGGTTAAGACTCAATTTCTTATATTTCTTATACTACTCTGTACATACACAGAAAAATACACTGGTTTTGTAAACAATACTTTTGCCTGTATATAATATTAAATCACACTACTTCACTAGTATATGTATCGTAGCATCCAGAATAAGAACCTCAATGTTTAGCTACTGGCTGAATATCAGCTCCTGTCCTGACCCATCCTCCGACAGCATTAACCATCCCCTGAATCCATCTGCCCACCTCACGTCTCACTGCCCAAAGGAGGAAGGATCCGGCCTGCAGCTTTCCACGCTTACGTTGCCAAGGACCTTGTCCACATCCTCAAGGTTAGAAAGCTGAAAGGAATCCCAGGTCACCCCACAGCACCCTAACTCAATGACTCCACATATGGAGACAAGATCTGAATGAATACAAATGATTGGATTTGCAAAATGTTTAGTCATATTGAATCTGCAGCAGAAGAATTTGTCAATGAGAACCTATGGTTGTCCTTTAAACTGTTTTGACCATCATAGCTTGAATGAAGTAATACACTCTTCACTGTTTTTCTTTCTCAGTTGTCATGTATACTTTGAGCATGGTCTAGCTAAAGTTAAGTACTTGATGTCTCATTGCTTTGAAAGAGAATTAAGTATGTGCTTAAGTAATTGTTTATTATCAAGCAAACTTCACTTAGCCTAGTGCTGTGAATGCTACTCCTCAGTACATCAACTTTTTGTTTAGGAATTGTGTTTAAGGAAAGCCAGGTTGGTGTAGTGGTTCAGGAATCAGGACCGTGATTTCTAGTCCCTCCTTAGGCACAAAGCCAGCTGGGTGACCTTGGGTGACTCTCTCTCAGCCCTAGGAAGGAGGCAATGGCAAACCACTTCTGGAAAAACCTTGCCAAGAAAACTGCAGGGACTTGTCCAGGCAGTCACCAGGAGTCAAGACTGACTTGAAGGCACCCCCCCCCCAAAAAAAGTGTTTGAGTTCAAAGATCTTCAGTTTGGCATGGTGTGCATATTTAACAATAATGAGATATTTTTCATTTGAATGCTGAGGACAGTTATTCTTTCCCCTTAGATTCTGGTTGGGTGTCTTGCAGGGCACCTAGCCCCTGTCCCTGCCTCTCCAAGAAGCTTTGGCTTGTAATCTTATATGCCTTTTCTTTCTCTCAAAAGTTAGACTCCTGTCAAAAATCTTCCACCCTTAGTCTAAAGCTATATCCTAAAACACTACTACAAAAAGTTTGGCAGAATATTTATCAAAGACAATTTTTAAACGTATAATTTGACTGGAACTCTGCAAGTGTAGGTGTAACAGTAATTCATATTTGTGACATTGCACAATTGTTTAGTGCTTCACCCTTGCCTAGTTGTTCACTCTGATCTGCTTAAAAACTCCATAAAGCAAGCCAGTTTATTCTCTGTATTTTTGAATGGTGAACTGAGTCACTCATCAAAGGAGTTAATGGAAGAGGTCCAGTTCATAAGAGTGTAACAAGAGTCTGCTGATTCAGACATCATCTAAGTCAGAAGGCAACCACTGAGTCAGGCATTCTGCTCCCACAGTGGCCATCAAGATTCCCAGGGGAAAAAACACACAAGCAAGACTTAAGCACAGTACCATTACTTTACCCATTTTCCCGAAGAATGGGTCTGCTGATAATAGACTGCTATTATGACCAATAGTTACTGACCATAGACCTGTCTTTATAATCATCCGAACTGGTTATCCACATATACCATGGAACAAATTCCTCAGTTTAGCTGTGTATTGAGTGAAGCAGTCTTTCATGAAACTCTCACCATTCAAGTTCAATAGATGGTCCTGGGCTTCAAATATTATAGAGAAGGCAATAGCCCTATAAATATAATGCCCTTTAGCTATGCAGATGACAGTCTGATTGCTTTTTTGGCTTACTATACTATCCACTGTCCCTATCCCCACCACCACTATGAGGTAGGATCTGTTAGATTGGTTGCCCCAGATGACTAATAGATCCTGTTGAGTTCCAGAAGGAACTTAGGGATTGTCCTGAAGATTGGATAGTTGGTTCAGCTGAGGCCTTGTTGGCTGCCTGGAATGACCAGATTGCTCCTATGTGGCCTCTTACTGTGTGTTGATCCCAGGGTGCCCCCTGGCTCTCTGAAGAAGGTCAGGAGATGAAACAGCAGAAAGATAACTAGAATACTGTTGGAGGAAGACAAAGAGTGAATCTGACCAAACATGAGTAAGAGCCCATATTAGAGGTTACATCATTGGTGATAAAAGTGGCAAAACACTTTTTTCCCACTCTTATAACATCTGATTATCTAGACCCATTTCAGTCAGATTTCAGGTCAGAACATAGTTCTCAGACAGCATCAGTCATGCTGTTTGTTTGTTTGTTTAATCAATTTATATGGCTGCCCATCTTGCAGATGTAATTCTGGGTAGCTAACAAGATATTAGAAACAATTCAGAAAACAGTATCAACAAATGTGTAAAAACCTACAATGGTCACTGAGAACAAATCCAATAAACACTCAACAGTAATGTCAGCCCTTCAAGGTAGTCCAGACAAGAAGTCTGAAAGCATTTTTCCGCTCCTTTACTTTTACTTTCCAGAAAACTAGGGAGGGTCCCTTCTGAGATGTTTTCCATGCCCTTTTTCTTCGGTGGGCTCAGATACCTTTTGCAAGATGGTTGTCTGGTCTGTGGCTCTTCCTCCTGTCTCCCAAGGTCATTCCACATACCATTTCAAGTAACAATAACTTCTCATGGGCCATCTAACCTACCCATCCTCATGCCCTGGAGCACATTCAGGTCTTCAATGCTTTGCAAAAGGCCAGCAGGGTCAGGGCCTATTTATTTAATTATTTCATTAAATTTATTATAGCTACCCACTCCAACAGACATCTAATCTCAGGGGATAAGGTGTTCCAGAAAACAGATGCTGCAATATGTTGATGACCTCCAGCAGAGTTGGGACAGAGGTAATACAACCATCTCGGTTCTTCTTGATCTCTCAGAATCTTTCAGTTCCATCAACAATAGTATCTTTCTGACCCATGACCAGGGATTAGGAGTGAGAAGCATGGTGTTGGGGTGATTCTACTCCTTTCTCTGTGGTCAGGTGCAGTCAACATTGACAGGGAGGAAGAGATCAAATCTGAAGCACCTCAGCACTCAACACTCTCACTCCTTCTGTTTAACATCTATATGATGCTGTTGAGTGAAGTCATCCATCATTTGGGGGTCAGATATCATCCTTGTGTGGATGACACTCAATTGTACTTCTCAACCCCACAGGCAATGCTGTCAAGTTCTTGCTGAGTGTCTGGAGGCTACAGGATACTGGATGGGGAGGAACAGGTTCAAGTTCAACCTTGACAAGACTGTGGGTAACTGGACTTCTTAGGGCTGGGGATGTTTCACTTTTAGTCCCGAATGGGTGCAACTTATCTAAGGGACCACCTATCTTTCACAGCGCAGAGCTGGCACACTCCAGGTCCCATCCATTAAGCAGTGTCATCTGATGGGACCCAGGAAACATGCCTTTTCTGTCACTGTGCCTGTGCTCTGGAACAACATTCCCTTGAGATTCATCTGGCACCCATCCTGACCATGTTTAACAGACCTGAAGTCCTGGCTGTTCCCCCAGGATTTGAGCAAAATTGAGTGACAGGTCCTGGGTACCAAACTGTTTTAGAATAGATGGTTTCTCTCTTTCTAGACATCTATGGGTTTTTACTTGTATTTCTTTGTAATGGTTTTATTGTCGTATGCCACCCAGAGTTGTTATGGAGTTGGACAGCCTTATTAAATAAATAAGCAAGCAAGCATTGTAAATAGTGGTGCCATATTTCAGAGTGCTAGAAAAAGCTGTGAATTTATAGATAAGGTTGTCCAGAGAAGGACAGTTTTTTTCAATATCTCTGTGAAGAAAAAGACAAAAGTAAAGAAAGAAAGTAGATGAGTGAGATGGATAGCACCAAGCAGGCAACAATTCAGAGATCAGTGTGCCTACAAGAGAAATATAAAGGGACATAGATATTAAGGGAAGATATTAATCTCCTTAAGTTGATAGCTCCCTCTGGGAAATCAACACTATTTAAATAAGTATTGCTTATGGCACAAGAAGCCTACCATGGATCCATGTTAATTAGAATTACCTGCTTCCCTTTTTATGCAGCTTCCTACCTCTAGAAATAACAACAGCAACAACAACAATAATAATAATAATAAAGATGCCATGCTAGTAGTCGAATAATATTGGAAAGCTAATAAGAAAAGAAGAGATAAATTATTTGCCATTCTCTTTACCCTTGATATTTCCAAGCCCTTTGCCCTTTGAATCTCCTTTTTCCCCTTTTATATGAGCAACGCATAACATCAGTGAAAAATATGCACAGTTAAGGTGATTTTGCAAAAGTGCCAGTCCTAAAGGAACAATGAAAGCATGATAATAGTCCAGTCCTCTCACCCCAGTGAATTTCAAAGGGACACACTCTGTAATACAGAGTGCTCCAGTAGTTTCAGATGAAATTAATATATTCAGACTGCATTCCAGTGGATCATTTACAATATCTCAAAGGCAACCTGATAGGCAAGGCTCGGCATTCCTATTGCTCCACAAAAACCTCCAAAGGGGAGGAAGCAAATAATAATATTTATATTATTATATTATATCCAGAAAATATCACCCATCTCTATGAGCAAGATTGTGATCCAAGTGTAACTGCAATCCACTTTCACCCTTTGGAAGTTATTAACATTGCCAGATATCAAAAGAGCCTTTCAACAAGTGGACTTCCATTCCCAGGCACCATTCATCATAGAATCTCCATCTTGTCTAGGTTCTGCCTACTAATTAGCCTACTTCCAAACTACTGTCACATCTAGGTGCTGATTTGGAACTTTTTGGGTGAGACAGCCTCTAGACAAGACAGACTGATGGAAAGTTTCAGGCCGACTTTGCCCCAGCTCTGGGACGAGGATCAAAGAAGGGCTGCACTGCTGCTTCTCGCCAACCACGTCTTCTGCCTCAGGGCTCCCACTGCACCAGTATGGCACCATCACCTGTACATCCTTTGAACTGGCTGCTATTCAAAACAACCAGATTCCCAGCATAGGTCAACCCTGGGCTCTCTAGATTTAAGCCATTGGCTCAACTGTATTCCACAGAATTTATCAATTTAAATTCATTCAAGTTAGCTGGGGTGGACTGTCCTAAAAGTCAAATCCACCATGATGGATATTTTTCTAAGCAGAAAAAAGCACTCCATGGGATACCCCATTGAAAGAACAATTTACATCACATTCTTCTTTACGTTTACTTAGAAGTGAAGTATCTCTGCATTCAGTGGTGGTTACTCACTCAAAATGTGTTTTATGGCCAGATTGAACTGCTTTGGTTATTGTGGTGAGCAGAAAGAGAGCAACCTCTGCTGGATCTCTTGGTTTCTTTCCTTCAATATCATTTCTCAACCAGAGCAACCTCCTGGGCCATTTAATCAGGATGAAATTGGAAAGTGCTATTCTAGTTCCAGGGCTACCAAGTCAACACAAAGTAATATTGGCAAAATGTTTGTTCCATAGTTTTTGGCATCTGGCAGTTGCAAGTTTCCATATGGCTTCAGTTTAGAGGGATCATCAGCATGTAAATAACCCTGACCTGTTTCTAATACCTATTCTGCCCAACTGTTGAGGCTCAGAGAAACACACAGACCCTAATCCTGCCACACTATTGCTATGTTGTTGTTGCTGCTGCTGTTTTCAGTCTTATGTACATAAGTGTTAATATGTTTTCTACTACAGATTAAGGGTACTATGGTAACTAATCATTTTGGCCAGGTGAATAGGTTGAATTTAATTGTCCCCTTTTCAGTTGTTAATTCTTGCACTGGAGTGGGGGGGGGGAGAAGAACTTGCCTGGACTTGTTTTAGTTTCAGTTTCCCTTCTGTGTAGGCTTGCAGAGAATATGCAGCTGAGAGAAATCTCTCCTCTCAGCAAACAGCCTTTAAATATGTTTGTTTTCTGTAAATAAAATTATTTTTATAGAAATGCCTGGTGTGTGACTTTTCTGATCTCTCCTGGGCCAAAGGCTTTCTAGCACTCTGCCAACATGTTATGGGCCCAGTAAGCAGCCCAGTAAACCCAGTAAGCCCAGTAAAACCCAGAGAGAATAGAGAGATCAGCTCCACACCTCATGCACAATTTAAAGGCAGGTAGCAAAGACCTGTGAAGATTTTCTTTGGAGCCACCTGGAGATTTTCCAGCAACTGCCGGTCTACAGGACAAAGAAGCCAGCTGAGGTGACTTGCAAAAGAAGGAAGAAGCCATGGCTACCTCCCAGCCCTCAGCGATGCCTCTGGAGCGCCTATCAGAGACCAACTATTTGAATTGGGCCCTGAAGATGGAGATGTATCTTCGCAGAGAGAATCTTTGGCTGCCAATTGGTGAGCAAATCCTCCAAAATCCCAGTGCTGAATGGCTGAGACAGGATGAGCGGGCTGGAGCCACCATCATCCTGGGAGTTGAGGACAATCAGCTAGTCCACGTGTGAGGTATGCAGTCTGCTAAGCAACTTTGGGACGCTTTGAGAGACTTGTATGTAAAGGCAACAGCAGGGAGTAAAGTTACCCTGACAAAAAAGCTGTACAAAGCCTACCTTGCAGAAGCAGATAGCTTTCCTGAGCACCTGCATTATATTCAGCAGCTGTTTGTTGCATTGCAGGAGAGAGGAATGGAATTTACACCTCTCACAAGATCCTATATCCTCCTGTCCTCACTGAATGAAACGTGGGACACTCTGATTTGTACCCTGGAGTCTATGCCTGAAGCAGACCTCACCCCATCGTATGTTACACAGCGCTTACTCACTGAATGGGAGAAGAGAGAGGAAAGATCCCCCCCCCCATCTCTTCTGGAAAGCTGCAGTACCAGAAAACAAGGGAAAAGAAGGGAAAGGAAGCTGAGGCCACAGCACTTGCCAGCCAGTGATGCTTCACTTGTGGTTCAGCTGGACATTTGCAGAAAGACTGTGCCTTGAGACCCAAGAGTAGAAAGACAGAGAAGAAGAACACAAGGGCAACACAGAAGAAGGCTCTTCAGACAACCCAAATTGCACAGGTTGCTGAGAAGGGTAATTCTGATGTATGGGTGTTAGATTCTGGGGCCAATTGTCATTTATGTAATTGTAAAAGCTCTTTTGTGTCACTGTCTAAAACTGAAAGACAAAGTGTATCTTTGGCTGATGAGTCTGTGACCAAAATTATGGGACAAGGTGACTTGTATTTATCCTGGTTGGGAGAAACTGTAAAAGGTGTGTTGTATGTGCCAAATTTACAATCAAACCTTTTATCTGTGGCACAATTAGCTGCAACAGGGTATGTCATAACATTTAAGAAAAATGGTTGTGAGATACGTAAAAATGGGAAATTGTGTGCTACTGGTATGTTAAAAGACTCCTTGTACATTGTGCAAAATGCAAGGAAGCCAAGCTGCAAGGCTGCAGTTGGCAACACACCATATCATGACCAATGTGTACACCTGATGCACAGGAGATTTGGTCATGCTAATTTCAAGTATATAGCACAAATGCCACAGCTGTGTGCTGACCTAAAGATGAAACCCTGTGACAAATACTTAGATTGTGTAGTTTGCAAAGAATGCAAAACACTAAAAGCTCCTGTGAGTAAGCACAGTGACAGAGTTACAACTAGACCTTTGGAAATTGTACACTCTGACATTATTGGTCCTTTTGCTCCAAGTCTTGGACAAGCAAGGTATGCAATGACCATCATTGATGATTTCTCAAGATACACATTCATCTACATCTTAAAACATAAAGATGAGGCATTTGAGAAATTTAAAGGTTTTGTGAGGGACGCGGTGGCACTGCGGGTTAAACTGCTGAGCTGCCGATCAGAAGGTCGGCAGTTCGAAACCGCGTGGCGGGGTGAGCTCCCGTTGCTCGTCCCAGCTCCTGCTCACCTAGCAGTTCGAAAACATGCAAATGTGAGTAGATCAATAGGTACCGCTTCGGCGGGAAGGTAACGGTGTTCCGAGTCGTCATGCTGGCCACATGACCCGGAAGTGTCTATGACAACGCCGGCTCCAAGGCTTAGAAACGGAGATGAGCACCGCCCCCTAGAGTCGGATTCAACTGGACTTTACGTCAAGGGAAACCTTTACCTTTACCTAAAGGTTTTGTGACATGGGCAAATGGAAAATTCCCTAGGCCTGTATCTGCACTCCAATGTGACAGAGGAGGAGAGTACCTTTCTCACAAATTCAAAAGGTTCCTAGCAGAAAAGGGGATAGACCAAATTCTTTCTAACCCTTACACCCCTCAGCAAAATGGTGTTGCTGAAAGAAAGGGCAGAACCTTGCAAAATGCAATGGAATGCATGCTTAAAGATTCACATTTATCTTTTAAGTATTGAGGAGAGGCAATATCTACTGCCTGTTATGTACAAAACAGATTGTATAACTCTGTGATTCAGGACAATCCATTCCATTTGTTTTATGGTGTGAAACCAAAGGTAAACCATCTTAGAGTGTTTGGTAACACTGCTTGGGTTCATATTCCAAAACAACAGAGAAGGAAAGGAGGCCCCACGACAAAGAAAGCCATCTTTCTGGCTATGAACAAAGCCAAAGGAGCTACAGGTTCATAATGGGAGAGAAATTAATAATTAGCAAAAGCACTTCTTTTGCTGAACAAAACTGGGGGAGATTAAACTCTAGCTCTCCAGTTGATCTAACCACCACAGGAGAACAGCAAGGACTTGCTGATGGTGATCTTTTGCCTGATGAGGACATTAAACCAGAAAAGCAAACTGAAGATCTGTCTGATGAGACAGATGCTTCTCAGGAAAGTGATAGGAGTCAAAATGTAAGCCCTGTATTACCTCGCAGATCTCAGAGAAGTAATAAAGGCGTTCCTCCATCACGTTTTCAGGCTGAAACAGGAAAGGCTTTTCACATATTCACAGAACCTGAGTCTTTAGAACAAGTGAATGCTTTACCACCTGAGATTGCACAAAATTGGCATTCTGCCATGCAACAGGAATTAGCATCCTTGAAAGAAAATAAAACATGGAAACTGGTAAATCTACCTCCAAATGAACACTGTTTAGGTTGTAGGTGGGTTTTCAAACTGAAAAGGGATGCTGATGGCAAAATCCAAAAATATAAAGCAAGGTTAGTTGCAAAAGGGTTCACTCAAAGGAAAGATTTAGACTTTGACAAGACTTTTGCAACAGTTACTAAAGGTGAATCAATTAGATTACTGTTAAAAATTGCTGCACTCAAAGGAATGTCAGTTCACCACTATGACATTCAAACTGCATTTCTCTATGGTGATATAGAGCACAAATTATACATGCAGCAACCCCCTGGCTATGAAAAAGGGGAGAATCTGGTCTGTAAACTGCAGAAGTCAATCTATGGGTTAAAACAAGCTGCTAGATCCTGGAACCAAAAATTAGATGAAAAACTGCAGAATTTTGGTTTTGAAAAAGGAAAAGCAGATCCATGTGTATATATGAAGAAAGACAGACAAGGCTGTATGTATCTGTGCATTTATGTTGATGATTTGCTGCTGTTCACACCAACAGAAAAACAAAGGCTTGATTTTGAAGCCTGCATGAAAAGCCATTTCACATTAAAAAGCCTTGGAACTGTAACAAATAACCTAGGTTTGGAAATACACAGGAAGAAAGATGGTAGCTTTCTGTTAAACCAAAGGGGAGATAATGTTAAAATATTGTGAATGGAAAGACATACAGAGTTGTCAAAGAAAACTGGTTTGCATCTTATTCTGTAGTATAAAAAGGGGAGTGTTAATATGTTTTCTACTACAGATTAAGGTTACTATGGTAACTAATCATTTTGGCCGGGTGAAGAGGTTGAATTTAATTGTCCTCTTTTCGGATGTTAATTTTTTGCAGCTGGGGAGAAGAACTTGCCTGGACTTGTTTTAGTTTCAGTTTCCCTTCTGTGTAGGCTTGCAGAGAATATGCAGCTGAGAGAAATCTCTCCTCTCAGCAAACAGCCTTTAAATATGTTTTCTGTAAATAAAATTATTTTTATAGAAATGCCTGGTGTGTGACTTTTCTGATCTCTCCTGGGCCAAAGGCTTTCCTAGCAATCTGCTAACAATAAGAACATTTGGTCTTATATACAAATGCCTTCTACAGCCAGATCCTATTCTTTTTATCTGGAAAGCAATCACATCAAATTACTTGCTTTGTTTGGGGTTTCTATCATTTCCTAATTTGTCTACACCACACGCATGCACATACACACATACACAGTGGCTCACAGTCAATTGATGTTTCAGTTGAGGTGCTCACTACAGATCCACCTACTATCGCTTAATTAGTCATTGCCAATTCAGGCACCATTCATGAATATGAATAAAGCTAACACATTTTGTTCCAGCTTGTATCACTTATTTACAATGAATCTTATTTGTCAATGAAGCTCATCTGGCAGATACTGTCAATTCAAACAGTTTTCAGAATATCCTTTCAAACGCTTTGCTGCTGTCCTAACAAGCAGGAACCACGCTGAGACAAGGAATAAGTCTCTAGTGTTTTATTACTGCTACATTAGACAGAAAATCCTAACAAACTGAAGAAGCGTGAGAAAACCCATACAGCTAAACCCCAAAAGTCAAGGCAGGTCTGTTCTGTGTCTCTTTGAATGACAGCTCAATTCCTCGCTACTAAGCATGCGTTTTCCCCCCTGGATGGGGGCCCCCTCCTGCTCACCATCAGTGCTCATGACAGCTGCCCAGCATTTTGAATAAATACAGGTAGTCCTCGCTTAACAACCACAACTGGGAGCAGAATTTTGGTTGTTAAGCAAAGCTAAGCGAATCCGGCCCAATTTTATGAACTTTTTGCAGCAGTTGATAGTGAATCATGTGGTTCCCCATTGATTTTGCTTGCCAGAAACCATCCAGGAAGGTCGAAAATGGCAATCACACAACCACGGGATGCTGCAATGGTCATAAATGCAAACCAGTTGCCAAGTGCCCAGATTGTGATCATGTGACCCTGGGGACACTGCGATGATCGTGTGAGAACTGGTCATAAGTGGTTTTTTCAGTACCATTGTAAATCTGAACCATCACTAAACAAATGGTTGTTAAGCAAGGACTACCTGTAAGCCTCAACTGCAAACTAAGGTACTTCAACACTCATGCAGTGGAATTTCTTGTTCACCCTCACAGCTGACTCAGGAGCTTATTGGGGAACTGAAGAAGTATTTCCAGTAATAAAAGTAGTTACCTCTTTCAACTTAAAACTTCATTAACAGAAAGACCCACATATACCTACAGCCAAATCAATGTACATCATGCTTCCAATGGGTTCATATTCATGTTTCTTCCCTAAACCTTCAGAATATTCTGCAAAACAATAAGGAATTGCAACTTTATAGCATCATCGGCTACAACTTTGTCTATCAGTCTTCCATCTTCTTAGTCAGTTCTCGAATTCTGAATCTCACTGATTAGGCCAGAGGTGCTCTGGTAGGCTCATATGCCTTAACTCTGCTATTCTTATCATAGCTGCTCTGTGTCTGTTTTCACCCTTCCAGACTGTCACTACAAATCCCTAAATCACTTATCCTCTAATCAGCATCCCTAATCTGTAACATGTTAACATTCCTTAAGTGTTTTATTTGTCATGATTTATCTCCCAACACCTCTCCCAAAAGAGCATCCTTTGAAACACTTCATCTTCTATTTCCAAAGTAGTTGGCTTGGAATCTGTTTTTCAATCCATGGTAAATTTTTAATCTTAATTCCCCCTCCAGGTTTCCTCTCCCATCATAGCTCATAAAACTGTTATGACTACCTCATTCTTCATTAGCCATCTGTATTTAATGATAAGTGTAATAGTTTTTTTATGACTGATTTAGCTTCCAAACATGTATTTCCACTAAGTACCACACGTACATCAGATTTATTGTTATGATGTACATATTCTGAGGTGTATCTTAGAAATTTTCTAGAAATACCTGTTTTCCTTGTATGACTACAGTGGCTAGATTAATTTAACTAATTATCAGTGGAACATTTGCTTATCTTCCCCAATAAAGGTTGCTGTTTGGTACTGCTGTGTTTGTAATTATATCATCATTTGATCAATGAGAGTTTGAGAACTAGGCATAGTTCTATAAATAGGTTATTAAAGATTTCACATATCACTTTGATCTTGGTGCCAATAGAAGCTTTGTTTCTTATGCTAATTGCTGCACAAGGAGGAGGAGGGAATTATTTTTAAGTGGCATTATGGCAGCAGGGCATAGAAGAATTATCGCCAACCTCTTTCCCATATACTACCATCCCAATGAAAATTCAGGGAGAGTACTTAGCTGACTTCAGCTGATCTTGAAAACCTAAGCAGAACTGGACCTTGATAATGATTGGATAGGAGACCACATGGAAAGGTCAGGGTGGTATGCTAAACTGGAAACTGAAAAGAAATCTTGGAAGAAGGCAGTGGCAAACCACATCCACCTGGTGTCACAAAAAGCTACCTGAAGGTATCAGTCCTTCTACTTTACCCATGGGATATAGACTTTTATCCTGTATCTTGGTTCATAGGCAGGATGTGCTTCTCCCCAGGAATTTGTCTAACCCAGTGTCATCCAACAATTCCCATCATCTCCAGTCAAGCCACCTGGGATTGTAGGAATTATAGTTCAAAACATTTGGAGAGCACTAATATGGGAAATAATTTGCTTCTCAAACCTTCTCAGTCTGGGGTTATCTCTACAGTATCTACCAGCAACTTCCATAAGTTGATAAGGTGTTATTGAAGAAGTGCTCCCTTTTGTTTAAAAAGGAATTTAAAGATTTAAAAATTAAAATTAAATTAAAAGGAATTTATCTTAAGTATTGAAAAGGATTTTAAAAAATAGCTCTTCCCTGAATGGGCAACCACTGCCAGACGAAAGATGGGATGTTCTCTGAAATGATGACACAAGCTGAATGAAACCGAAATTTAAGGCAACATATTCAAGGATGCATTTACACCCAGGCAGCATCCCAGACCAAGCATTTTCTTCTTGAAGAATGCAAATATATGCAGAAAGCAGTTTGGGGCCCTGGGGAGCCAAGGGAAATCGCTGTATCTTTCTAATTACCTTTTCTTATTTCCAAAAACATAATAAAACCACTTACGTGCAGATATTCAATTTCAAGCAATTCTGTTGTCTCCCTCCTATAACCTTAATATGTTATCAAAGCCTCCTCTTTGGGATATTTAGCCCCTTCTGCTAATTGTGTTCCAAATCTGCTTTTGCCTCTGGAAACAGGTCTTCCTTCCATAAGGCGCATGTAAGAATGTGCTGGCTACAAAACTGACAAAAAGTAATCTGAATGAAAGCCTGGTAGCACCCTTCATTCTCATGGACAAATTCACTTCCTCTTAGAAGGAAAATATAGATATGGATTTAAATTATTGTGGTTTTTCAGTGTGGTTACTGCTCCAAAAGAAAGCATATCTGGACATAAAACAGAGATTAAAGTCTAGCCACCTAGTATGGGGGTTATTTATGCCTGCCAATTATTTTTACACCTTTTTTTCCTGTTTCACAGAGAATAGCATTCTCACAAGCTACTGTGAGAGTCAATGGTTTTTGAGGCAGATATTTACAATAACACTTCTCTGCAACATTGTCTTTGCCCCTGTTTGGAAGGTTCAATTCAAGTCAGTTTCATATTATTTGTTACATTGCTCCATATGTAGGTAGACCTCGCTTACTGACTGCCTCATGCAATGACCATTCGAAGTTGCAACAGTGCTGAAAAAAATAACTTTGTGACCAAGGCATGCACTTACGCTCTTTGCAGCATCTCTCTCTCAGTCGCATGTTCGCCGTCACAGTTAGTACACGTTGTCCTGTGCCTGACCTGTTGTTTTTTCTTTTTCTCTTCCACGCAAAGCAGAGAGATTGCTTAAACAAGCAATTTCTGTAGGCAATCTCTCTTGTGCCTGACTCGTTTTTTGCCCCCTCCCCTCACAGAACAGAAAGATTGTAGAGGAAGAGATTACAAGAGTGTAAGTTGGCACACAATGGGGAATACAGCCAGCTGCTTGCGGAGCATGCTCATGGCTCCCAGCCACAAGTGTGTTCGGGGCTGTCAGTGCCACTGCATTCCTTTCAATGTGCGTTCCCCATTGTGTGCCTGCTTACTCTCTTGTAATCCCTTCCTCTCTAATGAATGTAAATACAAACATTAATTCCCTCCTTGCTAATTATCCCAGCACCGGGGTAAGCATTCCAAAGGGCTGGAGAGTGGGGGGAAAGGAAAGCTGAAGTAAAATTGTAAGCACAGTTGCAGTTATGTGATTTTCCACTTAGTGACCATGTCACTTAGCAACCGAGTTGCCAGTCCCAATTGTGGTCACTAAATGAAGACTGCCTGTACCCAACTTGACATTCTAAACTAATATTCCTCCTGTTAGCAGGCTGACTGGACCAGCCAGATGTGGAAAAGGTGTTTCTGCTTTTAGTGGATCTAAGAAAACTGCTCAGTTTGGTGCAGTGGCAGTTGCTGTAAAGAAGACTTATGTCTAATTCTAGAGGTGTTATTCCAAATTCATTGTCATTGATAGATATTATATGTTATTAACCAGCTCTTCAAAATTATTCAGTAGTATTTTATCTAAGTTTATTTATACCATATAACGGTTTTGGTCTTTAACTGTAAATTAACTAACTTACATGAGAGGAACTTTCATTTAGAGCCCACCAGAACATGTGCAAAAGGGGAAAAAATTGTAGAAAGACTGAAAGGAAAAGTCAAGAAGGCCAAAATCTTCATAATATCTAATGGTTATTTAAAGCCACAATATTCATATGTCCACAATGTAAGAAGAGGCCAGCACAGCTCTCTAAAAGTGTCCAGGAAGGTTTACAAGTTTAGGAAGGCTTGAAAAAAACAGAAAGAAACAGACTAATGCTTCCTATTGTAGTTTAAATCCAGCGTTTCTTTTAATCTGTTCTCATTCCTTGATAGGCTTTTTGCCTTTTCATTCTCAAAGCTGGGTGACTGTTGACATGACTGACATCTCTGCCCGGAGAAACTCTGGCTGTTAACTTAACACCCACAGCACCTGAACCACCAGATATATGACTCTGTCGAAACAAATAATTTTAGGCAGAATGGAATTGTGCAGTAAAGACCCTAGCAGTAGTTCTTTAAAGCTGATCTCATTTTGCTGAATGGCTTCTCTGTCCATACAATCAAAATATCTCTTCTGACTAGAGCTGGAAGCTTATTAAGGTCTTTTAGCAGCTGATTTTCTGATCTGGAAGATGAAATGCATAAATTGCTCTCAGGTACAGAGTCAGATTACCATTTTCAAAAGCCTCTTTTGTTCTCAAAGAAAAAGCAACTGTTTGACACAGAGGGGTGCCTGGGACTTTTTTTCCCCTCTAATTGCTGGACATTCCAGAATTATGATTGTCATAAAGACCTTTTCACATGGAAATTTCTATACACAGAGAGAGATCGATGGAGATGGAGATGGAGATAAAAAAAATCTCTTTTCACCCCTCTGGGTGGTATGTGTCTTCCTCAACCTCGGGTCCTCTACCAGAGGCCTGGGGGTTTTAGGGTTCTGCGCAGTATCTTAGCTGTTCCTAGCACTGCACTCTTCTGGACAGAGAGCTCTGATGTTGCTCCTGGGATCAGTATTTACAGACACAGATACAGATACAGTCTGATTATTTTAGTCCTAAAGTCCTAAATAATGCAGGACATGGATATCTGAAGATCCACCTGATTGCCAAATCTTCCTTAATTTTTTTTGTTTTCATCTAATTAAAATGGGGAGGATAGAGCTGTTTTTCTAACATCATGGTGCTCCACTTTGAATATGATGGCTGCTTCCACATCAGATATACACCAGAGGAGTATCCAACCATTATTTTCATGTGCCCAGTTTTAAAGGATTCTAATCTCCCTGCTGGTTAATGAAGTGCTTTATGAACTTATGTTTAATAACATAAAGTACAGTAGTTCATAAAGTAACTTTCCATCCACTTTAGAAACTGTTCTCCTTAAGTGAAATGCAGTATGTTTTGATGGGATTCATAAAGAAAATTGTTTTATAAGATACAGCTATACAACAGCACACAGATCCTGCTGTATTTTTTCATTACTGCACAAAACATGATTTTATACACCATGTTACAGCAATATCTTTATTTGTTTTAACTATCACCTGCCCAAACATATCTTTATTTCTTGTCTAAAAATCCCAAGAGGAACATTTCCAAATTTCTACTTGTGAAGAGTCATTTTCATGACGGAGAAGATGTTTGAGAGTTCCTGCTGCTGCAATATATCCACGCTTTTTACCTACCGCCCACTTCTCCATCTGCTGCAGCACAAAGTATCAGAACCGTACCTCTTCCCTTGATAGTAAAGGAATACATTTTATTTTGGTCAAGCTGCTGGATAACAAACCCAAATCCTCATACATCTAAGAATGTGTGCTGATCTCACAACACCTTGCTGATATCTCCTCATGATTAAAACCTAAGGACACTTCCACATGGGTGTTTGTGCTGCATTGTAAAACCGCTCTAGACATCTGTGTTTCCACAGTATTAACGATGTTAGGAGCTAAGCTGATTTATTTCAGGCTGGGGTGTAGCTGAAACTGTTCCCAAACTAAGCATCTTAAAAAACATATGCAAAGACATTGTGGCTCCATTTCCTCTCTCGAGGGAATAATGACCTCACTGTACTTCCCAGTTCCTGAATTTCACATCCTGTAAAGGAAGTGCTAACTTGATGGTTCTGCATCTCCACCTCAGTAGTCCCAACCAAGTAAGGAGGAGTGCAGATAATTTTGTCAGGGCACTTCCACATAGCCACAGTTACCACCTCACAAATATTCTTCCAATGCTCAGAACTGTTCTTCAAGTGGCCCACAATTATACTCACTGTTGCTACTGCAAGGACTGTCAGGGTTGTCCTGAGCTCACCCGCCTGGCTTCTCCCCAGCTCCCTCCTACCCACATCCTAGCCTTGCCAAGGACTCGTGTGGTAAATTCTCAAATGGTGAAGAGACAAGAGGAAAACAGCTTGGATGCAAAGAATGCTGGAGCCCAGCATGAGGGCTGTATGGTGCTCCAGAGATGTCACAGCCAAAGGAGGAAATGTCCACCAATGCGAATGCTGCCTCCCAAGTCCAGAAGAGTTTGAGTGTCTCAAATTACAGACCCTAAGTCTTCAGATTTTTTTATTTTGAGCATCCAAGACAGAAGAAAATGGGCTCCCCTCTCTAAGGACAATGCCAGCATGGGAACAGAAAGGGGCAGGGCTGCTCCGAAGTGCAACAAGGAAGGGCTCAGTTATCCCTTCTCTTCAGCAAAGCAGCAGCAGCTATCTTGTGAAAAGTCACAGTACTATTTTCTTTTTCTTTACCTTTTGTGTGTAATAGAAGTGATTTAACATTTTAAAACAGCTGCACTGGATCCAAATAAGCTTCTGGGGGCAATTCAAGTTCCGGTTGTCACCTATAAAGCCCTATATGGCAATGGGGCCAGGATATTTGAGGAACTGCCTTTGTCTCTAACTGCCCCATCAGGTCTGGCAGGAGTGTCACACACCAGGTCCCATCTATTAAAGAATGTCATCTAGTGTGACCCAGGAAGTTTGCCTTTTCTGCTGCTGCACCTGCCCTCTAGAATGCCATTTCCACCCCCACCCCCCCAAGATTAGATTGGCCCCAACTTTGCTAGCCTTTTGGAAGGGCCTTGAGACCTGGCTATTCTCAGGTCTCAGGGGCCTTCCTGTTGATAGCTATCCTCAGCTTCCACTTTTTCATTGTATCCTTGTTGTGTACCCTTATTTTTTATTTTTATTTTTTACTATTATATCGGTGTTTTTAACTGTGTTCACCCCCAGGGTTGATTAAGCACGATGGGCAACCATATAAATATGGAAAAATATCCCAAGAGAATGTTGTATTCAATACATCCAGGGTCTGACTGATGACGCCAAACCCCTGCTGGATAGGTATCAGGTGCCTTACAACCAGGACCCATTTCGGGAGGATACAGCCAAAGCAGGGGAAAAGCTGATGCAAGCACTAGCTGAAAGTTGAAACTCACGCTGGTGTGCATTAGTCAAGAATCTTGACATGAAGCAGAACAGCAGACAAGCCTGGAAACTACTTAAAACCTTAGGCGATGATCCAACTCAACTACAGAATAAGTATATTGGTGTAACGGCAGACCAAGTAGCCAACCAGTGGCTGAAGAATGGGAAAACGCAAAGAAAAAAGGGGACAAGTCATTTGAGCAGGGGAACAAAAGGATGGATTGCTAAATACCCCCTTTGTGATATCCGAATTGGAGCAAGCCATAAGGAATATGAAACTAAATAACGCAGCAGGTATAGATGAAATAAGAACAGAGCAGATAAAACAGTTTGGCCCTCATACACTGGAGTGGCTTTTACAATTGATGAATAGTTGTACTGATGAGTTTAAGATCCCCAAACAGGGGAGATGGGTTAGAGTTGCCACTTTACTGAAACCTGGTAAAGACCCGGATGACCTGAAAAATTATCAACCAGTGTCACTCCTTTGCCATCTCTACAAGGTGTTGGAAAGGATGATCCTTAACCAAATTGTGGATATTATTGATAGAAAAGTCAGGAAGGAGCAAGCAGGTTTCAGACTGGGGAGGTCTTGCTGTGGCCAAATACTTAATCTTATGCAATATATTGAAGACGGCTATGAATGAAAGGCGATTACTGGAGTGGCTTTTATTGACTTAACTGCAGTGTATGGTAGGTAGACTTCTGCAAGGTAGACTTCAGCAATTCATGGAGCGAGAATCGCCAGATGTACAAGCTGGGTTTAGAAAAGGCAGAGGAACTAGGGACCAAATTGCCAATATCCGCTGGATAATGGAAAAAGCCAGGGAGTTTCAGAAAAACATCTATTTCTGTTTTATTGACTATTCTAAAGCCTTTGACTGTGTGGACCATAACAAATTGTGGCAAGTTCTTAGTGGTATGGGGATACCAAGTCATCTTGTATGCCTCCTGAAGAATCGGTATAACGACCAAGTAGCAACAGTAAGAACAGACCACGGAACAACGGACTGGTTTAAGATTGGGAAAGGAGTACGGCAGGGTTGTATACTCTCACCCTACCTATTCAACTTGTACACAGAACACATCATGCCACATGCTGGGCTTGAGGAATCCAAGGCTGGAGTTAAAATCGCCTTGATTTTCACCTTGATCATAAATTAATTATGATCAAGGTGAAAGAAGAAAGTGCAAAAGCTGGCTTGCAGCTAAACCTCAACAAAACCAAGATTATGGCAACCAGCTTGATTGATAACTGGCAAATAGAGGGAGAAAATGCAGAAGCAGTGAAACACTTTGTATTTCTAGGTGTGAAGATTACTGCAGATGCTGACTGCAGTCAGGAAATCAGAAGACACTTAACCCTTGGGAGAAGAGCAATGACAAATCTCGATAAAATAGTTAAGAGCAGAGACATCACACGGACAACAAAGGTCCGCATAGTTAAAGCAATGGTGTTCCCCATAGTAACATATGGCTGCGAGAGCTGGACCATAAGGAAAGCTGAGAGAAGGAAGATCGATGCTTTTGAACTGTGGTGTTGAAGGAAAATTCTGAGAGTGCCTTGGACTGCAAGAAGATCAAACCAGTCCATCCTCCAGGAAATCAAGCCAGACTGCTCACTTGAGGGAATGATATTAAAGGCAAAACTGAAATACTTTGGCCACATAATGAGAAGACAGGACAGCCTGGAGAAGCTGCTGATGCTAGGGAGAGCGGAGGGCAAAAGGAAGAGGGGCTGACCAAGGGCTTGTTACAACCAGTGGCAAATCCTTCCCGCCCTTGGGAGGAGATCTCTATGGACTTCATTGTTGATTTACCTCCTAGCCAGAGGAAAACTGTCATTTGGGTGGTGAAAGATTTTTTCTCTAAACGAGCCCATTTCATCCCATGTCCCACAGTCTCAAAGTGCCATCCTTCTTTGGTCGAAACAGTACAGGTGCGCCTACTGGAGAGCTGGCCGGTTCAATGAAACCCCTAGCTAGATTTTTGTCAATGAACTCTCATAGTGTTGCCAGCTCCTTCTGAGTCATAGAATAAATTTTTGGACTAGGCAGTTTCACATTAGGAACAAATTCTATGGCACAATCAGTTTTGCGATGAGGTGGCAGCCGATCCACCTCCTTTTCACCAAACACATCTGCAAAGTCCTGGTATTGCTCCGGCAGCCCTTCCAGCGGCTCGAGGACTTGCAGGGAAGTGGTTGCTGCCCGTCCCACCTCGTTGTCGTCTAGTTGGTCTTTCGCAGGGGCTTTATAAAATCCATCTGCGAACGTCACTGTTCGATGCACCCAGTTTATGAAGGGATTTTGCCGTACAAACCAGGGCAACAAACCAAGATGACCAAAAGTCCACCTACCAGTGCCACAATAAACAGTAATTTTTCCCAATGGCTGCCCATTTGTAAGGCAACCATCCCAGTAGAGTGGGTAACTGGTTTCCCCCCTGCCATGGTCCCGTCCAACTGGGTAAAGATCATCGGCCTCTTTAAAGGGAACGTGGGTAACCCCAACGCAGTAACCATGTACTGTTCCTGATATTATATAATATATATACAAATGATCAACCAGTTCCCGACAACACATGACTGTTTATCTACACAGATGATACAGCAGTGGCTACACAAGGATCAAGTCTTGATGAGATAGATGGAAGACTCACTGTAGCACTTGAAAAATTAGGACAATATTAGCCGATTACAGAATTGTCCTACACCAAAGTATCTCAGTGTGACTTGATCGAACGCTTTCCTTTAAACAGCATTGCCTGAATATTAAGGCCAAGGTTAGTGCGAGGAATAACATTATTAGGAAATTGACAAATTACACATGGGGAGCCTGGCCATCCAGGTTACAAACATCAGCTTTGGCCTTGAGTGTTGCTGCAGCAGGGTACGTCGCTCCAGTATGGAGTGTGTCTACAAATGCAAAACAAGTTGACATCGCCGTAAATGAAGCAGTACGAATAGTGACAGGATGTCTTAAACCTACACCAATTGAGAAAATGTACCCCCTTGTTGGTGTTGCACCACCCAAGATCAGGAAAGAAGGAGCAGCAGATGTTGAGAGAAAAAAACAAGAGAAGGATCCGCAGCACCCTCTGTGTGGGTATGAGCCTGAAACCCATCGACTAAAATCTAGGAAGAGTTTCATGGCAAGAACAAACACTCTTGAGGGCACACAAGAGCAGAACCAAACTGGAAGATGGAGGAGAGAAATCACTGACCAAGGAAGAGTCCCAGGGGAGACTATGGCTGAGGAATTTGACCTCCCTTATGCTATTTGGAGGACTCTGGATAGGTCAAGGGTTGGAGTGCCTAAGTGTAAGACTAATATGCTCAAGTGGGGATTGCTGACGGATAACAACATGCTGTGTGAAAGTGGAGAGATGCAGAATTCGGCCCACCTGCTGACCTGCCAATTATTACCAATAGTATGCACTGAAAATGACTTGTTTTTGGCCAATGGCAAAGCCAAGAAGGTGGCGTCATATTGGCAGCTTAAGGTTTGATCTGGGTACAAAAGAAGAAGAAGCCATATAAATGCACACAAATAAATAAATAATAAGTTGGCAGGCATGAAGAAAACCACAGTTTATCTGCAAACAACTTCTCAGGGTTTCAGAGTGAAAAAGGTGTTAGGGATTCAACGTCCTTAACTAGAGCTTTGTTTTTATGGGAGAGAGTAAATGGATCAGAAGTTGCTATACTCAGATTATCCAGTTTTATCTCCACTAACTTTTATTATGTAAAATATATTATTATTCATGTTGTACTCCATTGCTTTAGAGTAGATCTCTAATATCTCTCCCAGTTATTTCTGCCCGTCCAGTTCAATCTAGTAGGTTGGGAATGCTGCAGGTCCCGTCAGCCAGGGAGTGTCGGTTGGCAGGAACTAGAAGGCGTGCCTTCTCCTCCGTAGCGCCTGCCCTCTGGAACATCCTCCCTCCAGAAATTAGGATGTCCCCGATCCTGCTGGCCTTTCGTAAGGCCGTGAAGACCTGGCTTTGTGCCCAGGCCTGGGGCCTCGAACGTGTGGATGGTCCCGTCTCTTGGCTGTATTGAGATTCATGCATTGCTCGCTTGGCAGCCATGTATATTTATTCTGTATTTATTTTATATTTTAACTGTTTTAATTGTAATTGTTTTAATTGTTTTATAGTTTTATTGTTGTAAGCCGCCCAGAGTCACTCGCTGAGATGGGCGGCTATAGAAATCAAATAAATAAATAAATAAATAAATAAATTTCTATTTTAGAGGTGAAATCTTAAATTCAGGAAAGGATGACCTAAGCAACACATTCCTGAAGAGAGATACATATCTTTGTTTGATTTAGGAGTTAAATCATATGAATAACTTTTTAAACATAAATAGCAGGTCTGTGGGGATCTCTGGTTTGTGGGTTGCTGTCCAGTTGCAGGCTCATTCTGAGTCACATGTCCTAGTCACTATTTACACTTGGTGAACCAAGATCCTGCTTGCACAAAGTCTGTTATCCTATGCAATGTATTATATTCTCACCTTTCTTCGTTTTCTATCTTGGATTATCAAATTGCAAAGAAAAGTGATGCATCCAGAAACAGATGTTCTCCGTGCCAATTCTGTAAAGCATGCCCACAGATAAAATTGTACATTGTGCATTTTGCAAGGTGGCATTGCAAACAGCTACACAGAAAAGGACAGGCTACCTGAGAGCTGTCAAATTTGCAACCTTAGTTGCTGTCTGTGTCAGATGCTCTCATTAGAGGGGAAAGGATGGGCTTTAATGTATGCCATTGTTTCTGGTCTGATGTTCTTGGTGCTGCAGCACACAGTAATAAAAACTGCAGTGGCACAACCATTCTGTTTATCTCAGAAATCAAGAGAAAAAAGAAAGATTTATGGGGCAACCATTCTTTTTAAGAAGTTGAGATAATCTACCCAAAAGTGCCATGGTCTACAAAATCCTCCTATCAAAGTTTGGAAAAGATGTGCGTTCAAACCCAAACGTATTTAATGTTTTTAATACTTGGAACATATTCATTGCATTTTGATATGACTTGCCCTTTCTGATCTGGGTGGGAAAAAAATCACACTCACATAGCCCTTCAGCTTTGAGACAAAGCTGCAAATGATTTGGCAAGATCAGGGGAACAAAGCCAGCAGGGCCTAACACAGTCACATTTGACTTCAAAAGGAAAAACTTCTCAAAAATGATCTCTTCATAATACCTGGAGAGGTTTTTTTAAACCATAATAATTGAGATTCAATTGAAATGTATTCCACAATGCAAGAAAAGGTCATCTAAGTTCAGGAAGAGGCCTGGGTGACTTTTTGTAGCATCCAGGAAGCTGATAAATTTAAGAAATGGAAAGCCTCTTATAACAAGAGCAAACTTTGGCAGAAGAAGTCATAATAAGGAATGCAAAACAAAAAACAGTAATAGAAGAAGAACTTGAGGAATATATTAGTCATATATCTGAAGCAGACAACTGACCAGGAGAAGAGCTGAGCCATTAGATGACAATGGAGTAAAAAGATATATTCAACAAGGAGATGGGAATTGCAGAGGAACTGAGTGCATCTGTCCTTACTGCAAAAGATATAGGACAGGTACTTGAGCCTGAAATGACCTCCTCAGAGTGGGAATCAAAACAACTAAAGCAAATATTTACACACAAACAAATCATTAGAACCTGATCGGTTCTGAGTTCATATAGTGTTAAACTGCTGATCAATAAGCAAAGACATGTAATTCATCCTTCAGTTTGGCCTTAGTAGCAGAGGACTGGAAGGTAGCCAAAGTGATACCAATGTTTTAAAAAGGACCCAGAGGAGACCTTAGAAATTATAACTAAGCAAATAGAGGACCATATAGCATATAGCAGGGTTTCTCAACCAGGGATAAGCAGTGAGCTGGCCAAATTTATGGTTGATCCCAAAGATAATGAAAACCAAAAGTGATTGTGAAGAGCTCCAGATAGACCTCTTTAAACCGGGTGAATTGTCAACCAAATAGTAGGTGCCATTCATTTTAAATAAGCTTAAAATAAGTACATTTGGACTGTGAGGCCATTCAAGTATTTGGGCATCCATTTTACTAAAACACTATCATGGAAAACACAAACATCAGCAAGAACAACAGTTATGAGATCAGTGAGGTCCATTTCCTCCTTTTTCTATTCAAAAGAAGGCTGGTTAGTACAGTTGACGTAAGGGGCCCCAATCTGGGATTTAAATAAACTAGAAGAATTAGAGGTGGTCCAGAATAAATTCATGAGATCAGTCTTAGCCTTACCCCCATGTATACCAGCAGCGATGCTGAGATTAGAAGTGGGCCTTCCATCAATTAATATAAGGCTAAAGAAAGCAATAATCTTATATTATAGGAGACTAGTTCTCATGCCCAACACTTATTTGGCACAACAATGTCTCCACGAACAATCTAACAATAGTGGATGGGTGAATTTGTGCTAAACCTATTCTCACAATTTTCACTAGATCAGGAACTGTTGAACGACATAAATTAATCATATACTTTGAAAGACTATTTAATTTTTAAAGATTTTATACACGATAAAGAACATGTATACAAGCTTAAGATGGCCAAGTGGTACCGATCTCTTAAAGATGGAAAAAGAATGTCATATTATTTACAGTTTCTTACGTCCCACTCCCTGAGACAAGCTTTCACAGAACTTCTTTTTCAGACAATGCCCACAGCCTATTTGTATGGAAGATATAAAGGATTCCAACTACACATCATTTATGCATTTGTAATAATTCACAGGTAGAAGATCTCCTGCATTACTTATTACATTGCAAATTATATCAGGAACCTAGAGCTAGATTCATCATGCCTCTGTTCGCCCAACTGAATCAGTCTAGCACAGAAGAAAAAAATCTGTTTTCTGCTGACTGATGTAGATGAACGTGTAACAAAACAAGTTGCATTGTTTGCAATGGCTGCAAGGAAGATACAAAAGCAGATGTCGACAGATAGTGCTGTTAATATTAGACGGGATTAATTGAACTGATATGGATCGTCGTAATGTTATATAAATTTTGATAAAACCTATGGTTGCAAATAAATATATTACTACTTTAACTTAAATAACTTTAATAGGGGATTGGATAAATGCATAGCGGATAGGTCTATTAAAGACCATTGGTCTTGAAGACTCAGTGTTACTTCCATGTTGAGGACATCATGTCTCCTAATACAGTTGCAGAAAAACAACAGTGAGAAAATAGCATGCCATGTCTTCTGTTTGTGAGCATAAATCTGGTTGGCCATTATGAGGAACAAAATTCTGTGATGACTATTATGTTCTTAAATCACATTGGCCATGATGGATTGAGATCTTCACACACTTGGAGAATATTAATTTGGGAAAGGCTAGTTTGTATTTTGTTCTATCATCTGAAGTTTTCTATGCATAACAACATCTATTCTTAAAAAAAAAAATCACATTTTTATATGTTGCCGTTGCAGACCAGATAAAAAGTTAAGGGAAAAACTCTGTAGAAGAAAAAGGATCAGCTTTCAAGAAAGGTGGTGACTTTCCCTTCACTGGATGTGTTCAAGATGGATAACCATCTCTTGGAGATGCTTTATCTGGATACCTCCCGTGAGCAGAAGTTGGTTTAAATAGTCCAAATAGCACCTTCCAATGATATGACTCCATTATGAGTACCCAAAAAAATTATTTCGAGGGATAGAATTACCTGATTGTTCTTTACCTGACCCTCCTTCTTCTTCATAGATCTATTATTTGTGGGCCTTTCAGTGTTAGCAGTAGGCAGAACTTCTGAAAATGCAGTAAACTCTGCTGATTACCACATGATAAGGTGAGGTATACAAAGATACAATCGTTTCTCCATACTATCCACTTCACTTGTACTATCATGGTTTTGTATTTTTCAGGGCACTGTTTTCCCCTTCTGTATGAAAATGATAATACATCAGGGAAAGCTTTCCTTCCCTGCAGGACAAATAATGAGAAAAATGCAATCATACCTTGTTTGAGTCAGATCTTTCGTTTTGCCATGAACTTTACTCCAGTTCCTCATGTGGTGAATTTCTTCAGCAAGTCATTATCTCTCAGAACTGTTCCTACCATCTACAAAATGTGGATGATATTGAATGACTGTCAGAAATTTTTAAAGGATGCATGAAAAGCAAAAGCAGCCTAACTGATCATGAGGTATATTTCCAAAATGTATATTAAGGCTATATCATTATTGAGCCAATTTAAAAAATGTACTGAACAGTATGTAAGTTGCTGTGAACTCTTCATCAGACCAGCCGATTAAAAATTCAGGAAAAAAGAAAGGGGGGAAGGGAAATGTGACTGTTTAAGCCAAATCTGCCGTGGGTTACTATCACAGATGGAATGCCAATAGGAGAGAATATCTGTAGCTCAAGGTTGAACTGTGGAGTCCTTGGTGCTCTCTGAGCTTGGTTGTTTGCTTGCAGACATTTCATTACCTGACTAACCAACATCACCAGTGCGAGTGAGTGTGGGGTTTGCTCCCTGTTTATATATAGCAGCTTGCCCTGCCAGTGCTGGGGGGGGGGGGGTGTTCTCCTTGCTAGTGCCTTGATTAGGGTATAGTTTTCTGCCTGATTGTTTGGTGTTAATCCCTGCTTATCTGGGTGTTGGCTGCTGGAGAGGATGGGTTCTGGTCTTTTTGTTACCTTCTTAGCTTTTTTGTTGTCTCTTTTGAATGGTGTGTAAATGTGGTTTGTCTCTATGCGTCTAATTGATGGCTGATGTGCCTGAGTGCTAAGTTTCCAGGAATTCCCTTGTGGCCTTGGATTTAGCTTGGTCTAGGATGCTTGCAGTTTCCCAGTTGAAAGTATGGTTGAGTCTGACCATGTGTTGTGAGGTTAAGGAGTTTTCCTTAATTTTATTTATTCATTTATTTATTTATCCCACCTTTATTATTTTTATAAATAACTCAAGGTGGTGAGCATACCTAGTAGTCCTTCCTCCTCCTATTTTCCCCACAACAACAACCCTGTGAGGTGAGTTGGGCTGAGAGAGTGACTGGCCCAAGATCCCCCAGCCAGCTTTCATGCCTAAGGTGGGACTAGAACTCACAGACTCCTGGTTTCTAGCCCAGCACCTTAACCACTAGACCAAACTGACTCTTAATAGATGGAATGCTTCAGAACCTTCAGAACCTCCATGAAGCCCTTTGAAGAAACAGCAAATCTTATCCCTGCTCAGTACTAGTATTACAATACATTCAAGCATTGTGAAATACCCATTCAAGAGCCCTGGTTTTTTTCCTATCCCCATTATAAGCACATGGCAACACAAGGAAGAATATTGTTGGAGATCTGAGCCTGCAGATCTCCATCCCCCCCTTGCCTTCTGTCTCTGGCCAATAGTTGACCAAGTTGATCAAATAATATAATTAAACATCCCATCTATTGGGAGTGCTCATCTCTTTGTGTTTACTAAGAAATAAGTCACAGGGTATTCAGTGGAACTCTCTGTCATGCACATGCATAGCCTTGGTTAGTTAGGACATACTGGGGGAGCTACTAAGAATGCTATTGGAACAGCCTTGTGAAGGGTCCAATGGAGGTAACTGCCCTTCATGAACATTCATGGCTGTGTGCTGGAATACTGTACAGGTCTCCAAACAACAGGTATAGCACTGGTTCTCCCTTTCTCATGAATGGATAAGGAAGGATTACACCTTTGCCATGGATTTGGATACTTTCTTTACCAGTCTAGGAGTAACTTCCTAACAATACTCAATATGGATTTCAGAAAATCTACAGTATACTCAAATGCATGATAAGAGAATGTGTAAACCGTGATTTCAGAACAGGTGGCAGCAGCTCAATCTTGACAAAGTTATGAAGGACAGAGGTAGTACTTGGTGTGGGGAGCAGTAGGAAATCCCTGGGTTGTAGACTAGAATGGGAAATAGGGGGGAAAAACACCCTAGAACAGTGTTTCTCAACCTTGGCAACTTGAAGATGTGTGGATTTCAACTCCCAGAATTCCGCAGCCAGCATGGCTAGCTGGAGAATTCTGGGAGTTGAAGTCCACCCATCTTCAAGCTGCCACAGTTGAGAAACACTGCCCTCGTCAACAGGCTCATCCTCACTTTCCCCAAGCCTCAGGATGAACATATTCCAGTCATCAATTTTTTCTGCTACAATACAGTATATCAACATGATGTAATCTTCCATACCTATTCTACATCTGGAAGTAAATTGTATGGATCATTACAATAAAATATGGTAATTCTTTACGGAAACTATTGTGTAAAAGTTTATGTACACGTATGAGAACTCTGTGTGTGTGTCTCTGTGTAAAAACTTGGTGGTCACTCTGCTTTTTTTCTTTCTTTTTTCTTTTTCTGTTGGGTCTTTATTACGGTTGTATTTAATTTAATTAAATAAATAAAGGCAAAGGAAAGAGAGGGAGGAGGAAGAAAGTCTTCATGATATAGCCTCTGCCTCATTTTCACTTGTAGCTGAGGCAATTTAAAGTTGTCCTTAGCTGTTCCACTTTTAAAGTAGCATTTTCCCTTTTCTTCCAACAAAATCTACAATTTAAGTTGTGGATACATGACCTGATGTGCTCCAGCAATGATGGGGTTGCTGAAGCAGTCAGGGGTTGGGATTTGCCTGTCTCCTATTGGCCATTTCAAGTAGTGGAGAGCATGCCCTCCCTCCATTGGTCCCTGGGATCTGAAACAGCAATAGTCCTCTGCAGTACAGAAGGCTGATTTAAACTGGGAAAGAGGACTGGGTTCTGCTAGCTGTGTGTTGCTGGTTTTGTCACCACTAAGCTTTATAGGTTTTCCACTAATTTTGTCAACAAGGAGCTCTGCATGGCAGTATTTTTCACTGTTTCTGAAGACTCTCACACAAGTGCTACCGCTATTGCCCTAACTGGTCAACTCCTAGGCCCAGTATCATGCAACTGCAGTTCACACAGCTATTTGTGCCACGATGTTGGCACTATCTCCCCTGGAAGGAGGGGGCACAACATTGTTTTATCTACTCCACTCTGGCTTTGGTGGCACAAGATGCCACATTGATGACTGCTGTTATTACACATGGGCTAATCACTAATGTGTGTTCTCCATGGCCATTCACTAGCTAATTCTGGGTGCTGCCCCACATGAGATCAGAATTGGATTCTTGTCACTCTGGCATAGGAAGATGTTTACTCACTGTTGATTGCTCCATCCCACTTCAATTCTGCATCCCTCCTCCTCACCTGTAACCTGTCAACTGGGCTACTCTTCAGTACAGGTTTAACATTTTTTCAGAAGAGTGCTAGACCCATATTCAGAAGTAGTCCAACTGAGAGATCACTGGTACAGAGTATGGGTTGCACTGAGAAGAAGTATTGATAAAGCTTTGTCCTGCTTCACCCTGACCCCCCACTTAATGCCTGCCACCTCTTAATTGGTCATCTTGACAGCTAGCTAAACTTAATATTCCAAGCATCACCACAGTAATCCAACCCTACTCACCCTGCATGTTAAAGAAAGTGATTGATGATTGTTTTACCATCTACAGGTAATGCTTGGTAGGAAGGGACACAAACCCAGGGGAATCCATCACTTTTCTTAGCTATTAAAACAATAAGGGCAGCATCATTTGTTAGCCTCATTAATGTGGCAGCTTAGGGATCAGCAGTGGGATAGCACAAATTATGCTGGCATACTTTTCCGAATATCTGTTTAACTCAGCTGCCTGGAAGAGCCCAGTGGTAAACCATTTTTATATTGTTGCCAAAGAAACAGCATGGACTAGTTCATAAAGTTGTCAGGAGTCAAGCTCAACTCAGTGAGGATTTAAGCATGACTATTGCCTTGACATACAGTAGCCATATCGAACTTTGCGTGACAGTAGGAAGGCAGCATCTAATTTTCTCAAAACATCCACAGGCCAATATATAAGATGATGTACAATTTCCAAAGGCTTGCAACATAATGTAATACTGAGGTGTTAGAGAACACTTAAGAAAACTTCAAGAGCACAAAAATTCTCCCTCTGATAAATTGTTATGGAGAATTAGAAATGGCTAGCTGGGGAATAGAGCAAGTAACTTCTTTGAGGAAACACGTTTTTATCTACATTTATACAGTGTATGAGGTTTTCCAGAATACTCTTACCATCCTATTCAATGCTCACCATCAACTCATTGACACCAGGCCTTTGCTCTAAAATTAAATATTGACATCTATCAGATGGTGCTGATAGGATCCTGCAACTAATACAGAACCATCTAGAACCATGTAAATAAAACAGAGTTGGAGAGAAAGTAGGCAAGGATTGTCTGGAAGACTACTGAATTCCTTGAAGGAGATCAACAAGAGATTCCAGCTTCAAAGAGAAAGGAGAAAAAGGTTCCCAGCCCAAACTGGGCTTTCAAAAACCTTAATCTGAAGAACTCACGTATCAATTTGTACTTTCAGATGGATCATTCACACATTATCTCAGAGAGTCCATCACTTTAATCATCCCATAATGAGTTATTCTTTTGCACTTAACTCCAGCCTTTTTATTCTACAGCCTTTACATAAATGGATAAAACATTCTCACCAATTCTTTTCTCAGAGTAGAAGAGCCTTTGCAATATTCCTTTTGTGAGTATGAGCAACTTGCTAAGGCATCACACATTTATTTCATGCTAACAAGTCTCACAGCTCCATAGAAGTGAAGCTGGCACTTTTATAGTGCATGTCTATGAATGTTTGCTCTGAATTAAGACAATTAAGTTTAATGGGATTGACTTCATTCACATGCTGTAATTTCCTTAATTTTAATCTTTTGTCTAGAATTGCCTTACACCTAGTTGACAAAGACTGTCTGGATCTTCAAATTATGGAGAAAAATATCATTGCTATCATTGCACTGCATTGGAAGCAGTGGTTACAGACAAGCCCCGTACAGATTCACTTGGACAAGTGACTGGATGGGGTTTCTTCCTGGGTGATCATATATAAAATGTGTGTGATGACTTCTTCACATTCAATGCCACATTCAGCCTTGAATAAAATCACTCATCTGGTCACCATAGGCAACTAGGTATTCTATGAAGGTAAGGTTACTCAGTCTTCCTCCTTCTACTGTTCTTCATATTCCCATACCATTTGTAGAAAAATTGTTTTAACTTCTTCCATGTCTGGGACTGACAAGAAGTTAGAGGAAGGCCAGAATGCTTCACTCCTCATCCCCTTGTACTTAGATGCTACTAACCTCTTAGTCCTTCCCCAGGATGAACTATCTGTGAAGTCATTAAGAGTCAACCCTGACTTGATGGCACATAATAAATTAACAACTAAATAAACAAAACCAAAATATAATAATTCAGTAGTAGTAGTTAAAGACTAGTAACTTCTGTGGGCTTATTTTTGTAGCCATCTCATGCACATTTAGCCAGAACTCATTCTGAGCCTTCTTCTGCTTACAGCCTAAAACTTGTCCTTGCTGCTGCATTGCTCTGAAATCCTGTATTTTAGCTACATCAGACTGATACCAATTGAAGTTTGCAGATGTTATATATAAACTGTAGAAAAGATGAAGGACTATTAATTCCTGTACTTTTGTTGCTTGCATTAGACAACTGTACCAAACTTAAAAGTTTAAGAATACACAAAGACACAACATCCTGTTGCCAATACAAGATTAGCTTCCATTCTGTTTGCCTTTACAACAGATGTTCAGTGTTCTAGTCCCTTAAGCTCATCTTGTAAGGCTGCATAATTTACATTCTACCATTTTCATTAAAAACAATAATGATAGACAACAAAATGATCTTAACAGATGAAAATGGTTCACAGACACACACAAGGGATTATAATATTCTGCTTCAATCTACTAGTCAGCTTTATAATAAAAATAAAACTCAGCAAACTATCCAGTCAAATACTTGCAGCTGAGCAGGTGAAATAATGGAAACTGTTCCAAAGGACTGCTAGTTCCTCCTCAGAAGCTGGACAAGGCTGCCCAAATCCCATAAAGTGAGAACTTCTCCTTGTCTCCTATTGTGAAAGATATCCATATGTTTGGTTCAGTTTGGAAATTTATTACTGACCATGCCCGAGAAGAAAAAAAGCATCTAATGTGCAACTGATTGCTCTCACACTGATCTGTTCTAGATTTCTGCAGGTTTTATAGACACCGTTTAGGGTATTGAAATTAGAAATATTTATGCTGATAATTCACTACTGACATTGAAATTGAGCCATGAGATATTTGGTTTTTTTTAAAAAAATGCTATTGCTAAATAAAAACTAAGCATGTTAGATCAGATCAGTTTAACACATGAAGTTTCCAAACTAGCTAACCGATCTGTAATGCAGCCTGTGTTGGTAGTTGTCATGCACTGCCTACCGCAGAGTAAAACACAGACGCTGATTCCAGGAGAGCAGGTTCTGGTTTATTCCATACGTAGTGTCAGTTGCGAAAAAAGCTGAGAGTGAGAGGAGCGCGCCGGTGCGGGGTTTAAATACCCCGCGCCGGTCAGCGCCCCCTCACCCTGGGTTACGTCATCCCCCCTTTGTCCTGCATGCTGTCTTGCCGGTAGGTGAAGGGTTGCGAGGCCCCAGCTGGTGCCCCGGGATCGCCCATCATCGGTTTCCTCATTCAGCCGGTGATTGCTGTCAGCTGGGCAATCTCCGTTGCGCTTGTGCTAACAGCTTGGGTGTGCCTCGCGATCCGCTTAGCCTTTGTCTTTTCTTCTTTCTCCTTTGTGAGCTGATGGCTGCTTCCTCCGGCTAGGGTCTGTGGCTGTTGTTGTGCGTGCTATGCTTATCTTCCTCTGCTTCCTCGTTATTGTCATGTGTGCTGTTGTGCTGATGTCTTCAGCTCAACGGCACTCATGACAGTAGTCATTACAGTAACCTTACTCAACCTGTTGCCCTCTAGATGTCTTAGAATTCAAGTTAGCCATGATGGCCAAGTAGGCTGAGGCATCAAAGTCCTTGGAGAGCACTGGGTTGGGTAAGGCATAACTTCTCGCAAAAGAAGAGGTTTCAGTATGAATTGAAATTACAAACACAAAGATTAACATGGACAAACATTGAAGAACCATCTTTACTTAAAGAATTACTGGACTTACTAGTTTAAATATCTAAAATCTCCAAGAAAGTGCTTCAAGCTAAACCTTGGATTGTGATTTAGGAAAATGCAAGAAGTTTCTATTGTACAAAATAGCAAATCAAAAAAACAAAAGGAGGAGGGGAGGAAAAATCTATTAAAATTCATAACATTATTATTCAACAATATATTAAAGTATTAAAACCTGTACATAGCTAAAAATCCATCCAAATGTATTATGATTGTCTAGGTAAAGGTAAAGGTTTCCCTTGACATTAAGTCCAGTCGTGCCCGACTCTAGGGTGCTCATCTCCATTTCAAAGCCGAAGAGCTGGCGTTTGTCCGTAGACACTTCCGTGGTCATGTGGCCGGCATGACTAAATGGAATGCCGTTACCTGCCCGCCAAAGCGGTATCTATTAATCTACTCACATTTGCATGTTTTCGAACTGCTAGGTTGGCAGGATTGTCTATAGGGGCCAAAATTCTTAAGTAGAAAATAAAATATTTTTGATTTCTGATGCAGAAACAGATGAAGTATTAGTAACTATGAACTAATTCATGCTTACCAAATTAGGGATGCCTAATTCATGGTCCTCCAGAAGTTGCTGAACTACAACACCCAGCATCCTTCAGCACTAGTTGGAACACCACAGGTTTCCCACCCCTGTGATCAAATGATGCATGAAGATAGTAAAATTCCAAGCAATTTGGCTGACTGAAAATTGTATAAAGATTTTAAAAATTATGATTGCTAAGAGGAGACTAAAAACATTACTGCAAAATATATTTTATAAGAAGAATCTTCCTGAATTATAATAAAGGCATATTTAGCCCATCATTTCCACAATGATCAACTCTGATAAAAAATATAACTATAAGAAACCTTACAAATAATATTGTGCAATTTGATTAAATACAGCAAAGTTCCCAAGCTTTGATCTGCATTTCTCCTCCTGGGTGCTGAGAAGGCTGTTTAACAGCTTGACTAGAAATATCTGCTTCAATTTATATTAAGTTTCAATCTTTCCAGTTTTGTTGATCACTTTAAGAAATGTAAATGTGTGTTGATTTCTAAATGGCAGTTTCCTTTAGAAAAAAGCAAGAGAGAAGGCAACCCCACTTCCCCCTTCTTGCTATATCATAGAATTCTTTTCACAATGACAAAAAAGGAAATAATCCAAAAACTAACCATAAATAAATATCCATACAAAATAAAATGGTAGGCTTATACTATAAGTCTACATACAGTATATCAAATAACAATTAAGCAAAACCCCTAGAGTCTTCATTGATGAAAGAAAAAATGCAGCTGAACCACAGGCACAACCTGAAAAATTAGATAGAGTTGTTTGAAGAGCTGACATCATGTCCAGTGCTATAAAATAGGACAGATAATAATACACGGAACAAATACATGGAATTCTTAAGAAGATAGCAACAAAGATAGCTAAATATTTTACATCATTTATTTTATATTCTGTTCCATGATAAATTTGTGAAATTTTGTTTTGTGTCATGTTTTGATTTTTCTTAGCTTTTAGGTTATTAGACAGATGTAATGGAGAATTTCCTATTATTAAGAGAGTGAATTAATTTCTATCCTTCTTAAAATAAATGACTTTTCGCTTAAATTATGTGAATGTTCCTATTTTACAGTTGAACAAAGATGCTGAAAGTTTGTTCTTGAATGTGCTGCTGCATATCAATAGCAAATCATTCATTAAGCTGAAAAGGTGGCTTAAAAATATTTGCCGGTAGAGCTGATCAAGGAAGCTTTGTTATATTAATACCTGTGTTTCAAAATGACAGAACCTGTATGTATTTGTTCAAGTGAATACATATGGGGCTAAGATGCATAGGTCACATATGAAAGCCATCTCTAGTAGGTTCGTACATGTTGGTTCAAACCCCCTTCCATGTCAGTTCTGGCCTTCATATGTTAAATAAGGAAGTCTGGAGGGTGGGTCTAAGGACATTAAGGTAAAGATGCTTAGAATACAGCCTCCACTGCAATTTTCATGCTAAATGTGCAAAACTCAAGACATGAAACAAGCAGAACGGAAGGGAAGTCTTTGCAGGCTCCTATTTCCCCTTTCAGCCTACATGCATCCACTTGAAATCATGAACAGGGCAACACTTTTGCCATAAAGCAAATGCTGAATAAGAAAGATTTATCATCCTGACTTCATGTCATGACCCCGTTGCAAGGCACAAAGAGCCTCACAACGTAGATCATGATCATTAAGAAATAGAGGAAGGAGATAATTAAACCAGGGATTAACACAAGCACCCAAAAGCACCCACACCCATGGACCCATAGGCAGCTGAAAAGAAGGGCGTCGGAGGAACGGAGATAAGCCGCACCTGGTGCCCTGGAGGACACAACCGAATCCGGGGGACAAAGGAAGACACCGGGAAAACGCCCAGGCAGCCATCAAGGGTCCCATCAAGAGGGATCGGGACAATGCAGGGTGGAGGAGCCCAGGGCACTACAAGAGGGTATAAAAAGGGCACCTCCACATCACCACCCCCGTTCCCGTTTTTCGTTCTGTCAGCCATCATTCCAATAAACCAGAAATCCTTAATACCCATTAAGTGAGTCTGTGTCTTATTGCGAAGCGAGACTGACCCTGACACTTCACTTTTCATGAATTTTTAATTTTACAGTCTTGGGCAACAATGGTACCACAATTGCCTGATCATTTGCAAGATTCCAAAGGCGATAAAAAATCTGGTTTCCTCAAAATTCAGCCTGGACAAAAACAACTGTGCATATGCAAATTAAGGGTTACATCTTAATTAAGAAATAGCCTTTAATTTACTTCTGCATATTTGGCAGATTACATTCAATTAATTACCTAAACTTCTCATCTGGAGAGAGCGAGAGTGCAGTTTATCTTTTGTGCATGTGAACCATATTCTTGCTTGATGTTGCTAGGTAAGCAAAATCTGTCTCCAAGTGTTTACCAAGGAAGCTCTGGGTTATCAAGAAGGCTCTCCAGGGAGAGTCAACAAAACAGCGGGATTTCCAGGACCTGCAGAGAATTGCTATGTGCACATTTAGTCATAGATGCCTTGAGGAGCAAGTCTCTTTTGAAAAGGAAGGAAAATTTGCACAAAACAAGGGACCAACAGGTTCCGTCAGCACCCAGAGCAACCAAGACATGACCTTTCTTGCTAAAAATTAACTGATGCAATGGATTAATACATCAAATGACATCTTCTAGCTGATTTAGTTTGTTCAAATCAAGAAGTCTAATCTATCAACTGATTTTTAAAAAATAACGTATCTATACAGGGAAAATATTTGAGGCTAACAGAGTAATAGTATTCCTTGTTTAACAACAGAATGGGGGACACGAAAGGAGCCTCCTCGAAGAATGTGTTGTTAACACATTCAGGCGTCCCCTGGGCAACAGCTTATAGTTGGCCAATCCTTTCTCTCCAGAAGCATCCGAAGTGTAGTGAGGTGCTTAATCTCACCTCTGTGTGACAGAATGTGTAGCCCACAAAGGACCTTTTCAGGGCCACAGATGACTATTATCTCAGTAAATATTGAGGGCTTGTCCACATGTAAGGAAGAACTGTTGTGGGACTTATGCCAAAAATATAATTGTGATGTCCTATGTTTACAGGAGACCCACAGAGACAGTCACCAGAAAAGACCTAAAATACAGGCCATGCGGCTTGTAGCGGAAAGGCCCCACCGACAATATGGCAGTGCAGTCTTTGTGAAGCCTGATATCCAGGTCTGGTCTACAACAATATCAGAGATAAATAATAAAGAAGCAATAACTGTAGAGCTGAGTAACTGCATGGTAACTTCAGCATATAAACCACCATTAATTGAAATCAAGGGCAATGTACTTAACACCTTTAATAAGGATAAAATACATTCCATCATTGGAGACTTTAATAGCCACAGCAGCATCTGGGGGTATCCTGATGGTGATAGGAATGGGGAGGCTGTGATACAGTGGGCAGATTCGAACAACCTGGCTCTCTTACACAACAACAAATTACCAGCTTCATTTAACAGTGGAAGGTGGCGCAGGGGAAACAACCCAGACTTTATATGTGTGAGGCATCATATAATCCAACAATGTGTTAAAGTGGTCTGCCCACCTATCCCAAATACCCAGTATCAGCCAATTACGTGCCAGGTTACTGCTGTAGTTCAACCTCACAGTATCCCCTTTAGATGTAGGTATAACTTTTAAAAAGCTGACTGGCCTAAATTTCAGAGATTATTGGACAGTGCAGTTATTCAATTAATGCCTAAACCGAGCTCCTATGATAAATTTGTGGAGGCTGTTAAAAAATGCTCTCGGTTATCAATCCCACGGGATTGCAAAACCAACTATATCCAAGTCCTTACAGTTAAGGCAAAGGACAAATTGCAGAAGTATCTAGCTCTCTCTGACGTCGATCCTATGGCAGAGGACACAGCGAATGCAGGCCAGCAGCTAATTAATTCCATAGCTGAAGCTAAGAGAGAAAGCTGGATTAAATTAATAGAGGAACTGGACGTGAGTATAAGTAGCCACAAAGCGTGGAGACTGTTGAGTCGCCTGAATAATGACCCAGCTTGCTCTAGAGACTATGCCAACGTGACAGCAGACCAAATAGCCAGTCAGCTCCTTCAGAACGGTAATTCAGATCAAACGCCTCCAAAATATAAGATTAAAATCCCCTTTTACTATGGAATTGCTGAGAGATGCTATAAGGAAGTGTAGAGCATGGAAAGCTGCCGGCTTGGATGATATCCTTATCGAGCAGATAAAACACTTCGGGCCGAAAGCAAGACGGTGGCTACTAGAAATGTTTAATGATTGTTTGGAACAATGTAAGATTCCTGGTGTCTGGCGAAAGGCTAAGGTTATAGCAGTTCTAAAACCAGGTAAAGAAGCCAACAACCCTAAGAACTACCGTCCAATTTCTCTCCTGTGCCATACCGATAAAATCTTTGAAAGAATGATACAAAACCGCCTCGTTATAGCTGTAGAACCCTTGCTTGTACTGCAGCAGGCTGGATTTCACCCTGACAAAAGCTGCACTGCACAAATCCTTAACCTAACTCAGTACATCGAAGATGGATTTCAAAAGGGCAGCGTAACAGGAATTGCATTTATAGATCTTACGGCTGCATATGATACCTTCAATCTCAGAAGACTGAAGCAGAAAGTATATGATATGACAAAAGATTTTAAACTTACAAACATCATCAGAAATCTGCTTCAGAACCATGTTTTTTGTGTAGTTCCAGGGAAGACGAAGTAGGTGGAGGAATCAGGAATGGCTTACTACAGGGTAATGTATTGGCCCCAACCCTGTTTGATATTTACACCAATGATCAGCCGCTTCCTGCAGGCACTAACAACTATATATACGCTGATGATTGAGCAATGGCTGTACAAGGAAGAACATTTGAGGAGGTAGAACAATGCCTAACTGAAGCCCTGGAAGAGCTGGATTGATACTACTGTGATAACCAGCTAAGGCCAAACCCAGCAAAAACTCAGGTATGTGCCTTCCATCTTGGCAATAAGCAGGCTGCTAGGAAGCTGCAAATTACATGGAAAGGAGTGTTATTGGAGCATTGCTACAACCCTAAATACTTAAGGGTTACTTTAGACAGGGCCCTAACATATAAACAGCGCTGTATCAATACTAAATTGAAGGTCAGTGGAAGAAACAACGGTCTCAGGAAACTAATGAGCTCTTCTTGGGATGCCAAACCAAGGTCCTTAAAACAACAGCATTAGCCCTTTGCTACTCAGCAGGTGAAAACGCCTGCCCAGTTTGGTATAAATCAGCACATGCTGGGAAAGTAGACGCTGCTTTGAATGAAACTAGCAGAAGTATTACTGGATGTCTGAAACCTACCTCTCTAGATGAGATCTACCACCTAGCCGGCATTGCTCCGCCTGCTGTCTGTAGAGAAGCAGCAGCAGCCTATAAAGAGAGGCTTAAATCATCAATATCCAAACAACACCCTCTCTATGGCCTACAACCAGCTCCTCAGAGATTAAAATCCAGGAAAAGTTCCCTTAGGTCGATGGAAGATTTCGATGAATTTAAAAGTAGAGTGGACCTATGGAAAGCTACAAAGAACCAACACTGGATGGAACCAGCAGAGGAGCTGGCACCTGGGTTTGGCAAAGTTTGGGAAGTATGGAAATCACTGAACAGACTGCACACGGGCATAGAAAGATCCAGAGATACTCTGAACAAATGGGGCTATCCGGTGGCCTCTGCCCTTTGTGAATGCGGAGACATGCAGACAACAACACATACGGACACTTGTCCTTTGTGCCCTGATCAGTGCTCATTTGAGGATCTCATGACAGCACGACAGAATGCAATTAATGTTGCCAGTTTCTGGGCAAGATCTGTTTAACTTTTATATATGTTAACTTTTATATCTTATATTTTAAATTCTATGTTTTACAGTATGCCTTATTTTAATTGTGATGCTTCTGACACAAATAAATAAAAACAGAACAATAGCTGACTGGGAATATTACAAAAAAAGGCTCAGAAGTATCAGTACATCCATTCAAATCTTGGCTCGGATATGAATTTGTTGGGTAGGTGAAATAAGCTGCTCTATCTTTTTAACCTTACTTTGTAATATGGGAATGACAGGTTTGAGAGATCTCTGAGGATTGCTGAAATCAAGGCTGGGTTAAACATTGCTTTAATTCATAAGTGTCAACTGGCAGATCTTCACAGCCCTCAACTTTTCCTCAGATTTGGCTGCCCAGCAGGAAAATATCCCACATTGCTACCTCTCTCAAGCTGATTCTGCTGTTTTCCATGTGTATGAGACACATGTACATATGCAAATAGGTATATGAGAGGGTTTTAATTTTAAACACCTACCTTTGAAATTATTTTAAACTTGAGAATCTGTCAAGAGATGAAAGGCAAAGAGCACTATAAATGTGGGCATGCACCAAAATGTAAAGACTAATAATTAAAATATTAATATTTATTGATATGGTCTACACCCCCACCTTTTGTACTCTAATTTCCTGAATGTGCTTGGAGAATGTTCCACCTCAACTGTCAGTGATATTGCTGAAGCCAGGTTAACACAGAAAGTATTGAGTCTCTGATTTTACTGCTCTCCAGAAAGCAGCTGTCTCTTCCCTTGCTAATGGCCTTTGCTGTGAGCACACAGTCAAAAGCTTGATCCTTCAAGGTAGCTGTTTTCAATTGGTAGGAAAGCAAACAAACAGGCAGGTAGGTGGTTAGTGGTATAGCAACATTCTCTTTCTCTCACCATCACATTGAATTAACTTGCACTGAAACTCCTTGAATGAATTTCAAGGGTTCCTGTGACCCTCAAAACCACAAAAGCTTCATATTATTGCTCTAAGACAAGATATAACCAATCGTCTTTGGTTTAATGCAGAGACAGACAACTTCTGAGGGGCTGAGAACCACAACTCAGCTTTCCAGTTTTTTGTTGGGCTGCAGAAATTGCCACCCAGGGAGGTCAGAACAGGTACATCAGATCTGATTTACTGCAGAATCAGGGCATCTTTTCACAACTTTTTTTATAGTAAATTTTATTAAGTTTCAAAGAAAGAATAAAAACTACAGTGAAAACAAAAAAAGAAAAAATGTAAAAAGTGTAGAAACACAAAAGAAAAAAAATTCGATTTACAGGAAGATGTGGCTTCTGACTTTTAACAGCAAGGATATACAAAGTTTCCATAATCAAGCTCTTATTCCATATTAAACCAAAACACCACATTATTTCTATAAATCATTCCCCATTAACACATAATAAAAATCACTAAGTACAGTTACTCCTCCCCCTTATATTAACATAAAGGGGGAAAAATGTATAAATCTCCTGAACATCTTTCTCCCCTTCAAAAGATAAAACATATTTAATTATTCCCTTCCTACCACTATTCTATACATTTCTGTCTACTATAATAAAAGTCAAATTGAAAGGTACATAAGGTGTCAACTATTATACTTAATGGTATGACAATTTTAATAATTTTAATAAACCCAAAATCTTAATGAACTCAAAAAACAAGGCCAATTCAAAACAGTAAATCCAAATCTTTAAAGGCAAATAACATCAGTCAAATCCTTAAGGCAAACCAAATAAACATTCTTCAACCCTTATCCCACTTCAAAACAAACCAGAGCAGTTACATGTTCCCAAGATAGGCACAGAGCTTTCTTCTTAAGAAAATGAAACAGCCCAGCTGCCCCCCACCAAAATTCCAAGTTCTTTTCATGTCATTCCACCAGGAGATCAACCCTATTCATGGCTTGCAGATCACTTTCTCCCCTGGATTTCTCCAACTCCATTCTCCAATCTTCATCCAGCATCTTGACAGAAATCCCAATCTTAGTCTTAAAAGAAACCTTTCTACTGCTCTTAGGTTCCTCAGTTTCATCCACCACATCCCCAACCTGATGGCACATTTTAGCTCTCATATTTTCTACAATGTGCTGGATATCTTGCATAAAGGTTTGATAAAAGTCAAAAGATATTTGTCTGAAGTCCTGGTGAAGGTCAGAAAGGATCTGTTTGAAATCCTCCATGTATCACGCAGTAGATTATGGTGTCCCCTAGGAACTTAATCAGCAAAAGTCACAGATATGGGAAAGTTTAAAAGTTGTTTACACAAAGTGAGAGTGAATAGCAGACTGTTCTCAAGGGAAAGTGAAGACAGAAAGCTGAAGATTCAAATCAGCCAATTCAACATGTAGGAAAATGTTAATATATTCAAATTTAATACAAAAATAATAACAGGAAGACAATTATTTAATCAATCTTTGAAATTTCCTTTGGAAGGAAAACGAAATCCAAAACTTAAAAAAAAATTAAATTGTAATCCCAAAAATAATGTTAAGCACCAAGAGGACCAGCTTTTCCTCGCTGTAAAAAGCCTCTCTTGGGGTACATATACTTAAAAAAAAAATCGGTGATTTAGAAATGGGGTGGCCAGACTTAGTGTCTCTTTAAGGCTACAGCGTGGCTTGGAAATGGTGACGTCCCCGCCTCCCAGATACTCTTACAAGTCAAAAGCAAAACACCATCTTCTGGCTGCAAGCTGCCATTTTGGAGGACAAATGGGATAACTCCAAGTATTCTCCTTAGTCCAGAGAACATTCTGAGCTTCAGGAAAGCCTTCCTGAGCCCAAAAAAGGTTGCTGCATTGTCAGCTCCACCCGCTGAGCCAGTGGGCACAGCCGTTCAGTCCACCATTCCCATCAGAAGCCCCTTTTCACAACTTTTGATAACCTTCAGATGGAAAGTCTTCCAGCAATAATACAATTCATGAAGGTCAAGAGCTATTAAGATATTCAGCTCTCAAGTCCCTGAAGTCAGGAGGTGCAAGCTAAATGAGAATTCAACTGCCACTGAATGTTCCAACAACTGTATTAGCCTAATCCTCATTATCACCATGGTTTATCCTGCCCTCAAGCAGTGAGTATCACAATTAGAAAGTAAGTGACTACTCATAGGCATGGATGGAGAATTGACAAAACATGTATTGCAGCACAAACCACATAATTTTTTAACTTGCAGCTATTTTATTTATGTATTTGATGCGTATCTTTTGTACAGGAGCTCAAGCTGGCCTACATATCACTCTCTCCTCCTATTTTTTTCCCATAACAACAACTCTGTGTGGTAGGTTGGGCTGAGAAAAAGTGATCTGCCATCAATCATCTAGTGAGTTTCTGCTGTGGAAGGGGGACTGGAATTTGGTCTCCCCACTCCTAATCCAACACTTAACCACTACACCACAACGGTTCTTGCAACCGATGTCTTAATGCACATTTTGTCATTTTTTTCATCATCACAGTTTGTACCAACCTATGTGATTACTTGTATCCAACTTCGTATGCCCCAAAGTGAGTTTTTCTTCCTCATTTTTTTTTCTGAAAAATACAATGTACTGGAATGTGGGTCACACGAAGGTGCCTCAGTACAGTTTTTCTTTAGCATCCTTTGGGTTGTTTAGGAGAATGCCTCAACTCAGAATATTCATGTATATTTCACTCTTGATGTTTACAACAGCTTCATATATAAAGTACCTGATTAGCTACCAAGCTGAAATCACCTATGGTAATTAACATATATTATAGATCTGCTGATAAAAAAAGAGCAAATACTGAGAAAACTCATAAAATGAAGACAGCCCTCACATACAGATAATTGTTTTCTGCTGTTCCAGAATGAGACTAATCTTTAATTGGATCATTCAGAATTCATTACTAATGTTTAAAATCTTTATTTTTCCACTGACATTTCCTTGTGCTGGTTGATACAGCCAATATAAGTGGTGGCCTTCAAGATGTTTCTCCTTGACCTCCATTCACCCTGCATAACAGAAGACACCATGAATTTTGTGTTGTTACTCCTTTGCATTTCCTCTTCTTCAAGCATAAAGAGGAATATATTAAACAAGAATATAGAAAGAAACTACTAGCAATACCATAGGGGCTGTTTACCTAAGGCTCCTAGTTACAGCTAACCAGCTAAAAGCAAATAATCCAAATTGGTACTATAATTGCATTTTAGCGGCCTTATTGCTATGTTTTATACAAGTATGTCAATAAGAAGGATTAAAGAGCCAATTTATATGTCATAATATTTTTTAACAAAGAACCATTTCCTGGTCATACCTAACCGTGCAATTCCCTCCACGCCTACTCAGAAGTCATTCTTACTGAATTCAATGGACCATGACAGCTGCAATTATATATAATTCCTCCCGAATTTGAGGCTCCCCCCAAATTTCATCAATTTGACAGACTCCAGATGGCTCATAGAAGTGAATTGTGTATATGGGGACGGAGGTCGATTCGCCCTGACTTATAAAGGGCTGGCAGGTAAGAGCCGGTTGGGGTGGAAGTGTCACTGTGGTGGATGGATGGTAGGTGGGGGGAATTTGTGTGTGAGTACGTGTGAATAGAGGGCAATAAGATAGTTCTAGTGGCACTGAGAGTGTGTAGCTAAAGCACCTTGCTGGCTGGGGAATTCTGAGAGTTGAAATTCACACCTCTTAACATTGCTGAGGCTGGGAAACACTGACTTCAGCCATCAGTAGACACTTAGAAATAAACCATATTTATACACCATTCAAAAGAGACAATAAAAAAACTAAGAAGGAAGAACACATCTCTCCAGCAGCCAACACTCAGATAAGCAGGGATTAACACCAGGCAAACAATCAAGCAGAAAACAATACCTTAATCAAGGAACTGTTTTATGGAACCTGCCCAGAGTCGCTCTCCTGAGTGAGATGGGCGGGAATAAAAAATTGATATATAAATAAATAATAAATAAATAACTATCAAGGAGAAAACCACACCCCACCGAAACTAGCAGGGCAAGCTTCTGTATATAAACAGGGAGCAAACCCACACTCACTCAAATTGATGATGTTCCCTAGTTGGGTAATGAAATGTCTGCAAGCAAACAACAAGCTCAGAGAGCACCAAGGACTCCGCAGTTCAACCCTGAGCTATAGATATTCTCTTCTATTCTAACTGACTTAAATGGCAGCAAACGGATATAGAAAACTAATTTTGTGCTGCTATCTAGTGATCATCCAGAAGTTTGCAGCCAATGATATGGTAGTCAACCAACTCCATGTAGTCAGGCATGTCATGAAAACACCTAAACCCTATTTTTCCAAGATTTCCAAGACCAAAAAATAAATCAAATTAAAACCTCTGTCTGCTGCACAAGTCTCACACCTGAACACATTTAAAGTAGACCCCACTGAACAGAGTGATATTTACTTTTGAACAAACACACGCTGGCAGCAGTGACACAATCTAACACATCAGGGTTGAGAAGCTCCTGAATTTGAACTCCCAGTCTCACTCAGCATAGCTCATAATGTGTTCCTGGGAATTGTCATTCAGCAACATTTGATCCAGATGACTCTCCAGTCTTGCAGTACAGGTTAATTTACAAAGGTATCATAGACTTGCTCCAAGGTATATGGGCATATAAATGCAGTGCCTTTCAGACTCTTTAAAGCAAATTGGCTCTAGATTTTACTACATATGTTATGACAAAATTACTGGATCTCTATAGTCATAGAATCAAAGTGTACAAAAGAAGTTATTCAGGCCAAGAGAACAAAAAAGGTAGCTTAGGGGCTGTATGTAGCCTGCATACATACAGCTGCTAAGCAAGTCCCCTTTCCTCTCTGAATGCAACTTGGACTTCAGGATCACATTGTTCAACCAGTCCCAACCCCTTGTTCTCCAGATGTGTTAATTTTCAAGTCCAATAGTCTCTAGACAACATAAGAAGTCCAACATACTTGGAGGGGCATCAGATTTGGGAAAGGCAGATTTAGATAAGAAAAATTATTGAGATACTCATATACTGAGTAATTTTTGTAAAGAACTATCCAGATTAGAAAGAAGATTACTCATACATACTTTTGGTACAGGACTGCCTACTCCTTGTAACCAGCTTCTTAATATGGTAATGCCAGAATTCTCTTCACAGGCTCTTTAATACATGATTCAAGAGACCTACTTCGAGGTGGCCACAGCGGGATCATCATCTCACTTTCCAAGTGACCAGTTGAAGGATCAGATACCAGAAAGAAGAGCTCTAGCTCTAAATGCCTTGAGTTTCAAAATATGGTCATTGCACTGCTCCTTAGAATTGATAAGCACAGAACCCTTTCATACTGCTTGGTTTCTCTGAGGAGACTGATTGCTGCTTGTATCAAATGTGAATCTACAATTGGTTCATTAAAACACAGCAAGCTTTGCTTCAAGGGTAGTGTATTCAGGCTAAGAGAACAAGACAAAACAGACTAAGGAAATAACCAAGAAGACTGCTGTAACTCCAGCCTCATTCTCCCCCCAGCAAATAATGGTTTCACAAGAGAGAGCCACTGAGGAAATACCAAGAGTTGAAATTAAAGGCAGGTCTGGAGACAATATAGCTAGTTCAGAAGAAGAGGAGCCCTTGGTTGACAAAAGAGACACGCTGCAGGATGGAGACGGCAATACTTCTTGGACAAAGCCTGAAAAGTTATAAAGGAATAAGAGAGAACAAATCCAAAACTAAGGGGAAAAGGATCAAAAACTATTTGTCTGCCAAAATATGTTTCATATTGCTTTAACTCAGAGATACAGAACTCAAAGGATTACACTTGATCCCTGAGTGGCATGATGGAGGCCACAGTCCAGAAATTAGGTATATTGAACGAGGACAAAAACAAATTTGATTTAAATTACTATGATTGTTCCCCATGTGTATTAAATTCTCTCCTTACCCTGTCATCAAATCTTAACTCTTAGTAATACTTCGGAAAATATATGTGAGGTTTTGTCAGACAGGTGTGGCCCTTGAGGCTTCAAGATGTACATTCCTATGTTAAATGACTTTAGCACCAAACAATCATAGGTGTGTATCTTTAAGCTTTCACATAATAAAAAAGGTCTGTAGAGTTAGAATTTCTGGAAACAGTTATTAAAGACTACCTACAGGCTCTGTTCACATAATACAGTTACCCATGGTTATCTGAACCATGATTTGTCCAATTAGACCAGTTTTCTGAATTTGTATGAGCTGTAAACTAATCCCATATGCTAGGCTAAAATGTGTTTATGGTTCAGTATGTCATGCAAATACATTACAAACTCCAATTGCTTCCCCAGCAGTGTTCAAAGTGCAGCGCTTTGGAGATACGATCTCCAAAAGGTACTTTGGAGTGCACAGGAATGGACATTAAGCACCTGTCTGCAACCACCTAAAGCAGTTGCATCTTTTCCCAGGATCGCATGGCAGCTTTAAGGTGTTGCAAACGGGTGCTCCTGCTCACTCTAAAACACCTTTTGGAGATCAAATCCAAAGTGCAGTAAAATCCCAGTATTCATAGGTCTGCAGACTTGAACAAGTGCAGCCTTCCCATACCCCGTAATGTTGACAAGCCTTGTTAAAATGAATGAGCCCTTTCTAAAGTTGCTGCCACCTGTAATGTTTCTTCCATCTTCCTGTTCTCAGTTTCCCAGCAACAACATGAATACTCAATCCCTGGGTCAACAAACAGCATCAGAGCCAATAAGAAATTGCTTTGGGTGTTATAATCAAACCCTACAAACCAAACAATAGTTCGGATAAGTAAAGGTTAAGTGTCACCTTGGCTAGACTGCTTTTAAAACAGTAATGAACTCAGAACCCTTCTGAAAATCCAAATGGTTTTGCTTCATCTAAGCACCAGATAACATTTTTCCCAGTTTGTATAAATATATAATGAGTTGTTTGCAAAATATTCAGTTGGTCTGAATAATGTTAACTGCTCTAAAACCAAAGTAGCTTCGTCTCTTTAGAAACCATCTGTTTACTCTGCACAATACTTCAAAAATTACAAAATAAAAAGTGTTTCCTATTGGATCAAGATTGGTGGACTCAGCATTCTGTAAGAACAGCAGCTATAATAGCCATAACATCATTTTCTGCCATACTATCAGTGTGTTTGTGTGTGTACATACATAGGGTAATGTGTCAGACATAAACATACGTATATACCATAGTCCGGTATTTCAGACTGACAAATACTATTACATGGGAAGTATTGTCCTAGAGCAAGGAATGTGTAATAAATCTGAATGGAGATGGCCTGATCTTGTGGTGTGGAGTTTATGAATACTGGAACAGTAGTGGAGATGTAAGTTTAATGCTAAATGAAAAAGTTAAAATGTATGTCAGAAAACCTTAATTGATGTCCTGTAGATTGTTGTGGTACATATGAAAGTAGGAATCTTTGGGTTGCTGGTATTTGTATGTTATGCCCAAATGGATGGTAATAATAGAAGAACCAGAGATGAGCTTTGGGGAAAACTGTGCAACATTCTCAATGAATGAGATCCAGCGGGAAAATTGATTCTGTTAAATGACATGAATAGATGGGTGGAATGGAATGAGATGAGAGAGTACAGAAAAAGTGAAAACATAGTGCAGTGGTGACTAGTGAATTTGCTTAGAATAAGCCTATTTCTTTATAAATATGTGTTCTAAGCATAAGCTTATTCATTTATACACATGGAAAAGGAATGCATCAAGACCATGATTGACTTAATTGTTCTGATGAAAAATGAAAGAGTTACTAAAGGGAACAATGTTGCTAAAAGTTTTTGAATGTAGAACAGACTATTATTTGTGACTGTGAAGAGTGTATCCTGAGGGAAAATTGAGAAGGAAGGAAGGAAGGAAGGAAGGAAGGAAGGAAGGAAGGAAGGAAGGAAGGAAGGAAGGAAGGGAGGGAGGGAGGGAGGGAGGGAGGGAGGGAGGGAGGGAGGGAAGAACAGAAAAACGGATGAAGTTGAAGATCTTTGGAATAAATCTTCAAGTCATCCAGACACAGAACCAAGTAAGAGTCCAACTACAGTATAGTTGTACAGCACCCGATTAACCTTTCCAAGATATCTGGAGTGTCCTATGGAATTAGATGGAATTAGCTCATCAAGTAGTTCATCAGATTGACCTCATTCCAGCCCAAATCCTGAACATAAAATTGGAAATTAGCTACATAAGCTTGTACTCTGTACTTACTGGTCAAAATGGTCAAACCTCATAGCTGTTGTCTATCTGGATATATCAGGGTTTCTCAACCAGGGTTCCATGGAACCCTAGGATTCAGCCCTAGGAGTCACTAGGGATTCCCTGGGAGATCACAATTTATTTAAAAAATTATTTCAAATTCAGGCAACTTCACATTAAAGAGGTAAGTTTCCTTCTTTATTTTTAGTTTAAGAACACCATTAATGCATCTATACAGGCCTACACATGAAACAAATATAATAATTTTGTAACTTCTGGCCTATATTTGAGCCTCAATGGGCAAGGGTTCCCTGAGGCCTGAAAAATATTCCAGGGTCAAAAAGTTGAGAAAGGCTGGGCTATATCAACAAAACAGCTCTCAGTCTGGCTATGAAATCTGCATAACTGTCTATAACACTGCTGTTGCTTTCCAGAAAATGTATTGTACATTTTCCCCCAGTCAAGAGTTCAGTCATAAACCCTACCCAAAAGTGATGTGTGGAAATTCCCTGATCTTCCCTGATTATAATTCAATAGTATTGAGGACCTTAAATCTCTTGGGAGTTCTATAATACTTATATAGCAAGAAACCTGGGCACTGAAGCCACATAGTCACTGGAGGCTCCACCACAGCTGATGGTTGCTAAATCTGGCCCATTTGCTGCACCAATTGGTTCATTGTTTGGTTAAAATGATTAATCTGGGTAGCACCTGGGTCTGATTCTGACCTACTTGGTCTTTATGCTGGAGAAAGGTATTTATGGCTTGTTCAGTAATCATCAAGTTAGCAAGAAATTCAGTTGCTATGATCTGGGTCCAGAAACTCAAAGCAAATTTACTTCCTATATAAGGAGTTTCTGGAATTATTTCTAGGCTTCTAGCAAGCTTGACTAGAAATAGAAAAACAGCCATTCGAATCTATTGTAGAAAACCAAATAAGCCTTCACAAAAGAATTCAATAAATAATTAATAAATTCCCACAACTGCTGTGTATCATGTTCTATTTGTGGTAAAATCAAGGTTCATATTCTTGGACTTCCTTCTCCCACCTATGAGATATAATATGCTAGAAGGTATTCTCTTTTATTGGGAAGGATTGCTCTGATATCAGGTCATTTACTTGTGACCATGTGAAAACCCACTGCACAAACACAATTCAAAGATATTAATTTTCTGATGGTCCAGCTTTCATACTCATGTATTATCACTGGGAAAACCAGGGCCTTGAAATTATGTGCCCTCTTGTCAGTGTAATGTATCTGCATTTTAATATTTTGTCTACATTAGTCATATTTTTCCCCCAGATAGCAGACATCTCTTTATTTCATAGCTACAGTCACCATCCCTATGAATGTTGAACCTAGAAAGATAAAGTCAGTTACTATCTCACCTTCCTCTCTGCCAATTTGCATTGGGTTGGCATTGCCTGTTGATATAACCTTAGTTTTAAAATATATACTGTATATATAGACCAGGAGACCAGCTTTAGTATACAATTCTTTCATCTTCAGTAGGAGATTCCTTATGTCTTCCTCATTTCCAGCATATCTGAGGTTGTTGATGTTTCTTCCAATAATTTTAATTCCAATTTCTATTTCTTCTAGTCCAACATTTCATATGATATAATATTCAGAATATATCTGTATTATAAATTAAATAAATAAATAAGATGACAACATATAATCTTGACACACCACTTTCCCTATTTTAAACCATTTAGTTGCTGCATACTGCACTTTTAAGTATTTCTTCCTGGTTATCACACAAATTTTATAATAGGCAGATGAAGTGGCCTGGTACAGCAGTCTTTCATTGCTAACCATTATTGTGGTCTACACAGTCAAAAGCCTTAGTATAATCAATAAAGCAAAGATGTCTTTTTGCAAGTCCCTTGCATTTTCCATTATCCACTGGATGTTAGCAGTATGATCAAAGGTGCTTTTCTCCTGAATCCAGCTTGAATATTTGGCAATTCTCATTCCATGTATTGTTGAAGTCTAGCTTGCAAAATCTTGAGTGTTACCTTAACAGCATATGAGATGAGTGCAAGTATTCAACAGTTTAAGCATTCTTTAGTACAGTCATTTTTTAAATCTTAAAATAAAAATTGATCTTTTCTTGCTTTTGGGGCACTTAACAATCTGCAAGTAACACTTCAACTGCAAGGTTTTGCAAGGTTTTAAGCATTTCTGCTGATATCTCATTTCTGCCCCACTCATGTTATCTGCATTGTGGTTGCCTGGTTGCCCGGTGACAACGCAAGAACATTGTCAGCTGCTTAGTACATTTGTTGGAACTGGTGCTGAAGAGGCAACTGCCATTGTTGTGAATATATGGACATAAGCAGACAGCCCACCTGAATTGAACCAGAGACCAATCTGGTGGAGCACTACTGACCCAACTGCAATCTCCTATAGATTTGGACCTGGACTGTGACTCTGTGAGACTTTTGGTGGATTTGGAATGAAGGATTGGTGATTTTGATCTAGAAGGTAGGCAGAAGGTGAGCTAACTGCATTGAAGAGCTTATCCAGTGCTTGGATGTCAGAATAGGTCAGTTTACTGCCAACAGAGGGGAAGGGGAGGACAAGGGTAGAGGCCATCACCAACCTAACTGGAGGTTTAGAAACCTTTCAAGTCAAGCAACCAGAGTAGAAAAGAGTGGTGGGGTGTTAATAAGTTTTTTGGTTCAAGTCTCTTCTGTAACCAGTTGCAGGGGACTGTCTTGCTGAGAGACGAGGCAGGGAATTAGGTGGCTGCATCTGGGGTGAGAAGTAGACATTAGTGAAAGTGTGTCTGGGAAGCAGGGGATCTAATATCAAGTTGAGACTCAATCCCAGCAATTTGGAGTGGCTATGTGTTCACAGGTTGACTGTTTCCATACATTATTAACACGTGTGTGTGTGTGTGTGAAGTTATGTAATATTGGATGCAAGTAGCCCAGCTGGCCTGGAAGATTGGGTTGGGTTGGGTTGGGTTGGATTGAGTTATGAAGGCTCCCTCCTGATTGCAAAGGGAGGGAAGGGCTGTTCCAGTTGGTATCAGATCCTTCAGCAAGCTCAAGAGGCTTTATTGTGATCAAAGACTTGCTGCTTCAATACTGGAGTATGTCTATATGTTAGGTTAGGCTGTACAAACAAGCTTGGGATGCAGCTGATTGTCCTTCCAGATCCCTTCCTGGATTGCTGGAACTGGTTTCTGATGTTGGGGGACTTCAGCCTCCATGCCATGGGGACCAGCTCTGGTAAGGTCTGGGATTTCATGAACTCCAAAATTCTTCAGGTACTATATTATACCTAGTTCATTAAATTTATTATTTATTTTCACCACATAATCATATGGAAAGTATTGTGTTTTGTTGGTGTGGTGATTTTATTTGTTTTCTTTAGTTGAAGTTCTAATTTTGCAAGGAGTTTGTGATCTGAGTCACAGTTAGCACCAGGTCATGTTTTCGCTGATTGAATAGAACTTCTCCATCTTTGCTTGCAGAGTGCATAATAAATTTGATTTTGATGTTTTTATCCAATGATGTCCAAATATAGAGCTATCTTTTAGGTTACTGGAAGAAGGTATTTGCTATAAGCACTGAGTATCCTTAGCAGAACTGAATTAATTTGTTTCTTGCTTTATTTTGTACACTGAGGCCAAATATTCTCTTTATTTCAGATGCGCTTTTTCTTCGAACATTTGCATTCCAGTCCCTGTAATTAGTATGATTTATATAGTCTTGCCATAGAACTGTTTAACTTCCACTTCATTTGCATCTGTGGTTGGGGCATATCGATTGGTTTGCCTTGGATTCACATTGAGATCATTCTATCATTTCTGGGATTATATCAGAGCACTGACTTTAATACCTTTTGTTAATAATAATGCCTGTTCCATTTCTTCTATGATTTTCTTGCCACAGTAGGAAGTGATGCTTCTTTGATGTGCAGTGACCTATTCCAGTTCATTTCAGCACACTGATTCCCAGAACATCAATATTCAGTTTGGACATTTCTGCTCTGACAACATCAAGTTTGCCTTGGTTCGTGGTTCTGACATTTTATGTACCAGTGGCTATCCAGGTATCTGGAGGTTGTCCAGGTCTAGACAGGAAGAACAAGTTGAGACTCAATCCTAGCAAGCTGGAGTGGCTATGGGTTCACAGGTAGGCTGTTTTCATACATTATTAACTCTGAAAGGGTTGCGCTCCCCTGGGTGGAATCAGTTCACAGTTTGGGAGTCCTCTTAGACCTGCAGTTCCTGCTCAAGGAGCAGGTAGCAGCTGTGGCTAAGAGGGCCTTGACTCAGCTCCATCTAGTGCACCCTTGATGACATTTCCTAGAATGGCAAGCATTGCTTACTGTCACTCATATTTTAGTTACCTCTCAATTGGACTAATGTATTGCACTTGTAATGATATGTGAGATTGACTTTGGGAGATGGGGAAGAGCCACAGCCAGGGCAACAGTCAGATAAGAGGCAGCTTAGCCTGCAGCAGGAATGTGGGCATGGCAAACATCTCGGAAGGGACCCTCCCTAGTTCCTTGAGCTGTAAAGGTGACAAGGGAAAAATGTACTTTCAGACTTGCAAGATTCTGTTAATGTAGCATTACAATAAAGTAGAATTAGCTCATCTTGTCTGGACTACCTCACAAGTCTGACCTCAATCTTGTAGAATTAGCTCATCTGGTCATGTTTCCTGTCTGGTCTACCTGGGAAGGCTGACAGGTAGTTATGGGTGCACCTTTATTCTAAGAGCTGCATGAGGAGACTGGGAGTTCTAGTCCCACCTGAGGTGTGAAAGCCGGCTGGGTGACCTTGGGCCAGTCCCTCTCTCTCAGTCCAACTCACCTCACAGGGTTGTTGTTGTGGGGAAAATAGGAGGAGGAAGGAGTATTAGGTATGTTCGCCACCTTGAGTTATTTATAAAAATAATAAGGGCGGGATAGAAAATCTAAAATAAAAAAAAAGCCTGAGTATCTGCAGGTCCACCTTTGCCCTCTAAAATCATCCTGCCCTATGAGATCTAGTAGGGCAGACTCATTACATGTCCCCTTAATTAGACTGCCATCTTCAGGTGCCATGTAAGTGTGCCTTTTTAGTCACTGCCCCTCTCCTCTGGAAAATTGGTCCAATGGGCAATCAGCCCCTTCTCAGATTTAGGAAGCTGATGAAAATCTGATCATTCCATCTGTATTAAAAAGCTGTCAACTCCTGCTTTGTGGCAGATTTTAAGACCATATGAGACAAATATCAGACCACATGTTGTCTTGCTCCAGACAAAATCTTACTTTCTGACATGCTGGATCCCTTATGAGCCTATAATTCTATTCCTGAACACCAAAGGTCAAAATGCATTGAAAAGAAAGTAATCACATCATCCATGAATTTTGTCTAGAGGACTTTGATAACTTTGGAATGTAACAGAAAATAACTGGGATTAACTCCAAAGTATTTAAAGCATAGGGATATTTGCATAAACAACTTCTGAAACAAAATGGATCTGAAGCAGGAGGAAGTATTTAACTCCACAGTAATTTTGTTTTTGTGGCGTCATGCTGCCTTGCATACAAGTGGGCCACAAAAAGAGATGTGACTGCAGACCCTTTTCCAGCAGTCTGCCTCATCCTTAATATTGTGAATTGTCTTAGAACTATACATGCAGAGGCTAGAACAACCAGATCTGGGACCCAAAACTTCAAAGAGCCATTAGATATCAGCAAAGCTATACCAAAACTGTAATTATTTGCTTCCGTCAAGTGATCGCCTGGATTTTTGCAAGCCAGCTCTGATAACCCTAGCAGAATCAATCTTCAGTTTCCCTCCTTAGTCCTTGAGTCTGCTGAAATGGAGCATAATTATTTATTTGTATCAGTACAAAAGAAGTTGTGAAGTTGTGCTCTGGGGGGTTGAGAGAGAAAAGGGTTCAATTACTATAGCCAATGAGTATCCACTAATGCAGAATTACTCCATATCATGCTAAAAACCATAGCAACTGTTTCTTAAAGACAACAACAATAACAATAACACAACACACCAGATATAATAAAAGCAGAAAAATGAAGAGCGATTTTTATAAATGTGGCAGTATCTGGGATCAGGAGAATTGACAGAAAAGAATCTGGGGGAAATATCTGACAATTAAAACAGGAAAAGATCTTGCAATGTTTTCCCTATAGTTATTGGCACATTAGGTGGAATAACAAACGGATTACAAATGTTTACAGCAACTAAATATTTCAGCTGTATCAGCTGCAGATCCACAAAAAAAACCCCAACTTTTCTGTGCGCATTTTATATCCTACAACACTATTTGGGTAATTCCCAGGTTCCTGGTTGGAATTCAAATTTTCAACCAATCAAAGATGTGATTCTTTTTGTTTGTTCGTTGTCGCGTGCTATTCCTTGATGAACAAAAACAAAGAATAAAAACAAGAACAATATTTTATATTGCTTTTGTTAAACAATAGAGGTTGTACAAACCAATTTAGATAGAACAGTATTACTTGTATTATTTATTTTAAAAAAGATCATCTTGAGAAATGAATTGTTCATTAACAACACAAAATGTTTAAACTTATATGTATTTCTCCCATGCAAATCTCCATTCCTTGGTCAACATACAGAAGTGTTTGTGTATTCATATGCACACCCATGTATTTCGTGCTTAGATCACCCCTTATGTATATATTTTAAATATCAAATATGTAAAAGGGATTTTGCACATTTTTCTCTTGATGAAGAAAAGCAGACTTTGCAATTTGACCTGAACAATAGAACTTTGGATCTGCATAAAAAATTGCCTCTTTCAACCCATCGTCCCTGCTCTACCTTGCCATCTGCTGGCCAGAAAACAGCATTCGAAACCTGGGAAATGTTACAAATCAGAAAGAAGGAGCTTTAGAAAAGGGTAGCTATTAAAGCAGGAGGAAAGGACATTAAGCTTACAGAAGAAATCTGCATCTGTACCTACTTGGTATTTACTTTAAATAATTAATAGCCTGTTTTGCTGTTTGGAAAGAAACATAAAGGCCAGTCAGATTAAGTGTTAGAATCTTGGGCTCAAACTAAGAAAAGCCAGGTTCAGAGTAAAGGTAAAGGTTTCCCTTGATATTAAGTCCAGTCGTGTCCAACTCGAGGGGGCGGTGCTCATCTCCATTTCAAAGCCGAAATCATGACATTCACTGAATGACCTTGGACTTTGTGACAACTCCTAGTTCTGGTATGGCACCACAGTATTCTCTACAGCTCTGGAAATGACCTCCTGCTGAAAGGCCTGAATAAATGGAATTCAATTTTTGTTTCCACAGTGGCAGCACTAGTGAAAATTATGGCACCTTCATAACTCCATCATGGGTCATTAAGAAGTTGGGTTTAGCTAGAGAACAATTTCTGACTGATAGAGCCAGGACACCAGAGATAGAGCATTTTCCTCAATTGGGCAAAGCAACACTCAATCTCCCCAAACAGGCTGATTTTTCAGTGATCTTATATATTCTATAAAATTGAGGAAAGTGTTTAAGAAAAAGGGGGGAACTAAAGAGCAAAAGAGCAAGGAGCACCAGCCTAACAATATGTGAATGAGAGGCCCAGAGTATCACTCTCCTAGCATCCTCTCTGCAATGAACTCTGTACATGAACTGAAAGCTACGTGTTAATTCAAGGATATAATAAGTAATTCTTCTGCCAAACCTAGCAGTTTGAAAACATACAAATGTGAGTAGATTAATAGGTACCACTTCGGCAGGCAGGTAACGGCATTCCGTGTAGTCATGCTGGCCACATGACCACGGAAGTGTCTTTGGACAAACGCCGGCTCTTCGGCTTTGAAACGGAGATGAGCACCGCCCCCTAGAGTCGGACACGACTGGACTTAATGTCAAGGGAAACCTTTACCTTTACTTATAATAAGTAATTAGTTTAGCTAGTATGAGTGTATTGATTTTATTTGAAATTATGTGTGTAATAGTTGCCTTCTCTCTTTTTTGGTTATTTCTCATTTCCCAATAAGCTCCAATTTCTATCTAGCAATTTGGTTTAATAAGTGAATTTATCATTAATATTTCCACATGCAAAACTGTTTACACTGCTTCTACAACTCCACTTTGTATTTTAGGATTGGCAGGAAGTTTGTTCCATTCTGTACTTCTGGTCTTTGGGCTGGGAAATGCAAACACCTCTTTTCAGGCCTGGACTGAAGAATTTTTTTCTGAAAGAAAGTCCTTTGTAGAAAATCTAGAAACACGGCAGCTGGATGAATGAAGCTGTGTTAGGTGCTCCAGCCTGACTAGGGGTAGCTTGTCATAATTAGCCTTTCCTATAGAATCCATGGAAAAATGGATCTGCCAGTGAAGTTTTCATTTATCTCCCTTCCTAATCTGCAACAGAGAGAAAAGCTTCACTATTAGGGTATGCCCCGTGTGATTTCTTCCTTTGTATTTCTTCCTTTATATTCTGAAATGTTGTACATAAGAGGGAGAAGGGGAAGGGCTGATGTACAAGTAGCACACATTTAAAGTCCCCTAAGTATACATGGAACTTGATATTTGAATCTTTGAATCTTGATCTTGATATTTGAAGCAAGATTTTATTCACCAGGACCTTCCCTGGCCAGAAGTATATATGCAGAAGCAATTAGATGCAGCTATAGACCTTGATATAGATGATAATAAAAAATGTTCAGTGAACCAACTGAATATTTTTCCCACTAAGTCTGTGACTGAAGAGCCATTCTCTGTTTAATTCCACCAATCCACAGATTAGCAACATTGAGCAATACTCCATCCTTTATCAAGATCAAAATCTATCAGTCTTTCATCAGATGAGCTGGAAGCTTTACAGCCTATGGCCAAGGCTTTGCACTTTCACTCGATAGTGATTAGGGAATCTACTTTGCCCCTTTATGATACCCAACAGTTAAGCAATCAATACATAAGGATGATACTTTGGCTGAACCATCTCATAAGATTTTGATGCTCCCACCTTGTGAAATAAATGGAAATATATTATTTTAAAAAAAAAACTTTGTTTATTTCATCTTGCATTAAAAACAAAAAACAAAATATAAAAACATACATATTACACTTACAAAATTACAAACCAAAAAGTCAAACAATACAAATAAATGGTTTCCGACTATAGCAAATGTGACTATATTATTAACTATGATATCCTAACCTCTTGTCTTTATTTTATCTATCTACCCCTATTTCTATATAATTAATCATTTAATCTATAAAACCTACAATCATTACACTAATGTAAGAAAAATGGAAATACATTATTAATGAACTGCAGATTTCACAATAGAATGTAGCAGAGAAAGAAAAGAAAATATTTTAGTTCAAGTTGCACAATAGAGAAAAATAGAATGTGAAACTAAAACACTTTGTGGCATGATAGCAAAATATGAAGAAGCTGTTGCTTGAGAGATCTGCCGGGGTATTATTATATGCAGAAGCACAAGAACATCAGGTTTGGGGGCAGCCAAAGCTGTGTCATAAATCCAGTAAAGCCATTTCAGCATGTACAGAAGAATGAAGAACCAAAATCCTATCTGCCTCTACAAGTGAATTCAAGCTTTTCCCCTGAAGAATCTGTTTCCTTATGGCTCTTACTTTGACATACAACAATATAATTATTATAACATAACATAACATAGCATAGCATAGCACAGCACAGCACAGCACAGCACAGCACAGCACAGCACAGCACAACACTGGCCTGGCTCTGGAGCAAACAAATACAGCATTTACCCAAAGGGAAATTGTGGTTTTCTCTAAAATAATTGTCTTATACAGATTTTATCATTGCTTGTTTATTAATTTACATTTATTAAGTAATTAATTGCTTCCAGTTGCTGCCAACTTAAAACTGGAACAGCTGAAGACAACCTACGCCTGTCTTGCTCATGGGCTGAGGACAAAACAAAGACAACATAAGGAGACACAGCAGAATTCAGAGGTTACAAGGACATCTCTGTACTGGAGTTAAACATAAGTGGAGACATGGCCACAGACACCTTCCTCTGTGTGGCCACTGCATCTTCCTCCCTCTCTTGGCATTTCTCTACACAAGAAAAAGCCATATTTTCTTTCAGAATGTGCAGTGCTACCAACATCATTATCACGTCTGTATCCAAGGTGGCAGTCTGTTTTCCATGGGAAGCATTTCTTGCCACCTTGCGCTCCCAGACAATAGCATCTGCAATCCATCCTCATGTGTTATGCAGGCTTGCTCTGATACCACCAAGCCATTCCAAGGGCTTCTGAATGAACGATTGTTCTACTGCCATCTTAATGTAATTGTAACAATTATATTGTAACTGCAGCTGTTAACAAATCGAGCAAAACACATGGATTGGGATGATCAGGCCCTAGTAAGAGAGAAAGAGAGGGGTGGGGAGATGGAGATGGACAAGAAAAAACTTTTCTGTTTGCAGGACCTGTGGACAAACTTAAAGGATGCACAACTATTGGCCAGTTTGGATGCAGCTAGAGTTAATATTGATGTGTTGATGTTTTCTGCGAGGTTTAAACTCACAAAAAAGTAGACATCCTCATGATTATATGCATATCAGCAGAAATCAAGAGGGGGAGATAAATATTCCAAATTCATTTAAACATGTACATAAAGCGTTGGAAAACAGATGAACTGGCAGTCTGGTATATCTCAAACCATTTAGAAGTTAAAGACTTTAAACCTTGAAGTGTGCTGGGAAAGAATTGGCAGCTAATATATATTTTTCAGTTGTTGTTTGTTGTTCATTCGTTCAGTCGCTTCCGACTCTTCGTGACTTCATGGACCAGCCCATGCCAGAGCTTCCTGTCAGTCGTCAACACCCCCAGCTCCCCCAGGGACGAGTGTAATGATTGCCTTAATCCAAATAAAATGCTCAGACTCAAAATCAAAGTTTTAGTTCTGGTTTTATTTAGAATAGAGTGCAAACAGAGAGAAAGCTGAGAATGAGAAAAGCGCGCCTAAAGTCAAACTAAATAGCTCCGTTTCCAACAACGCCCCCCCCCCTTGCATACAGTGCAATCCCACATTCCCAGGTGCTCCTAACGAGCTCTGCTGATCAACGGGCAAAAAGACCTTGACATTTAAGAGATAACCCAAACACATTCCTTCCTGGCACAGCCCCACACATCTCCCCGTACAAGGTTTATCAGCAGTACCCTCCCAGCCAGGAACGCGTGTCAACACTCTGGCATGTGAACCGTTACGATGTAGCAAACATCGCAACGGGGATCATGACAACGAGTCCGTCACCTCTAGAATATCATCCATCCACCTTGCCCTTGGTCGGCCCCTCTTCCTTTTGCCCCCCACTCTCCCTAGCATCAGCATCTGCTCCAGGGTCTCCTGTCTTCTCATTATGTGGCCAAAGTATTTCAGTTTTGCCTTTAATATCGTTCCCTCAAGTGAGCAGTCTGGCTTGATTTCCTGGAGGATGGACTGGTTTGATCTTCTTGCAGTCCAAGGCACTCTCAGAATTTTCCTCCAACACCACAGTTCAAAAGCATCGATCTTCCTTCTCTCAGCCTTCCTTATGGTCCAGCTCTCACAGCCATATGTTACTACGGGGAACACCATTGCTTTAACTATGCGGACCTTTGTTGTCAGTGTGATGTCTCTGCTCTTAACTATTTTATCGAGATTTGTCATTGCTCTTCTCCCAAGGATTAAGCATCTTCTGATTTCCTGACTGCAGTCAGCATCTGCAGTAATCTTCGCACCTAGAAATACAAAGTCTGTTTTTCAGTACATAAAGATAAATAGTTTCAATGTAACCTTTTAACCAATTCACCTTGCCCAAGAAGAAATTAAAGAAAAAGGTAAAGGCAAACCACTTTCACAATATTGCCAAGAAAACTGCATGGACATGAAGTCACCAGGAGTCAAGACTGATTAGAAGGCACACGCCAATAAAAAGTAAAGCTAAAGAGAGAACATGGGACGCGGTGGTGCTGCGGGTTAAACCGCTGAGCTGCCGATCGGAAGGTCGGCGGTTCAAAACCGCGCGGCGGGGTGAGCTCCCGTTGCTAGTCCCAGCTCCTGCTCACCTAGCAGTTCGAAAACATGCAAATGTGAGTAGATCAATAAGTACCGCTTTGGCGGGAAGGTAACGGCGTTCCGTGTCGTCATGCTGGCCACATGACCCGGAAGTGTCTACGGACAACGCCAGCTCTAAGGCTTAGAAACGGAGATGGGTACCGCCCCCTAGAGTCGGACACGACTGGACTTTACGTCAAGGGAAACCTTTACCTTTACTTAAAGAGAGAACATACCCCATCTAGTGGTGGGGATGAATAGTGCACTGTCATTCGCATGAGTGTGGTAAGGAAACCCTGAGCGGAATATTGACAAATGACAAGTATGAGGAAGAAGCCAGGCTTTGCATTAAACTAGATTTTACTTAATTATGATTTCACTGAAGAACGTTAACTGATCCTGTTGCTTTAGGATACACTGTGGATTGTGACTTGAATGGGTGTTACTTGAACAGAACATTAGGAAGTAGTGTTCCTACTCTGTTCAACGCAAGACATCTTCCAAGTATTTAGGTCTGGATAGCCACACCTGCAGCCTAGGAATGGCCAAGGCAAACAGAGCTGTAAAAAATCCCCTGCTACTGCTTGCTGAGAGACCCAGTTTGGTGTAGTGGTTAAGACACTGGGCTAGAAACCAGGAGATTGTGAGTTCTAGCCCTGCCTTAGGCAGAAAAACAGCCAGGTAGCCTTGGGCCAGTCTCTCTCCCTCAGCCCTAGGAAGCAGGCAAGGGCAAGTCACTTCTGAAAATCCTTGCCAAGAAAACTGCAGGGACTTGTCCAGGCAGTTGCTAGGAGTCAACGCTGACTTGAAGACACACAGAAACACACAAAAACTTGCTTGCTGAATCCTTTTTGTGGTAAACCCTAAATTCTTGCAGCTTGAACAGCATGTAGGGCTATAGGACACAGGCTTCATGTTTGCCCAGGTGGATCTAAAGAATGGGAAGGAAAGCACTCAGTATTAAAGAATATTGTTAATGATGACTGTATTTGTATTTTATTGGGCATTTGTTTGCTGTTTGGCAGTGTTAAATAAACTGCATCCATTGCCTACGTGGTGGAGTTGTGCTAAAAGGAGAAGAGGGGGCTGCTCAGACAGCCAACTTGCAGATCAAGGGTTACCCTGAGGAATGTCACAAACAGTTCAATTAGCATGAAAAGTCTCTGCTTTTATGATAAGAAATAGCCTTGACTTGCGTTGGTGGTGAGGCAAGCAAAGTTCTCGTCAACAAAATAACCTGATTCTAACATTTCAATTCTTCTCCAAGGGGGACTCTAAAGACAAATGTACAAATAAGTAATAAAGGCCAGTGGCTTGATTTTTTGCTAGTAATGGATTAGTGAAATAAAATACCATTAAGTGCAACACTTATTATATGAAGCATAGTAACCCCATGAGAAATGCAAGATAACTAAATGAGTGTTACCTGATCTGATTAACAGAGGTCCCAGCTGGGAACTATGTGGCACCAAATAAGAAATGATAGAGCATTCTTTTCATTCCACTATAATCAAAAATAGGGTTAATTCACAAGCATTTTATGTTGGTCTCCCTTTCTTGTCCACAGGTCATCTTAGGTCAGTGTCTATGAAACAGTAAGCAGTGGCTCTCAGAAGTCAGAAATTATATTTGCCATATCTTCAGATTTAGCAGAAGATGTGACAAGAATGGGACAAATCACTGTCCTGCAAGTGTCGTGTCAGTCTTACTGTATCCTCATCACACAATTCCACAGCTAAAGTTATTTTAGGTTGAAAAGTGAGGGGAGCAGGTACAGCTGAGAGCTTCAAAATCTAATAAAAAGAAGGAACACTCTCTTATTTGTTCACTCACCATGATGATCAGACTGACCGAACTAATTTGATCCAGAATCTGAAATCCTAATAACATTCCTACATGCTTTAGACAACTCTGATTATATGCTGCAAAGTAGTTTAAGAAAATAAAATTAAAATCCATCTTTTCCATGGATTACAGAGAAGCTTGGAAGTTCTCTATATATGTGTAATTTCTGACTTGCATTCTTGTTGGCATCACTCTGACACTTTAGCCAAAGAATTTATGTTCTGGGAGAAGTGGCAGGAGCAAAGGTCTTAAAGGCTGCCAGTAATGAGAGAGCTTCTAGACTATCAGAGGAAAGTTTTTCCTAGTTAAAAGAAACAGCTTCCATGAAACTGGAATACACAGAAATGCATATCTAGCCTCAACAAGAAATAATAATAATAATAATAATAATAATAATAATAATAATAATAATAATTGCTGCCCAACTCTCAGCAACTCTGGGTGATTTACAAATTGTTAAAAACAATTAAAAACAAATTAACAGTATAAGGAACACAAACCAAAGAACAACGATGGCTGAGGAAACAAACCTAGATGAAACAAGGACAAGAAGAAAAGGGGTGTCAGGTGTCTTAGCCAAAGGCCTGGGCGAAAAGCCATGTCTCCAGGGCCCTTCAAAATACCAGTAGGTTGGGGGCTGTTTGAGTCTTGGGAAGAACCTCATTCCAGAGATGCAGCTTGACACACATCCTCCTCCCCTCATTAACTGCATGTGACTGATACCATTGCAAGATTTATCAGTTGGATAACACACAATCTAGGGACCCTTAATGTTACCTTTTTTATTCTGTATACTTTGCTTAACTATCTCCCAAATGTCTGGCTAGTTTGAACTCAATGGCATTACTCCTTGAAGTCTCCAGTTGTTTCCAGTATTCAAATTATTGACTGCCTTGCAGCATTTTGTTTTGAAATCTATAGCTGCCCTTGAGTTTGGAAACCTAGCACTTTTTGTTCTTTTTGCATGCATGCATGCATATATTCTTTCCCCCTGGGACTCACTGTTTTGCTTACTCTAAGAATTGCTGGGTTTTTAAGTCCACTCCTCATTATACTTTCCTAGCACTTTCCTGTTCTAACATTTAACCAGAATCCCTTGTTTGCTTTTCTTGAGCTATCTTGCTGCCTAGAGAAATCTCTCTTTCAGAGATTTCTTTGTTGAAGTGTTCAGAGTCCATAATCTGCTTTGGTGCTTGGCACCATCATTCTGTGAGTTCTCTGCATTCTCTTTGGATGGTGATAATCAAACAGAGTATCCAGCAAAGTGTGAAGGCTGCTAGGAGGACCTCAGCACATGCACAGCTGCTCAACATTGTCTTTTAAATTGTTTTTAATTCATGTAGTTCATCTTTCTTACCATACTATGCCAATACATCTTTTTTTTAATATAATTTTTATTGAAGAAATTTTTAACAAGATAAAAACAACACAAATATTAGAAAAGAAACAAGAAAAATAAAGAAGAATGGTGGATAAGAGAGAAAATAGAAAATACAGTAGAAAATAGAAAAGGTCTTTTTGACAACGGTTACAAATTCATTTAGAGCCAGTCTGGTGTAGTGGTTAAGGCATCAGGCTAGAAACCAGGAGACCGAGAGTTCTAGTCCTGCCTTAGGCACAAAGCCAGCTGGGGGACCTTGAGCCAGTCATTCTCTCTCAGCCCTTGGAAGGAGGCAATGGCTTCTGAAAATCCTTGCCAAGAAAACTGCAGGGACTTGTCCAGTCTCTGAGAATTGGACATGATTGAACGGATTAAAATAAATAAATAAATAAATAAATAAATGCATTTATATTCTACCTTCTCTCTCTAAGGATACACCAGAATTTCCTTCTTTCCATAAGCTACCCTTTGTAATCTTCAAACCCATAAATCACAAGTTCATTTTTCTCTTTTTCAGCAAAAAAGTTTCCAAATGCCATTACATCTTTTAATGATGTTTTTTTTCTCACAACAGTCAAGGTCAAAAGCAGAAGTTCATAATCTGTGATCTTACAAGCTTTGAATATAACTCCCAGAGACCTATCCAAGGGTGCCACCAAACTGTAATGTTTAATGAGTAAGATGGATAAAATAATTTTATGCTGAGAGAAAATCCATGTCAATTTCTCTTAAATTAAATTTGGTTTTTACCCACCAATTCATTTATCCGATTTCTGTCCATTTCTTGATGCTTGGCCCCCAGCATGTTTCACAAAGACCAAGTGAGGAGCTTGACCCACCCAAATATTCTATATTCCTAGTTCAAGAAAAAGTTTCCATTTCCATTTTACTTTTAAACAAATTGTTATGGCCCCGGAGTCCCCAAAACTAAAATTTTGGGTGGTCAATGATGATGGGGTATACACTGTTATCAATTATCACTCTTTCCTTTGTATATACTCTTTCCTTTATTGATAACAAAGTATGTCACATTATTAGCATATATCAGCACATATTACATAATTTTAAATATGGAGATCAGGGAGTAGCTTGTCTCTCTTCTGAATTTCCAGCTATCAGTTATTAACTAAAAAGATAGGTCTATAGTATTTTATTTGATGCAAAGTAACAATTATAATAAATAACTCTGTTTCTCTTTAGCTTTTTATTCCTACCTCATTTCACCAGCACACAAACCTCCCACTTAAGGCTTTCCAGGTCCTGTCTACCATTTCCACAGCACAATCTCCATTCCTTATTCCATAAATGCCAATGTTCCCACCTCTGTCTTCTTTCTATTTCTGCTTTTCCAGTATTAAAACCATATACCCAAGATCACTACACTATTCAAGCATTATTGCTTTTGTAAGGCATTTTTCTTAAGAACAGAAATTGTATGATTTGAAGTTGTAGGTGGTTACTTAGCCATTTCTCCCCATTTTGAAGTAGCAGTGTGAGTATATAATCCCTGTCTATATATCACACCTGTGTCATTACCTGTGTATACACGTAAGTTCATGGAGGTGTGTAAATGATAATGCACAATAACAATGTTTGCATGTGTGAAAATTTCAACATTTATTTTGAAGTCAGCTAACTCTCCATATTCTTGTAGCATTTTTAATAAGTAATCAAGAGATGTTAATGGATTTTGTAGGGTAATAACTAAATCATCTGCGAACGCTCTTAATTTATATATTTCTTGTTTTATCTTTATTCCCTCAATCTGATTTTCCTTTCTAATATTCTCTGTTAAGACTTCCAAAACCAATATAAATAGGAAGGGGGAGAGTGGACAACCCTGCCTGGTACCTTTTTCTATTAGGCATTCTTGTGTTGTATCTTCGTTTATCACAATTTTGGCTTTTTGGAATGCATAGATTGCTTTGACTGCCTTTATAAATGTGTCGCCAAAATCCATAAATTCCAAGGTTTTAAGCATAAAATTCCAGTTTAAATTGTCAAAGGCTTTTTCTGCATCTAAAAAAAGTAGCATAATCTGTTTTTCATTATGAATTTGGGCATACTCTATTATATTTATGATAGTCCTTATGTTATCTTTTATGTATCTTTGGGGTAGGAATCCACTTTGGTCATGATCAATTATTTCTTGTAATATAATTTTTAATCTTTCAGTTAGAATTAATGTAAATATTTTGTAGTCATTATTCAGTAGCGAAATAGGCCTATAATTTCTACAGTGTCAGATCCTGTTTCTCTTTCGGAATTAATATAATATTTGCCTCAGACCAAGATTGAGGTATTGGATTTCCTGATACAATCATATTCAATAAATCCTTAAATGGTAGTAGTATTTGATTTTGGAAATATTTATAGTATCCTGCAGAGAAACCATCTGGTCCTGGGGCTTTGCCTGTTTTCAGTTTTCTAATAGCATCTATAATTTCCTGTGTTGTAATGGGATTGTTAATTGTTGCTTTTTGATCTTTAGTTAGTTTCTTTAAATTGTGTTTTAGCAAATAGTTTTCAATTTTGTCAATTGAGATTTGTTTCTTATATAAATTTGTAAAAAAGTTATGAAATGCCTTCTTAATTTTTTCATTGTCAACTAATTCTTCCCCATTTTCTTGAATTTTGGTAATGGTTTTTTTTTCCTTATCTTTTCTTAATTTATATGCCAACCATTTACCCGCTTTATTAGCATGTTCCAAGTTTCTTTGTTTGATATATCTCAGTTTCCTTTCAATTTCATCTATTGTAAGTATTTTTAATTGTTGTTGCAAAATTTTTATTTGGCGATTTATTTCCTCATCAGATGGCTTTAATTGGAGCTCATTTTCTTTTAACTTAATTTGATCTAAAATTATTTGAGTTTTTTGTTGTGCTTTCCTTTTCAAACACCTATTTTGATACATAAAGAACCCTCTCATATAGGCCTTACTAGTATCCCACACAGTACCAATGCTTACTTCTTCATTTAGATTCCATTCAAAGAATTCCTTTAGTTTCTTTTTGCAATCTTCAAATGCAAATGCCATGAATTATGTATCTGTGTCAGATATCCTGATGCAAGTACATAACTGTGGCATTTGCATGATTACATCATCACATTTGATGATTACATCATTTATTTCTCAGCAAAGTTTCATTTAATCTCCACCTATAATTTTTTGGGTGGAGTTTTATGCTCAATCGAATTGGGTTATGGTCTGAGAAGGATCTGGGGAGGGTTGTTACATCAGAGATTTTATTTGCCAGATTTTTAGATAGCCATATCATATCAATCCTGGAGAACGATTTGAATCTATCTGAGTAGAAGGTATAATTTCTGGCCAAGCCATTTTTATGTCTCCAGGCATCTACAATAGCCAAATTTTCGGTCATATCAAAAAAAGACTGAGGTAATTTTCCTTGATTTTTTTAAATTTATTGTTCAGACTTTCTATCAATAGGTAAAGTAACCCCATTCCAATCTCCCATCATAATCCAATTATTATAGGGTAGTTCAGAAAGTACATTAAGTAAATTTTGATAAAAAATTTTCTGATTATCATTCGGGGCATATACTCCAACCACTAATACTTGAAAGCTTGGCAGTTCCACTTCTATTATTATATATCTTCCATTTTTGTCAGCACTTATCAATTTAGAGTTTAAATGAGACTTTGCATATATTACGATTCCATTTGTTTTTTTTTCACTTGCTGCTATAAATTCATTTCCTAATTTCTTAGTTATCAAATATTTATCATCTTTTTTAACAATGTGCATTTCCTGAAGACATATAATTGTGTTGTAAACCACCCAGAGTCCCTCCAGTCGGAGGAGATGGGCGGTGACAAATTTGATAAATAAATAAATAATATATTGTTTCAATTAATATAAATAATGAAAAACTTTTTTCCTTTTAACTGGGGAGTTGACTCCATTTATGTTCCAGGAGAGGCATTTTAGTTCATTCATTTGAGAGAAGTATTGTAAACTCTTTAGAGCTAGAAGCTAATTCTTCTACACTGGGGTCTTCAGAATCTAGACACTTTCCTTTACTTTCTTTACTTTTGAATCTGTCACTCCCCTCTGCATCTGTTTCCAGATCTTTCTTATGTTTTTTAAGAAATTCCTGCCCTTTTGAGATAGTGTTCAATTTGTATCTTTGTTGTTTAAACATAACATTAACTCCCGTATTATCAATTCTTTTGTCCTCTTTCTTGCAAATTCAATTATTATGTCTCTTGGTTTCCTGTGAACCTTTGCATATTTCAAGTTAACTCTCTATATTTTTTTTCTATATTTTCTTCTAATTTTTCTTCACCCCAGTCAATTAAATTGGCAAGCATTTGAATCACTATTTCTCTAATTTCTGGCTCTTTTTTTTCTGGTACTCCTCTAAGCCTAATACAGTATTCTTTTTCTTTTAACTCTAACACAGTTAAATGGTCTAATTCACTGTCCTTTTCCCATTCTAATTTCTCCAGTTTTTCTCTTACTTCATGGATATCTGCTTTTATTATTTTGTCCATTGTCTCTAACTTATGGTCTAATCTTTTCTCAAAGCCATCAATTTTCTCTTCCAATAAATGAGTTAAATTTTGAGTGAATTGTTTCACTCAATGAAATGAATTGTTTTCTGTGTAAAGTCTTCAAACATGGCTTTCAACCATTCACCTTCCCCCGCTTCTGAGCCTCTCCTAATCTGTCTTCTTGTATTCATTTTGTTTTTGTAAATATCCTTCTTAATTTTTTAGCTTATCTTAACTATTAATCCTAATACACTATTTGTTTATATGTTACAATATACAATATGTATTTCTACTTATACAGTACAAAATATACTTAAGTATTTATATAAAGCTATAGTATATTACAATATGGCGTGATGAATTAATTAAATAAATCAGTTTTCCCCTTATCACAGCAAGGACTTATAATAACGATTTTTTCCCCCAATTGTAAAGTTTTTTTTTCCCCCTACTTAGGAAGTTTCTTCTTTTTTCTTTATTTAGACTGTTCCTTTCATTGAAGTGAAGGGGGTAGCAGAGATTGCCTAGAATACTAGGCTACTCACGCAGGCTATACAGTTCTTGCTTCCTGGCTTCCCGGCTGCTCTTTTACGGTGAAAGTGAAAGTGACAAAAAGAAAGTTAAAGCTTTCGCCTGCCGCTCCAAAGCCGCTGAAGCTCTTCATCGGCAGCGCTCTTCTTCCAGCGCTGCCTCTGTGGTTTGCCCATCTCTCCGACTCCGTAAAGCCACCTTCGTCCTGCGTTGTAGATGTCATGAGTAAGGATGGCGAGCAGGGGGCTCCCATCCAGGCTGTAAAGCGCATGCGTAGCACTGAGGAATTGGGCAGCCATTCAAAGAGACACAGATCGGGACCGCCTTAACCCTTTGGGGTTTATATGTCTGGGTTTTTCCCACGCTTCTTCAGTTTGTTAGGATTTTCCTGTTATGTAGCAGCAATAAAACACTAGAGACCTGTTCCTTGTCTCAGCGTGGTTCCTGGCTGTTAGGACAGTAGATGAGAATATTCTCGAGCAATCATATCGCTTGTCCTGCTGCCATACTCCTTCTGAAACTTTCAACATTTGTATAATATGTTACTAATTTGTATGTACTTCCTGGAGGAGGCATCAATGAGGTTCTACTTAGAAGAAATGTAGAATAGATCATCATTTACCATGAACTATGGACAGAAACTTGCAACACAAAGAAATTAGAAATTACAACTCCTTTACTGATGGGCAAATGAAAAGACAAGTACATTATCATGATGAAATATCCTATTCTTTTATTAGTGTAATATAGTACTTGCTTTTCACTGATTGATATATAAATCAAGTTAACCTTTAATTTTCAGCAGCAGGTCTTAAGAATCATTGCAAATTTTCAGACCCTTAAGTATTTCCCCTCTGGATTCAGTGGCATCCTATATCTGTGTTCCATTCTTCTTTACAACCTATCCAAAATACATTTTCAAATATAAAAGAGACAAACATCAAGTAGAAGCGTGGGGTCCAAGGTCCCAATGATGACATGTACACAATAATGTAATGATGCAAATGCCATGAATTATGTATCTGTGTCAGATATCCTGATGCAAGTACATAACTGTGGCATTTGCATGATTACATCATCACATTTGATGATTACATCATTACATTGGTATCACAGATCATCATCACACATCATTTTGGTGTCATCATAATTTGCTGCAGAAATGCCCAGTCACAGGGTAATTGCTCACAGATGGAAACATAAAAGCATACTTAATTGAATTGATCATACAATCATTTATGGAATAAGTATTCCAAGGAAAGGGGATATCTAAGAAATCAAAAATCAGAAATTTGAGCACACTCAAATTCAATCGCAAATGCTGCTGTGAGAGTTCTATAAGGGAAAGTAGAATATTGGCTGAGATTCATTCTGAGTGCTGGTGAATTGAGCCAAACTTGGTTCAGATTAGCATCTTGCAAGCCATTGTAGAAGCAGCATTTTGGCTGTTTGCAACACAGAGAAAAGTCAGATCGGTATCTGGCAGATAGGAGGACCAGTCTGTGCCATTTGGGTGCAGGTCAACATTCTCTGACTAAAACAATGAGTTCACATGAGCCCAGTTGATGGAGGAAATGGGATTGAATCCTCCTTATTTAAAGAAAACAAAATCAAACAGGTGAAAAATAAATAAATAAACAAACCCAGTACACAGCCTTAGATCCTAATCTGGGGTTCCTGGTGCTCTCCAAATGAACTTGAAGATGGGAAAAATATTATCAAAAGTTTTGTAGTCATGGCCTCCTCAAGGCCACTTTGAACAAAACGGAACAGAGGTATTCCCACACTCTACAATAAAAGTTGGAAGGAAATGGATCATGCTTACATTCTATTAGTTAACTTGTTTGCTTATGTTAACTCTAAATAATTATAGCCCTATGCATATAGCACGGCCAAATATAATTAGTAAGCAAAGGGTGGATGGGATTCTACTATATGGCTCCTTGCTCATTTTTTAAATGTAGCACAATATATATAGCGTAGACAGTATAGCACAAAGCCCATGCATGTTCACATTATACGAATGTGCAGAGTCCCTTTATGTCAATGTGACCTGCAAAAATCATGTGTGTGTGTGTTGTGTATGTGTTTATATATATATATATATAGAGAGAGAGAGAGAGAGAGAGAGAGAATGTCAATCAATATCTAGGAATGGGACCCTCTCTCTCTTTCATTGTGTTCCCAACATATGTTTTCACAGATTTCTACATAAAAGTTTAGCTTTGGACACCAAGTCATCGGCTGTTTCCTTCTATTGCCATGGCACACATATAGAAGTATGCATGCCCCAAATACATGCACACACACAGACATTTATGTGACCAGGAGAGTTCCTGGCAATTCAGAGTGTGTTCCTAAGGCTGAAAAATATTCCTGCCTGACAGCAAGTTTCTAGACACTAAATTACATTTGGATTATACTTAATCCATCCTAGTGTCAAGACCTTTCTCAAATCCTTTTATCTATACTATATTTCACCTCAGGACAGCTCCTCTTCTTTGTCAATTAAATCAAAATAATCAACAGTAGCAGATAGGTGTCCGATTCAAAAATGCTGGATAATTTCTTGAATCCCAGTATGTTCCACAGAGATTATTTTTTATAATAATTTTATTAAACTTTACAATTAAAAAGATAAGAACTAATACAAACTAAAAGAAATAAAAGAATATATAAAAATAGCGAAGAAAAGAAGGGAAATAATATGTGTGGGGGAGAGATGGGTGGTAATTAAATTTGAATAATAAATAAATAAATAAATAATAGAAAGAAAAATAGAAAAGAAAAAATAAGAATATAGTAAAGAAAAAGAAAAGAAATACATAAGTAAATGACTTCCCCTTTCATAACAAGTATAAACTTGTCACTTGTTGAGATGGGCGGCTATAGAAATCAAATAAACAAACAAACAAACAGTTTTACTAACTTATCACCTTCTCTTAAAATACAACAAATGATCTTTCCATATCTCATCTCTTATCTATAAACAAATCTTTAAAGCCTCATCATTCAGTCCTGGTCAGCAAAAGTCCATTAAGGTTACCAGAAATAACAACTTATCTATTTTAACCTTGATCAAATAAACCAACGTTATATTCCTTTATTTTACTTTTAACGATCTTGATTTTTAATACATCCAAATACTGTCCTAGAACTTGATTTCTTTTTGTTTTTTCTTTGTCCCTTCTCACAAAATCCTTCAAAAGTTTAACAAGACTCTTTTCTAAATCCAATATAGGAAAGTCCAATACAGGAAAGGTCACTCTTCTGGTTTGGTTTGTATATCCCTTTTAATTATTAAGACATCAGCCAGTTTCTTTTCTATGTCCAGTATAGCATCTTTTTCCATATCATTCTTGTAGCCTGGACCCTTAGTCCATTTGTAACTTTCCAAAATCAACATTCCAATCACACTTTTGCTGTTTATTCCAAAAGAAAAGAATTTTTTTCTTTAAATCCTTAAACCTACATTTAAAAATTCTTTCACTAAGGATTGAAGGAGACTCACCTGGTGTTGTGAAGTTCCTAATAGCTAAAAAGCAATTAAGAAGCAATTTCCAAAAGTGATTAAGAAATGAGGCTTGCCTGAACATTTTGCCCATACAGGCTACATTACGACTGTGAGCTTCATTGAAATCCCTTGACTTCCAGCTGATCATCTCACAAGTTGACCACAAAAACTCAGTTCCTGCAGTCTACTCACAAGAAGCAGCTATCCAGAATACAAGTGGGTGATCTCACTATCTCTCCTTTTTCCAGAGAGATTTTCCAACCAGAATTCACCGTCTAGCCATTGATCGCTGTTGCAGTGCTGTCCCCACCCCTTCAGGGACATCCAGTTCTCCATGAATCCTCACCAGACGATTCCACAGAATTGATTGATATGTTTTTAGGTATTTTTAAGATCCCAGCCTTTGCAAGTCAGTTTGCAATATAAAGCATCCCCTGTGCATTTCAATATAGCAACTTCATGAAATCATTTAAAGATCAAATGCATTATTAAATGGAACTGAGGTTAAAATAACTCCTGTAATTGAGTTGTTTTACAAATAAATCAAATCCCTAAACAACTAACCAAGATAAGATTCACATATTTTTATGCTTAAGCATTATTTGATTATCCTAGCTTCATTTTAATTAATAAAATTATAAGTGTATCAATAATTTATGAATCAGTTTTTTTTAATGTGATATGAGAAAATAAATCCATTTATGTCTCCTGCTTTCAGTCTTTCTGATTTAGTGGCCTCATAAATTAATCTATTATTTTATTTATTTATCTATTTGTTTATGTAAAATAAGAGAGCCTTCTTATTATGCCTCATATTAGTCCCCAACACCTCTGTAAACAGAGCACTCCTACAGCACAAGAGGATATGAGGTAGGAGGAAAAATCTCATAGAAGAAAAGGCTAAATAGAACTATGATATAACCCATATAAATAAGAAAAAAATATTAGGTTCCAGTTACTGGCAGCCTAATGTCATCTCCAATAATTCTTTATAATAAAGTTCAGATTGTACTAGGTTATTGAATTCTATGGCACAGTGACATTTTGTACTCAGTAGCATACTGTGTATTAAATGAAAGAAATTATTAAGTTATTGGGATTTATCCTAGGAGCACATTAAATTAAACCCATATTAATATTAAGATCCTGCTGGGGAATTTGGGGGTGTTTGCTTTATTGTGATACTTAAGGGCCTAACACAGTTCCAAAATCATGCCTGTGCAAATGTAATCAGGTAAACTGGAAAAGGGCAATGATGAAGTGAAGAAGGAACTACTTAGAAACAGGAAGCCAAAGATAGTACTCCTTTCCTAGCAATAATGCCAATGAGCTATACAACTGCAAGGGGACACCTGTTTCCAGCAGGGCCATCCATCAGGGGAATCAAAAAAGGCAGGTTGGCCGCTACGAGCACCCTACTGAAACTGCCATCTTGGTTTTTTTTACTCCTCTGCAGATTCCCTGGTTTCAGGAGAAACAAAAGGAGGTTCTTTGTCATGAAATGGCTAATTACCTTATGTGGGATTTTTGAAAGGTATTGTTCAAATTCACAGAGGGTGAGGGTTTTGGAAGCAGCATTTTGATCCAGAATGTGTGTGGTTCATGTTAAAAGGAAGTGAATTGCTTTAAAACTTGGTCGGTACTTAGGCAAAACGATTGTAAAAATTATTCCCAAAAATAGCTATGAGTGAAAATAAACATGCAACTCAATGTTATGCACATTTATTCAAAACCATTCCTATTTTGTATCTGGAAGCTAAGGGAATGGAGACTGCAGGCTCAGTTGGCAAAACCTTTTTCAAGTAGCAATGGGTTGGGTGTGTGTTTTTTTAAGTCATTTCTGAAATTCTGACATTATTACAAACTTCTTTTAGTTAGTCTTTGCTTTAACTAAATAGATGCATCTGTCAGAATCCTTCCCACGTCAGATGCTCCATCATTCCTAAAAGCCCTTCTAGAGAGAGGTGCAAAAGCAGAAGAGAAAGAGACCAGTATTACAATTTCTCCTGTTCCTCCAGACTATTTTTTTTAAGAATTTCATTCACATCGTAAGAGCAGGTATTTAGCTACATCAGTTTCAGACCTGGCACAGTTTTTATGTCAGTTACTAGGGGGATACCCTGGACCAGAGGGCATCTGGGTTGAAGGATGCAAGGCTCATCCTTCTGGCATGCAGCCTTTTAGTCTTTCTGTTCCACCTGTTTCTGAAACTCAATTGCCCATTCAGGAACTAAGTAACAGCAGAATCTTCCCAGACTCAAAATTGCTGGATAAGTTGTTTTATTACAGACAACGAAGAAGTCATCATATGAAGAAGTTCTACCTATTACAGAAATTGAGTGATACAGATACAGATATAGGAATGTCAGCCCCAGCATTTAAATGTTAGGCTTTTTCTTCCTGCCCGTTCAAGTCAACAGACTGTTGGGCATTCTTTGCCCAGCCTTAAGATTGGGAGGTATGTGCTCAGTGTGTACACAATGGTTCTGGCTGACCTGAGCACTGCGGGCTCCCCTCTTACCAGCTTCAGCTTTACAGTGGGATATAAATACTGTATACTAAATAGATGAGCAATATCCAACAGCTTAACTTACAAAACAAAGCAATGCAAAGCGTTAATGTTTTGATTGAATCACACTTTTGAAGCAGACTCACAAATCAAAGTGGGGACCTGCTTCAAAGCACAGAATCAAATCTGGGGCTTCTAAGGGCTTTGTAGTCTTTTGATACACTTTGCAGATTTGATGCCTTTTTATTGCTTCGGCGGTTGTTACAGATAATATACACATTGTAACTTTTCTTCTATATGCGAAACAGAGTTGAATAGTGTGATGGCTCTCTGATAGTGGCGTGAGTGGCCACCCAATGAGATTTATTACCTCATTAAATTCTGCCCTTTCTAAGTGACTAGGCTGACATTGTTCAGGCTTCATTCACTTTCTACATTTATTCAGCGTGGCCAGACAAAGCTTTAATTTTGCTTCGCTCATAAGATGATCAGCGCTCCTTGAATAAACTAATCTTTTGAATGACAGTGTAGCCATTAGAGTGGATTGTTGTTTATTCATTTAGTCGCTTCTGACTCTTCGTGACTTCATGGACCAGCCCACGCCAGAGCCTCCTGTCGGTCGTCAACACCCCCAGCTCCCCCAGGGACAAGTCCGTCACCTCTAGAATATCATCCATCCACCTTGCCCTTGGTCGGCCCCTCTTCCTTTTGCCTTCCACTCTCCCTAGCATCAGCATCTTCTCCAGGGTGTCCTGTCTTCTCATTATGTGGCCAAAGTATTTCAGTTTGGCCTTGAATATCATTCCCTCAAGTGAGCAGTCTGGCTTAATTTCCTGGAGGATGGACTGGTTTGATCTTCTGGCAGTCCGAGGCACTCTCAGAATTTTCCTCCAACACCACAGTTCAAAAGCATCGATCTTCCTTCTCTCAGCCTTCCTTATGGTCCAGCTCTTGCAGCCATATGTTACTACGGGGAACACCATTGCTTTAACTATGCGGACCTTTGTTGTCCGTGTGATGTCTCTGCTCTTAACGATTTTATCGAGATTTGTCATTGCTCTTCTCTCAAGGATTAAGCGTCTTCTGATTTCCTGACTGCAGTCAGCATCCGCAGTAATCTTCGCACCTAAAAATACAAAGTCTTTCACTGCTTCTACATTTTCTCCCTCTATTTGCCAGTTAGCAATCAAGCTGGTTGCCATAATCTTGGTTTTTTTGAGGTTTAGCTGCAAGCCAGCTTTCGCACTTTCTTCTTTCACCTTGATCATAAGGCTCCTCAGTTCCTCTTCGCTTTCAGCCATCAAAGTGGTATCATCTGCATATCTGAGATTGTTAATGTTTCTTCCAGCGATTTTAACTCCAGCCTTGGATTCCTCAAGCCCAGCATGTCACATGATGTGTTCTGCATACAAGTTGAATAGGTAGGGTGAGAGTATACAGCCCTGCCGTACTCCTTTCCCAATCTTAAACCAGTCCGTTGTTCCGTGGTCTGTTCTTACTGTTGCTACTTGGATTCTTCAGGAGACAGACAAAATGACTTGGTATCCCCATACTGCTAAGAACTTGCCACAATTTGTTATGGTCCACACAGTCAAAGGCTTTAGAATAGTCAATAAAACAGAAATAGATGTTTTTCTGAAACTCCCTGGCTTTTTCCATTATCCAGCGGATATTGGCAATTTGGTCTCTAGTTCCTCTGCCTTTTCTAAACCCAGCTTGTGCATCTGGCAATTCTCGCTCCATGAATTGCTGAAGTCTACCTTGCAAGATCTTGAGCATTACCTCACTGGCATGTGAAATGAGTGCCACTGTTCGATAGTTTGAACATTCTTTAGTGTTTCTCTTTTTTGGTATGGGGATATAAGTTGATTTTTTCCAATCTGATGGCCATTCTTGTGTTTTCCAAATTTGCTGGCATATAGCATGCATTACCTTGACAGCATCATCTTGCAAGATTTTGAACAGTTCAGCTGGGATGCTGTCGTCTCCTGCTGCCTTGTTATTAGCAATGCTTCTTAAGGCCCACTCAACCTCACTGTTCAGGATGTCTGGCTCTAGCTCACTGACCACACCGTCAAAGCTATCCCCGATATTGTTATCCTTCCTATACAGGTCTTCTGTATATTCTTGCCACCGTTTCTTGATCTCTTCTTCTTCTGTTAGGTCCTTGCCATCTTTGTTTTTGATCATACCCATTTTGGCCTGGAATTTACCTCCAATGGTTCTAATTTTCTGGAAGAGGCCTCTTGTCCTTCCTATTATATTGTCTTCTTCCACTTCCACGCATTGCTTGTTTAAAAATAATTCCTTATCTCTTCTGGCTAACCTCTGGAATTTTGCATTTAATTGGGCATATCTCCCCCTATCACTGTTGCCTTTTGATTTCCTTCTTTCTTGGGCTACTTCTAGTGTCTCAGCAGACAGCCATTTTGCCTTCTTGGTTTTCTCTTTGTTTGGGATGTATTTTGTTGCCGCCTCCTGAACAATGTTGTGAACTTCTGTCCAGAGTTCTTCCGGGACCCTATCTACTAAGTCCAGTCCCATAAATCTATTCTTCATCTCCACTGCATATTCCTTAGGAATATTAGTGAGCTCATATCTAGCTGATCTGTGGGTTTTCCCTAATCTCTCTAGTCTGATCCTAAATAGTGCAAGAAGAAGTTCGTGATCTGAACTACAGTCAGCTCCAGGTCTTGTTTTTACCGACTGTATAGATGTCCGCCACCTTTGGCTGCAAAGGATGTAGACAATCTGATTTCGGTGTTGTCCATCTGGGGAAGTCCATGTATAAAGCCGTCTCTTAGGTTGTTGGAAGAGAGTGTTTGTTATGCAGAGTGAGTTGTCTTGGCAAAATTCTATCAGCCTATGTCCTGCTTCGTTTTGTTCTCCCAGGCCATGCTGACCTGTAATTCCAGGTGTCATTTGACTGCCCACCTTAGCATTCCAGTCTCCTGTGATGAAAATAACATCTCTTTTAGGTCTATTGTCCAGTAGGTGCTGCAGATCCTCATAGAACTGCTCTACTTCAGCTTCTTCAGCATCTGTGGTTGGGGCGTATATTTGGATCACTGTGATGTTAGATGGTTTGCCCTGAATTCGAATTGAGATCATTCTGTCATTTTTTGGATTGTATCCGAGCACTGCTTTAGCCACTTTACTATTAATTATGAAGGCTACTCCATTTCTTCTGTGGTCCTCTTGTCCACTGTAATAGATCTGGTGGTCATTTGATGTGAAGTGGCCCATTCCAGTCCATTTCAGTTCACTGACGCCCAGGATGTCTATCTTTAATCTTGACATCTCACCAATAACCACATCCAATTTGCCCTGGCTCATAGATCTTACATTCCAGGTTCCAATGGTGTGTTGATCCTTAGAACATCGGATTTGCCATTCACCACCAGCACCGTTGGCCGCTAGCCGTCCTTTCGGCTTTGAGCTAGCTGCGTCATCACGTCTGGGGCTAGTTGAGCTCATCCTCTGTTCCTCCCCAGTAGCATTTTGACCATCTTCCGACCTGGGGGTCTCATCTTCCGATGGTATACCGACATATCTCTGGTTGTACTGATCCATTGAGTTTTCACGGCAAGAATACTGGGGTGGGTTGCCATTACCTTCCCCAGGGATCGCATTTAGTCTGACCTCTCTGTCATGACCTTCCTGTCTTGGGTGGCCCTTCACGGTTTAGCTCATGGCATCATTGAGGTGCTCAAGCTCCAGCACCACGACAAGGTAACGATCCTTTGCTGAAGATTAGAGTGGATAACAACATACAAAAGTTCAGTAAATTAACGTCTATTCAAGGCAGCAGACTCAGAGTAGTGTGCCCAACTAACACTCCAAAGTAAGCTGTGACAGAGGGATTCTCATTCTCATTTTCACTTTCTGATTCTTTGATGATTTCTTTACTAAGTAATGTTCTCAGTTTATGAAAGGTGAATTTTCTCCTAGCATCTAGAGGAGAATGGCCTTACCAATAAAATAAAACTTGGACAGGGAACCCTGTGTGCAGATACTTATTTATTTATTTATTTATTTATTTATTTATTTTATAAATGTATTCACTGCCCATCTCCCCCGCACTTATATGAAACTGGTTAGATACGTATATATGGATAAAAAGTCTATATTTTTACAAACAGGGAAATGTGAATGCTGCAATATGCTGAGTCAGTAAAAGAGCTTATATATACTAGCTGTTTCCTCTACCAGGGATTTAGATCATAAACCGTTCGTTTGAAATCACTTTCACATCTTCCCATTGGTGAAGACAGGTATAACCCCTTTATTTATTTCATTTTAAACTTATTTACTCACTTGAATATGTGATAGAATGGATGTAGGAAAGTTCATTACATTATGAGATATATGGAATATATCTCATAATGTAATGATAAGAAAGCCAAGAAATTATTTTTCCCAGTAATTGGACAGCCCTAAATGAACCACGGGTTTTTCTGGCCCTCCAAATGAACATACTAAAGCAGCCTTTCTCAACCTTTTTGCCCTGGAGGGACCCTTGAAATGATTTTCAGGTCTCAGGGAACCCCTGCATAAAAATTATTACTACCCACAAAGCTCAAAAAGTTCAATGGTGTTGGATAACTTTCATCCAGTCTCCAACCTTCCCTTTTTACTGTCCTCTTTATCTGTTTAAAACTTTCTTAAATCACAATCTTGTTAAGCTTTTTCATTTTAAGTCAAAATCCTTTAAGATGGTATTTTTTTTCTCTTCTTAATTTCAAAATGAAGGTGACTGTCCTAACAGTCAGGAACCACGCTGAGACAAGGAATAGGTCTCTAGTGTTTTATTACTGCTACATTAGACAGAAAATCCTAACAAACTGAAGAAGCGTGGGAAAAACCCAGCCATATAAACCCCAAAAGTTAAGGCGGGTCTGATCTGTGTGTCTCTTTGAATGGCTGCTTAACTCCTCAGTACTATGCATGCGTTTTCCCCCCTGGATAGGGGCCCCCTCCTGCTCACCATCAGTACTCATGACAGTGACTCACCAAATGTGTTTACTCTTTCCTGCCAGTCAGAAGATCTCTTTTAAGTTGTAAATTAGTTGTATCCAAAACTGTTTAAGAAAGTGAAGCTTTTGTGAGTCAAGTGTCCATAAAGGCTTCACAGCAGTTTTGAACATGATGGTTAATCCCTCAGCTCCCAAACTGCATAACCCATGATTGACAGCAAGAAACTCAATTCCTGCAGTCTCCTTGCAAGGAACAGCTATCCAGAGCACAAGTGGGCGATCTCCCAATCTCTCCTTCTCTGGAAAGAAATCCATCAGCCAGCCATTGGCCAGAACTTGCCACCTGGCCATGATCTTTGCTGCAGTGCTATCCCTGCTCACAGAGACACTCACAGGGATGTCTAACCTGCCATTGGTCCTACCCAGAAGCCCATTTTTAGGGAAGGTTGTTGAGAGAGTGGTTGGCACTCAGCTGCAGAGGGGCCTGGATGAAGCAGATTATCTGGGCCCATTTCAGTCTGGGTTCAGGTCAGGGTACAGTAGTTGCACTTGTGGATGACCTCTGGAAGGCTCATGTGGTGCAACTGTCCTGGCCCTCCTGGATCTTTGAGTGGCTTTCAATACCACCAACCATGGTATCCTCCTGGACTGGCTTTGGAGAATAGGAGTGGGAAACACTGTCTTACAGTGGTTCTCCTCCTTCTTCTGTGGCCAGTTCTAGTCAGTGTTGGTAGCAGAGAGGTCCAGCCTAGGCCCCTACAGTGTAGGGTGCCTCAGGGCTCATTTCTCACCCCTTCTCTTTAATTTCTGCATGAAACTGCTGGGTGATGTCATTTGTCGGCACAGAGTGCAATATCATCAACATGCTAATGATACTCAGTTCTTATTTTCGTATCTTCACCCCGGGCCAGTCAGGTGATGCTGTTTTGGTGCTGACCCAGTGCCTGGAGGCTGCAGGAGTCTGAATGGGGAGGAATTGACTTAGACTCAACCTTAGCAAGACAGAGTAGATTTGAGTTTTTGGCCTCCCAGGGTCTGGTGAAATGTCATCTTTGATCCTTGATGGAGTAACACTTCCCCGAACAAAGCTGGTGTGCAATTTGGGGATCCTCCTGGACTCATGGCTCCTGCTTGAGCAGCAAGTGGCAGCTGTGGCTGGGGCAGGGGGCTTTGCACAGATTCATCTCATGCACCAGTTGTACCCATTCCTGGACAGGGAGGCCTTGCTCAAGGTCACTCTTGCCTTAGTCACTTCTTGGTTGGATTATTGCAATGTGTTGTACATGGAGCTGCCCTTGAAGACCACCCAGAAGTTACAATTGGTCCAGAATGCAGGGCACATGAAGTGTTGGACACCCCTCAGCTTGCCCATGCCTCACCACTGTTGCACAAGCTGCACTGTCTCCCAGGTTTTTTTTAATCACTCTCTCTTGTGGAAGCCCTAGTGACTTCTCACAGAACCCCAGTTTAAAAAGGCTGTAATGAAGCTACATTTATTCATCCCTTTCTAATGGTTCTTTGCATTAAAAGCAGGATAACTAGCTGAAATTTAGGAGGTTTTTTGATATTGGCATGTTGAACATGCAACTTGAAAAAAAATGGTTATACGTGAAAAATTGGTGGAAGCTAATACATGGTTATGTGTATTGGTATATGAAATAGCCCTGAATTTGGCTGGCATTTTCTGCATGTTATTTAATTATGTGCCAACAGGTTGGGGTCAATTCTTAGTGACCATTTAGATTTTCTCCATGAACATGATATTTAATGTTCAGTAAAACAAACAGCTATAGATTGATCGTTTAATGATTACAATTTTTATTGCTTGCTTAGAAATTATGAGGTTCTTAACTAGTTTTATTCAAACATGTATGTGTATTCTATGTTAACAATGCAGAAATTCTTTTTTAATGATTTTACATCCCCCAGATTTAATTGGCCTGAATATATCAGCTTAGCATGTTTCAGCTGTATAAATATATTGGTCTTTAGAGATGGATTTCCCTTGCCAATTACTTGTAATCTCTTGCCTCTCTGCTGTAAACTATTTAGCATCTCCCCATTACACATTCAGCCCAACAACTGTTTTCAAAATCAAAGCTCATCAGCTAGGGCTAAAAGTATTTTATAAGCCAACAGTCTTCTCTGACAAGGATTGTGAGAATTACCTGTTTTTAGGTATTTTTTTAACAGGATGAAGGAGCTACTTCAGAGAGTAGGTTAAGAGTGTCACAGAAGTTCAGCCATGTTGTGGTTATTACATTTATTTGCTGCAGTTTAATTCCTATGTTGATTAGATTTTCTCTTTTAGGGGGCAAAATAATTTGGTCAGTCTTGAGTCCTCTAATCCAGACAGGCAGTGGGTCATCTTAGGTCAGCTCTGTCTGGTTTTCTATTCTTTTGGTTACAGCAAAACAGTTTTCAAAAGCCAATATGCTTGACATTTTACTTGAAAAGAAGCCACAGCAGGTTCTTTATCCAGCATCCTCTGCCTTCACCACAGTTTTGCCTCACAGCATGAAAAAAGGCAAAAAACCCCATCCCTGCTAACCCAGCAAGCCACTGTCAGATCAAGACCAGCCTTGCAGCAAGAAGGGGACTATGCATATGGAGGGCATCAAGCAAGGCTGCTAAGGCTGAGTTTTTCTCTCCTCCTGGCTGGACCTTCTCTTTCTGCCTTGGAATAGAAGCAGTATTGTCTTACGCTGCTCTTCTAAAGATGTCTGAGACCATAATGTAGGATTCACCTGCAAGCTGAGCCTAAAATTCATTGTTTTGTTGTTGTTGTTTATTCGTTCAGTCGCTTCCGACTCTTCGTGACTTCATGGACCAGCCCACACCAGAGCTTCCTGTCGGTCGTCAACACCTCCAGCTCCCCCAGGGACGAGTCCGTATCCTCTAGAATATCATCCATCCACCTTGCCCTTGGTCGGCCCCTCTTCCTTTTGCCCTCCACTCTCCCTAGCATCAGCAGCTTCTCCAGGGTGTCCTGTCTTCTCATTATGTGGCCAAAGTATTTCAGTTTTGCCTTTAATATCGTTCCCTCAAGTGAGCAGTCTGGCTTTATTTCCTGGAGGATGGACTGGTTTGACCTTCTGGCAGTCCAAGGCACTCTCAGAATTTTCCTCCAACACCACAGTTCAAAAGCATAGATCTTCCTTCTCTCAGCCTTCCTTATGGTCCAGCTCTCGCAGCCATATGTTACTACGGCGAACACCATTGCTTTAACTATGCGGGCCTTTGTTGTCAGTGTGATGTCTCTGCTCTTAACTATTTTATCGAGATTTGTCATTGCTCTTCTCCCAAGGATTAAACGTCTTCTGATTTCCTGACTGCAGTCAGCATCTGCAGTAATCTTTGCACCTAGGAATACAAAGTCTTTCACTGCCTCTATGTTTTCTCCCTCTATTTGCCAGTCATCAATCAAGCTGGTTGCCATAATCTTGGTTTTTGTTTTGTTTTTTGTTTTTTTGAGGTTTAGCTGCAACCCAGCTTTTGCACTTTCTTCTTTCACCTTCATCATAAGGCTCCTCTGAGAACCCAGGAAAAGTATTTTTGTTTGTTTATTAGATTTATAGCTCACTTTTCACCCACTGTGGTGCTTCAAAGTGGCTGATAAAAATAAAACAGCATTATAACTAAGCAGAAATAAATCAAACAAAACAGCGAGAAGCACAACAATAAAGCAGTAGGAAACACATCAACCAAAAGAAACAAACGGCAGCCAGTCTGTTAAAAGCTGCTGTAGATCAGTGGACAAGTGAACTTAAATGCCTGACTAAAAAGAAGTAACTTGTGGGCAAAAAGTCAACACTAGTCTGATCTTTTTTGGCAAAGAGTTCCAAATTCCAGGCGCAGCTTCTGAGAATATGCACAATATTTCCTATTAATGTATATTCTGCCTTTTCTCCAGGAATTCAAGAAAGTTTATATAACATTCCCTCCCCCTATTTTTCCCACAAACACCACTCTGGGAGAAAGACTGAGCTGCAGAATAACAGCTGGCTGAAAGTTACCAAATGAGCTTCTATGGTTGACAGCAGATTGGACCCTGGGTCAGAAACAACCATGGTTGAACCCAATCCTAGCCCAACATCTTCACCGCTAGACTGCCCTGGCTTTGGTTATTATTACTGGGGAAGTAGAGCTGAGTGTCCTCAGATTATTAATAATAGCTGACTCCTGAAAATCATCCTCAACAGTTTAATATAGATGTTAAATAGCACTGGGAGCAAAATAGTACCCAGTTAGCCCACAGCGGAGGTGCCAGGGTCAAGAGACACAGTCATCTAGTACTGCTAATCTGAAATTATAACACAGCCCCCTCACCCCCTCCAGCACACACACCTCACAGAAGACCCATCCAAGAAATTCTTGAGGTCAAGGGCATCGAAAGTGGCCAAGAAGACAAGCAGAATGGACAGTGGTCCACTCCCTTTCTCTCTCATCCAGGGGTTATTGATCTAGACAACCATGGCTGTTTGTGACCCCAAACCAGCTAGAATCTAGACTAAAGAAGGCCAAGCTAACTGATCCTGTGGTAGGGCCAGTGTCACCACTATCATACAAGGATGCATTCATTACCCAATTAACCCCCTTCAGCTAGCACAAATAAGACTACAGGGACAGGGATCAGAGAAGATATGGTAAGATGGGCAGCTATGAAAGCAATCTCAGTCATTAAATCAGGTGGCTCACTTATTTTATTTCTGTTTTATTTTTAAACAAAATAAAACAAGACTAGTCTTCTTTTAATCTGTTTATATTGTTTTTAACCTTGTAAACTGCCCAGAATTATGCCAACGAAGAAAATTACAAGCAGACAACTCAAACTTAAAGTTCAATCATTGTTGGGATCACATAACACCCTAGCCTAATGCCTAAGGAAAAATACTATTAGACACCTCCATGCACTCTATATTAAAAGCAGGATTCAAAGTATTATGAAGACAAGTGATTTTTATTCTCAAAGTGCCTTGCAAATCTATCACAGCAGGTATCTGAGATTTCCAATATCAGCATTTCCAGGATAGATGGCAGCAAACTCCTTACCTAAAGACTTCAATTGGCCTTTTGAGGATGCATGGACCGATCTCTTTTTCACACCTTCACCCACTACCCAGGCCATTGACCTCTTGGTCTGAGACAAACACTAAAACAAGGGTGTTCTTGGCTCTGTGCATAACCTGAACAGACTTGTAGCTATCATGAAGGCTATGAAGTCCTAGACTGGCCCTATTGAAATCAATCAAGATCACCATCCTGGAGTTACCCAACACCACATGAGGGACCACCACATCCAATTCAGTTAGGGAGATTGCTAGATAACAGAATAGGTAGTACAGCAACAGTACCCCAGTCTGTCTTTTTGACCCAACATCAAGTAAAGCCCCTTGTAGCAAGCCCCAGTTCGAACAAGTTTTCTGATGAGTAGGATATGTTTATGTGGACCACAGTGAGTCTCTAGTACAATCCCAAAGCCTAGGCTGATGTTGTACTGAGAAACCAACAACTGGCTTCTCAGAACAACTAGCTATGCTTTTCACCTCCTGTTTTGATTACTGCAATGCACTTCACATGGGTCTGCACTTGAAGACCACTCAGAAGCTTCAGCTGGTCCAGAATGGAGCAGCTCAAGCAGTTATGAGCACCAGTCCGTTTGCCCATGTAACACCTGTGTTTTGACTGCACTGGTTACCAGTGGGCTTCCAGGTATAATTCAAAGTACTGGTTGTTACCTTTAAAGATTTTCATCATTCAGAACCTGAATATCTATGGGACTGCCTATTCCTAGTAGTTTCTGACTGTTCATTAAGACCTAGAAGAGAGGGCTGTTTCTAGATTCCATCCCTTTCAAAGCTTCATCTGCAGGCATCTGAGAGTCACGCCTTCTCTGACACCACTCTCTGTTCTCTGGAACATCATTCTCTAAACATCAGACAGGCTCCATTCTGCAGGCCTTCTGCAAAATTGTTAAGACTTGGCTTTTTCAGTGAGATCCAAGGGGTTATATGTGCTGTGTTCCCTCCTGATAGGAGAATGTTTAGATATTGTAGACAGAGATAGCCAAGGAATGCAAAATCCATTAACATATAAAAGAGACAGTACATGAAATCTCAGCTCTGGGAAAGTAGTAAGTGTAATGCAGAGACTCAAAATAACTCCCCTGTGGTTCTGCATGGTATAAAAGAGGACAGAAGGAAACTCTGGCAGGCTTTCAAGATTTGGTTATTATACTCTACAACAATAACATACAGTTCCAATAGTCCTTCCATTACCTATTTCCTGACCTGGGCTACCTCAGAGGGCTGACAGATGGTGCTGGTTAGTCCCTGGTGTTGGGAGTTTGTGTTTATGGAGTTTTTTGTATTCTGTTTTAATCTTGCTCCTGGTTGTAGATCTATAAGCCACTCAGAATCATCTATGACTGGAGCAGCACATAAGTAGGTAAACCAACAAATGAGTAAGTCAGATGCATACCACTGAACTCACCCAGTCAGGTAAGTTTATATGGGAGAATGTAGTTTTACCAACTGTTAGGTCAGGGCTTTATAGGTCTTAACCAGCCTTTTGAATGTTGCCTAGAAATATGTGGTAGAGGGTAGAGTTGTTTTTACAAGGGAGTCATATGTTGCCTATAACCTTTCATTAGTATGGGGAAACTTTATGGACCACTGAAGTTTCTACATACTCTGAGTACAAAGGAGACTGATAACAGAGCACACTGTAGTAGTCCAGATAGGATATATATAAGGGATGAGTCACCACAGCCAAATTGAACATCTTCAGAAAGTAATAAAGTTTCTCTTTTGCCAACACAGGCTTGGCTGCTGCCAAAATTGGAATATTCAGATCCAAGAGGACAACCAGACTACAGACCTGAGTCTTCAAGAAGAGCACATCTCCATCTGACAGAGGTTGACACTTCATTCCTTGATCAACCTTTTAAGTGATCAGAAGCACTGCTGTTTGTCTGCTTATATTCTGAGAAATTAATAGTAAGTGGTTAAATCCAGATTGCAAAAAATGTGAGTTGGAGAAGAAAGTTTTTATTATTATTTTTCTGCTGTGGGATCCATTGCATCTGTTCATAGTTTTAGCAAACAAATCCAGATTGCAAAAAATGTGAGTTGGAGAAGAGACTGTTTTTATTAATTTTTTTCTGCTGTGGGATCCATTGCATCTGTTCATAGTTTTAGCAAGCAAAAGTATCTAAAAGCAGAAGTACTGGAGGATAAGTGAAAGGGTGGTTGCAATGCAACTAATGCTACTTAGGACAGGCTTATTATTCATACAGTATTGGAAGAATTCCATGTGTCATTACAATTGAAAACAATCTAAAATCAGCCCTTTTTAATATTTCAATATATATATGTACATATATTCATAATGGCCAAAGCTTATTTATTAGAACTTATTAAGTTACCCATAAACTAAGGTTCTGCATATACAACTTATATGGCTTTACAGTATCCAAAGGAAATCTAGACAATACAAAACTAGCTGTTATAAGGGCTATCTTAATTCTCAACCCAAAATGCTAAAGGAGCGTAGTTAACTAGGAAATCTTTCAGATCAATCTAAAGCAGTGTTTCTCAACCTTGGCAACTTCAGGCTATGTGGCCTTCAAATTCATGCTGGCTGGAGAATTCTGGGAGTTGAAGTCCACACAGCTTGAAGTTGCCAAGGTTGAGAGACACTGGTCTAAAATCTTGAGGTTGACCCTGTTCTATTCCTTTCACTCTTTCCATTTACTGTATTGATCTACTGGCCAAAGTTTGCAAATAGATATACAAGCTACCCTTACACATTTGATTGACAGGTATTCTCTTTCATAGTAAGAATATATATTCATATCTTTTATGATATGAGTAAAACTTGACATGCTGAAACGTTGCAACTCTAACCATTTTGAAAATTGCAAGGTGCCAACTTGCCGTCCTTTATAGATGTTTTACTTCTCTTTTTTGTTGTTTTTTTCTTGAAGTTCTTTGCAGTTGCTTTCTTTGGTTTCATTATGAACTCCTCTTGAATATATTTCCAAATAAATACCAACATCCAAGTAGCATATACAGAATGCAGTACAATCTGTTGAATGTTTCTGGTGGGGTTGGATCCAGATTTGTGCTTGCTATAGCTCTGCCAGTTCTGGAGGAAGAGACCTGGATGGGGATTTTCACCATTGCTTCCCCTCTGTAGTTTTTAAAGACCTCTTCAATAGCATCTTGAATGGGAGGTAAAACAGTAGAACCATGAGCAAATACAAGCAAAGCCTTTATAGAGACAAACTCTCAGAATTAATGCAAGCTTTTAAGATAACATAAACTTCAAGACTGTTAGATGACTGTGGTGATTGATAGATGGTGATGGTGATGATGATGATGATTCTATACTACATAATAACCACAGAGCTCCAGAACTACTAGGACTAAAAAAAAATGTAAAGATGTTCTTGAATTTACCTTGACTCCGAATATTGCCTTCATGCCGATTTGTGGGCAATACATGAGGAGTGCTTGCTCATTGCCTTCTTCCAGTATGTTTTTTGAACTTCCCAGTCTAGCCAACAGTGCCCCATCCAAGCACTAACCAGACCCAACTCTACTTAGCTTCTGAGAACCTTCAGAAATCCCTACCAATAGAGTTAAAACATCTAAAAGTCACCAAATGGAAATTTGTAAGTATTGGTTTATATCTATAAAGGTCATGATCAAGTCATCCACATCTTTGCTGCGTGGCAGTTTGCCAGATAACAATCCTGTCAGACAAAATGGATTGCAGTGTGGTTGATTCCCCAGATATCTCTAAGCTTCCAGGCTCTGAAGCTGTCTTGCAGACTCCATAAGAGGCTTAACTGACAGCTCTTGTCTACCGCACCTCATATGGCATATTGGTGAGGATGAATAAAGCACTGTAGACCCCACTTCCTGTCCAGCTGCTTTGCCTAATAAAATGCTGCTTTCCTTATAACCAAGTCACAGGGTACGATCTAGAACAAACATTCGTCGCTAGCTTTTCTCCACAGCATCTCTTCCTTGAACGTTACAAAGATGTTCTCTCTTCAGAGATCTGCAGGGCTCATACTGTGAGGGACATCTTCATGAGGAAAGACATGCCAGTGGAGAAAAGGTATAAGACAACATCAGTACAATGGATGTCAATTACATTATTCAACCAATTACTAATATTAAGAGTTCACTATTTTAAATTATCCAGTTGAATGCCCTTTCAAAGAAATTCTTTGATACAAATGAATTTAACTTGTTATTAGCAGAGTGTTTAAAACAGCAACAACTAACAGGTTAAGCCACAAAATAGAAGAGCTAGTAGTTTTAAACTCACTTAAAAATGTATGTAGAGCAACAATAAAACATTTTAACAACTACTTAATATTTGAAGAAGGTGCCAGTTGAGACTGCTGGGAAGGGCCCATTCCATAATCAGGACATTATCACAAAAAGGCCTTGTCCCACGTGAAATATAATTGGTATAGCATGACTCTTCAAGCAAATATTAAGAAAAATTCAGGATTTTGATTGTCATGTTTAATTTGCTTGTTATTTATTTATATATACTTCTTTATTTTATTACTGATAGCCAACTTCAGCAATACACACACTCTCACAAACACACATACACACACAAACACTTCCGTATATTCAGTCCTAAAGTGTTTTCAGTGCTATTTTTCCTTCATGCAAGACTACCACTCCCTCATTTATTTTAGTGGTATTGAACATGAACATGGTGCATGAAGTAAAAGGTACAAGTGAGGGATTCTTTTAATATGAGAGCCAGTAGTGTAATGAAGGAGGAGGGGGAAGAAAAAAACCCAATTTCTGTAGGCAATCTCTCCTGTGCCTGACCTGTTTCCCCCACCCCTTGCAGAGTGGAGAGATTGGAGAGGAAGGAATTACAAGAAAGTAAGCAGGCACACAATGGGGAATACACCAGCCTGTTTGCATAGTGTGCTCATGGCTGCTGGTGCCAGTGTATTGCTTTCAATGTGTATTCCCCACTGTGTGCCTGTTACTGTCTTGAAATCCCTTCCTCTCCAATCTCTCTACTATGCAAGGGGGTGGTGGGGAGAGAAAAACAACAAGTCCGGCGCAGGACAACCCATACTAACTGATCATGTGACTGAGGGATGCTGCAAACCTAATATATGTGAGCATTGGTTATAAAGTTATTTTTTCAGCACCGTCATAACTTTGAATGGTCGCTGAACGAGGCAGTCAATAAATGAGAACTACCTGTATATAAAACTATATTAAATAAAATGTTCTTAAATTTTCAAAATATTTCATCCTTTTTTCTTAAAAAGCATTCAAAGCATCTAGTTAGTCATGTCTTACTAAAAGCAACGTAACACTTTACTTTGTGCTCTTGAAGCCACAAGATGGATCCAGAGTAGGCCCAATGAAATTAATGATTACTTGTCATATTTATTTCAGTGACTCTCCTCTAAACATTTAATGTACAGATTAAATTAAGAAAATATCAAGAAAGAATTCTCCTGAAAGTTCACCCAATCCCATGATCATTGCTATGTGCTTCCTCTTGCATGTAGCCAATGTGCATCATTTCCATATGCATAAGAAATGTAGGAAGGAATCTGTGCAGAACTCGTTGTTACTATCTGAACAGGGAATTTGCAAATTCAGTCATTCAAATCTATTTAGAAAATGTAGCATTCATAATCACTGTTTGTTCCTACTGTCCCTTAAGAATTGGAATGTGTATCTGTGTGACAACAGGGAACTGTGATGTCTCTCAAACAACAAGGAAATAGCAAAGTTCTTCGTTATTCTGCAAAACTTTTCTCAATTCTCAGCTATGACTTCCAATTCTCAAACTGTTAATTACTTGGTCCAAAAATGTTTTTCTCAGTTTTTATGTGGAACTTGAGGTGACAATTTATGCGAATGGAAACACAAACTTGTCAGGGAGATATTTACTGTAGTATTAAAAGGATGTGAGTATCTAAGAGCACATGAGGTTTTTTAAATCTGTCAATAAGAAATGCAAAGAAATCGGAAGCAATATGGAAGCCCAAAGAAGAACTTTACTCAGATTAATCAGTGACTCAGAATCATGGTGACAAAATGTTAGCTGAGTTTGGAAGAACTTTCAGACAGAATGATTTCTTCTGAACATCCACTGCAATTCTGCTGTAAAATGCAAGTGGAAATGCAATGGACTGTCTGCATCTTTGAGGAATAAAGTGCCTGTGCAGCTATGCAGTGTCTACACTGATGGGTGAAGCCAGTGGGTATAACTTAGGAGACCACCATGCAAAGACTCTGCACCGCTTCAAAACAAGTTTCATGCTTGTTTGATGGAGCAACATTGGTTGAGTTTGGCAGCTGAGCCAATTTATTTCCATTGTAGCTATGGTATATGTTAAATGGCAAAAAAGTTTTTATTTTACAGTGCTGAAGCTCTGCAGTGTTTCTGCATGATATGCTTTCCTAGCACATAGAACTCTATTCCCATTGAAGAGAACATTTCCCTTCATCAATGACAAACACACACACGTGTACTGAAAACATGTGAGGTGGGAGCTCTTGGAATTTTTTTCCTTTATGTGTGGAGTGAAGATGAGGAGTATTTTGCTCTCCAGGTCCGAGGCAGACATATGAGAGAGAAAGAGAGCGCCAGTTGGCTCATTGTGTTATTAGCATTCTGAGGTCTGCGGGAATAAGGCTGATTGGCAGGTCGTCTTCATACCACTTTGGAGGATCAAGGAATGGAAATGATGGGATCTGGAACTGGCCTAACCAGATGGATCAGGAAAAGGCAATAAATCCTCTTCCTCCTCTTTCTCCTTTTCTTCCCTCTTTCATTTCTGGCTCAGTTTAAGAATATGATAAATGGGATTCTACTCTTAATGCTGTCTCCTTTCCGTCTGACATGTTACTTTCTACACTCATTCATTTTAACATGCAGTTTTATTTCTGTCTGCCTCTGATACCAAAAAGAGGCCAGATAGAAACAAAACTGTAATTTACAGCTTCTCATTTTAGATTTGTAAAAAAAAGGTGGGGGGACAGAAAGCGCACATTTGGGCTTCTAATACACAGTGGCCTAAGAGATGAGATTCTTCCTCAATTCCCTTTTTTATAGAGACTGAAGGCAAAGTAGCAAGAAATTGATGTCCCTTCCCGCAATCATTCATTGTAAGCTAACTTAAGCAGGGTGGAACAAGGAAGCTATGGTTGTTATTACTATTATTATTATTAATTAAACTTGTATGCTGCCTGACTCCCAATTTACATTGCACTGTTCTGGGTGGCTCACAACCATCAAAGAAATTACAAGGAGAAGCAGGAGATGCAGCAGCAACATTTTGTAATTTTGTTGAGTCAAACTTTTGAAAGTTTGGTTTGAGAGACTCTGGGAAGCAGGTAGAAGAGGAGGAGTTCAGTTGGTGTGAGAAGCAGCAGCACAGCCCAATTGTCGGAGCCATGGGAAGGAAACATTTCAACATGACTCTGCCTTAATTGGCTTTCTATTAGCCTACCTGGGAATTTATTCTTGCAATTTTCAATATTTTTTTAACACTGACTAGCACTCAAGATGACTTACTAAAATATTTATGGTCCTCACTTCTTGGGTTTGCTAACTATATGGGCTTCACACCCAGGCTGGGTGTAAAAGGAAACTTTAAGTAACTCCCTCCCTCCAGCTTTAACCCTAACCACATTTAGGCTGATTATGAAGTTTGCAATGATCCCCCTTTTTATTCTTGAAAAGAATCAAAGCTGTACTGGGAAACATGGAAGAAGAAGGCTGCTGTTGCTCAGAACAGTTCCATGTTTCACCAGAAAGTTGGAAGTAAGTCTGGAGATCCAGCATTTGGCTCTGAAGACTTTTTCCCATTAATAATGGGAATCTCTAAGAGGCTGCTTTCCAAGTGAGTAAAGGGGAACTCTACTGTTTGTTACATGAGGGACCAATTTACATTGCACTGGTCTGCAACAGAAAATAAGCAAATGATTTGGAGAAGAGGGGCATTCCGAAAACATCATCATTATTCATCATTATTATATTTATATTTCACCAATTATTTGACAGCTAAAGCAGTACAGACAACAACTATCATTTGAAGTAGGTTGGGGGGTAGGTTGACTGATCTCAGTTTAGGTCTCTGTGATTGATTGATTGATTGATTGATTATTACATTCATATGCCTCCCAGTGACTCTGGGTGGTTTACAAATTATTAAAAATTGTTTTAAAATTGTTTTAAAAGCATTAAAACAAGAAAACAAAACAAGAAAACAAAAAAGAACAAAGATGGCAGAGACAACAAACCCAGGGGATCCAGTCCAACAAATGGTAGGATTACAAGGATAGTCAACATCATCTGGTCTTCCCCATAAACGCATAATCTCCATAAATCCCTTCTTGCTCCTTCTTGTAAGGAGTTTCATATCACATGCTCAGACTGTTCCTATTACTTCCTTCCTGATTAAGAGATCAATAAACCCTGAGAAACAATTGGTATAGTAGATAGAATCATACATGGAATAGGGAAGCTCAGGAGTAAATTCTGCTCAATCATTCAATATTTCTCAGCATTACCTGTATCACAGGATTGTTCTGAGGGGAACAAAGTGGGATAACCTCCATGTATACAAATTTGGGCTACTTGGAGAAAGGATGACCTTTTTAAAAAAAGATAAAAAACATAACATTAAATGTCCTTCGACCCAACTTCCTCTTAACCCCTCAGAAGCCTTCAACTCTTCTTTGGGGTGAATGAGTGCTACTGGCAATCATATACATTGAATTAATGGAGACCAGGTCTGCTCTAGAGTCTCAGCAGAGGCCAGCACAGCTGCACCTTAACAAAGCCAGTTCATTCTTTGGATTTTTCTTCTTGTCTAGAAGTGATTGAAATGTTAGACCTCCAAAGCTGAATTCATTATTGCCATTTAAATTTGTCCAGAAAAATGGAATGGTGTGTGAACTTTGCATCAGAAGGGAATTAAAATGGTGGCACAAGCATTCCTTTCAGGGCTGCTTGTTTCCAAAACAAATTCCTTCGGACAACTCTCCCATGCAGATCATTGTTGTATAATGTAAATCTCTCTTCCCCAAGATGACCTGAAAGAGATAAATATCAAGCAAGCATATAAAATTATACAAAACAAAGGCACATTCCCAATATTATCTGCAAGATCATTGTATAGTAAGACATGCTACATGTTATTTTAAGAAAAGGTTGTATGATAAATGAATGTATCTGTTCAAGAATATCACCAAAGAGTTTTCTAATAAGAATCTATTTTGATTTGTTACAATGTTACTGGAAGAACAAGTTGGGAATTTCTTTCTAGGGAGTAAATAAAGACTTAATTAAAAATTAATTTGAAAATACGGATTGGTGCCTTGAAAAGTGATTAAAATACACCTCTCAGGCCCAATTAACAAATCTTATTCATGCAGTGGTGATTGTCTTTAATAATATACTAAATTTTCCAAATTTAATAGGCAATTTTTCTTTAGTCTCCAATCTGGTTTCATAACTGCTTCAGGTCATAACCAATGTTCAAAAAAAATACAGCAACAGAGCATTTAACCCAAGTCAGGAAATAATTTAGCTTCCTACATTTAAAATGAGCATGATCTGGAAAGATTTGAGGTCTCAGTGTAATCTGTTCCAGTAGAAGTGGTGAAAATATTTGACATTCCTAGTATCATTTTTTTCTTATGAAACCTTTCTTCCATGCCCTTTTAAATCTGGGACTAAAGAGACTTGATCCAAACTCTGCTTGTTTACAGAAGCTGTCACACACACTGATGTTGCTGAGTTACAATTCCTAGAATTCCTTTCCTTTGGCTACACTGGATGGGGTTACAGGGAGGTGCAATTCAACAACATCTAGAAGCTCATAGCTTCCCTACCTCAGTGACATTCTGAAACCCCCTTTCTGAAGAATACTAAAAGTAATTCAGAATATTCTAAAGCCAAGCAAGAGCTGACATTATACCTGCAGGAGCAATTTATCTACCGTTGGCCAAGAGAGGGGACAGAGCTTAGTACTAGAAGACCATCAAAGGCAGGAAGAGATTAAGCCTTCTTCTTCCTCCTGTCACTCCTGCAACTCCCACCCCCAACTGACCCCCAGCTGCTCTTTGCACCTTTTCTTATTGTCGAAGGTCACAGAATAAACAGAAAACAGTCATAGTGCTCCTTCCTTTGTGCCATATAATTCAAAATAGCCTCCTTACAGCAGAAGGGCAAGAAGAGTTATTTAGCAGAAGCCAAACTGGTACCTTCAGTTTAAGTAAGATGTAAATATATAACACAAAGACAAAAAAGGATGCTTCATTAGAATAGGCAGGAAAATGGGTAATTAAAAATAACAGGAGGGCTGTTAGTCCCATGAACTGTAAAGGAGAGGGAGGCAATGTGGCTTTTTCTGGGTATCAGCATGCCTAAAATTGATGCTTACCAGACTTCCTGTCTCATCTGAATTTTGTTGGATTTATTTGATTAAAAATTGAATATGATGCTGGCATGCTGCAGAACAAAGTATCAGCTTCTAACATCATATTGATTTGCGACAATAATCCCACTAGAACAGTAGCGACTAATTGCCTTCTGTAGAATAGATGTTCTGTAACACACTCTGCCCACTAAGACAGCCATTTTGTTATAGAAATGTCTCCAATGATAGACATTTGGGGAGTGTGACTATCATATGTTCTCAAGAGTCCAAATGAACTTTGATCCAGGGGGCATTGTTGTTACAATCCATTTCCATCCTAAGGTTACCTTTCTCTAGTTTGTTGTTGTTTATTCGTTCAGTCGCTTCCGACTCTTGGTGACTTCATGGACCAGCCCACGCCAGAGCCTCCTGTCGGTCATCAACACCCCCAGCTCCCCCAGGGACGGGTCCGACCTTTCTCTAGAATAACAGGTTATTTGGACTGTATCACCTAAGGATAAAAAGTGAGACCAGGCACTTGAAGAATTGGTGGCATGAGCTATATGCTAGGATTACAGCAGTGTCATGCAGCTTCTGTTTTGATTCTAACACTCTAAAACATTTCTGTAATTGTCAGCCCTTTTAGGTAGTCCAGACAAGAAACTCAAACCACTACCTCTATTATAGGGTTACAGTAACAGAATCTTGCACGTCTAAAAGCACATCTGCCCCACCCCACCCTTCCCTTTACTTTCCAGGAAACTAGAGCGGGTCCCTTCTGAGACACTTACCACACCCCATTTCTTCTGTGGGCTGGGATGTCTCTTATCTGTCTCTTATCTGACCATTGCCCTTGCTGCGGCTCATCCTCCTCCTGTCTCTCAAGGATATTCCCACAGCAATATATTTGCTAGATGAATATTCTTGTTCTTGTGCTAGCATAAATTCTGGTGTGGCAGCAGGCATTATACCTGACCCAACAGTACCAATTTGCCTACACAATGGTCATAGATGATCAATAACAGTATTATCGCAGAGTGAGTAGAATAGGAAATATTTTAAATAACATTATTCAGCGGTCATATTATTACCTGTCTTGAACTAATAGATTCAGCTGTAAATCCAGCACACACCAGGTTTATATTATTTGTGTTCTGTAAGTTATTTAACTTGATGACCTTTTCATTTAAAAAATAGACTTCAGAGTCTTTACAGCATTAACTAATTAACTGAGAGTTGAGGGTTTATATTTTAGGATACCGAAGGAATCTGCTGATGCTCTGGCCAAACCTCTGTTCATATCTTTGAGAAATCCTGGAGTACAAGTACCAGATGACTGAGAAAGATAATGTTGTTATCATAAATGGGGAAAGGAAACCAGTCAGTCACTGATAGCTGGGAAGAACCAATCATGCAGTCATTATTACAAGTTAGCACAGATTTGTAAAAAAGGGAGGGCTTTTCTGCATGACCTGCTAAGCATGGGTGACCTTGAACAGGCATTAACATCTTCAACTGGACCATTTTTTTTACAGATTTACTCATTAAAAAAAAAAACTGATTCACTGGTAGACTAGTGAAAAAGTGCACCATTCTTTTTCTGTTTTTTAACCAGTGCAATTGACAAGAGTTCTGCCAGTTTTCCCACTAGACAAGTTATAGGTAAGCCTGTGGGGCTTTCCCTTTTTTTTTTTGTCTTCCAGTACACTCCCTGGATGCAAAGCATCAAGTACAAGGGATGCTCATACAAAAGAACGATCAGGGGAACAAAAGCACTGAAAGACCTGGCCAGGAGAAGGAACACAGCTGGTATCTGCTTTCCGAGCATGGGACGGAGGGATAAACAAGTAGAAGAATCCACCAGTCAGCCCAGACCAAGCACCTGGCCAACATCATTGTCAACACGTGAAATCCAAATTGCAATTTCTTACACCAGTTTCGTTTCTAAATAGTTCCAGCACAAGCTCAGGCTTTTGCCACGCAGAAGAGCCATAGGTCTTCTTGGACTAAACTTGTCAGGCTAATTTTTTAATGAGAAATCTTCCTCAATAGATTGCAAGAATCCATGGACTGAAATAAACCTTGATTTCAATCTAGCATTTGATAAAGCACACTGTGTCACTGAATATCAAATTACTTAAGTATGAGCAGGATGATGTATCTATTAGGTGGATCCATAACAAGTCTGAAAACAATACTCAAAGAATGCTCATCAGCAGTTCTATATCAAACTGGAATGAGCTCCCAAGTAGGGTGCTGGGCCTTGTATTTTCAACATTTTTAGTAATGATTTGGATTAAGAGATGGAGGGAATGCTTATCAAATTTGTATGTGAAACAAAATTAGGTGAGTAGTTAAATGATCTAAGTATGCTCAGAAATTCAACATAAACACAATGTTTGATTTATTTTGTGTGCATTTTGTAAGATTCCTACAGCCATAAAATGGGAGTAAGCAGCAGACAGAGAGACATGCATACTTCTTCACTTAGGAAAAAGAAATCAGATTATAGGACTGAGAATACATTAATATATGTGAAAGGGATCTTGAAACTATAACTGATTGCAAGATGAATATGCTGATCAGAGGAATGGGAAATAAGTCCTATGAAAAGAGATTAAGGGTTTGAAAAAGAAAGGTATGATTATATTCTTCAAGCATCTGAACAGAACACACACAGAAGAAAACTAAGACCTGTTTTCTATTGTCCCAGGATATTAGGGCAATACAGGAAGACTTAAATTATAGGAAGGCAGATTTTGGTTGAATGTTAGGAAAATGTCTTAATGGTAAGAACAGTTAAACAGGAAATCAAGTACAAAGAAAGGTGGTGAAGTCCCTTTCTTTAAATGTGATCAAGCAAGACAGTGATGCTTAATCTGGATTCCTGCACTCTAAGATTCTATGAAGCAGAAAGAAAAAGAGTCAGAGAGATCTTCAACCCTGGAAATACATAAAAACCTTTAAAGATGAAAAAGTTACTATGAGATGGCTAAATTCAGAGAGATGCCCATTTTTGTATCTGCAAGCCATCTAGAACAATTAGAATTGGATACAAATCCAGTTCCCAGTGATCAGATATCAAATATACAAAATAAGAAAAGTAACAGAGATGAATAGCTGTAGTAAAATGCTTAGAAGGAGGTGGCTATCTATTTAGTTGAGCCTAATTCTAGAAACTGATAATTAACCATGTAAACAAAATACGGCCATATTTTTATAATACTGAGGGCACTGCCACTTCCCCATTATACAGACTGGAAAGCTGGCTGTAGATATCCTTGATAATTTTAAAGAGCAAATATTCTGTTGCTGGGAAACAGCACACACTGATTTAAAGGATGCAGGATATTGGTGAACTTAATATTGAAGGATTGTGATTACAGAGGAGGAAAATAAAGACCAAATTCAATCTAGTCAGACAGCTGAAATTGAGATTTTACTTTATTTTTAAATCAGAGAGCGTAATCATGGCATTATTAATCTCTCTGTAACAGAAGTAAGGATTTTAAGAGTTACCACTGAATGCTACTTAATTCTGAGGTTCATGAAATACAACAACAGAAAAGAAGGAAATACAGTTGAGTAAAGAAAAAAAACCAATAAACCAATATCAGAAGTGCTTCTCTCTCTTTCTTCATTTCAATTTGCAATCAGTTACAAAACAAGAACTGAAACAAATTGTCTCTAGTTTGATTCTTACTTAGTCATGACAACAGATATCTCTGTCTTCAAAACATATTCACATTCTACATTCTTTAAAAAAAAAGAGGAATCAAAATTTATAAATCCAGCTCCTTAGATATATAAACTGCTTATTATTTTCTTTTGGAAAATGTACTGCTGCTTCTGCTAGACATCTCTGTGCATATATGTACAAAATAATGTTTGTAGCAAGCCCATACCTTCCATTTATCCTGGATTTCTAAACGTTCCAGGTTAATCATAGTCTTATCTCCCTCAGGACTTATACCAGACTGGCAAGAGAATTGTGGAGGAAAGAACTGCTTTTTTGGGGGGGGTAGTATTTAGGCAAGGAACATAGAATTAAGCCTAAGGGCTCAAAACCTGTAATCCAAAGAGCCATAGGATTTTTTTTTTAAAAATTCCTTCTGAGTTAGAACTATTCTTAGCTGATAGAACTAGACATTAGATCTCCACCAACCTTTAGAGCTGACTCTTTTTCTTAGAAAGCCCAAAAAGGGATATGCCAGACAGTTGATAATCTGTTTCTATCACAAAATTTCACAGAAGATAACGTTATTGATCCCTTAACAGTGGACCAGCTTCATAACCATGAAAAAGCTAGAGAAAACATTGGTTAAGATTTATGATTCACCAAATAGGCAGTGAGAAAGTGCTAGGGAAATATCATGAATAAGCACATAAATGTTTTAATAGATACTGCCTGTAATAGAATCTTGAATATATATAAAAGAAGATTTTTGAACAAAGACACTTGCCTCCTTTTATGCACTGAAATCTCACTCCTTAAAAAGGCTTGCAGTTAGTTTCTAATCTTGCCATCTACTTGTAATCCATGTAGAATTAACCAAAGTAATTACAGCTTTAAGTCTGATCCAAGCTCAGATGGCAGAGATGCAAATGTCATTCAGTTTCTTAGTAATTTTCTCCAAATATACATCTTTGAAAGGGCTCCTTCCACTTTATAGTTTTATTCTACTGAAGAGCATTCCAGCTAGGACTCACAGAAACATACATACAAAATTGTAACATATGAGTATTTCTTACTGCGTGTACATACATTATGATCACAAGCTGCCAGTTGTATTATCGGAAGATTAAGACTATGTTGGAGACTTGCAGGTGCCTCTGATTCATGTTTTTATCATTCATTCATTCATTCATTCAATTTGTATGGCCACTCATCTCACATTTGTGACTCTGGGTTGCTCACATAATTAAAAACAACCAAAGAACACAACCAGTAAACAAAATACAGAAATTAATAACAAATAACTCCCTTTAAAACCAAATTAAGAACCCAATTAAAAACCAAAATTAAAACCGAGAAACTTAAAGAAGTAGGCAAGCAAAAGTCATGGTTCAATCAATATAGGCATCTGGCAGGCTCCAAACCATCACCAGATCCCCAGGCCTGTTGACACAACCATGTCTTTAGAGCCTTTTGAAAAGCAAGCAGGGCCAGGGCCAGTCTCACCTTGGGGTGGGGGATGATGTCCCAAAGGGCAGGCACTGCAGTAGAAAAGATTTTCCTCTCGGTCCCATCAGATGACACTCCTAAATAGATGGGACCAGTAATGTGCCCCTCCTGCTGGATCTGATAGGATGGGTAGATATAACCAGGGAGAGGCAATCCCTCAAACAACTTCCACCACAAGTCCATCAATAATATCTAATAAAACCAGAAGTCTCCAGTATTGCGGGATGGATGCATGTTTGGGATTTTGAGACCCTATCCTTTGTACTCTTGCTACTGCAGAGGTGAGGTTTAACCAGTCACAAAATGGTTGCTCTGGGGAACATATCCAGTCAAAAGCACAAATTAGCCAGAATGCCAAGTAGTTCCCCTCTATTCCTTCCTATTACACATGTTTATTTTTGTCTTCTTTCTAGGCATTCTTCCAAATAAAGGACTGAACTACAGACACTCTCCATTTTTATTCTCTAAAACCGTTATTCAGGTCTAAAAATCTTTTTGGAAATAAAGATGCTACTAGAGGGTGCTGCTGTACTGTTTCAAAATGTGCCATACTGATATTCTAAATTAAGATTTTAAAAATATAAAAAGCTAGATTAGGTCCAAAAGAGCCCATATAATTATGTGATATTAATGCATTTAGTACTTTCTTGCCCGCTGTCCAGTTCATTGGTTATCTTTTCCAAAGGAACAAAGAAATCCTGAGTAAACTGCCTGCTGTGTGAGGCAGAGTGGAGAATACAGTCTCCTGCAAGAGTTATGTCGAGCAGTCTCTGCACATGGAGAGTGCATGTGTAAGTGGGAAAGACCTGGAGAGACAGGGCAAAGAGATGCTGCCTAGGGAATGGTCAGATAAGAGACAGCATAACCCACAGCTGAATAGTGGGAAGGGCAAGAGGCTCAGAAGGGACCTTCCCTAGTTTCTTGGGCTGTAAAAGTGACAGTGGGAAAATTGTACTTTCAGACTTGCAAGATTCTGTTAATGTAGCCTTACAATAAAGTAGAATTAGATCAAATTGTTGTGTTTCCTGTCTGGTCTACCTGGTAAGGCTGACAGTTTGAGACAGAAGCGTGTCATGCATCATGCAATTTACGCAACTGGTGTGAGCTACATAATTCCTATGATTTGAGACACAACGTCTTTTGTGCAACATGGCTTTTAACAGATGCCTTTGGAGAGGGAGAGCAGAGCCATCCTATCTTTTGCCTCACACAGCAAAACGCCATGGGTCAGGCTTGAGAAGATCATGGCAGATCCCTTCTTTCTTTATCACAAACAAGCTAAGCGAAGATGTATTTTGCCATCCTGTTAAGCCTAAAGGGAGGCAGTGGAAAGAATCCCAAGAAACATTTGTCTTTTGTGATTGACACAGTTTGCCACTGTGTTTCTGAAATTAAATTTTCCTACGCTTACAGTTCCTTGTCACAGCTCTTGCCATGCTGAAAGAAGAGCTGTCATGGAGTCTATATCCCATATGACCTGCATGTGTAGAATGTTCTTGTTTTGTTTGACTTGTATCTTCCCCAGTTCACAGTTCAGCTCATCTAGGTGTACTGTTGTGACTTTTTTTTTCTTCTCAGACACTATCTTGTTAATTCATAGCTGTTAGGAGTCTAGCTCAGGCCACTATGAAAACAGCTCCTTTTGTTAAGGATAAGAAAGTGGGAAAAAGAACAATTTTGAAAAGAAAGAAAAAGGAAAGTGTGAATGCAGATTACATAAACCATAATACAAATAAACATGCTGCACTTAGCTTGCCTCTCTATTTTTACTTGGAAGAGATTATATAAAGATCAGGCTCAGAGAGGACAAGATACCAAAAGATTTGGAAGATCACCTACAATATAAGACTTTAATCAAGCACATTCAAATTGTATAGTGATGAGAATCTTAACATAGCCAGTCGCCTGGGGAAACTTGTGTTCATACTCAGATTTCATCTGCTGGAAATGTCACCAAATAAAGCAAGTGGAGTTTTTTTTTTCCCCCTTGGTTTCCAGAACAAAACAAAATAGAAAATGTGCAGACCTGATACCAAAAGTCTACCAGGAAAAGTGTCTTGAAAGGCTGGGGAATAAAAGTTTCAAAGGGAGCCAGTGTGGAATAATAGCAGTGTAGCCTATTATTTGGTTATTATTAGTCCAGTGCAATGTCCAGATCTTAAAAGACCTAAGTACAATTTAAAAATGAGTGGCTATGCTTGAAAGAACCCTAGCATTTTCTGTAGGATGTCCTAAGTCAAACATTTAATATCTTGGCATTAGGTTGTCTTGTCTTTGTGCTATTTCTGATAGTTTCCACCATGGTTTGGAAGAATCCTGGTCTTTCCTGTGGGATGTTTTTCCAGGTCAGAGTTATCTATGCAATTTCAGATAATTTTCATTATAGATTAGTGTTCAGGTTAATGTAGGTGACATGTTTTTTTTGTAAAGCTGCTAATTTACATCCAAAATAACACCCAGTTTTAAAATGAATGTGGATAATGGGCAACTTAATCCAAAGGCATATGACAAGGCAGTATGTGGCATACTTTAGGCCATCTCGGTACAATTTACATATTTTTTTACCTTCATTTCCACACTGTAATCTTTTCTTGAAAGTTATGAGCAATCAACAAAAGCTTGGTGCCCTTTTCAGTTTATAATGTCACCCAAGATTATATCTATGTAACAGATGTAGGCTCATCTCTTCAGCTTTTAGTTTACATTAAGGGGCTTCTTCTGAAGCTAACTGATCCCATGTGTATCATACAGATGCTGCAGATTCCTAGCAAAGCCACAAAAAGAGAGCTTTTTGTCAAATGCCAAGACAGCTAGATCTTCCTCCTTTTGCACTAACAGAACTGAGGCTCTGATTTAGAACTTAAATAATTGGGCTGATCAAATGCATTGCTGAGGAAAATGGTGCAGGGGAGAAGTTGCATATTAGGAACCAAATCTTTTATAGATTATTGAAGTAACATTATTTCAATGATTTTGCCAAAATGTTAACTAGATAACATTCTTTAGGGTTTGTGATATGACACAATGGGTGGGGCAGGGGAATCGCTGTAATATCCTCCTGCACGTGACGATGGTTTGTATGATCATAGCCATTCTAAAGATTTATTTTTTCTACACACATATACTGTAAATTTCCAGAGATTTCAATTAACTGATGAATTCATTAGCATAAGACATGGTAGCTACCTTGGATGGCTTTAAAAGGGGTTAGTTTAAATTCTTACATGACAGGTCTGACACAAGCGATTAATCTTGAAGCCTGCCTCCAAATCCCAGTTGTTGGGGAGCACCAGTGGGAACAAGTTATGGTTCCATCTCTTGCTTGTGAATATCCAGAATAGTTGGGAGTCAGGTGGTGTAGAAATTGAATAAATAAATAAATAAACACGCAAGAGGCATCTGACTGGCCACTGTGAGAAACAAAATACTGGATTGAGATGGGCCGTGGCCTGTTCCAACATTTATGCCAAAAAATGGCTGTTTTGCATTATTGGCCATTCCAGCAATATGTGTTCTAGTCAGGTATCTAGGAGAACTATCAGCATCACACCATAAGGTTTTCACAGAGCAATTCAGCCTTCTATTCCTATCTTATTTCTGGATCTTGTACACTCTGTTTTCTGTGACTCCCCCAGACATTTCTTACAGAAGGAAAAGGGGGAAAGTTCACTAGCTAATTACAGGCAACCCCTCAGTCTAAGAAGATGATGTTCTTTTGTCCTCTTGTCAACCTTATACTGTACTACTTGTATTCCACTGCGGAACTAACCGTGCTAGATGAAATTTTCTTTGGTATATTGGTGCCTGTTAATACAGAAGCTAATCAAATTTCATCCAATTGACTTAACAAGTGTACAATTTATTCCAAAGTAAAAAATATCCTATCTTCAGCCAATTTGGGGATTATGAAAACATCCTTAGCATCCATAAAGGGAGAAAAGGAATGCCACATGCCTTGTCAACCAACAATTAGATCACAAGTTTTGCCTCTTATACCCTCATCCTAAATCATACCCCAAAATGGGACTGAATTCCCACTTGTAATATTTCCTGTCCTTTTGTTTCTGCACAGCCAGGGTTGAAAGACCCTTCGCAAGAAAAGAAATATTGGCTTTCTTTAATTTTTTAAAAAACACAATGGGCCCAGGTTTAAGCCAAAAGAGCACTAAAACGGGACAAACGTGTTATCTCTAATCTACTGCTTGTTCAACCATCCTTTCCCCCTCACTATAATTAGAGCTGTCTAGAATTTCCGACAGCCAAAAAGAAAAAAGAAAACAAAAAAGAGATAACATTTACTTAGCAGCTTGGGCTGAGATCTCTAACACTAATTTTAGAAAGCCAGCCAGTTCCTTCCTAGTATTTTGCTGTATTTTCGTTTATGTCGGGTCCTTTTCTAATAACCAGACTGATTCTCACAGCTTGGTGAAATAAACATTAATTCTCAAGTGGCATGAAAGAAATTAGATGTCCAAAGCCCCAAAGTAAGAAAGGAAAACAGAATGAAATTAGATTTGAATATATTTGCAGGTACGTTCAAACCTCCATATTTGTTCAGTAGTCAGAGCAGGAAGAAGTTTTTCTAAATTTTAAATGTATCGAAAGAACTAAAGATCTAAGATACAAAATCTCATTATGCATATGGAGCCTAGTAATGATAATGATCCAACAGTTGCACCACATTGGCAGCTGCTAACACTGGTGTTTATACACACAGAATTTTGATTAGACATTCCAACAGCATCCCTATGAATGCTACTGACTCCAACAAGTATGGTGTTGGATATCCAATAGCATGCCCAGTATTAGGTAAGCACAGAAGTAATCAGTGCTAATATGACAGCAGATGAACACCACTCTGGGCTGTCATCTGATTCAAGTGCAATGCACAATATAACAGCCTCAAATATTACATTATCTCACCATGGCATCTCACAGCCACTAAGGATTCAGAAACAAACCCCAGTAGCCATGGTCTCCGAGTTATTGATGCAGATTTCAGATGCTGGTTGTCACCTTTAGATCCCTGCATGGCCTGGGCCCAGGTAATTTGGGGACCACGTCTCCCTGAGGGTATCTATCTGTTCCATCAAGTCAGACAGGGTGGTTGAGCTCCAAGTCCCTTCCCTTAAATATTGTCATCTAGCGGGTGACTGAGATCTGTGAGATCCGGCAAGCCCTCACTCTCCTGATGTGGTAGATTTCAGTAATGCTGCTGGTTCTCAGGAAGGAGGGAGCACATTCCAAGGAGGAGGACAAGATAAGAAGAGACATAATCTGGGAATATACCGGTATTGAAATATACCACATACCAGTATATTTCAAACCCACTAACACACTGAGACAGAGACTTATACACCCTAAAGATCCAACACCGAAACATAAGAGGAGCAACGTAGTATATGCAATCCAGTGCAGGGAGGAGTGTTCTGAGCTCTGCACTGGGGAAACCAAACAGCCTTTGCACAAGAGGATGGCCCAGCACAGGAGGAGCAACACCACTGGACCAGAATCAGTAGTTTACCTTCATCTAAAAGAAAAAGGACACTCATTTTAGGACAACAATGTTCATATTTTGGACAGAGAAGATAGGTGGTTTGAGAGAGGGGTTAAGGAATCTATTCATGCCAAAGTGGAAAATCCTTCCCTCAATAGAGGCGGAGGCCTCAGACATAACTTGTCCCCCATTTTTCATGCTGCTCTGTCATCAGTCCCCAGGAAGATTAAGACCACCAGGAAGGCCACTCTTAATGATCCACTTGGGGATGAACAAAGGATCTAGGAGTAAGACATCCCAAAGACAATCCACACCTCCATGGCACAATTAACAGCCATCCAGGTGTAGGGACAATGCAGCCACCCTGGAAGACATATATGGGGTCCCCTCACCAACCTGTGCCCAGACTGAAGAAGCTGCTTGGACAAGCAGCGAAACGTTTCTACCAAAAAGAAAGAAATACAGTTGCCATGACTCAACCTACAGACAATTCCACCTGGATGACTGAGAATCTTCATCAACATAATCTGGGAAGCAAATGTGGGAAAGCTAAGAGGTTCAGAATAGCCCCGCCCTAGAACTTTCCCAAGATATTTCCCCTCAGACTAGGTAGAGTTGCTTTAGTCTGGCAAGATTCTGTCTATACGGTGTGAACAAATAAAGAACTGAAGTTTGGCTGAACTGATTCTCTGAAGTTCTTGGGCTGGGCCTGACACCTAGCCTTCTGGAAGGCCTTTAAAAAGCTTGTTCTTCCCTCAATTACTGGGATAAGGTGAAGCTGGATTCCAGTAATTGTGTTTGTAATTGTTGATGGATTAGGGTACGTTGGTTAGGGTGTTGGGATTTTGTTTTGGATGTTTTGAATATTAGTTTTATTTTTTCCTTTGGTTTTTATGGTTTTGTGAGCCACTCAGAGTTGTGACACATAAAATGGGTGGCCATACAAGGATTTTAAAGAAAGAAATGAAATACTGCTTTGAATCCCCAAAGTCAGGGGGGATAAACCAGTCTTGTATACCATTGGGATGTTGAGTATGAAATTAAATGTCCAATACATTAAATTACAAAATGAAATGTATGCATCATTTTATAATCTGTATAATAACAGCATAACATCTGATAGGCTCATAGACCATCTCATTGTGACTTCCAGTTTTTATATCTGCTGATATTTTGATATGTTTCCCTGTGACACTCTATGGAAACAAACATTCGACTCTGAAGAAGCAGGATGAGTATTGATGCTTTTGAACTTTGGTGGTGGAGGAGACTCCTGAGAATACCATGGATAGCTAAGAAAATAAACAAATGAATCATGGAACAAAACAATCTAGAATTCTTACTTGAGGCACAAAGGTCAGACTCAAATTATCATATATTGGATATATTGTGCAAAGACTAGCTCTCTTGTGAAGTTTATAATACTGGGAAAGGTGGAAGAAAGGAAAAAAAGCCATTCTTGCTAACATTTAGTTAAACTTCTGCTGTGGATATATGCTGTTAATTTTGCCATTGCTGCATATCCTCCAAGTTTAAGTTTCCAATCAGATATTGTCAGAATTGTATCTTGTTGGGCAAAATTTCTTCTCACTGCAGTGAACATGAATCTCAATAAGTTGTGATATTTCCTGTTGATATATTCTGGAATTATACCTAGCAAGAAAATTTGTGATTTCATTTCAAATTTTATTTCCAAAATTCTCTGAATGGTACTATATATATCTTTCCAATACTTTTGAGTTTTTTACATGTCCACAACATGTGGTAAAATGTTCCTTCTGTTTCATGGCATTTCCAACATTTGTTACTGTATAATTTATCTATCTTGGAAATTATTGGAGTTATGTATACCATCTGTAAAAAATATACATCACATATCAAGGCAAATACACTTACAGTATGGTTTCTAAGGTGGTCTAAATGTTTATAAATACTGCACATCGGTCAGAGTATAAAGAAGAGGGAAGTTATCTATTTTTCCAAGCAGCTTTTTTTTATTTTATCCTTATTTTCCTCTTTATAATATCCATAAAGAATTATAAATAATAATAATACAATGGATATCTTAGTATTAAATGTCAATCTTATATGACAAAATAATTGAATACATTTTGCAAAAGTCTATCGATACCACACTTAGCTGTCATTGTACAATTTAAGCAACATTATGTTCATTAACATCTCAGAAATATAGTTAACATTGAAATAAAGTTTTTTTCTTCATCTTTAAAGGTTTAAGTTATCTAAATTATTATAGTGTCAACAATTTTTAGTTTATATTGTGCAAATACTGCTGCACCTAGCTAATATTCTATAATATATTATCTGCATGTTATAATACAATAAAGCAATTAACTACAAAAAAAAAAAGACAACTAGCAGCAAGACAGACGGATTCAGTTACAGTGGCAATGTGTGCACTGTCAGAAGACCTGAAGAGTCAGGCTGGGGACAGATCACCCTAGAGAACATCTATGTTGTTGCTAAAAGTCAACACCAACTTGATGACACAATCATTATCCATCATTATATAATGACATAAATATTCCTATGGAAGATATCAGACAGACAAAATAACAGAATTCAACAACCATTACCAAAGGCAAATAGCAATATATTTCTCTGAAGTTTTGATGGAATCCAAACTGCACAAAGGCAAAATGGGAGGCATAAAAATGGTTAAAAGCAAGTAAAAATTGCTCTTCAAGGGAAAACCATTAAACTCTTGTATGCCAATGATTTGGAGGCAAACTTTTTTTTAAAAATTCACCTTCTAAAAAACATTTGGGATAAATTGTAGGCCAAATAGTAGCTTAACACTGACATTTCATCAAAAGAGTTTAGTGTGGTTCTAGGAGTTGTTACACAGCTGTATGTCATGGCTTCTCTTAGGACACCTTCATCAGCTTGAAAACAGCTTCAGACTTGAATCTTCTCATAACATCAGCAATGTTGGACAGCTGAGTTGATTTATTTTTGGCTCTGCTGTGGCATACTTGAAATTGCTACAAATCTAGATTTCTATTTGTTAGTGTTTGTGGTTCTATTTCCCCATTAGAGGGAATTCTTGTCTCATCCCTCTTCCTGGATCCTGAGCTTCTGATCCTGTAAAGGAAATGCTAGCCCAGTATGCAGTAACCCAGATGAAATGAGCCAAGTGAGATTGACAAGCATCCATCAGCCATTTTCCCACAACCCATCACCACTCTACTACCATCACCACTTTGATGCCTACAAAGTGCTAGGCTCCTTCCTTCCTTCCTTCCTTCCTTCCTTCCTTCCTTCCTTCCTTCCCTTTTTGTATGGCATGGGGAGGTGAAGGTTTTAAAAAAGGACAATGCTACTTCCCTATTTTTTTCTTCCTTCTTGGTAGGTTCCTCTACCCTTGAATTCCTCTCCCTTCCCCCTTCCCCCACTTTTCCATTGTTATTCCAATATATCCCAACTTTACTGGATCTTTTTTCCACTACTGAAGAGATGAAGTCTATCAGATGGCGCTCAACTAAGACTGATCTTTGCCTGACTACAAACACTCGAACTTTGAATTTCTTCCTGTTCATACTTCTCAAGGCTTGTTAAAGGCCTATAACTCAATGAGTACTGTGGATTCTTGGGTCTAGCGCTGTCCTTAATTGCTGCTGATGGGTCAGGCTCCTGACCACTGAAGTCATTGAGGATGTTCTTTTTGTCATGGTTTTGATGATTCCCTTTCCTCTGTTCATATTGTTCTACTGAGCTTAAGCTTACCTGTGCACAAGAAATGTACTTAAAGCTTGTATCAAAGAAGGGAGAACACCAAGATAAGAGAGATGTGCTTGAGTTATGCTTCTCCCAATTCCAGAATTTTTTTTAAAATGCCATTGCCTTTTACCCTAGCTGTGTGTGCTGCTAATTTTCCCTTAGTCAAATCAGGTATCATTTCTCCTTCCATTTTTCACAGAGTAACAGTAAATTCATCTAAAATTTCCCACACTCAATTTGGGGTAGTAGTTGTCTGTTTATATTCTTTATAGTCATGCCATGAAAAATCTAGCACCTAACTTATCCCCAGCACAAATTGTTTTAAGTATAGGTGGAGTTTGTTTTAGCAGATCAAAAACTATACATTCTTAAGCAAGCAAATACACAAATAATCATATTATCTTTAAAAAATTCCCCAAAGAAAGTTTGTTCTCTTTCTGTAAAGGGCTCTATCTAGCTGTGACTGAACAGTCAGTTCATAAACTCCATCTTAGACTGGCTTTATGCTGCATACCTTTTACTTTAAAAATCTAGCCTAATTTTTGGACTTTCTAGCTTCCTTCCTGTCTTTTAGTTTGTTTGTTCGTTTATCAAATTTGTAGGATGCCCCATTCCAGAAGACTGTGAGTAACTTCACAGAATTAAAAGCAATACTGTCCAAAACAACAATATCAATAAAAACTGCAGTCATTCAGGGAGCAAAAGCCCTCCGTCCATATCCCTCACAAGTCACAGGGCCCATCCATCCAACTCATACCTTTCCTTTCAAAAACATTTCCTCTGGAGCAGTTCCATGCTTTTTCAGGATTAACCATGATTTAGTTTTAAAGCATTACCCATTGCCATAAAGAAATTAGGTTTTATGCAGGTAAGGTGGAAGCTATGAACATCAGAGAAAGGAGATTATGAACTGACTTAGTGACTTAATTCAGGGAGAAAGGTCATACACCAGCATAATAAACCCTTGATATTATCTTCCAGACCATGGGCACCTCACCTGCAGGGGAGACAAGGAAGGGCAAATAATAAAATGTGTATCACAACATTGTATCACAAGCCACATGATTTACATAATCCTGCAACAACAGGACACAGGCCCAAAAGACAAGACCTTCTGCCATACCATCACAATGCATATTTTGTTATGTTCATGTCATTGAGGTTTATGCCATATGCCTGTGTTCAAGACTAACTTTGCAGGACCAACATGATGCTCTAGAAATTTAAACATTTTCAGGCCAAAGCTGCACACACAGAAGCCCAGCAGAAGACCTGCAATACTTTTCTTGTAATAGGCTCCTTAAGAGGACTGTAAGGGTTGATTTTAAATTACATGTGGTAGAATTGGATAGTTTTGCCCCCTTTAGCCAAGCTCAGGATTAGCTGCTACAGCTACAAAGCATTTATAGCACCCAGTTGCTTGTAGTGGGATGGCAAAGCCCTTTTTAGGCTGTGGTTGCACTCACTGCTTCCCTGCATGCTTGCCTGGAGTCCACTTGGTTCTTGGAGGGTTGGAAAGTCAACTTCAGTTGCATTGCACCTCATAACATCCTGGTCACAAGGGGCAGGAAAGTGCAGATAGAAAGTTGGTGATTTCCTCTCGGTGTGTCTTTATCTGTGATGGCATGTGAGAGACAGAAGGAGGAGGAGCTGGGACGACCTGATAAATGAAATCTGAGCCTGAAAGAGGGGAGGTGGAGAAATCGCCTCCGAAGGGACCCTGCCAAGTTTTGGGGAGAGGAAAAGTGAGGGACGGAAGGACTACTTTCAGACTTGCAAGATTCTGTTAATGCAACCTTACAATAAAGATAGAGTTAGTACTCATAGCTGTGTTTCTTGTCTGGGCTACCTCAAAGGGCTAACATTACCTCTCACTCTGCCTGCTCTATGTTAGTGGGCTGGGTATGCTCATGGTGCTTTCTTGCTGCCTTGGTCTTCCCAGTATGCTTGTTTTCTCACTCTGCCTGATAGGCTGTAGCTAGGTAAGAGCTAGGGTTTGTCTGTTCATCCCCCATCTCCACCTCATTTCTGGCAATAACCGCCTTCAACTCTTTAGCAATGGCCTGCTTCACTGCTCCTTGCCCAGGTTAGATTCCTACTCTCAGGAACACTCAAATCCCTTCCTCCAACATGGGCAGCAAGGAAAGAAAGGCATGAGGTTATCATGCTCTTTATCCTGCTTTCTATAGACAATATACTAAGTCATAATCAACCACATTCTACCTTCTCTGCTAAAATCTAGATCTAGCGATGCACTTGGTTCAGAATCTCAGCTTATTTATTTACGGTAGTTGTATCTCTTCCTTATGGTAATAGATGGTGCTCAAAGTAGCCAATTGACAATAAGAGCAATGTAATTAAAACACAATTAAAAACATAATTAAAAACGCATTTAAAGCACAACCATAAATATTGCAAAGTCTTAATGATCTTATAGGATGGGGGACTTAACCGGTAATGTGCAGGGCTGACTCCAGATTAACGTTGCTCCTTTAGCATCACCCTTCACTTTTATTATCACCCCTTGTTCTTATTTGGTCCCTACACACTGGGCCCTTCCCTCTTAAAATATAACATGCCTTAGGCTTACTCTTTTCCGTGCCGCAACAGTGTTTGGGTTCTAAGGCAGAATGTGGTTGATTTTGTTTATGGCTTAGTATATTGTGTTTACCTGATACATTGTTAATTTTACAATTAACTTTGAAAAAGCATGGGTTAGTGCAATGTATGAACACAGTCACTAGTTCAGAAATAATGGGTTTAAATGCATCTAAGTACATATAGAATTTCCCCATGGAAACTCTGGAGAAAGTCATATTAGCTGTATTCAAGATATAGTCCAGTGTTTCTCAACCTTGGCAGCTTGAAGATGTGTGGACTTCAACTCCCAAAATGGGAGGGGAATTCTGGGAGTTGAAGCCCACACTTCTTCAAGCTGCCAAGGTTGAGAAACACTGATATAGTCAATGGCAAAGCTTTAGGCTTTTCAGCAAAATCCTGTCATTAAAGTATCATACCGATAGCTGAATAAGTTATCAGTGGGAATAGGATGCCCCATGTCAAGGGTCTGCTACCTATTAGAGAAGCTATTTCATTAGGAAGCTGCAATACCATATCAGTCAGTTGGTCAGTCAATCTACCAAGTTTCTGTTTGCTGAAAACCAGGCAACCAAGGCAAGATGAAGTCAGGACCTGAAAAGATATACCCTCCAGTTGGAGGAAACTTTCTTTCCCAGACCTTCTACCTAAGATCTTTCAAATCAAGATTCTAGGGGGGTTCTATCTAGTTCAAAAGCAAGAATACATCCTAGTGCTGGAAATGACTCTTAAAAATAAAATAAAATTATCACAGCTGACTAGCCAATTACACCTCTTTCCCTCAAAAAGAGAAAATGCATCAACAACAACAAAGAGCAAATAATGAGCCAGATCTGTATAAATCAGGTGCTGATTTATATCTATGGATGCAAATCTAGAACTAACTACTATAATTTAAAAAGAAAAGCAGAACATCTCAATGAGGTGGGGAAGATGACTTCTGTATCTATCTAGTTTACTGCCTTGGTGCTTACTACTGATGGAAAAGCTCAGTACTTCTGTCTTCCTTTTTAAAAAAAAAATATTTGAACCAGGCATCTTAAAATAAACGATTCCCTCAAGTATCAGATGATACATTCAAACAGAGGACGCAGGGCCACTGTAATAACAAGCAACCCTGTCCTAATGTGGCCATAAAGTAGCATGTCCTTCAACTTCTGGTGATCCCATGGGCATGTCGTAGTTTTCTTGGCAACAGGACAGGAGTGGTTTGTCCTTGCCTTCTTCTGATATTCTTTCAACTTCTCACCCTAGTTTGCACCCAAGGATTTCTTGATTGTCTCCCATCAACGTGCAAAGCAGGACAACCCTGTTGTGATGGACTCTCTCAATTCCTGGTGACCACATGGGCACATCCATGATTTAGAGTACAATGTGTAGGTTCAAATAGCCAATGAGTCCTGCCACAGATAGAATACTGTACTAATGCCTCAGTACTTGCCTCCCAGTCACAAAAAATGGGCACCCCATTGTAAAATGCCCCAAATTGTGGCTGCTGGTTTGGGTCAGAGAAATAGTTTTTGTTTTCTTCCATTACATGAGGCATGAAAGAAATTTGCAGGTCTTCATTTTCATTTTTGCAGAGTGGAATTGCTGCAAGGAACCAGCTGGAGCCAAATCCAACTCTCCACAAAGCAATAGAAACAAGGAATTATCTCCCTGCCCTCTTTTTGGAGGTCTTTTTCCTCCCATTCATATTCTTCTTCATAAAAAGTTACACAGAGATTTCCCATTGCAAAACAGAGTTTGAATTTACAATGTCTGCTGTATGTGCTGCAAATATTGTATGGTAGGGCTCATTGTAACAGTTACAACTTTACTTAGGGTACCAAAGCTTTACAATCACTAAGATGATGTCCCTCCCATCAGTCTAGCCAGAATAACTTCTCCAATCTTGTTCATAATTAGGTTTCATTGAGGTGAGACTTCCTGATGAGCTGCAGTTTGTTCTTCTCTCCCTCCATGAGGTGTTGAAAACTATTACATAGGCCACTTATTGAAAATAATTGGTAAGTAGAAACATTAATTAAACTAGTATCTACTAAGTTTGGAACTTGGGGGAGATAGTTTGCCTTGTAAGCATAAAAAACAAGCTTATCCTCCCTGCTCTATGTTTGCCTACTCAGATGGCACTTTCTTCAATGGAGACAGAAAAATCCCTACCAGTTGTTGATCCAACTGTTTCTGCAGGAGAGTTTGGCTACTTCTGGGGATGACAGCCTGCCTGAATATCAGATGTGAGGTGTATAGAAAGCAATTTTAACTCCCAAGTCAGCATCTGGAATTGAGCCAAGAGAAATATCTAATTCTAAACTCCTTGTCATGAGGGGATCAATAAGTAAAAGTTTACAAATGATTCATTAAAATAGAAGGTGCTTGAAAGAAAATGTGATACAATACAGAAAGATAATGGTCTTAAGAAATTATTGAGAAAAGGATGAGACAAAATGCATGAGACAAAAGCAAAAGAAGTTGTCAGCCTGTGAAGAAGAACTGATCTGCTATAAATCCAAATCTTGTCTTTAGCATATTCTGGGTTAGCATATTCTGAAATTCGGTGTCCTCAATTGTCCATCTAATGATCAAAACAGGTAGCAAAACATCAGCTGAGATAGCATAGAAGTCCAGCCTACTAATGATGGTAATCCACCACTTTTTATTTAAACTTGTCCATACAATTAAATGACAGCAGCCCAGTAGGGGCTAAATTAATCTTGACTCAGAAGAATAAAATTAGTGTCAGCCCTTCAAGAAGGTCCAGATGAGAAACCAATACCATGAGTACTACAACTACCTTTATTGTAGGGTTACAGTAACAGAATCTTGCAAGTCTGAAAACACATCTCCCCACCCCCTTGCCTTTACTTTCCAGGGCACTAGGGAGGGTCTCTTCTGAGAAGCTTTCCACACCCCATTCCTTCTGTGGACTGAGACGTCTCTTATCTGACCCTTGTCCTGGCTGCAGCTCTTCCTCCTTCTGTCTCTCAAGGATATGCCCACAGACCATTACAATTAGTTACCAGTGTTAGGAACTAAGACATAATATTTATAATAGTGGCTGGGATTTTAATTTAGCATTTGATTCATCAATTCATTAAAATAACATTTCCAAGAAAAATAATGTATAGGCTTAGAATGCCCTCCAGTCTTTATCTCTAGGAATCTAAATTGGCTGATCTATGGAGACAATTAAATTTGTCTAAACAAAATTCTTTCAACTCTTCATGGCATATGTTCCCATTGGATTTTTTTAAAAAAAACTCTTGATCTATTGCTAATGTGTTAATTGTTCTATGAGTTACATTATATTATCAGATTATGTTTTGTTTATAATGTTGGTGGGGTTTTTTGTAAGAAAGACCAAGCTGGTGCAAGGTGGTATGTTTATATAACATTATTAGATGATCCACAGTTTGTTAATCAACAACACAATGATTTTGTGTGCTTTTTCAAATAAAAACATGATCAACAAATCTGAGATTATTTTGAGATGCATTTAAAGCTTTTATATAGGGTAGGACTATACTGTATGCTTCACAGAAGAAGAAAAAGAAAGAACCTTACCGTACTAATTCAGAAAAGAATGTAGAGAAAGCTTTTAGTATATATGAGGAAAACCATACTTTGGAAACATACTATATTTTGTATAGTGCCTTTATACCTGTTAAGGTGGCACTTGATCAATAGTTGTCATGAGTGCCGTTGAGCTGAAGACATCAGCGCAATGGCACACATGACAATAGAAAGGAAACAGGGGAAGGGGCTCAAGATAAGTAGCCATCAACTCACAAAGACTGAAGGTCAAGAAACAATGGCTAAACGGATCGCGAGGCACACCCAAGCTGTTAGCGCTAACGCAACGGAGATCGCCCAGCTGACAGCAATCACCGGAGGAATAGAGAAACCGATGATGGGCGATCCCGGAACGCCAGCGGGGCCTCGCAACCCCTCACCTACCGGCAGGACAACGTGTTGGACAAAGGGGGCTGACGTAACCGCGAGTGAGGGGGCGCTGACCGGCGCGGGGTATTTAAACCCCGCACCGGCGCACTCCTGTCACTCTCAGGTTTTTTTCCAATCTGTATCTACGCTGTGAATAAATCAGAGCCTGTTCCACAGAACCAGTGTCTGAGAATTATTCAGAGGTAGGCAGCGCATGACAATAGTATGCTTTAGAAATGAAATCCTCATTTAAGTATTATCAGATAGACATGCCAGGAATGGGAAAAAAACAGGGGAATTGTTGAGTTCCCACCTGATAATTGAATCAGTGTGATTGATTATGTGCCATCAAGTTGTTCTTGACTCTTGGCAACCACAGATAGATTTTCTCCATAACAGTCTGTCCCTAACGTGGTCCTTCATGTCTTCCAATGGTGCACCCATTACCACTGTAACTGAGTCCCATATAATAGAAATGATAAGAGATTCTATAAGGACTATGCATAAGGACTGAAGCACAATTAATTTTCAGCATTTGTATTTTGATACATCATTTCATAGTTCAAATGTGGAGTTACTCATTAGCAAGTTGTTACTTTTTTAATAGAATAAATCTTTCCAGGATTTCTCATGTTTATTAGAAGGATTTGGCCACACATTTAGCACAACTGGAGGTGTTTAACACAACTGGATTAATGAAATCCGGAAAGGCCACTGTGCCAGACAGACATCCCACAGAACAGTATAAAAATCATAGCAAGAGTTTGCTCCTACTCAGCTGGAGATATATAAAGAATCTTTTGAAAAAAGGACCCTTTCCTTATTATTTTAGGAGGATTATACGACAGATACCTTGAAAATGGATAAGGATCTTACAAAGCGTATGAATCATTAATTGTGGATGCAAAGATTTGACTGTAACTTTGGCACAGAGATTACAGAGGGTATTATCCTCAATAATTCTTCCTGCACAGTCTGGTGTTATGGTAGGGCATAAAACTTTAAGGACATAGAACTTAAAAAAGATTCTAGGACCTTAGCATTTCACTCAGACAATCATGAAATAGTTCTAATAGCTTTGTTGGCTGCAAACAGAAAAAGCTGATATTGTACAAATAAAATTTTTGGAATAAGTTATGGAAAAATGGATTTCCCTCTAAATTATTTCTCGGATTAGAATGTATTATTCTAGTCTTTCTTCTCAAATAATTGCATACAGGTTTAATTCCCCCCAATTAGGATATACCACTGAACACATCTATGATGTCTTTATTTGCTGTTATATTAATTTAATGTAACTTTGGCTTCTCTTAATAGACAATGTTGCAATATTCAAGGTGGCTAAAATTGAACAAACGTTGTTAGGGCATGCTATTGATATTTAGGTATTTTCAACAATTATTGAGTCTATTAATTTTGTGCAGATTGTACAGAATATTCTGGTTATATAATAATTTGGAATAAATCTAACATTTTGCCAATAGGCCATATAGTTCCTAAGGAGGAGGGAGGGGGGTAAACTATAGGGGAGGGGGTTATTCAGATTCTATTAAAGATTTGGGGATAATTATTTCCAGTAAAATATCTTTGTTGGTAGAGCTGAATATTTCAAATTGTATAACATAGGCTAATGGTGATATTAATAGATAGGAAATAGGAGCAGAAAATACTGTGAGCCTGTGGGAAAGATTAAATGCTGGAAACATTTATTTCTTTATCTATTTATTTACTACATTATCTAACCATCCCAATCTTATGACTCTGAGTGGTGTACAACAACATAGAACAAAAAGTAATACAATTTTTAAAAAGCAGGAATCAATTAAAAATACAACAAAATGCACATGTATAGAAGAATGCCTGTGTGCCAGTCACCCAGGGATGAAAGCTGGTTGAAAAAGGAAGGTTTTTATGATCTTTCTGAATGCAAGAAGAGAGAGTGCCATCTGAGCCTCTGGGCATAATACATTTTGTAATCATTTCCAAAATAAAGTAATACCACATTTGTGGTATATTTTAAGAGGGATGTCTGGGTTTACCACACTGAGATATATTAAACAAACAGATAAATTAATGATTATATTTTTATGGAACAGACTTCTGGTGTCTCTCTTGCAAAGCTGCAACATTCATATAAGGATGGGAGCTTTAATCATCCTAATTTTCAATCATATCATTGAGGACATTTGGCTACTACTCACTGGAATGAAAATTATATTGAATACATATTGTTATGAGCCACATTGTAAAGCTATTGTTTGACCTCTTTGAAATCTTGGCAAGTATTTGGTTCTAAGCATAGCATGAACTTTCCTATAGTTCTAACATTTAAATCCATTTGTTCTTTTAAAATGAAGTAATTTTCACACTGCTGTAATTATTTTTGTAGTTTATTTAGTTGTTTCCTTGTCTGATTTATTTTCTTATGTCCTTGGGTTTTTTAAAAAATTTGCAGTCACACGTTTTTGTTTTTCTTCTGTTTCACAATTGTATAAAACAAAAAAAAATTAAAGGTTTCATTCAGAAAATTCTCATCATTGGTTGCTTAAGCCTCCCTTGAAAAGAACGTATAGACTCACTATAACTCTACCATGTGGAGCTCCAGCATGTAATTCAATTCTGAACTGGCCAGATTATCAAGTGATTTTTGCAAGTGTTTCATCAGACATTTTGAAGCTTCTGCTTGGCTTCAAACTGTCCATAGCACAATATATAGCATCAAACTAGCAAAAGGTATAGCATGACTTTTCACAATGATGATTACAGAGATAGAAAGCTATTGGTGGGTTTTTCTGGCTTTGTTTCCCCTCCCAGCAAGCATCACTTACTGGTGGGAAAAACATCCCTTAACCGTTCTCCTTAATGTGCAATGGAGCAGGGCAAGTGTAGCTGGGTACCTACCTGTCAAATTGCCCCACTAACACCATGCAAGTGCAGAGGTGTTCAGTGCCTATAACCTGTCAGTCTGAACACTAGGGGTTTTCTGAAAGAGTGCTAAACCCACATTCAAAAATAGCCCATCTGACAGATTGCAGGCATCTAGGAAGGATAATGGGGTATAGAGACAGCGAGAGCTCCCGGCCACTTCATCCTCTGCCTTTCTTCCATACTCGTGACCTGTCAACCAGCCTTTTTTAATGTGAATTTCAGCATCACTAACCACCATTAACCAATGGACTAGGCAAAAAGGTGCTACCACAAGAAGTGGATAGCCTGTACTATACTCACTGGTGACAGAACCAGCAACACACAGCTGGCAGAACCCAGCTCCCTTTCCCAGTTTCAATCAACCTTCTGTGCAGCACAGGTCTAGCACTCTCTCGAACAAGAGCTAAACCCATGTATATAAGGAGCCTATAAGAAGCACCTGGAAAGCATCAGAACCAAGCTTGCCTCTGACTCAGAAAGTGAAACTAGTTCTGAGTCAGAGGAGGAATTGGAAACTTACCGGGCTGGAATCGGAGAAACGAAACTCCAGCATGACTCAGCAGAGCGGGAAGAACTTACAACACTGATTGGGTGAGATCTGGAGGGGGATTTGAATACACCAATCAGCGCGCGCCAGAGACAGGCTGAAAAGCACGTGAAGGAGAAGGCAGCCCGACTGGTTACAGGAGACTCCAAGTGCACCAAAGATCAGGATGAAAAGCAGCCTCACCAAGAGTAAGCTGCCGGAGACAACTGATACTCTAAGCCTGCAGCTTCAGGAGAAGAGTCCTTACCAGTATCGGAGTCAGTGTCTCTGGCCAAAGAGGAACCAGCGTTCAAGCTCCACTCCAAAGACGAATTGAATCCTGCATCTGCTGTCAGCAAGGAATCAGCATCAGCCATGCCCAGCAGCCTTTGCCTTGCTTCCAGCCATGAAACTCTGCAACCTCCTCAGCAGTGTAGGCAAGCCTTGAAGTTCCAGCACTGCCATCTGCCTTCAGTCCTGCACACCCGAACCTCATATGCTCCGTTGTATTCAGGAATTTCATACCTATCATGTTCAGGATCTGGTTGCCAGCTTAGTCCGGGGCTTCCAGCCAAGTCCAGCCTAGTTCCAAGTTCCAAGCCTTGCTCCAAGTCTCCAGTCCAGAGAATCCAGCCTAGTCCAGGGATCCCAGCCGAGTCCAGCCTTGCTCCAGTTTCAAGCCTTGTCTTCAAGTCTTCAGTTCAGAGTACCCAGCCTAGTCTAGAACCGCCAGCCGAGTCTAACCTTGCTCTGAGTTCAAGTCCTGCTCCAAGTCTTCAGTTCATCCCTCCCTGTTGTTCGCAGTCCTGATCCCAGATCCAGTGAGTCAGAGATTCAGCGTCAGTGTCGTTCTAGTACTGTTCCAGTTCAAGAACTGTTGCCTCCAGCCTTTGAGTTCCAGTCAGATTCAGCCGGCCCAGTTGGGCTTGCTTAACCCAGTCTCGCATATCAAGGACTTAATTATTGTAAATAGTTATTTAATAAAGAATATCTTTGAGAACCTGTCTGGTGCTTAGTCTGAACAGGACAGAAAGCACCAATGAGACATTACATGGGCAAATACCTCTGTGGAAGCCTCTGGTTTGGTCTCCCCAGCAACCCAAGGCAAAATGGCCATGAAGGGCAGGGCCCAGCAATGAGTTTTGACCTTATCCCACTCCCATGGATGCCCCTGGAATGACCACAGCAGTCTAATATGGCCATTGGAGCTGGAAGAAAAAAACAATTTCCAGGGCATGTTTGTGCCAACATTAGGGAAACATGAAGGTGAGTCTTCTAAACACATTCTGCAAAGAACCATTTATGGCATGATGTGTTGAGAGTTCAGGCAGAAAAGCAAGGCAAATTCAGTTGCAGTATGCCAGGAAAAATTAGTCACAACATAACAGCTTTGTAATTTAAAATGAGATTCTCTCACAGAGAAAAGCTCTTAGTGAAAAGCCTTTTAGATTTCTTTGCTCAAACACAGAAAAGTGGCTTGGTGACTGTGGCTTGGTGACCGTGTGGAAGCTAGCCTTGAGCCTTCTCCACGGTGGCCCCTGTGCAACATGGTCTCAATGCATTTATTTGAATGAGTCTCCACAGCCACTTACTCCCACCAAAGACCGATCATTTTAGTGTATTGCTTTTATTTCACAGCATCCTATTTACAGTATATTGTTGCAAGCCACATGACAATTTACATCATGAGAAATAGTACATCAAATATTTAAGCTGATAAGTACATTTACAAATACTCAAACCGAATAACAGCCAATGGGTCTTCCCTCAATGGTCTTCTCGTAGAAAGCCAGAGGTTAGCACTGGCTGAACGTACAAGGCTGGACTTGGCCAACCTTGATCTGGTCCAGTACGGCAACAGGACACCCACCATTTTGGGGACCTGGTTTGTACTTAACCTTTAACTGACATTCTTGGGTCACAGTCTGAAAACACAGGCGTAGCTGGATTGAATACAGACAAAAATATTTTTTCTTGGTAACAATTTTAACTCTTTCTCTCAGATAACATCCTGTGTACTCCTTGTATCAACCACCATCTCTCACTGTTTCCCATTAACACTCCATTTCTTTTTCCTCAGAGTTCACAAAATATCCCATTTTTATTTTATTTGTTTTTTCAATATAAAAGAAATAGCATTTAATGAGTGACATTGTTCTCTGGAATGGTACATTAATCCACAGTGATAACAAGGGTTTTCTGCCTGTGAAGTACTAAGAATCTTGGAACACTGTCCACAGGCAGCTTTTGATGACACTTCGCTGGCCTTTTCACCACCTTTTGCTGGTGAACACAATTAATGGAGATGGAAAGATGCTACTCATTTCTGGCAGGAGGGAACTTTCTTCTTGAGCACTTTCATATCATCTGGCCATGGTAGCTAATTGTCAGCAATTCCTGCTGCAGATATTTATCATTCAATGTTTTGTGAGTACATTTTTCTTTCACTTGATCTCAAATCATATCCATTTCTAAGTTTCGATATTCACATAATTGATCTAACTCCCTAAGTGCATTAACAGATTGGTTTAGAGTTTTATTAACTGTTAATATTCTATGTCCAGATTTAAACTGTTCCATCACCACATTTCTGAGTAGAATGACATATTTATCCAGAGTAGATTCAGCTTGTGAAAAGGTAGTTTCTTCTCTCTACATGGTACATCTGCATTCATATTCAGAAGCTGAGGAGCAGCAAGACCAGAGTGAAACTTATTTACTTACTTACTTACTTACTTACTTACTTACTTACTTACTTACTTATAAGATTTGTATTGCCACCTATCTTAAAACAATTCTGGGCAGCTCATGAGAGTAAAACTACAAAAACCATAAAAACCATGTCAAAAACTAAAAGCCCCATGCCTCAACCATCTTCCCAGAGTGCCCCAACAACCACCTGCAGGCTCCCACCATCTACCACAGTGCCTGGGTAAACAGCAGGTTTTAATGGCCTTCTAGAAAGCTAAGAGGATGGGGGCTTGCCAGACTGCCAGAAGGAAGGTGTTCCATAAGGTAGGAGCGGCCATGGAAAAGGCAGATTTCTTAAGTCCCACCAGATGGCAATATTCCAGGGAAGAGACCTGGAGCATCCCCACTCTATCCGATCCAGTGGACAGGCAGATACTGTCAGGGAGAGGCGGTCCTGCAGATGACCTGGTCTCGTGCCATGTAGGGTTTTAAAGGTAATAACCAGCATCTTACTTTGCTCCCGGAAGAAAACTGGGAGCCAGTGCAGTTCACACAACACAGGTGTAATGTGGTCAAACCTAGTTACACTGCATGCACCCAACACTGCACACACCACTGCATTCTGGACCAGTTGTAACTTCCAGGTAGTAATGTTCCAGGATCTCATCTTTGTCACTAATTTTTAAGTTTTTCCTTAGAGGGTTCTTAACACAGATTGCAGAAGGAGTCATAGCTATAAATTTTTTATTACACAACAGTTTTAGATTAACACTCTCAATGATCTCCATTTTGTCTTTCTCTCACCCAATTTGTCCTAAATCCTTCCTCTTCCTATCTGTTACAATGTCTTCTGGGATTTGTAGTATTACACTACATAAATAATCTAAAAGAAAGTTTTAAATATTTCTGTTCTTTGGCATTTGGTGCAAGAAAACTAGAACAACTGTATATGATAGACATGACAAATTAAAGATGCGCTTTTCCTGACCAAACGTAAAGTGATACTGTTAGATTTTTTTTCCCCTATTACATTACTCATACATTTTTTTATTGCAAATCACTGAGAAACATTATTTTACAATTCTGAGAATATCAGTAGCAGGTTCCATTTGTTATTTGACTTGTTTGATGGCTAAATGAATTTATACAAGTATTTGTAGCCACAGTGATTAAAACAATTCAAGCATAATAAAAATCAGTCCTATCTTTAAGAAGTCTGAAAGACATAATGTCATTCCTTTCACTTTAAATTTCTTATATAGAAAAAAGATTGTAAAAAAAATTACTGAAAACCAACGACCATAAGACAAGAAATGAATTACAGGTCAACTCTAATATTGAGAGGTAAGGAAATTCCAATACAAGATGGATTTCTGTCTCAAGCATTTCCTAACAAAATTCCAAGGCTGGGTTTCATTGATATTCAGTTGAGTTGCAGGAAAGGAACTAATGAATTAAAAATCGAGACTCACTAAGAATATGGCAAAGAACAAAGACTTTTTTTATATACAATCTTCTTTTCAGGGTAGGATTGGGGCCATCTTAAATTTAGGTTTGTCTTTCTTTTAGATAAATATAGTAAATTAAAAATGGGTAAATGGGAGCTGGCATGTGTAAGGGCTGAAGCTGACAATGCAAGAATCAGTAATTCTCAGGCCAGACAAATTTGATATGTAAACATGGAGATGATCTCTCTGACTTTCAAGGCCAGGAAAATAACATCCAAAAGTCCATTGACTCAAAAGGGCAAGAGGAAAAAGCCTAGGATGAAACACTAGGACTGACACAGAGAAAGAGCTTGAGTTGTGTTTTCTGAAAAAGATCTTTTGCATAGATATCATTTGTTTCTCTTCTGCAATAATTCCCCTTTCCAGTCAAAATTCAACCCAAGGTATAGTACAGAGACAGCTTTGGTCATGCTTGTTGATGGCCTGTGACAAGCCTGGGATGGGGATGATGTGTCCATCCTGACTCTCCTTGATCTCACAGAAGCCTTCAACACCATCAACCAAAGTATCCTTCTGGACCAGCTAAGGGGGTTGGGAGTGGGAGGCACTATTTTGTGGTGGTTCTCCTCCTTCCTCCAAAACTAATTCCAGTCAATGTTTGAGTGGGGGCAATTGAAACCTAGGCCCTTGCTCTACCCTCTCCCCCTCTTTAATATCTACATGAAGCCACTAGGTGAGGTCATCTGTTGGTATGGGGGGAAATGTGATCAATATGTGGTACCCAGTTATTCATCTCTGTCCCCTGCCAGCCAAGTGAAGCTGGTGAGGTTCTGTCTAGAGGCTATGAGGGTTTGGATGGGGAAGAACAGGTTGCAGTTCACCCTGCTAAGATTGAGTGGCTATGGGTTTTGGGTCTCCCAGATCCAGAAATTGAAGTGTTTCCATCTTTGGTTCTGGATGAAGTGGCACTAGCCCATTCAAACTTGGTGTGCAGTTTGGAGGTTGTCCTGGACTCACAGCTCCTGCTCAAAGAGAAGGTGGCAGTGGTGGTCAGAGGGGCCTTTGCATAACTGTGTCTTGTGAACCAGTTTTACCAATTCCTGGACTGAGAGACCCTGCTGATAGTCACTCACATGTTAGTCACTTCCAGATTGGACTACTTCAGTGCACTTTACATGGGGCTGCCCTTAAAGATCATCTGGAAGCTTCAGTTGGTCCAGAATGCAGTGATGTGGGAAGTTATGGGTGCAGCTCATAATACCCATGTAACATTGCTACTGAGCAAGCTGCACTGGCTTCCAGTGGGCTTCTGGGTGTGGTTCAAAGCACCAGTTATCACCTTTAAAGCCCTATGTGGCATAGGACCAAGTTACTTCTCCCAAGAGCATCTTCCTGCCCATTTGTTCCCACAGGGAGGACATGCTCCAGGTTCCCTGTTTTAGATATTGTCACCTTATGAGACCTAGCAAGGGTGTCTTTTCAGTGGCTGCCCATATTGTCTGGAACAATCTCCCCCACCCCCCAGATATATGATAGGCCCAAACTCTGCTCACATTTAGGAAAGCTGTTAAGACCTGGCTTTTCCCGCAGGCATTTGGGGCCTGTTGCGTGAAATCCCCTTTTAGTTGTTTTCATTATTGTGCTGGTCACAATTTTATATTCTGTATTTTATATTCATATTTACCTATTGTGTATGTTTTAAAGTTATGTGGTTCTTTTTTGGTCTATGATTTGTTTTTTGTTGTTGTACTCTGCCCAGAGTCACATTGTTGAATTGGATGGCCTTACAAATACAGTAATAAATAAATAAATTTAAATAAAAAACCCAACTTAGCTAGGCTTGTTGAGTCAGTGAAGCTTCTGATGCCAGTGAATGTGAGTTATGTTACTATTGGTCATTATTATAGGTGTGTTATCTATTCCCATGCCTTGTGAAGTCCGACAGCAAGATCAACCTACTCATGCTTCCAGCACTATGGGAAGAAAATCCATGCTCTGACCCCATGATTAGATAATGGCTATAGATCCAAGTCTTGCTCCAATCTCAGACCCAGCTGTAACCTAGATTGACCAGTTACGCAGATGATGACACAGCTAGCCCACCAAGTGGAACAGAATCTGCCACAAAACTCCCATACCTGACAAATTGTTTACCTTCTCCATTCAGTTTGAATTATACATCTCTTTAAGACCTGAGGACTTTCCCCTGTATTGAGCAAAAGTAGGAGTTATAACTGGCCAAATGACGTAGGCAGTCATAAAATGGGTATCCCCCCTTCTAATGCACAACAGCCCCAACTTGCACAATATCACTGATTTTGTAACATCCTGAGGACTAACTATGATGATCCAGTCAAGCAATCATATCATCTATTGCCTCCACCAGAGTAAGTGCTCACTTCAAGGATATGCTGCTGGCTTTGTTATTAGCTCAGTATGTGGGCTAGAATGAAAGATGCTTAACCATTTCAGAGTATCTATCAGATGGGATGAATTCATTTGACAAGGGAACCCAGAGACTTTTTCTGCACGAATCCAGGATTGTTTGGGTATTGAAGAGAGACTTGAGGAACTGCAACAGAGTGTGGACAAGGGAAGATGATAGTGTGCTCCTACCTTCCTCCCACCTCTCCTTCCCCACCATCTTAACAGAGACTTCAAAGTTGGACTGATGCAATTGGAAGCCAGCAGTCCTCTGCCATTTGTCCAAGAGAATTTGAGGTGATGCATATAAAGCTGATACAGTATTTATATTAAGAAAATCTGGTCATTTTACATGGGAGTGTCATAATAAGACCCTTTCCCAAAATATCAGCTAAGTGAAGAAATTGGCCAGTTTGCAAGCAGATCCTCTAAACAGTCCAGAGCTGTCCTGTTGGGAAATAAAGCACCTAGAAATTAGGTGTAGCCCAGACAGGGATATGCATCAACACTGAACCATTTCTCTTTCCTTGCACATAGGCAGTCTCAACCTGCCTGGTTCCTTGTTCAGGTTCAGCCTTGATGGCCAGCTTTTACACTTCAAACCCATCCCTTCTCCTACTCACCACCAACAAACATCAGGAGTTTTATTTAGCTTTCCCATTACATTTTCCAACTGCCTTGGGAATACACTGGCTTCATACCCACAATTCATATATGCACTGGAACCAAAATATCAGAGCCAAACAAAATAGGACAAGAAACGTGTGCTTTAAAGAAACATTGTTGAAGAAGTATTATTTAAAACAAAACACACACAAAAAACCCCAAAATCTAAAATATAGTTGCAAAGCACTGCAGAGGTAATTGGAATACTCTTAATCAGAAGGGGTTATAAACTCCTTTCTGCAGGCTTCTTCCCCCAATCAATATTCACACATTCACATCAACACATATACACAGCTGTCTTCTTACTTGCACTATCTTGTATTTTCCTTTATAACAAAAACAGCAGAGAGCAAATTTAAACAGAGAAATAGACCACAGGGAGAGGGTCAGTAACCTTTTCCTCCGTTGATATTCTGATTAGATTTTTTTGACTCACAATGCAGCAGCATTATGGCTTAAAATAATTGAGAGAGGGCTCACATCTCTTCCCCACTTTTGTCTTTTGTCTCTGGGTCAAATCCAAGCAACTCTAGAACTGCATTTTGTGTGTTAGTTTTAATGCTTTTGTATAACTCGATAAAGTAGGCTAGAAATAGCAACATGAAGTTTGGCATTTTCTGTAGAAGGAGAGCAGTGCTGAAAACCTGATTGGTCCAAGCACTTTTTCCTGAACAGCTTCCTGAAAAACTTTATTGTCTTAAAGTGTATTGATTTGTTTTGGCTTTCTTACTGAAATATAGCAGGGGGTTAATTCTATTTTTATAATGGTATTTGCAGAATTGTGTCATTTTCGTCTTGGTATTACAGTTGGTTGTATTGTGCTTCAATTGCCTTAAGAATCATTCAATGGAAATACAAGTTATAAAAAAAATCAGAAAGAATAACACTACTTTCCATATACAGAAATAGAACATTCATTTGCTGGCTGGCTTTAGCAGTAAGTAATAATAGTAATAACAAGTAATAGTAATATTAAAATATATTCAAACATGTCTTTTCACTTATTAAATAAGACAGGAAAATATCTGTACATATTACAGCCACAAGAGGATGATAATATTTCTCTTACAAAACAAACAAAATAATTTCATATAGAATAATTTAATTAAGCAATTCACTTTTAATAGCTGCAAGGTAGCAGATCATCATGTAAAAATAATGATAACTTTAATTTCTCTCCAAGATGCTCATGAGGTTGTTGTTTGATCCACACCTCACAATGGTCTGTTCCCCACTTGCATCTAACCATAGCCAAACCTGCCCCAACAACATTTTCTTTTCTGCCATGTCCCCATGACACTGCCTTCAGTCCCTCCTCAGTCCATGAGTGAAGTAGGCTTAAATTGTCCTCTTTTTTGTTCCTTCAAGTCTGTCCTGACTCCTGGTGACTGCCTGGACAAGTTCATGCAGTTTTCTTGGCAATGTTTTTCAGAATGCCTTCTTCCTAGGGCTGAGCAAGGATAACTGGCCCCAAATCATCCAACTAGTTTTGTACCTAGGACAGGGTTAGAACTCACAGTTTTCCAGTTTCTAGCCTGGTTCCTTTAACCATGACACCAAACCGGCTCTCATACGTGTCCTTAGTCTGATAGTGTCCAAGACAACCTCAAGATGGGTACAGTTTATTAAGCTTTGTCATCCATTACCTTTCAGGGAATTCAAATGACTATCAGTGACAGGGATGAGAAGCGATGGAGACAAGAAAGGGTTTTGGCAATGGGGACAACCAATTTCATGCTGGCATAATTTTTAAAGTTGGGTAGGTAGCATTTCAACTCAGCAGTGGAGAAAGGCCCTTTCATCCATCTGGATTGGTTGGTAAAGTATGCCAGGAATTTGACTGACTAAAAGTAACCAATCAGTCATGATCTCTGCCCTCCTTTCACAGATCCCTTCTTCACTGCACTTGAACAATAGAAAAAAAATTCTGGAAGAGGCAATGGCATACAGTATTGCATTTTCATAACACTGCTGTTAGGAAATTAGCTAGTGAGACAGGAACCAGTAGCTCCCAGGCTCAAGGAAACTGTTATAAACACAGTTGCCTCCAAGGGCTTGAAGAAAATAGCCAAATAACCAATGACTCAAAACAGTCAGAAGATAAAGTCTAGAATTTAAACCCAGGAGCTGATGTGTACTGCAACAGATATCTGTCTATCTCTGTCTGTCTGTCTGTCTGTCTGTCTAGAGCTGGACTAAAAGACAGCACTGAGGCACTAAGCATAGCAGCACTGAGGCACTAAGCACCAGATCCATAGAAGCAGGGGTCTACCATGCCAGACAGGACCTGAGGTTCAGACTGTGAAGAAAGGCCTCAGAGACAGCCCAACATATAGTGGTAGGGTGTTAGATGCAGGCAGGAACAGTATAAACTGAACAGCACAACCGGCATTGTATACAGGCACATCTGCACAATGCATGGGCCAGACCCTCCCCAGTCCAGATGGGAGATTCCACCGAAGGTCATGGAGAATAACAGGGATAAGATCCTGTGGGACTTCCAGATCCAGATGGACAGGCAGTTACTGGCCAATCAACCAGGCATTGTGGTAGTAGACAAGGACCAGAAGACAGTGGTGGTGATAGATGTAGCAGTGCCAAGTGACAGCAACATCAGGAAGGAGTATGAGAAGCTGCAGAAGTACCAGGGCCTGAAGGAGGAACTAGAGAGGATGTGGAAAATGAAGGCCAGCATAGTGGTTAGAGCGCAATCTTTGGAGCGGGAGGCTGGGGTTCAAATCCCGGCTGTACCTACATTACCAGTAGGAGTCCTTGGGCAAAGACCCCCTAACGCTTCACCTGCCTACCTCAGATATGAGAGTGACACAAACATACATACATACATACATAGTGTGTGTGCATAGAGAGAGAGTGTATATACACAGACACATACTGTACATATATACATAATGTCTTCCATTCCCAGCAGCACAGGAGGATAGACTACTTCTCAAAACCAAGTTTAAACAATGGCTACAGAACTCCTTGAAACCCTACTAATTGTCAATCAATCCACCAATGCCTTGCTCAGGTATCAGAACAAAGTTGTGACTTAGAAGGACCAATCAGATAAGACAATAAACCAGCCTGTCCAGCAGGTGGGACATAACATATGGTTCCATACTAGTCCCATCCCAAGACTCAGGAGCTGTTACTGGAGCATCTCCTATAGCAGCAACACTCTGACATTGAACACTCACTTCTGGGTCTGACAAATATGATGGGAAAGCTGGCAAATTAACTACCTTCCTTGCTCAATTTGAATTATACATCTCCCTAATACCTAAAGGATTTCCACACAGAGCTACAGGAAGATTTTACAATTGGTGTAACAACAGAAGGAGCTGCAAAACGGGCAACCCCTTCTCTGATGGAGAACAATCTGACTTGAACAACTATGCTCATTTTGTGACATGCCTGAGGACTAATCGTGATGATCTAGTCAAGCGAGCGGCTGCCAACTGTGAAATTGGTCACCACTGACAGGGTAAGCATTTGATGCAGGAGTATGCCACTGACTTTCATTTGTTAGCTCAGGAATTGGGCTGGAATTAAAGAGGCAAATTCATTCATCTGGGTACCTCAGAGACTTTGTCAACAGTAATCTAAATCGGCTTGTGTATTTTTAGAAGAGTCAAGAAACTGTGGCAAAGATTATAGCACAAAGATTCCTTATATGCACAAAGATGGAAAGATCCACAAATTCCTACAGTGGAGGATTGGATTATTATACTGATGGAATTGGCCCAAATGGCCAAGTTAACAGCATTGATAAGAGAAAATACCATTTCTCAATTTGTTTCTGCTTGGCAACCACTTTTAGACTATTTGCTTGTGTCAGAAAAAAATGAAGCTTTCATCTTGGGCTTTGATGTTTAAAATGTTTGATTTTATAGAAATAATGTTACTAAGGTTTAACTATTGGGAAGAGATTATATTTGTAATTGCACTTATATCTGCATTAGAAGTCACTTTCCTTTTCTATCTCTTCCTAATCTTGCACTTTTATAGTTTTTCTTTACATCTATATCTTTTCTATACTTCATTTTCTATTTTAACTATGCTTTGAAAAATAATAAAGTTGAAGGAAGGAAGGAAGGAAGGAAGGAAGGAAGGAAGGAAGGAAGGAAGGAAGGAAGGAAGGAAGGAAGGAAGGAAGGAAGGAAGGAAGGAAGGAAGGAAGGAAGGAAGGAAGGAAGGAAGGAAGGAAGGAAGGAAGGAAGGAAGGAAGGAAGGAGCAAAGTATAGGCAGGAAGGGAAGATCCCATGATTCTCTTTCTTTCCCTCCTGCCCCCTTCCACAATCAGGTCTTGAGGGACTTTCGGAAAGTCAAAAGGGATGAAGCCAGCCTTACTCTGGGGGAAAGAACATTCCATAAAGCAGGGGCCATAGCAGAAAAGGCCCACTGCCTAGGACCTGCCAAGTGAGGCTCCCTAGTCAACAGGACCCTCAGCATGCCCTCTCTGCTGGATCTGAAGGGGTGGTCAGATGTAACTGGGGAGAGGTGGCACCTCAAATTACCCAGTCCCACTCCACGTAGGGCTTTAAAGATCAAAGCCAGCACCTTGAATTGGACCCGGAAACAGAATGGAAACCAATGCAGCTTGCAGAGCAGAAGTGTAATGTCTGTTCTTCTAAACCAGGGTTTCTCAGCCAGGGTTCTATGGGGAACCCTAGGGTACCATGAGAGATCACTAGGGGTTCCCTGGGAGATCATGATTTATTTAAAAAATTATTTCAAATTCACATTAGAGAGGTAAGTTTCATTCTTTATTTTTAGTTTAAGAATACTGTTAATGCATCTATACAGGCCTATCCATGAAACAAATATAATAATTTTGTAACTTCTGGCCTATATTTGAGCCTGAATGTGCATGGGTTCCCCAAGGCCTGAAAAATATTTCAAGGGTTCCTCCAGGGTCAAAAAGTTGAGAAAGGCTGTTCTAGAAACACACATAACTGCCCACGCTGCTGCATTCTGTACCAGCTGAAGCTGCTGGATACTCTTCAAGGGCAGCCCCATTATGCCATAACATTAGAATAATGCTTCCAGAAGCTATATCAACTTCAGAATAATTTCAATCAATTCAACTGAATCAATTGAATAATTTCAATTCTGGATTTTAATCTTTTATATCTCCAGCTTTACCATTAGATTTGATACATCTTTCATTGCATGATTCCCAGTTTTGCTGCTAGACATTCAATTAGGTTAGAACATCTGCATGTTGTTAGTCCCAGCATAATAGTGCTTATGCAATAACTGAGTATCTGCTTATTGGATTATTTTTAACTAGATACAAGATGGAACCCTAACAACTGAATAATGCTGAAGTTTCATATTTCCCATCAGCAAAATGTGTTAAAACAAGAAACCAACCTTGAGGGATTTGTTTATTTTAGAAATATTTTTCAGGATCTTGTATTACAGTTTTATGCACTTCTTTCTTATACACTTCAGTGATCCAAACCATACTCTTTAAAGTGTGTTTTGAGTGAGGGCCAGGGGGAAAAAAGTATTATTCATATGCACCAAAAGAGCTTTCAGGAATGGGCAACATAAAAAACTTTTTAAAATGAATAGTTACAGCAAAAAAAACTTTATATATCTAGGAATTAATAAATAGAAGGTATAACATTTTTGGAATTAATAGAATCAGGAGAAAATGGAAAGATTACAAGATACTGAACCTTGCCAGCTGGATACCAAGCAGTATGCTGGCCCTGAAGCAAACAGCAGCCTGGTGGAAATGCTTTTACTAGCCCATCTCAGGCATGAAATTTAATTAGCGAATTTTTGTCATTGGCAAATAGAGTATGTTTAAGCTGAAATAGGAAAATACCTTTGCTTCGTTTCAAGGAGGCCACTGGCACCCTTTGGGGTTTTCCACCTCTCTTATTCTACAAGTATGCGTCTCCATGATAAATCCAACAGCTTTACGGTATCTGTGCTTTAAAAGGAATCTTGAAGAGAAATGTAAGACATAAGAAGGATCTCTTTATTACAGAAACAGAGAGAAGGAATTGCAGTTATGCACCTGGACTGTTTTAAGGAAGGGGGGGCAGTGTAATAACAACTTTGAAGAGGGCTTCTACACACAGCCCTAGGTTAACAATGCAGATGGATTCCTGCAAACTGAATGTTTGTGCTGCTGTGCCCCCAAAGGATCTCCATGTTATCCTGAATATTTCTGTGGTGAATTCATGAGATATAATGTATTGTATCTGAATATATAATTAGTTTAGTGCCCTTTCTGAATTAGCAATATGTAAGAAAAAACTAAATAGGAAAGCCACATACATGCATGACTTCTCAAGGGCTTTCATGTAAAACACTGGCATTTCCCTCTGTTTCCATTAATGCACCTGATCACTGTCTTCAATTTCTACCTTTCCAATTTTAAATGCCACAATATTCCCTCCAGGTGGTGAAGGAGAAAACACTCCTCTCCCGTTCTTGCGTTCCTTCGCCAACTTTGCACTGCAGCTAGATCCTAATCATTCACTGTAATACATTCTCAGTGTTTTGAGGTCAGTGGCAGTTAATTGAATCATTGATCAGCTCCAAACTGCCATTGAGCAATTGGGGAATGGAAACGAAGTCAGCACGGGCACATCCAGAGTTAGCTTTGTTAAATATTCTGTTTTGAAAATTGGAATTCCTTCCCTTCCAGTACATTAAAAAGCTCTTATGCATGATGTATGCTTGGACATAATGTGAGAAGGCACCTCCAGATGACTATGGTGTATTAGTCAGTTTAACTATCCAAGATGTTAGCTCTTTTTGACTGCAGATCTAGATGGAATGTAGTAAAAGGCAAAAAAAAAAAAGGGTTGTTGTTATGGGGAAAATAGGAGGAAGGAGTATTATGTATGTTCGCCGCCTTAAGTTACTTATAAAGTAATAAAGGCGGGATAAAAAAATCTAAAAAAAAATTGATGGTACAGACATCCCATTGCCAACCAACTGTGTGTCACTGTACTACAGCAAGGACTACAGCTATTGGGAATAGCTCAGAGTTGGAGAAAAACCATATCAGTTTCACTGCTGTAGGTTTTATTCAGATTTTATCTCTACTTTGGCCTCCAATGAAATGGGCCATATTGAGAGAAAGCCTTGATGTCACAAATGTCTCACCATATTTTCTATAAAGTGCAAGTACTTTTATTACTGAACAGAAAATAATGATGCTGAAAGGAAGTTTTCCATCAAAAATGGGAGAATGATCAAGAGAATAGCTATTTAAAAATGAGGGGAGTGAATAAGTTGGGCAAAGGAACTGTAGCTTTGGACATTGAGCAAAACTACCTGGATATATTTATACATGTCCAGTGTGTTTCTAAGGTTTCTAAAGTGTTGCAATTGTGATACTATATTGACTGTGTGTATAACAATTTTTCAATTTTATTTTATTTCGGTCATAGACCAGCATATGTGTATAGTAAGTTTTGGAACCTTACCAATTAGATTTCTGAATGTAAATGCTCAAATTGGCCAACTGTTTCTTTTGTATGAGAGAGGATACATTCATCATATGGCAATTTAGAACACAAATCTCTTTTAGGACTGTTATACACACACACACAGACACACACTTTTTTTCTTGAAAGGTGTTCTCAGCAAGGTTTATTTATAATTAGCTTCTTTCAGTTCTGAATCTTTGTGAGGAACATGGGTTCAGATATCCCAATAGTAAGAAATCTCTCCAGAACCAGTTAGGTCTCAGTAAAGTATTTCGTTTATTGAAAGATACAGTACCATCACCCTCTGCATCTAAAGACTTAGGTAACTGTATTTCCCCCTGTCCTCTTCTTTTATCAGACCCAAGTCCCTGCCTTCATTTGAAATTGAATATTTACAACTGCCTTCGGTTTTACAACATGGGCTTCAGCGACATTCTTTACTGCCCATTGGCAGATAACACTTTAGCCACAGCATTCTGGTGTCAGCTTGCTGAGTCTGTGAAGGTTCTAATTCTTGCTGGCTCTGTGATGTTTCTAGCTCTCACTCACATCAATCAAGTCTCCCCCCTCTCTCCTTTACAACCCATGACAGAGGAAAAGGCCCAGATGGGGGGTTTATGACTCCTGTGGCCAAACCTCTGACAATCTTACAGGTGCTTCATCCAAGATGAAATGATAGGTAGCTAGGAGACTTCTAGATAGGAAATTGGAGGACCCTTGTGTGAAATTCTTCATATCTAGCAAATGAACACAATCTCTGATTATTTAATAAATACATATCTGGCACCACTAGCTAGTAGATTTCCCAGAGTATCGAAGTGCGCATCTGTAACACTTATAGCGAAGTATGAGTTTCACTCAATGCCTCTGTAAAAATGTAAGGCACTTAGAGAGTCACCTTTGGACAGGCACAGATGCACTAAGTAGTTTAGTGCATGCATTATTTGTTGTTATTGTTACTATTATTGTCTGTAAGAATTGATTAGTGCATTCTGAACCACTGGATCCCAGTTATAACTATTCCAGAGGTGCAGGAGGCATTTTGCTTTGAGAAGATGCTTTGTGCAAAGGCAGCAAATGTGTTTGATCTCATCAGGCCTTTCAGGTTAGTCCAAGTCCTTGTCCCTTGTTCAGTTTTAGGAGTGGGCAGCATGGCTTTCCAAAGCAGTTTTGAAAAGAACTACTTTGCACAAACTTTCATCAAAGCAAAGCACCTCTTGTAAGCCATGTTTCTATGATAAAGTCCCTACCACTCTGATTCAGTCTTTTCATCTTATTATCCACAAAATGGGAACCTTTTTCTCTTAATAGTTATTATGCAGATCTCAAGTTTGTTTTGGGAGATGAGTGGTTGGGCACATCCCAGTGACCTGGAGACTGTCACAGAGTTCTGGCTGTTGTTGCTTAGTAATTGTAGTGGCCGTGCAACTAGATGTGGCAATGGCACAAGGTACTTTCAGGCAATTAGCCTTTCCATCTTCCAACCCTTCTGATTCCACCATAAAATGAACTTGAAGCTTATCTAGGCTGTTTTGACCATTTCTTCCCTCCCTTGTTTTTCTTTCAGTATATGCAATAGCCCAGAAAAAGTGATCAAGGTTAAAAGTGACAAGAGTTAATTAAGAATGAACCAACTATTAGCAAAGTGTCAGACTGCTTGGCTTTGGAGAGTGGAAGCTTGTCAATTTCAAAAAGAGCAACTGCCTTGAAAAGGAATTCCCAATCCATTAAAACTGTGGGGATATATTCAGATTTTATGCAGTTGCAATCCCTGATCACAGCATTGCTTGATCCCCAGAGGGATCTGTCTTGCACCAAAACCAGGATTCCACCTTCACTGAAAAGAGAGTGCAGGTAAAAGTGAAGGAGGGATTTTGAAGTGAGGAAGGGAGAATGTAAACCATCTCTAGCAATAGCAAAAGGTTGCAGCAATAGAATGGATGTTGCAGATAAAGCCCAGCAACTGGACCCCTCCATTCTGGACAATTATTGTCCAGTTTCCAGTCTTCCCTTTGTGGGGACGGTTGTAAAGATGGTCAGAGGGTAGTTACAGAGAATCTTGAAGCAAACAGATTATCTGAACCTGCTTCAGTTGGGTTTCAGACAGGGGTATAGTACAGAGACAGCACTGGTGACACTTGTCTTTGACCTTTGGTGGAGCTGTGATGCAGGTGGTGCATCCATCCTGGTGCTTCTTGATCTCTCAGATGCTTTCGATACCATTGACCACAGTATCATTCTGGACCAGCTGCAGGGATTGAGAATAGGAGGCACTGTATTACAGTGGTTCAGTGCCTTCTTCAGCAGTTGGTTTCAGTCAGTGTTGACAGGGGGAAGAGGTCATACCCACAGCTCCTCACTGGGGAGTGCCTCAGGGCTTACACTCTCCTCTCTCCTGTTTAACGCCTATATGAAACCGCTGGGTGAGGCCATCATCAGTAGATTGTTGATACCCAGCTTTGTATCATAATCCTGGGCTGCGCAAGTGAAGCTGGCAATGGACTGACCCAGAGGCTGGAGGCTGTTCAGGTATGGATGGAGTAGAACAGACTTTGGCTCAATCCTGACAAGACTGAGTGGCTGCATTGGTTTCCATTGTGCTTCTGGGTGCAATTCAAGGTGCTGGTCATTACCTATAAAGCCCTTCATAGCATATGGCCTATCTGAGGAGCCACCTATCTCCAATTGTTTCTGCCTGCCCAGTACATTCTGGCAGAGTGGTTATGCTCCAGGTCCCCTCTATTAAATGTTGTCATCTTACAGGAGCGAGGAAACATGTCCCAGAGGAGAGGGGCCATTCTCTGTCGTGGTCCCTCTCCTCTGGGACAGCATCCCCCCAGATATACAGATAGCACCCCCTCTCCTGGTGTTCTGAAATGCCCTTCAGTCCTGGCTTTGGTCTCAGGCCTCAGATTAATGTGTTTGTGGGGCCCATGGTGTGGTTTGTTATTGCTATGATTGTTTTAGTCTGGCCTGCCCGTGGTATTGTATGTTTTTAACCGTTTTTATTGTTTTTGTATTTTGTAAGTCACCCAGAGTCTACTGGAGCAGCTATGACAGATGATGATGATGATGATGATGATGATGATGATGATGATATTTGAAACACAGGCCCTCTTTCTTGAGCTTTGTGTGTCTATCTTAATGCCCCATGAGGAACCATAAGAGCTTCATGCCACATTTTCCCTTTCTTTAATGCTGCATTAACGTTTTAACTGCCACAGGTAGCAGTTATCAAAAATGTGGTAATCCATCTAAATTATTAGTGGCATTTTTAAAGGTCAGATTTCAGGACTGGACTGACAAGTCTTCCTGACTGTGTCTATATGGGTTTTCCTTCTGTCTGGGAGAGTCTCCTGAGCTGCAGCTTTTGATGTCTGATTTTCTTCTACATTACATGGGACATGTGATGGTAGAACCCCATTTTTTCTAATCAACCTTTGTAGACTTTTTACAATACAAGATCTACACATTTTTTGCCTCTGCTTGCATAGATCCATATTCCTCGCAACTAGGAATTAAAAATATATCTTCAGGAGACTACTTTGATAATCCGTTATGGAGAACAAGGGAGAAGGTCATACCAACTCATCTCCAATTGGAAACTTCTTATCTCCAATTCAGGTGGTCTTCACATAACGACCACAATTGGGACCAGAATTTCACTTGCTAAGCAAAGGAGTCATTAAGCGAATCTGACCCAATTTTACAGCCTTTTTGTGTTGTTAAGCGAATCACTGTGGGCATTAAGCAAACCACATGGTTGTTAAGCAAATCATGCAGTTCCCCATTGATTTTGCTTGCCAGAAGCTGTCTGGGAAGGTCGAAAATGGTGATCAAATGACCATGGGATGCTGCAACAGTCATAAATGCGAACCAGTTGCCAAGTGCCCAAAACATGACCACGTGACTGAGGGGACGTCACAATGGTCATAAGCGTGAGGACTGGTTGTAAGTCATTTTTTAGCACCATCATTAGTCCAAACTGTCACTAAACAAATGGTTGTTAACCAAGGACTACCTGTAAAGTAGCCCACATGTGAGCACCATCTTGCACAGGATCAGTCCATATCCCTACATAATCTGGATGCCAGATACAGAAAAGCTTATGCAAAAGCAGTTACTCATGCACAAGTTGCTTTATGACACCATCCTTGCTGAGGTGTGGATCTCTAGCAACAGAGCTCTATCCCCCAAGAATTGTATGATGCCCCCTTCATTCACATACAAAAGGGCCTATAACAAAATTACAGTTCTATGCACAGTAATCAGGGGCTAGCTCCCCTGAACATCCTGTGAAAATGGCTTATGAACAAAAATGCAGAGCCTAGAGCTGCAAATGTCAGAGCATGTGCAGTTAAAACTTGGCTCTCCTGAATGTGTACTCATTAATGTTATTTATAATGTCCTTACTCCCCATAATGGGAGTATATCCTTGAAAATCTAAGCATAACTCAACTTTAGTTGCCTAATTATTGTCTGAAAGATCCATTGTTTCTAATGCTGAACTTTCACTTTGAACTTCATAAACTTTCGAAAAATACTCATCTGAAATGGAAAAAAAAGACCTTCTCTACTTTTATACATGTTTAGTGTATTTCTTGATTGTAAGTCTGTGTGTGCGTGTCTGACCTGTTATGTTGCAGGAGAATATAATCCACTTGGCACACTCCCAAGCCAAAAGTATTACAGGTAGTCCTTGTTTAGTGACTGCCTTGTTTAGCAGCCATTTGCAGTTAAAATGGTGATGAAAAAGTAACTTTGTGACCAGTCATCACATTTACAACCTTTGCAGGTTTGTAAAGCAAAGAAAAGTTGAAGAACGATCATAAGCACAGTCGTGACTTCACTTAGCGACCATTTCACTTAACCACCAAGTTGCCAGTCCCAATTGTGGTCACTAAATGAGAACTACTTGTACATAGAAATATTAGAGCTACCAGATCTAGGTTGCAAAATCTCTGGACAACCACTAGATAGCTGCAAAAGATAATGCTGTGACCTAGAGGCAATCGGGATTTTTTCACCCAAGATATGCTAACTCTTACAAACATATAGTATAGATAAAATCAGAGAGAGTATTACATGAGTTGCTTGGCCATCTTAGGCAATGGATGCACCATTGGAAGACCTGAAGGGCCAGGTTATGGAAAATCATCATGGAGAAAATCTATCTATGTGGTAAGAGTTGACACCAACTTGATGGCACATAATCAATCAATACATGAGCCAGTAATTACTCTAGAAAAGAAAAAGAAAAGGTCTAATCTGGAAGTAGCCTTTGCTTGTTGCCTAACTTTCTATTTATCTCTCTGCTTATCGAGCTGGAATGCTCAGAAAAGCTGTGGGTTCCAGGAAACTTTGTTATCTACCCTAATTAGACCGGACCATTCACTCCCCCATCAATCACGAGAAGGATCATGAGGACCTGAAGCGGCCAAAGGAGGCTAGAAATAGAGAAGCTGCTAATCCCCCATGATTGATAATATTTACAGTATATCCACCCTTTTCTCCGAGGAATCCAGGGTGACATCCTTCTTTCCAGCCCTGCAGGATCTGGATCAGTGGACTGCAAAGCCCAAGGGGGGTTAAATTGAAGTCTCCCAAATCCAGCAATGTAATCCAAAACATCTTGAAAGTACCAAATGGAGTATTGTTCTAATTACTCTACAACACTGTTTCAGCCCTATTCTGAGACCAGCTAACAAAAATGAAAATCAGGCTATACACAAAGCGCTAAAAAAAAACAGCCAGTAACCAAACTGTTATGGTGGGAGTTCTGGAAAAATAATAAATGAACAGGATTGCTAACATTCTTGTTCTAACAATGTGCCTGTACATTTATTTCCAGAACCCACTTGCATTCAAAATTTAAAAAACCAGGAAATATCTCATTAAAATCAGTGAATACTTCACAGTGTTAAACTTTGCCTAAAACCATACTTATATAGTAGTGTTTTTATCCGCCATCGTTGTAGGAGTTGGAAACATTTTAGGACTGTGGTATGCATTCCTTCTCTCTTTCTCTCCTCCTCTTTTGGCTTAACAGAACTATTTAATTTTCTTCTTTAGTTTACAACACGTTTCTTTCAAATCAGTGAAATAATGCCAATTTCCTTTTGGAGACTACTGAAATCCTATTAAATTTCAAGGCTGTTAACCCAAAACATGTCATTTTTAAAAATAATGCATTCTGCTTTTGTTTGAATCTTGTTTTATATCCCCTTCTTATTTATTAAAAAAATATTTAAGCTATATAAGACTTTTTGCTACTTGCTAGAAAGCCAAAACAAAGAATTTCTGGCCCCAAACATTCCTACATACAAGATAGGCCAAGTTATTCCAGTTAAGACTATCATCCAAGGTTAATTTTCAGGGTCCATGTACTTGGGAGTAAAATCAGTTGCATCTGATAATGTGGGTGGTATGAAAATATTGTTAATAAATAGTAATTAATAAATTAAATTCAGTATAGCATGCATAGGATGGTACTACAATATAACATCAAAGCATGAAAAGTGATTCCTATCACATTGTCCGAAGATTATGCAAAGGCTAATATAATGGATAAGATTAGAATCAAAGAGTCAGAGCATGGGAGATAGCTATAGCCTGGGTCCAGTAAACCAGGGTCACTGTAGATATTCCATACCTTGGATGGATTACTACATTTGCTTTTTTGGCTAGACATCCCACTGCAAAACCATAGCTAAGATGAGACTCGCTGCCATCATGAAACTAATAAAATAAACTTCTCCAGTGCAAACTAAGGTTGCCATACAATTTCTTTAACAGCTTGACACTCAGCATTTAGTAAAAGAATGTGGACTTTCTGCCTAATTTGTAGAAAGGTAAACTATTGTAAATATGTAATGGCCATGAATTAATGAGGTTATATGCAAAGTTGGGAAGGAGGAAAAGTGTTGGAGTGCTCTTTAGGTAAGTAGCTCACAGAATTTCCTACCCCAACATCTGATGTGACAGATCGTCATACACGTTAAGTTTCTAGTTGTCATTAAGTAGTTTAAGTCTTCTCACATTCTCATATCACTTAATTCTATCAAATAAACTTTACACATAAAAGTTGACACAGTAATCTCTTTCCACTGTGTAAAAGCACTGCTGCATAACAGAGAAAACAACAGGGAGACAATACTTTTTGTTTGATGTAACTGCAAAACAACCCCCCACCCCCAACAAGCAATGTCAACAGTAGAAACCCATTATAAATACAAGACATTTCCAGAACTGAAGATTTTAATGATGGCCACTGCCCAGTGTAATGCTGGCAGGGGAATTCTGGAAGCTGAAGTCCACATATCTTAAAGTTGCTGAGGTTGAGGAACACTGGTCTAATGTGATCTAGCACTGAGCTTTGGCAGATGTATTTAGAACTATAATGTCCATCAACAACTTTTGCTTCCAACCTTGAATACTTTTCCAATAGCATACGACCACAATATGGCTGCAAGGAGATACAGAAAAGTACTACTATGCTGCCATCTTATGGTGATCTGGGTTTTTGCAGTCCAGATCTAGTAGCCCTCATCTAGGGGTTCTCCTGAGGTAAAATGCTACCACCCATCCTTGACATGGCAGAAAACCACAATAATTTCAAAATGCCAATCTCTATCCTGCCTCTATTGTCTCTATTCTCACTCACTGCCTCGAACAGCCAAGGCTGTTCTAATTATACATGTGTAGCTCATGAGATGCAAAGAGATTGGCTGATTACTCCGTCTTTGCTGCCCTCCTTCTTTTGCAGAGTGAAAAAACATCTGCCGGGCACAGTGCTGCAAGAAGAATAAGGCAGGCCTGGCTGCAGGACTCTGCTTAGAGGCCCCTTTCTATGTCCCTCCACCTCATTCTGTTGTAAACAAAGTTTTAAAAAAATTAAGGAAACCACTGAGAATCACAAAGGCAGCTGAGTCACAAGCAGCATGTTCACATAAGATGTTTCTCCCCTTCCTTTCCTTTCTTTATACTGTATAAGCAACAAATGTCAACTTCCTGATTCTTCCATGCTCTGTTTGGGATTGTGGGGGACAAAGGGGCAGGGCTGTTCTCATCTCTCCTTTAACTGGTACAGGCCACAGAATTAAAGCACTTGGATCCTGCCAGCTGAGCAGTCAAGTGCAAATGCTCAGCTCTGATAGACCACATCTGGCTCTTTCAGGAGACAACAGTGGCAGACCAGGGACTGGCCACAACAAATTGAAATGGCTAGTAAGTATTGCCCTGATCCCACTGGTCACCTGACTTCACACTCTGATGTAATGGGTGCAAAGCATAAGACAGTTTATATCCAATGCTACCTTTGGATAGTGTTAGGATAAAGCCAGAAACACTGCTTGATACTGATATAGCTAAGGATAACTTAAGCCTTTCTCATTCACAGGTTGGGGATGAGATGAAGGCAACAACATGAAAAAGATGTTGCCAGGTAATGTTTGCACTATGTGGGGAAAGGCCCATAGTGATAAATGATGTATGTATCATGGTGCAAGAAATCAGCCTTATACACGAGCATAAAATTGTCATTAACCTCAAATTAACAACATCAATATAAAATACATAACACACCTACAGTATTTTTATTTGCATTATGGTACATTAGTCAATTCAAAGTTTATGAATTAGAACAGCTGACACTACAGGAGGATTTACTGTACACTGTAGCTGCTTCATCATTTGTATCTAAATGCATTCAATTCTGAAATAATTGGTATTGTAACCGCTGTTTTAGAATACAGTCCATTTCTGAGATTACCCATCTATAATCTTCAGCATTCCACTGTTTGCCCCCACATAAAATGTGATGATTGGAAGAGGTTTGCAAACAAACTGGAAAAATAATTGGGTATATAAGTCAGTTGGAAACAAATGTTTAAGTCTTTGGTTGAAGGAGAGGGGAGAATGTTTCTGTTGGAATTATCAGGGGTCAACTCAGCGTTGTCTCATAAGCATAAGGGGGTCTTTCTAGTAAACGCATCTCTATTGTGCTTGTGGGATGTCACATGGGTCACCTGATTTCCACTTCCTCCTCCTTCTTGGGTTTGGGGATTAACAATCTCCATTTTACCTCTTGGGCACACCTGCAAGTAGGAGGTGCTGCAGAATGCAGCTCTCATCCTTTCAGCTCGCTTGCACACAGACATTTCTATCTCCATAAGAATGTCAACAAAGAACCAGTGATGAATCTACTTGTATCCAGATCTACTGAATAAATGTAAGTTATCTCTATTTCTTTTCTTCATCTAACTACTGTGTGAAGACTGAATTCTTTTCTGTACATAATTAAGCTTAATGTGCAAGTTTCTTTTTGGTTCACGCTTCTACTCTGCAGGATTGTTGTTAGCTGCTTAGAGTTCTTTTATTAACCTTTAAAACTCCATCAGTTTCAATGTACATTTTAAGAACCCAGACAAAGCTGTGATTCCTAAAAATATTGCTGTGAATCAATGACAACACACATGCAGACACATACACACATGTATTGGTTTGATGCATACTAAATTTAAGTCAATTGAAATTGGTGACATTCTATTCTTTAGGATTTAGCAATATCAACTTCAACAGGAAAAAAACTTAACTAACATAGTCTGGATCCAATCTGGTGTTCCTTAAGCAATGCATCAATGCTGCATGGGTTTCTATATTGTTGTTTTTCCTGCTAGGTGTGTGTGTCTTTCTTCCATTTAATACTATAATCCTGTTCATTTTAAATACTGTTCATTTTTGCACAGGCTGGTACTGATCGGAACCTTGATGATTATGCAGCCTATTCCTGAGAATTCTATGTTCTATCCAACTATTATAGATTCATTTGCCCAGTCCTATTATTATTATTTCTCCTTTACCAAGGCATGGCACAAATCAGAAAAACACATTAATTAGAAAATTCATCCAATAAAATTAGATCATAACTTACCAGCCAAACCAGTAAACAAACACTAACCTGAAAGGCAACCAAATGCTACAATCATACATGTTTAAAACAATGCCCTGCAATACAACTGAGAAGGTACACATCCATTATTAAATTAAAACAGGTATTAATCTAGGTCATGTCAAGATTAATGAGAACAAGGTGGAATAGCCAAGCTCTGCACTAATCCACTAATCAAATAAAAAGGTCTTTAAGCCCCTTTTAGAGGCCATCAAACTTTCACAGAAACAAGGGGAAGAAGGAACTGTTTCCAGAGCCATAGGACCAGGACTCTAAAAGTCAGTAACTTGGAGGCACATATACGCACACAGTACATGTTACACATGCCTAGTGCATAGGGCATTTCAGCTACCACTACCTACCAATCTGTCATAACTTAAGTCCACTCAGACTCAGTTATTCAATTTCTTAAGGATCATTAGTGTTTTCATTCATTCTATTGGCCCTATTTTGCTAGTAAGGCCCACTGAACGTTAAAGTATCTCCTGATCTGAGGCAGACTGAATCACCAAAACAATACAGTGAATCTCAGCAGCTGTCAGTTCCAGGATCTCAACAACAGTTCTTTGCATGGTACTAAACCCAACCAATTAAAAAAAAAAAGACAAATTTAGATACCCCACTGTCACTCACTGCATCTCTGGCAATTCTGTAAATGTCATGTAGACTGTTCTTTTTCCAAAATGGCTTCTAGTGAAGGGCCACAAATCACGGCTGAGGACCGGAGTCCTTTAAACCTGGTATGGGTCCCAATAAACACACCAAGTGAGAAATAGGATAACCCTTTTATTTGAGCGCTCAAGTAACAAGCGGGTCTCTCCTCTAAAAAGGAGAGGGTCACAGGGTACATAGGCATGCATACATTTGTGTTATCTGTGTTAACTATACACTACATCTACACCCATCACCATTTAGGGATTCTGCCCTCCTTCAGGTATAAAATTCCATCTTGGCCCCTCCTTTGGGAGTGGAATGATCTAATAATGGAAGGAGAATTTAACATTACAATTACCTGTCCGGTTACTTTCGGACAAGATATCCCCCGTATGCACATGCTTGCATTCTTGTATTATCTTCTACTGGTTTCTGCTGGTTCTGGTTTGTATTTCCTTCCCTTATCTTTCATTTGTGCCATCTTCCAACTTATACCTATCATGTACTTGTCAGCCTCCCTCATATTCCAACTTATTCTTAGGCATCCTTATCCCCCAGGAGAGCCTTGGAGCTCTTGAGACAAGGAAGCTTATTATTTTCCTTGACAATTACAGCTTACACAGTTAGCTGAACACATACATTCCTTATAAGAAGGATGCTGGTAAAATTCTGTCTCCACACTAGTATTTGTGATATCTCTGAAGATATAGCTTAAGACTTCTTCAATCTGAATTTTCTAAAATACATCAGGGTAAAGGTTTTTTCAATGGGAATATAAATTGAAATGATAGGAACTCTAATGCTTTAGGAACACAGTAGTAGACTTCAGAAGATGTATTCAAATAAGAAGAACCAATGAAAACAGACAGTTGGAAGTTACAGTAATGCTGTTTGTCCTGAGTTTGGTAGCCAAAGTTAAGATACACTTCTAATAATATTTCATTTGAGCCATTAGTCTGAGACAAAACAATACTCACTTGAAACTTGTTTAAAAATACACGTGATCTGCATGTTTCATAATGTCAGTTTACTCCCAATACAGCTATTCCCGAACATTAGATAGAGTTTCCATATTGAAGATCGCCTCTGTGCTATTAATATTATTGCAAAGTAGTTTATCTTCATAGAAGCTTGATTATATCCCTTATAAAGCATATGAGGGGACAGATGCAAAAAAGCAGAGCTCCTGCACTATAAATTTTTGTAGGAGACGGAATTTCAGAAGGTGCTTCTTATATAATTTATCCAAGCAAAATATACTTTTTGACCCAAACATTACAGATGGAAAGTCCTCCTCTTTCTGCCACAGACTACTATATCTATGATAATGTTCTCTGTATACATTACCATTTAAAGGCACAGAAGTCCTGTACCATTTTGCATCTGGCCGTCCTATTCAGAGGTGATCTTTTCTATTGGGATTTGCTTTAGAATTAGGGCTCGTTGTGACAGAACAAAATACCGATTTGTTTGTAGGATTTATACGGCCAGCTATCTCATACAGTGACTCTAGGTGGCTCACAACAATCCATAAAACATAGTTAAAAGCATAGCCTTTCCCCCGCTCCCTCCGGCACCAGACCAAAACATCCTCATAGCTCAACCCCCCATCCTAGCCCAATGCTTGGGGGAAGAGCCAGGTTGTCACAGCCCTCCAAAAGGCTAAAAGAGTAGGGGTCCCTCTGATCTCCAGTGGAAGGCTGTTCCAAAGAACTGGGGTTGCCACCAAGAAGGCACACCTCCAAGGTCCCATCGGATGGCAACATTTAAGGGAGGGGACCTGGAGCGCACCCACCCTATCTGACCTAGTAGGACAGGCAGATTCCCTCAGGGAGAGGTGGTCCTGCAAATAACCCAATTGAAAGAAGTGTCATAGGCTTGGGAAGATTAAATACCAAAAGAAGGGATATTTTGTATGGTAGCATGTTCTATGATAATCACTATGTAACACAGTGAAGCACCACATTTTACGACATGCTCAGTTTGCAGCAAGTATGTAGAAATTGGAAGGATACCTAAGTATAAATGTGTGCTTCTATTAATCTCTTTAAGAGTTATTTTCCTGTAAATTAATATTTTCTCTTTTTATTCTTAGTTTGACTGATAGCATGATTTGGGAATGGAATGAGAAAGTATTGTAGTTTGCATACAGCAGGGGGAGGGGAATTGATGGAGTCTCTTTATTTTTACAGTATTGTTTTATACTGTGAAAATTTAACTGTACTTTAATAAAGTTTCTTTTTTAAAAAAAATCCATTTTTATTTGATTGAAGAAATTAATTTTTCAAAATGCTGTTATGCAGTTGCATTGTTCAAGGTCTTAACAAGTAAACTGTATTATGTAAAATACCATGAGAAGAGACTCTAAACTGAATAGGGAAATACTGCAGTGACATCTGTTGGAGAGTCTTATATTCCGTCCAATGCCTGATACAATTATAGAACACCAGAAAGAACTAGAACTGCCTGGCCTAATCTTCTGCCTTTCAAACATATCTAACTACTCCTCCCAGAACTCCCAGTCAAAATGCATAGCTGAGCATACTGACAAGGAATTCTGGGGATTATTTATTTTATTTTTATTGATTGATTGATCAAATTTAGCCACTGCCCATCTCCCCCAAAAGAGGGACTCTGGGCGGTTTACAGTAAAATTATAGTCTAACCCATCTAAAAAGGACAGGCTGGAGAATGCTTAAGTATAAAAACCAGGTGAAGAATGACAGAAGGAAATATTTCTCCACATGGTGCATTTTATCTTACGGAATGTGCTTCTTCTATATGTATAGGGCAGCCAACTTGAAGAGCTTCAAAAGAAGATTAGACAAACTGAAAGGAGATGCAGCTATTACTGTAGATCAAAAAGAGCATACCTGCAAATGCAAGTTGCAACTGAACTCCTTACTGTAGCCTTTTTGTTAGCATCTGGTTGGGTGCTGTGGGGCTTGATTTGATAGCCCTTTGGTCAAATCCAGTAGAGTTACTCCTCTGCTCTTAAGAAAGCAACTGATCCTTAGCAAAGTCCACTAGTACCTTCTCTGTTTATTTGATAAAATTGAAAGATAATTTCCTACTTCACTGCATTTGTTTCTGGGCTAGTTTTTCACTCGTTAGAATAATATTAAATCCCCAATACTTAGACAAAACTTCCTTGCAAAATGAAGCTAAAGTTAGAGACCTGACAGTGAATGTTGACGAGTGAGAAAGCTGGTTGCCAGAAACCACCATTTATGAGACGTTTCAAAAATGATTCATAAGACATGCTTCAGAGCTCATGTGAGCCCAGCACCTCTCTGCTATTCCTTAAAGCAAACAAAATGGTATGGCTGCTACAATGAGCCAGTTCCTTAAAACAGTTGTGCCTTTTTTCAAGCTTGTGCTGAAGCCTGTCAAAGATTATTTTATTTTATTTATTAAATGTATATAGCTGGGCTATATGGGCTGCTTTAAGCAATAATAATGAATAATCATAATGAATAATGATGGGCTGCTTTAAGGAATAGCAGAGAGGTTCTATGCTTATGCTTAAATGAGATCTGAAGCACATGCTCTAGATCATTGTCCAAAGTAAGTACAGCCTGACTTACTACTAACAGAACTTACCAAAATAAAAAACCAAGGAAGGGATGATGCATATGATAGCTTAGTGGCAGTGAGTATATCTACTATACTATGCTATAAACATGTACAAAATTTCAATTCTATGGGACATCTGTAGGATTATGCTGGTCCTCTGCTAGACTGAGCAATCAAGCAAGTTGCCAGACAGGATTGTAATTCAAACAACTAAGCAAGCAGGTACTGTAAAATGCTGAGTTGAGTAGTCACACACAAATTGCAGGAGAATTAGAGTGTCATGACCTCGTTGCAAGGCACAAAGAGCCTCACAACGTAGATCATGATCATTAAGAAATAGAGGAAGGAGATAATCAAACTAGGGATTAATACAAGCACCCAAAAGCACCCACACCCATGGACCCATAGGCAGCTGAAAAGAAGGGCGTCGGAGGAACGGAGATAAGCCGCACCTGGTGCCCTGGAGGACCCAACCGACGCCAGGAGACAAAGGAAGACACTGGGAAAACGCCCAGGCAGCCATCAAGGGTCCCATCAAGAGGGATCGGGACAATGCAGGGTGGGGGAGCCTGGGGCAATACAAGAGGGTATAAAAGGGGCACCTCAGCACCACCAACCCCGTTCCCGTTTTTCGTTCTGTCAGCTATCATTCCAATAAACCAGAAATCCTTAATACCCATTAAGTGAGTCTGTGTCTTATTGCGAAGCGAGGCTGACCCTGACATAAAAACGGGAACCGCAAAAAAATTTTCACCTAGCACCCATCCAACAAGCTTGTGAGGGACCCAGCTAGGTATGGAAACCCAGGAAACGAGGCGGCGCAACCCTTCGGCGCCCGGCGACGAAGCCCCACTCCCGCAGGGCGGGATGCAGCTGAGGTCCGGGCGATGTAACGCCCCGGTAAGTATGGGACCCAGCTGGGGGGAAGCGGTGGGGGAGGGACCCACCCCGGCGCCCCGGAGCCCGCAGGGCACCAGGGGCGAGACGAGGGGACCCTCTCCAGGCTCACAGGCAACCCCGGAGGAAGCGCGAGACGAACCGCCACCCTGGGCGCACGGAGGCGAGGGCGCGCCTGGCACCGCGGAGGGACCAAGGGAAGATCCGTCCTCCACAACGGCCTACGGCGAGGGCGAGCGGAGCGGCGAGCACCCCAGCGGGAGGCCGTGGACGGCGGCGAGGCTCGACGCGCTGGAGGAAGGGATGCAGGCGATGCGGCTGATGCTGCAACAACTGATGGCAGCACAGGGACCCCGCAGCGGAAGCAGCGCAGAGGCACCCCCAGACGAGTGGCAGCGGGGCGGCGGCGACGGCGGAACCCGGCCCAAGGAGCCCACCTGACGACCGGAGGCGCACCGGGACGAGAGACGGAGCGGATACCCAGCGGCCGGGGGCGACCACGGCGGAGCCTGACCCCACGAGCCCACCCACCGATCGGAGGCGCACCCGGACGTGAGACGGCGGGACAACCTCGGCGGCGGCGGCGGCAGCAGTGGCGGAGCTCGGTCCCAGGAACCCACCCGACGACTGGAGACGCACCAGGATGAGAGGCGGAGGGACGACCCGGCGTACGGCGGTGGCAACAGTGGAGCCTGGATCCAGGAGCCCGACCGAGGGAGAACGCCCCGCCCTCCCCCCCGGGCGACGGGTCGACGAACTTGCGAGGAGACCCAGAGAGAGGCACAAACACCGCAAGAAGACTGGAGACAATCCGACCCACATCAGCCCCCGCAGAGCCCGAGACATGGCACAGAGGGCATCAGGAGCCAAACCAGGACAGCTGCCAAGGACTTTGGCACAAAGTTTGACGGGGACCCCTCCAAACTCTTTTTCTTGACTAACGCGAGGTACTACCTCGACGAATGGGGTCCCTGTTTCAGAACGGAAAGGGGCAAAGTCAATGCCCTAGCCATTAAGCTAAAAGGTCGGGCCGCCGATTGGTACGTCCAGTTGTGCCAATCAGGTGCCCAGGCGCTGCAGGACAGCACAGAATTCCTGCAGGCGCTGGAGCTACACTTCAGGGACCCCCTGGAGCAAGAAAAGGCGAAAAGGGCGCTGGAAACACTTAGACAAAGCCCGCGCTCCGTGGCAGAGTATGCCATGGAGTTCCAAGCCCTGGCCGGAAAAGTGGACACCTGGTCTCAATCAACTCTGATTGAGAAATTCAAACACGGACTCAACTTAAACGTTCTCCGGTGGGCACTCGGCCGCGACAACCCCAACTCCCTGACGGGATGGATCCGGCTGGCGGGGGAAGTGGAGAATGCTCACGACACGTTCCTCCACGCAAAGAGGGAAACGCAGCAGACGGAGGCAGCGAGACCCCCACGCAACAGCGCACGGCAGGGGAAGGTGAGACCCCAACCATGGAAGGAGGAACGGGACAGACGCTTCGCTAAAGGGCAGTGCTTCATGTGCGGCAAGGAAGATCACAGAGCAGCAGCATGCCCCAAATCGACACCCAGAGAGAGCCCGAGGAGGGCACAAACCGCACCAACCCCAGCGCCAAGAAAGCGACCAGCAGCGAAGGGGGAGTATCGACGTAGACACTTCCCCTACAGCTCAGAGGAGGAGGGAAGCAACCCCGACGAGCCGACGGGAAACGACAACCACCTGGCCTAAGGGGCGCCGAAGGACAGGTGGAGGACAGCGACAGGCGCAACGACAAAGGGGTGAGTGAGGAATGCCCCACCCTCTACATCCGTGTCACCCTCACCCATGGGGATAAAACTGAAAAGGTCTGGGCACTAATTGACTCGGGCTGCTCCAAAAGCCTAATGCACCCAGACCTGGCAGCCGCGCTTAACCTCCGCTGCTATCCACTTCAGCACCAATTGGTATTCTCGCAGCTTGATGGATCTGCAGCGGGAGGGGGCCCGGTCACCCAATACACCGGAGAAACCGCGCTGAGGCTCGGCAGCCACGAGGAAAAATTGGCTTTCATCGTGGCACCGGTGGGGCAACCCCTACTCATACTGGGGATCCCATGGCTCGTGCAGCAAAACCCAGTCATCAACTGGAGAACCAGAGAGATTAAGTTTGCTGACGGGCGTTACCAAGCACCTTCTGGGAACAGGGTCCCTCGAGCGGCCATGGGGGGGGGCAACAACGACGGCGGAGCACAGAGAAACGGCAATGCCAGAGGGACTGCCAATCAAATATGCAGATTTCGCCGTTTTCAGCGAGAAAGAGGCGGACAAACTCCCCCCCCCACAGGAAAACGGACTGTACCATTGAACTGGTCCCGGGGGTACCCTTACCCAACCCCAAAATATATGCCATGACCCAGCGGGAGCTGGCAGCATTATGGGACTTTGTGGACAAAAACTTGGCGAGAGGTTTTATCGAGCCTGCAAACTCTCCAGTAGGAGTGCCAGTCCTCTTTCAGGAGAAAAAAGACGGGTCACTGCGGCTCTGTACAGACTACCGCAGATTAAATGCAGCAAGCATTTCAAATAAATACCCCCTACCCTTAATAAAGGACATCTTGTCCCACCTGGCGAAGGGTAGGATATTCTCTAAACTGGACATAAGGGAAGCCTATTACCGCATACGGATAAGGGAGGGGGATGAGTGGAAAACTGCTTTCAACTGCCCATTGGGGGCGTTTCAATATAAGGTGCTCCCATTCGGACTGGCAGGAGCACCAGGGGTATTTATGCAGTTAATTAATGAGGTCCTGCGTGACCACCTTTTTAAGGGGGTTTTGGTTTACCTCGACGATGTATTGATCTACACGGAAACGGAACGTGAGCACGAACGCTTGGTAAAAGAAGTGCTCAGGAAACTCCGCAAAGCAGAGCTGTTTGTTAAGCTCTCCAAGTGCGAGTTTCATAAGAACCAAATTGACTATCTAGGGTATAGGATTTCAGCTAAGGGAATAGAAATGGACCCAGGCAAGGTCCAAGCCATATTGGCGTGGGAGCGCCCACGCACGGGGAGACAACTGCAAAGCCTCCTCGGATTCACTAACTTTTACAGGGGGTTCATGCCAAGGCTGGCAGAGACTATTTTGCCCCTAACTAACCTGCTTAAGACTAAGGGCTTGGGGGACACGCGCAAATCAAGAAACCCGGGGGCACTACTAAACTGGACAGCTGATTGTCAAACGGCATTCGAGAGACTAAAAAACCTCTTCACAGCTGAGCCAGTGCTACAACACCCCGACCCCACCAAGCCTTTTGTGGTGCAGGCAGATGCCTCCGACTTTTCCATCGGAGCCATCCTGCTTCAAAAGGACTCCGACAACCACCTAAAACCCTGCACCTACCTTTCCCGCAAATTCTCCGAAACAGAGCGGAGATGGCACGTATGGGAAAAGGAGGCGTTTGCAGTAAAGACAGCTCTGGAAACATGGAGGCACCTGCTGGAAGGGGCCACTTGCCCCTTCGAGGTCTGGACAGACCACAAGAACCTGGAGGCACTCAGCACGCCAAAACGGCTCAGCCCGAAGCAGGTGCGCTGGGCTCAGTTCTTCAGCCGGTTCAATTTCACGCTGAAATTCATACCAGGCAAGAACTTCTTGGCAGATGCCCTCTCCCGACGGCCACAGGACGACACGCAAGCCTCCGACATCGTGGGGACAGTATGGACCGAGAAACAGCTGGGCTGCCCAGCTGTCATGCGCAGCCAGACAAGGAATCAGCGCACGCCAGCACGAACGACAGGGAGCGATCGGAGCTGGCGTTCAATTTCACCGAACTGGCAACAAAGACTCACACAAGCACTACAAACAGATACATGGTTGCAAAACAACCGACACCATGTATCTTTTAAAGACAGCATCGCCTGGAAAGAGAAAGCCTTGTACGTGCCCGAATCACTGCGGGGGGAAATCTTACATAGATCGCACGATGACAAATCTGCGGGGCATTTTGGGTTCGTAAAAACCCTTCACCTAACGAGGAGGCAATTTTGGTGGCCAAACCTCAGAAAAGACGTAAAAGACTACGTGGCCAACTGCCCCACATGTGCTACCACCAAACGGAAAGGGGGGAAACCCCAAGGGCTGCTGCAGCCAGTAGCCAGCCCCTCCCGCCCATGGGAAGAAATTTCCATGGATTTCATTGTGGACCTCCCACCCAGCCAAAGAAAAACAGTGATATGGGTGGTAAAAGACTATTTCTCAAAACAGGCACACTTCATCCCGTGCGCAACTATCCCCTCCGCACAACAACTGGCACGTTTGTTCCTAACACACATATACAGGATCCACGGCGCCCCCTACAGGTTGGTGACCGACAGAGGCACACAGTTCACGTCAAAGTTTTGGCAGGAATTTTTAAAACTAATCGGAACCAAGCAAGCACTGTCCACTGCGTGGCATCCACACACGGACGGATCTACAGAGATCCTAAACTCAACACTTGAACAGTTCCTGAGGGCATTCATAAATTACCGACAGGACAACTGGGTAGACCTACTACCATTTGCAGAGGTGGCCTATAATAACGTGGTACACCAGAGCACTGGCCACACACCATTTAAGGTGATCTACGGAAGGGACTTTGTACCGATACCAGAATTGCCGCAACCTGAAACCCCGCCCTGCTCACCAGACGACTGGGCGGCACAGCTGGCAACAACCTGGCCAATCATCCAAACGGCCCTAGCAGACACACAAACCACGTACAAAACATATGCAGACAACCACAGGGCGGAGGCACCGAACTACAAAGTGGGAGATAGGGTCTACCTCTCCACTAAGTTCATAAAGACCTCACAACCCTCGAAGAAATTGGCACCGAAATTCATTGGACCTTTTAAAATCACACAGGTAATCAACCCAGTTACTTTCAAACTGGAACTGCCCTACAACTTGAGACGGGTCCACCCAGTGTTTCACTGTGCACTACTGAAGCCAACTGTCATGAGTGCCGTTGAGCTGAAGACATCAGCGCAATGGCACACATGACAATAACAAGGAAACGGGAAGGGGCTCAAGATAAGTAGCCATCAACTTACAAAGACTGAAGGACAAGAGACAATGGCTAAACGGATCGCGAGGCACACCCAAGCTGTTAGCGCTAACGCAACGGAGATCGCCCAGCTGACAGCAATCACCAGAGGAATAGGGAAACCGATGATGGGCGATCCCGAAACGCCAGCGGGGCCTCGCAACCCCTCACCTACCGGCAGGACAGCGTGTTGGACAAAGAGGGGTGACGTAACCGCGAGTGAGGGGGCGCTGACCGGCGCGGGGTATTTAAACCCCGCACGGGCACGCTCCTGTCACTCTCAGCTTTTTTCCTATACTGTATCTACACTGCGAATAAACCAGAGCCTGTTTCACGGAATCAGCGTCTGTGTATTACTCGGAGGTAGGCAGCGCATGACATAAAGCTGAGAGTCATAAACTCAGCCTCGCCGAGCCCCACCGGACGATAACGAGCCGCGGGAGGAGTAGACGGCGAGAAGACCAGGAAGATGAGGCCGGCGCGACGCGGACAAGGGGGGCGAGCCGCACGGCAAGAAGCAGAGGAGGACCGATCGAGGCCAGAGGCACCGCGGACTCCCGGAGCCATGGACGCCCACCCGACCCAACCCGAGCCTCAGCTCCAACCCCAAGGGGAGAAGGTGACGGAGGCAACCCGGCCACGGGAGGGAGCAACATACCTCCCGAGACCAGCGGAGAACCCCGCGCCCCACATCGCACCCCAGCAACGGGCGTGGAGCGGCAGCCCAACGGCGGTAAGCACGGGGGAGGACGAAGAAGCAACCCAGCCGACGGCGGAGGAAGCGGACCAACGGCCGAGAGAGACTGAACCCCACCGGCAACCCACCCCCGCCGACGCACCGATGGAACCGGCCCCAGCGGCGGCGCGGATCGCGGACGAGGACGCACAAGCTAGACTCGCGGCCATGGAGACCCAACTGAAGGAACTCCGGACCATGCTTCAGTCGCTGATGCCCCCCGCGCCGCCCAACGACGTCCCCGCACAGGTCCACACCCCGAGCGAAGCGCCGAACCCCCACGGGCCAAACGCCCGGGCCCCAAAGGACTTCCCCATCTTCTTTGATGGGAACCCCGCGAAACTGTCGTTCTTTATCACGAACGCCAGGGAGTTCATGGGGAGGCACGGACACTCCTACGACTCCGAAGCGGACAAGATCGCTGCCGTGGCGATCAAACTACAGGACCGGGCGGTGGACTGGTATGTCCAACTGTACGAGTCCAGCTCCCCCGCCCTCGCCAACTTCCCTGCCTTCATCAACGAGATGAAAAGCTACTTCGAGGACCCACTAGCCAAAGTGAGGGCGAAAAGCGCACTCCAAAGACTTCAACAGGGCGCACGCACTGTCCCGGACTACGCCCTCGAGTTCAAAGCCCTCGCGGGGAAGGTCAACGACTGGTCCGAGACCACCCTGCTGGAAATGTTCAAAAGGGGGCTCAACCGCGACGTACTTCAATGGGCCCTCTACCGCGATGACCCAGAAACTCTACACGGGTGGATCCACCTCGCGGGGAAAGCAGAACACGCGCACCGCACCTTCCTCATGACAACTACGGAAGACACGAACGACACCTGCAAAAAGGTACCCACACCACACGTGGGGACGGACGGCCCCACATACCCAAGGAAGAAATTTATTCGTGGGCCCTGCGGGAGGTGTGGAAAACCAGGGCACAAGACGGCAGATTGCTTCGCCAACCGACCGCCGACCAGTGTGCCTAAACCCACCTCGAAAACTAGCCCCAAACCACCTAACCCGCCGCCGCCCCCTCACCGCCGAATGACCGGAGCCACAGCGACACCAGAGGAAGGCTGGGACGCCCACTGGGGGGAAGAGGACGACGTAGACCCAGACCAGCCGGCGGGAAACGCTCCCCGCCTGCCCTGAAACGCGTTGCGAGGCAGGCAGTGGGACAGCAGCGCGGACCACCTCGACGGAACGGCGAAAGCTCCATGATAATGGCGGCAATCAAACTCTCTGCCGGCAACGGAGCCACCACGGCCGCGACACTAGTGGACTCGGGGTGCTCAAAAAACCTCATCCACCCCGACTTAGTCGCCAAACTCGACCTCCGCTGCTTCCCCCTCCCCACGCCGTTGGCATTCCACCAGCTGGACGGCTCAACAGCGGGAGGGAAACCAGCCACGATGCAAACCGAGCCGGTCACCCTGCAAATGGGCACTCACACCGAACGCACATCGTTCGTCGTCACCCACATCGGACGACCCATTGCAGTCCTGGGAATGCCATGGCTCGCGACAAACAACCCGCGCATCGACTGGGAGACCCGCACCTTCACATTTGGCAACGGCGAGTATCGGGCACCAGTTCCGGCGGGCAGAACCAACCCCACTGTGGGACGAGCAGAGGCGACTACACAGGACAACGCAGCTACCACAGCAGACCTACCGGAACAATACGCCGACTTCTCCGAGGTCTTCGGAGAGGCGGAAGCTGACCAACTACCCCCCCACCGCAAGACGGACTGTCGGATCGACCTGCTGCCCGACGTCCCCTTACCTAGACCGAAGATCTACTCGATGACCCCGAAGGAGATGGCAACCCTCCGGGAGTTCATCGATAAAAACCTAGAGAGGGGATTCATAGAGCCAGCATGCTCACCGGTCGGAGCCCCCGTCTTATTCCGGGAGAAGAAAGACGGCACCCTACGGCTCTGCACCGACTACCGGGGCCTAAACGCGGCTTCCCTGTCCAACAAATACCCCTTACCCCTGGTGAAAGACATGCTCGCCCACCTGTCCACGGGCAAAGTCTTCTCCAAACTGGACCTTCACGAGGCGTACTACCGCATCCGAATCAGGGAGGGGGACCAATGGAAGACTGCGTTCAACTGCCCCCTAGGCGCCTTCCAGTACAAAGTGCTGCCGTTCGGACTCGCGGGGGCCCCCGGGGTGTTTATGCAGCTCATCAATGAGGTCCTGCATGAACACCTGTTCAAAGGGGTCCTTGTCTACATAGATGACGTCCTTATCTACACTAAAACGCACAAGGAACATGTGGCCCTAGTCAGGCAAGTCCTCGACAAACTCAGAAGGGCGCAGCTCTATGCCAAACCCACAAAGTGCGAATTCCATAAAGCGCGCCTAGACTACCTGGGGTACCGAATTTCCGGAGACGGCATAGAAATGGACCCCGCAAAAGTCGAGGCGGTGCTGAACTGGGAACGCCCGCGCAACAGACACCAACTCCAGAGCTTCCTCGGCTTCGCGAATTTTTACAGGTCATTCGCCCGGGGGTTCGCGGAGATAGCCCTCCCCCTAACGGACCTCCTCAAAACCAAAGGGGTGGGGGACACCCGACGCGCCAAGAACCCGGGCACAGTATTGAATTGGACTCCCGCATGCCAGACCGCATTCAACAAGTTGAAAGCGCTGTTCACCACGGAGCCAATCCTCGCGCACCCGGACCCAGAACGGCCGTTCGTGGTCCAAGCCGACGCCTCAGACTTCTCCCTGGGGGCCATCCTACTCCAAAAGGACCCCACAGGACTCCTGAAACCATGCGCCTACCTGTCGAGGAAATTTTCCAAGACAGAAAGGCGATGGCACGTCTGGGAGAAAGAAGCCTTCGCGGTAAAATCGGCACTAGAAACATGGCGACACCTACTCGAGGGAGCCACCCAACCATTCGAGGTCTGGACCGACCACCGGAACCTCGAGGCCCTCCGAACGCCCAGACGCCTCAGCCCAAAACAGGTCCGATGGGCCCAATTCTTCAGCCGCTTCAACTTCCAGCTGAAGTTCATGCCGGGTAAAAAGAACTTCCTGGCCGACGCCCTTTCCCGACTGCCCCAAGACGAAGAGCCCGCCCCAGACACCATTGGGACGGTCCTATCCGCCTCTCAACTGGGGATGGCCGTGACCACCCGGAGCGGCGCTCGGAGGCAGCTCGACTCTACGGCGCAACCGACGGCGGGACAACCGGTGACCAGACGACGCCAACCGCAACTACCAGGGGGGATACGCACGGACCTCGCCGCCGCCCTCAAAACCGACCCCTGGTTCCTGGCAAACCCCGACAAGGTAACGATGGCACAGGACCTGGCATGGGGGGAAGGCAGAATCTATGTCCCGGACTCGCAACGCCAAGCGATCTTGCATAGATCCCACGACGCCAAGCAAGCGGGACACTTTGGGTTCCTTAAGACCCTACACCTAACAAGGCGTCAATTCTGGTGGCCCGCGCTAAGACGAGACGTGAAAGCATACGTAGCGTCCTGCCCAACGTGCGCCAGGGCCAAACGGGCACCAGGCAAACCCGCGGGGCTTTTACAACAGGTGGCAGAACCCTCCCGCCCATGGGAGGAAATCTCCATGGATTTTATAGTGGACCTCCCACCCAGCCAGAAGAAAACGGCCATTTGGGTGGTGAAGGATTATTTCTCGAAACAGACCCACTTCATCCCCTGCACGTCGGTCCCGTCCGCACAACAACTAGCCAAACTCTTCCTCATCCACGTGTACAGGTTACACGGATGTCCCGCACGTGTGGTGACCGACAGGGGCACACAGTTCACTTCTAAATTCTGGCGGGCCTTCCTAAAGCTGACGGGGACCCAACAGGCCCTATCCACTGCCTGGCACCCCCAGACGGACGGAGCCACAGAGGTCCTCAATGCCACCCTAGAGCAATTCATACGCTCATATACCAACTATCATCAAGATGACTGGGCCGAACTGCTCCCGTTCGCCGAAGTCGCATACAACAACGCCGTCCACACGAGCACGGGGAAAACTCCGTTCGAGGTAGTCTCGGGGCGCGACTTCGTCCCCATACCGGAGCTACCACAACCCCCGGAACCCCAGATGGACGCTAGCGACTGGGGACGGAAGATTGCGGAATCGTGGCCAATAATCACGGCAGCGCTGAAGGATGCACAGGCGGCCTACAAAGAGCAGGCCGACAAGCACCGGCGCCAACAACCGACGTTCCAGGCGGGGGATATGGTCTACCTATCCACCAAATTCCTAAAGTCACCCCAACCCTCGAAAAAACTGGGGCCTAAGTACATCGGGCCGTTCCGAGTCACGCAGATAGTGAACCCGGTGGCAATACGCTTGGACCTGCCACACAACCTACGGAGACTCCACCCGGTATTCCACACCAGCCTCCTGAAACCGGCAACCACCTCTCGATGGCACCCAAGCACGCCACTGCCCTCACCGGTGATGATCGACGGGCAACATCACTTTGACGTAAGGGACATACTCGACTCTCGCAGGCAACGGGGAACTTTACACTATTTGGTCAGGTGGAAACACTTCCCCCACCCAGAATGGGTGGCGGCGCACAACGTTAACGCGCCTGACCTGACCCGGGCTTTTCACCGGGCATACCCCGACAAGCCAAAACCAAGACTAGCAAACCGTCACCTGCATAACCCCTCCCCCGCGGCCCCCCCGCCTACCGTGCCCCAAGGGAAAGGGCCCCCCCAAGCCCGCGACTTGGGTGGACCTCCCCCCCCGGGACTCACCCCCCCCGCCCCGGGCCCACGAGGCAGTAACAAGCGGTCGCCAGCACCCTCCCCCCGCCCCGGGCCCACGGGGGAGTGGCAAGCAAGTCAACAGTGCATCCTGGGGGCAACGCCCAGGAGCACACATAACAAAGGCGACGCACTTAGAATAAAAAATAAGGGCCCTACCTGGAGCTGATAAGCACCCGACCAGCCACGCCTCTCTCCTCGTCGAACTGAGCCAAACAAACAGGGTGTGGCCGGAGCATGCGCACGCCCAGGGTGTGACCTGGGCATGCGCACTAAGAACACACCCTAGAGAGACACGTGGTAGAGGGCGGAACAAAGGGAGGGGTGAAAAACACTCCGGCGGGAAATTCAAAAAAAAAAAAAAAAACCATTTTGACAGCTCTCCTGGTAAAAAACCAGAAAACCGGGGGGGGCACTATTCGGACAGGGGGCAGTATGTCATGAGTGCCGTTGAGCTGAAGACATCAGCGCAATGGCACACATGACAATAACAAGGAAACAGGGGAAGGGGCTCAAGATAAGTAGCCATCAACTTACAAAGACTGAAGGACAAGAGACAATGGCTAAACGGATCGCGAGGCACACCCAAGCTGTTAGCGCTAACGCAACGGAGATCGCCCAGCTGACAGCAATCACCGGAGGAATAGGGAAACCGATGATGGGCGATCCCGGAACGCCAGCGGGGCCTCGCAACCCCTCACCTACCGGCAGGACAGCGTGTTGGACAAAGGGGGGTGACGTAACCGCGAGTGAGGGGGCGCTGACCGGCGCGGGGTATTTAAACCCCGCACCGGCGCGCTCCTGTCACTCTCAGCTTTTTTCCTATACTGTATCTACACTGCGAATAAACCAGAGCCTGTTTCACAGAATCAGCGTCTGTGTATTACTCGGAGGTAGGCAGCGCATGACACCAACAAGCACATCCAAATGGCATATGGAAGAACCTCCACCCCCACCCATAATGATAGACAACCAACAACATTTTGAAGTAAAAGAAATACTGGACTCAAGAAAGCAAAGAGGTACGCTACAATACCTCGTGAAATGGAAACATTTCTCACACCCAGAGTGGGTCCAGGCACGACACGTCATGGCAAGACAACTAGCAAGACAGTTCCACGAGGCATACCCAGAGAAACCAGCACCATAAGAACATATTTGGGGGGCAGCATGTCATGACCTCGTTGCAAGGCACAAAGAGCCTCACAACGTAGATCATGATCATTAAGAAATAGAGGAAGGAGATAATCAAACTAGGGATTAATACAAGCACCCAAAAGCACCCACACCCATAGGCAGCTGAAAAGAAGGGCGTCGGAGGAACGGAGATAAGCCGCACCTGGTGCCCTGGAGGACCCAACCGACGCCGGGAGACAAAGGAAGACACCGGGAAAACGCCCAGGCAGCCATCAAGGGTCCCATCAAGAGGGATCGGGACAATGCAGGGTGGGGGAGCCCGGGGCAATACAAGAGGGTATAAAAGGGGCACCTCAGCACCACCAACCCCGTTCCCGTTTTTCGTTCTGTCAGCTATCATTCCAATAAACCAGAAATCCTTAATACCCATTAAGTGAGTCTGTGTCTTATTGCGAAGCGAGGCTGACCCTGACATAGAGGGAAAGTGAAATCTTGCTTGGTAAGTAGGGTACGGGGCTAGTGATGCCAACCCAAGATGAAGCTGAGAGTTCAGGGATCCAGAGCCAGAAGTCCACAGAGTCTAGTCCAAGGTCATAGTCATAAGAGAGAGGACTAGAAGGCGGTAACCAATGGCACACAGGTCCAGGACCATAGGGGAAGGCAGCAGCAGAGAACAAGAGCAGACTGTGCCAGTTTATGATTTGAATGCCAGAGAGTTCCACAAGCTGATCCAAGTAGAAAAGCCCAGAGCCAAGGGCAGAGTGAGGATTGTGGAATGCAGATCTGATGTGGGAGAATTGTTTCCAACAAAAAACAAGGACCTGGATGCTGCTCCTAAGTAATCCCAACTGTGGGTGCAGCTCAGTTAGGCATGGTGTCTTCTTTGCTTCATAAGCAGCCAAGCAATCTCCCTTGCTCTGTCCTTTGCAGTTGATTGCTTTCCCTGGGTTTAGGCATCTTAAGAACTGGTTCCTTGTGATCTGCCCTCTCCTTCCCCTCATTGTCTTCCTGGTCTGCTTCAAGTGTTTAATTGCCTGCCTGCTCCCAAGACTGACAGCTTCTTAGGTCAGGCCTTTCAGCCTGTGCCTCAAAGGAGTCAGACTACAACACTGCTCATTGCAGAACTGATGATGGTAGATTATCTATCAATAGTTTCAAAGGAGTGCTTCTTCTCATTGAAAGTCAAATAGAAACTTGGTTATGTAGGTTACTGTGTCCCGTCATAACATCCTTGTCCAGTCTGGTGTCATCTGAATATGCTAGGATGAGAACTCACCAAATTTCTGGCCAGCCACACTGGCTGACAATTCTGCAAGACGTAATCCCAACACGTATGAAAAGCTGCTATCTATTTTCCTTGACATATGATCGCCTTTGTTTTAAATATTGCAGTGAAAGAGTCAAACATAAAATAGAACAGCTGGATTCATATTGTGCTTTAACTGATTTGGTGAATAAGCCATAGATTCAAACATTCAAAATAAAGACCCCTTTGAGTTAAGCTTGACTCCTCATGACCAGAGGTGTCCACAAATCAAATCAAATCTAATCCACCAGCAGAGTTAATTGTTGTTTATTAGGAAAGCTGATGATTCAACACAATGCCCTGGCCATGTGTGTTAAGCCAGGAAAGGAAATCCTTTAGACAGCATAGCACTCAAAGAGTGAAATGTATTAATTGTATAGAATGTACCCAAAAGGAAAAGAGAGAATTTACATATAAAGACAATATTTTGGCTATAGATAGATAAATATTATATAAAATTATCAAATCAATACCATCTTAATTAAAATAGTAATCAATTGTTTCAAATCAAGTTGATGTTATTATTTTGTTAATTTATTGAACATGGCATCACTGGTATTATTAATCCCTAAAGATCTTTGGAAGAGCCATGTCTTCACTTGCTTTCAGAAGGCCAGGAGGGTGGGCCAAGCTATTTCAAAGCAGGGAGCTGCTACAGAGAAAACTTCCAGGTGAACTTTTAATCCTAAATGATACAGCCAAGATCATTAGCTGATTTTTGTGTAACAGTACCTTCTGGAGAATTGTCTACCACTATAGCAGGTCACATCTCTGTTTCATCCCCTATTTGGTCAGTTTACAGCTTGTTATTTTTTATACTGCTTATAGTGTTTATTTATTAAATTCAAAGCCCACCCAACTTCAAAACGATTCTGGGCAGTTTAGCTTTAAAAGCATAGTGCTGATAATTTGCCTCAAAGTTAATATGTACTTCCCTTAATTGTATGAGAAGAAACTGAAGATGGGTTTGCCTGACATACTAGGCCAGGGTTTCTCAACCTGGCTGGCTGGGGAATTCTGGGAGTTGAGGTCCACACATCTTATAGTTGCTAAGTCTGAGAAACACTGCACTAGACTAAAGTGAGATTTGCTTAGTTTGTGGTTCATTGTGTTCTGCAAGTGAGGGCAATTGTGTTAGATCAATAAACCAGATTTAAATAAACCATTGGTAATTGTGCTATGCACACATAACCTTGAAACTGGAAAAAGAGGGCATCATTTAAAACAAACTGATGGAAATTTATTATTAGCATCCCACAACCTGCATAATGCAGGAGGGAGACTCTTGTTTCTTTCTTCCAGGGATCACAGCAATGTTGCCAAATGTAAGATGACCTAAAGTAGTTTGACCTAAAGCCCTGCCTTGTTTATTATCCTGGACTGTGAAAGAGGGGCTTCATATGTGCTTCAGCTCCCCTCTGAAGGATTTCTACAGCCCTATAACAAATTGGACTGTTCTCTTAAGATGTTTGAATCAACAGAATCATTTACCAGATCGTTCCATTAGATGGCAGTGAAACCTCATAATGGAGGATGTTACCTGTTACACAAAACCAGCAGTAAGTAAAACTTAAAGGAAGTCCCCCACACCCATGGCTCTTGTTTGGAAAACATCTTGGAGGAGAGAGAGAACCTTACTGTAGTTAGGGCAAGCAAGGCACACGCTTGGTGAATCTTTCATTCGGATGACTCATAATTTAGACGCTTTCAAAAGAAGGATTACATGGAGGGAACCCATCTAAACCTCTAACTTTCATAAAGAGGCAGGGTTAATAGCATGTATTGCGTTCAAGCAGCAGATAGGTGGTATCCCTTTTCTCCTATATTATTACTGTATACTGCAAGGTAATTTTTTTTAATCATTATATTTATGCTCTGCCTCTGTGTTTGTATAAACATGCCAGGTGGCTTCCGGCAATTTAAATAATACAAAATATAAAACATAACAGTAAAATATTTGCAGCTGAAATCGAAATGTATTACTTCGGACAGTTCTACCCCCACCCCCACCCCCATCCCCACCCCCATAACGCAGGTCATCACTAAGGAAAAGTATTCGGGCCCATCTTTTTCATTTGGGCTTTCAAAGGGGATTATGGTTTGTTTTTACAGCGATTTTATGTTAATCGAAATTGATCATTCTGCATCACCTTGCTGGGTTTTAGTTAAAGGGGGGGCGGTATAATAAAAGCAGTATGTATAGAGAGGACACCATACTCCCACCAGTTTCAATGAAATTGAGATTAGTATCCCAGGAAGCATACTGGGAAATAAGCCTCATGAAACACAAGTGGGATTTCTTCTGAGTAAAAACCTGGGAAGAACAGTCCAGCAACCGGGGCGAGGCCACCTAGAGCAGATCAACGGCGGGGAGAGAGCATTGCAAGCCTAGCGCGTAAGCCTTCGTTCAAGACGCTGCTTGCGGCTTTGCTTCTGTTTACCGAGTTCCGACGGCCTGGTCGCAACTCGCAGCGCAACTGCGGGAAGAAGTTCTGCGACTCGGCGGCTCCCGACGGGTGTCATATGACCCAAGAAAGATGGCCGCAGAAGGGCAGAGTGGCGAGGTACCTGCGGCTGAACCGAGAGAGGAGTTTGAAGTCGTTGATAGCGCCCAGATCCCCAGTGCGTCTGAGTTGAAAAGCGATGGCAAAGAGAAGGGGGGCCCAGATGCCAGCTGGTCCGCTCCCATCTTCTCCCTGGCCAAGAGAGCCTCGGAAAACTTGGCAGTGAGCTATGGAAACGCTCTGAAGTCTGCAGCCTCGGTAGGACTCATTCCCAAACCAGTCAGCAATGACAGCCCAGCAAAACAAAGTATGGCTATGTTTATTGCTTGTATTTGGTAATGGTGGTGTGGGGTGTAAAACGAGTAAGTGGCTTTTCTCACAGCAGAGGAGGGGCTGGGTAAGGAAAACTTCCGGTGTGAGCGCGTTCCGCCTAAGAATGCATCCTAGAGAAATGCAGTTTCTAGAAAAAATGCCCAGGCTCAACAGTCTTGGCTCGGGGAGACGTCTTTAATTTGATCAGGGAGCTTTTCCCTGTATCCCACACTGGGAGGCTTGATTCTGCTAAATATTATGCACATGCTTGGAGATGATCTCCATATGTTGAAGGTCTATGCCTTGAAGCTGAAAATAGTTTCAGGGGCAAAATTCTAGAAAACGAAATGAAAAGCGGTGGTAGATTGGTCTGGATATTTCTAATCAAGTTTATTGTGAATTGGACTTTGGATGGTTACAAAAAGGTAGGGGATTCTCAATTTTAGACCCATCATTTTTGCCCTTGGCACAGGGTAACATTTATGACTTGGTTTGTTTTCTTCATATGACTTTTTATAAATTACATTGTGTATAGGCTTACATATTACAGTACTATAAATTCCCAAAGGGAAAAAAAATCTAATCCTAGAGATTTTTAGTACACAAACATTTATTCTTAAGTAAACTGAAAAGAAATAAAGTGTGAGTTATAAGAGAGATGAAACATGGCGCAGACAAAGATATTGTTTAGCTTAGGCCCTACGCTTTAGGATATATCCATTAGGACTGTGCAGTGATTCAAATTCAAAGAGAAAAAGATGATTTTGAGCATGTGTTCACATACCTGTCACCACCTCCTTAAGTCAAACACATCTTTTTATTGGGACAAACCCAGGAAAAGGTGCAGCTTCTTTAAGGAGTTGCTAATAGATGCAACATGAACACCCCCACACATTCTCAAATCAAATTATCCTTCAAATGTGCATTGCTGCATAGCCCTAGTGCACATGTTGTATATTCTAAATAAGACAACATAGTGCAGAAGAATTTTGAAATTAAAGTCAGTAGTGCTCTCCACATGGAAAAATTCCAGTCTGGTCTAAAGTGCAGGGGACGCTTATATGCTAGTGTTACATTTCTACATTTATGTGGGAAGACTCACTGTGTTTACTAAGAATTACTCCCATGTAAGCATTATTTGCTTGATAATAAATAATGTGTTAACAATGATCAACTTCCAAAATAAACTTGATAAAACTAATTACCTGCAAGAATTCTAGTATTGTCCTATCAATGCAAATTTCTAGTGAGATGATTAAGCATTTAATACTGGTTTCTGAAAATACAGTGTGAACCCCTGGAATGTAAACATATTTCTTGTCCTAAAGGCAGGATTACTCTGAATTAACTCCATGTATAAAATATGGGGCAGAAACAGAATGCCTTAATGATGCAGAGAAATCAGTTGAATGGAATGTAAATTCATATGTACATATTCAGGAGAATCTGAGAAACAAAGTAGTATACAGTAGTGCACTTCAGAGGTAGTAGCACTTACCAACCAAGACTTAATGCCTAATGATGATTTTATGTGCACGGTTATGTGCATGTGTAAACAGCATAACCGAATTACTGGAGCATTAAGCTATAAAGTTGTCATGCCAATGAAAAGCAGTGCACTTTTTTTGTAACAAGAAAAAAAAGCATACCAAGATTTTGAGAAGAAACATTAATGAATTCCACTTTGCAGAAGGAATCTTAATTGTTTAATTCCATTTCAAGAATATTCACCTTAAGATGAAAAATACAATACACCCAAAATGTTTCATTATTCATACTTCACAATCAGAAAAAATACTCTTTAAACAAGAAAAAAATTGTAATCCTCTCCTAACCATTGTTACTTCCATATGCATAATTTAATCCTGTATCAGTTCATCTTCTTGTTTTCTAATTATGCTTTCCAATATCTGGGAGATACTGATTCGCAGATTACCATATTTATACTTTAGCAAATATGCAGTTGAGTGTATAGAACTAATATCTTATTTTGAAGTGTTCTAGTGTCCAAACTTGCAGGATATCCAGGGTTATCTGACCTATGGATTTTGAGGGAAAATTGGTACTGTGGTAGCTAAATCATGTTTTATTCAATTAAGCCAATGTTCTGGGTTTGCCTGAGACATTAAGTTATAAACTGATTCACCCCTCCCCCCAGGCTGGGTTCACACAACATATTAAGACTAACATTTGGTTGGCTAATGTTTTGTACTGAAGAGCCAGTTTGGTGTAGTGTTTGAGGCACCAGGCTAGAAACCTGGAGGCCATGCGTTCTAGTCCTGCCTTAGGCACAAAGCCAGCTGAGTGACCTTGGGCCAGTCACTTACTCTCAGCCCTAAGAAGGAGCAATGCAAACCACTTCTGAAAAAACCTTGCCAAGAAAACTCCAGAGACTTGTCCAGGCAGTTATCAGGAGTCAAGACTGACTCAAAGGCGCACACGCGCGCGCACAAGTTTTGTACTAACTCACCTATAGTTTGGGAAGGGGGCATTTAGCACCTTAGATCTAATCTCCCCAGTGTGGGAATCCAAATAAAAGTTTCCCCAACAGTTGACTATTCAACATCTTGACTATTCAATAAAAGGAAACCCAGTTTCAATGGTCAATTGCTTTCAAAGTTAGAAAAAAATAATGTTTATTAATATATTAAAAGTATCAGGAATAATTTATTTTCACCAAATAGACTGTTGTATTTAAGAACATCACATTTAGCAGGAATAGAAAAATGTTCTCAAGTAGGAGAAAACACAACATATGCAAAAAATATACTTCATCTGAACAAATTCTTATTTTTAACATTTTCATGTCTTAGTGAGTAACCTCTTTGCTAGGTTCTTGGTGGGGAATATGGTATAAAAGGCTGAGTCATTGAGTTATAGTCAGCCATATTTTTAGGAAATATTCAGCAGTTTTAAGTGAAAGTGAATACATTAAGATTGATATCCTGTGTGCAATGATGTATAAACTCCAACACCAATGAAAATTGCTTCTAACTAAAGCAGCAATCTTATCCATACACTAGAATAAACTATATTAAAATGGGGATTTAGTGTAACTTCATGCTATAAATATTTTTAGAATTAAATTTGTAGTGTATCCAAATGTCCTCCTGGAAAAATGGATCTCCTTTTCCCTGCACATCCATTTTATCTGTTTCAGTGGTTTATTTTTTTTAAAGCTTTAAATGTAATATATGACCATGTGCAGATAAACTTTTTAACACTTTCAAAAAGGCTTGCAGGCTTTTAACATCCAATTTCTGGTTTCTGCTCATCTTTCATTTTGTCCGCTCACAATCCTTATGTACAGGGTGCATCATACAACTGACAGAAATGCTGCTTCTCATTCATTTGTCATCAATCTGGCTGTACAGTCTGCCATGAGGGACATATCAATAGCTACTCTATATCCCAACCACAGCATATGGGCAAAAATCGTAATATTGAGAGGTTCTGTCTACGTTTCCTTATACCTGTAGCTGTAGCCTGGGTGATCACACTCCCAACTTTGTGCGGTCCGTGCTTTGGTTAGGCTGCTTAGGGCGCTTAGGTTGCATTAAACCGGTATTTTTCAAACTTGGCAACTTTAAGATGTGTGGACTTCAACTGCCAGAATGGCTCCCTAGCCAGCATGCCAAGTTTGAAAAACATTGTATTAAACCCACTCAGCGAGGTGGGTCATTTTGGTAAAGGGGGATAAAAGGACCTCGCAGGGCCCCACGAGAATGAAACCAGGTGCTTAGGGAAAGGGCGGAGTCTCCTCCCAGTCTTAGGTAGAGCCTGGGGAGAGGTCCGTCAGAGATGTTTTCCTTTGTACTGGGCAGGAGGTGGGACAGAACGGCCCCTTCCAGCTCTGGGATACTGAAATCCTGAAAAAGGTGTGAGGAGGCAGAACTGAATTCCAGTTAAAATATGGATTTCAAAATGTAAGTTTCCCCGGGAAAAGCGAAGCGACCTTAAATGGGAATGGAGGCTAAAGCCCGCCTCTCATTGCCCGCCAACGGTCGCGACGAAAAAAGGCATAGAAAACAACAGCCTCCAGGAGCAACTAAAATGGCGCCTCGGCTTTCTTGTTTATAATGTCGCAGAGTTTGCTCGAGCCAACTTGCCTCTATGTCCAATGACAAGCGAGCTTGGGGGTGGGAATCTGAACATTTTTCTACCCTGTCAAAACATGAGAGGGCTGATAGGAGAGCCTGACCAATCCGGGCCCTTGGAATATTCACGCAGAGTTGCAATTGGCTCGCTGAGAGGGTACTAGGATGCTTTTGTCCAATGAGGACCCTTTCTTTGGACGTGGAGGGGGTGGGAAGCGTTGCTCAGGTAACACAGGTGCAGGTGAGAAACCAATGGGGAATGAAGGGGGAGGGAGGAAATGAGGGTTTTGCCTGAGGGAAGGCGGGAGTATAAGATGATCATCTCCGGGAGGCGGAGAAGGTGGGTCGTTACTGGGGAAGGTTCTCAGCACTGAGCAGCCCACATTCGTTTGTAAGTGTGGGACCTTGGAGAAAACCGTGCACGAGGAGGCGCATGACTTTGCCCTCTTTGCTCTGGAAACCTGCTTCTACTCCCGAGTTTCTGCGGAAATTGAAATGCTTCCTTTCTCACTGTAACCCCTGAATAAGGCCAAGAGTGAACCCTGGGGTTTCTTCTGTAGTCTGGATTATTTTCTGTATTAACATGCTACAAGATTTCTTCTGTTTGTGTTTATAAACGGCTATGAAGGTCATTCCTGTAGGGAACATGAAATGGGATTAAAATGTTGCAGTGCAAGCATCCTTCTGGGGAGAGTGGAACAAAAAATACATGTACACTTTCAAGGATCATTGTAGATACTGAAGCTCAATGATGGTGTTATGGTTCTTTCTGTGCACATTCAGGCATGCACACACATAACCTGGTTGCATTTTGCCATATTGATTTAGAGTGCATTATTGCTAAACATTTTTGCTGCATAAACAAGAACTAAAATACCTTGGAGCCTTTGGGCCTTTTTATGAATAGTACCTATGCATGCTGTTCCAGTTGCAGTTTTTTTAGCATGACAGGAAAATGCTTATTTGTCTGGTTTCATATTTTCAGAATAAGCCTATGGCTCTGTTACAAGTCTTCGTTTTCTTATATGCATGTTTATTTGCCCATATGTGTTTAGCAGCCAGATCCCACACAATGGAAGAGCGTTCCAATCTTGTGAATATGATGAAACTGAGCATTAAAGTCTTAATCCAGTCAGCTTTGAGTTTGGGGAGGACTCTTGATTCTGACTTCCCTCCTCTGCAGCAGTTCTTTGTTGTTTTGGAACATTGTCTCAAGCATGGACTTAAAGGTAAGTTTGCTTCAAGTTTGGTTTTGCGTTTGTGTGGTTGAAAACAACATTGTTCTTACTTGTTCACTTACTGTATGTTCCTTTGATTGGTTAAGAATAGTTAAATGACACCAGGGCTTTTTTATTTAGCTGTCCCCATGTAACAGAGATAGCCAACAGATTTTTGTAGAACTTACCCAAAAAGTTGTAGCTCATTTCTGTAATTGGACCATGAGAAAGTTCTTAGAAGTAATGAAGAAAAGGAAAAATCACATTTAAAATAGAATGCATAGCTTGACTTATCTGCCTACTTTTATGCATTAAGGAAACAGAAGTGATACTAAAGCAGCTCAGTGGCACAGCTTATTGGTTACTGAACCAGGTTCAAGTCTTGTTGTTGGCATATAAAGCACTGAACAGCATGGGACTAGATATACAAAAGTTATTTTTCTTGCTATTAACCTTCCTAAGATAATCAAGGAAGGGGCTGCTATTTGTGTCACAATTTGTAAAAAGCCAGCTAAGGTGGCTTCCTAGAGGCAGTTCTGTTAAGTGGGTTCCACTCTCTAGAATGTTTTCTTCACTCATATTCAAGGACAATTACCATGTTTTAAATTCCTCCTAAAACACCATCTCTTCATCTAAGCCTTTGTTGTGTCTGTGCTTCTAAAAATATGTATAATTGTTGATCTTTAAAAAATATCAGTTTTTTAAATTACTTTAATTATATTTTGTCAAATGTATATATACTACTTATTTTTGAACATGTTACAGGTATTTTGGGTTTCCTTCTGTTTGTGTGTATGTATGAATGCAGCTAATAATATAAAGTGAGCAATTACTCTACTGGTGAGAGCCAGTTTGGTATAGTGGTTAAGGCATCAGACCAGAAACCAGGAGACCAGAGTTCTAGACCTGCCTTAGGTGTGAAGCCAGCTGGATGACCTTGGGCCAGTCCCTCCCTCTCTCAGCCCTAGGAAGCAGGGAGTAGCAAACCACTTCTGAAAAAACCTTGCCAAGAAAACTGAAGGGACTAGTCCAGGCAGTTGCCAGGAATCAAGACTGACTTGACCAAAAAAAATACTCTAGTTACAGAAGAAGGTTTGAGAATAACATTATTAGGGCTGCCATATCTACCCTGCAAAAATCTAGAAAACCACTTCATGGCTATCAAACGGTCTTCTGGATTTTTGCAGCTCCATTATAATAGTCCTAAACATTATAAAATGCATGTGTGCATGTTGTTGCTTTGCAACAGTACAATTTGGTTACTTGGAAAGAAGTTTCATTTTGTTCAGTGAGCCTTACTTTCACAGTAAGTATGCATAAGATTGTAACTTGAGTATGATATATGAAAATACCTTATATAGAGATATTCACTCGGTGCTATTTTTTTTAGCGTTTGCCTAGAAGTGCAGTCCAATTAGGTTGTATTTGTAGATATCTGTATTACATGAACTGAAGTAGAATAATATATATTTCCTTCCATTTTGCTCTAGTTAAGAAGAGTTTTATTGGGCAGAACAAATCATTCTTTGGACCTTTAGAATTAGTGGAGAAACTTTGTCCAGAGGCATCAGATTTAGCAACAAGTGTCAGAAATCTGCCAGAATTAAAGTGAGTAGAAACAGATTCTGGAGTTCTTTAACTGGGGTTAATAAGAGAAAAAATGTTTGAAGGAATGAGTACGTTGCTATAATTATTTTCTGTACTGTTGGTAGTGGTTTGCTAGCGTAATCAGATGATGTTTGCTGACCTCCAGTTAAAAGCAGGTATTTTTTTCACAAGAATTGTAAGTCAAAATGTTTGTGTTTATTTAGAGTAAAAACTATTAATCTGTATTGCCTTTCATTTACTGTCTTTCAAAATCTTCTATATAAAGTATTTTAATACTTACGGTAAAGTTGCATAGTTATTCAACCTAAAGGTTGAAGTTAAAGTGAAGTTAAAATACGGGGAGGCTTAAATATTTTTCTAGTTCTTCTGACAAATGATCTCCTGTGGGAAATAGTTGTAATGTTTTTAGCAAATGCTGTTTATGTTTAACCTGGCAATATTTTGTTTCTAATTCCTCTTCCATGCTGAGTAGTTTAATCAGTGATTTTCCTGCTGGGTTGTAGGACTCCAGTCGGAAGAGGCAGAGCGTGGCTTTATCTTGCTGTGATGCAAAAGCAACTGGCAGACTATTTGAAAGTACTCTTGGATCACAAGTGTCTCTTGAGGTACTTCAGATTTTTCTTCAAGAAAAACATTTGTTACTGTGCAAAAAGAGAAGCAGTTAAATTAGATCCAGAATTCAGCTTGGAACACTCTGCTCGTGAAAAATGGGAACAGGCCATTCCCTCTTCCTCCCACTCTTCTGCAGGCAGAAAAGTGTTGCTGCATCCGAAACTCCCAGCAAAAGAAGAAACCCTTCCCTTAGTGCTAAATCTAGCCCTGTGTTGGTATTCAGAATATAAATTGAATAAGGGACATTCAGTTTAGAAAAAATCTTTTGAATTATTCTCAAGTAAATCTTCTGGTGGTGACCAGTAAAATATTCCTCTCTCAATCATTATATTTTCCTTTCCTAGTGAATTTTACGAGCCCGATGCCTTGATGATGGAAGAAGAAGGAACTGTGATTGTGGGTCTGTTGGTGGGGCTAAATGTCATTGATGCAAACCTCTGTTTAAAAGGAGAAGACTTGGATTCCCAGGTGAAAATTGCCTTCTTTAAACTAAGTCATACTCCCAAGTGGCAACTGTGGACCTGAACCAGGGGTAACCAGGCTGAATTGATATTATTTTAGATGTTTCTGAAAATATAATAATTGCATTTACAGGTGGCTTTTGTTATTTACAGAAGTTCTGTTCCAACATAAACCACAGATAACAAAATCATAAATAGCAAGGCTTTGAGCCTATGCAAATTGGGTGGTCACATTCTGGATCTTGTGGTCATGTTCTTCCTCTTGAAGAGATCATCTGTGCAATTTATTTGCTCCTCTTCCTTGCTCAGTTGTAGTGGGTGTCACTGGGTCAGCCAAGTCACGTCCCCCTCCTTTGGAGCAATGGTGCTTGGCTGGTGTGCTCTGTGGCTGATACTGGCTTCTCTGCTTTGCGTGGCTCTTTCCACTGGACCCTAGTGCTGTCAAAGTGGTCTCTATCAAGGAATCAAGTACTTGAGTTCAGCTTGGGACAGTGAAAATCAATTGACTACGTTAATGCCCTTAATTCCCTTACATTTCATTCCTTTGAATGTGAAAAGGGTATGGAAAGCATATCACAGTGAATCCTATTAGAGGCACAATTCAGTTAATTTAATTTAATTATGTATCTTTCTTTTCAGGTTGCAGTGATTGATTTTTCTCTATACCTTAAAGACACACAGTGCAGTGACAATGGCAAGGGGTATGTATAGTTAAGCTTCTGTTTTTCAGAACTGTGTAACAGAAAACTGTATCAGAAATTAGTCCACTTTAATCTTCTCTAGTGCCTTTAGAGACAGAAAAAATGGAACCAGAATAGATACAGGCAAATTAAAGAAAAGTATAAAACAGTGTAAATTATTATACCTATTGATTATGGTGTTCAGGATATGTATTTGTAGTGTGTACAATGAATATGTATCATCTTATACAACAATGTTTCTATTGTAAGTGTAGCACTTGAAAGAGTTGGCTATTCTGAAAAGAAAATGATCTTTCTTTTAATGTCAGAGATGAAGGAATGACTGCTGTGCTTGACCAAAAACATTATGTGGAAGAACTTAATCGACATCTAAGGTATAGTTTGCTGGTTAATGCTTTATTCTCCCCACCCTCATATGAAGACTATAATTTTAACATAAAGGGTGCTCTACCTACCTAGAGAAGCCTACTGTTTTCCTTACTATCTTGAGTTCTAGCATCTCTGGACATTATGTCCTTCTTCCCCTTCCCTTTAGTTAGAACCCCAAGTTTTGCCTTGGATTAGACCAAATTATTTCATACATTTTATTAGCTTGGGGACCCTGATGGTTCGGAGAAACCTATTTTTCTATTTGGGATGAAGTGGTTAGAATTATACAGATACTGACCCTCTTTTGTTCTAGTTGTACTGTTGGAGATCTTCAGAGCAAGACAGAATGCTTAGAGAAAACAAATTCCAAGCTCCAGGAAGAGGTTTGTGGTGGTTGTGGACATTTATTTCAATTACTTTTTAAATTAAATAGCTCAGACTAATATCTGAAAAAAACTAGAGGCATAATAACAAAGACAAGATCTAGATTGTAACTTCTAGGAACAGGAACATAGGAAGCCACTTTTATAACAAACCATTGGTCCATCTGTCTTATCTTTACTTCGAGATTTCAGAAAACGAATACATGCTTTGTGTGTAAAAGGTTCAGGACCTCAAGCTACAACCTTTTCTTATTAAGTAATTATTAAGGGCCAAGTAAGTTCATGCTATCATATGAAAGCAATAGTGCTTGGATGAAAAGGCATAACAGAGGAATTAGCTTCTGTTTTGGAATAGTAAAATAATCATGTGCATCTGCTTTAGCAGCTAAATCTTGAAATGCAGTCTTGTCAGGTCTTCATTTGAGGCACTGTTGAGTAGGAGATTTTTATGAACAGGGTAACATATGAATGTTTTGTTTGGGGAAAGGAGCTCTTTTTTTAATTACTCTCCCTCTACCACTCTTTTGCCAGCTATCAGCAGCAACAGATCGAATCAAAGCACTTCAGGAAGAACAACAGGAGCTAAAGCAGGAAAACGAATTAATTCGTGAACGCAGTGAAAAGCATGTTGAGGTCAGATATACTGAAAAGCCAGTCATATTGGGACTACACAGCCTTAACTGCTTTGTTTGTTTGTCTTTTAATGTTACCTGTTTTTCTTTCTAACACAAAACATGCACAAAACATGCAAGTATAAAATCTCTTAGGGCATAGAAGGATAGTCCTCTGTTTGTGAGATGCAACAACATAATCATTATCATTTTGATAAAGAGACAGTAGGTTAGGTACAGATTTGTGCTCAGCTATTCTCTTGAGAGGAGGAGGAGGATTTAAACTCGTATGCTCTGGGCGTCTGACTCTGAAAAGAGTTGACTCTTCTCTCTGATTTTCCCCTCCCCTAAAAGCCTCATTGGGATGTCCCATGTTATTTGAGCAATTGGGGATCTGAATGCTATAGAGGAGTGGAGGGAATGAAGAAAATTGTTGAGCTACTCCCAGTAGGACCTTGTTTCCCTCTGCAAATTGAAGAAGATCTTTGTGAAGGGATGGGCAAGCCTGCACTTAATGGTGTTGTGCTTAAATGTTGGACTAGGGCTGGAGAGATCCAAGTTCAAGTCCATCCTCAGCCATGGCACCTCATTGGGTGATATTGGGCTAGTCACACTCCCTCAGCCCAACCTACTTCATAGGTTAGTTGTGGGGACAAAGAGAAGGGTAACAAATCTCCATGTAAGTAACCTTAAGCTCTTGAAAGAAAGGCAGGATATAAATCTAACAAATAATAAGAACATCTCATTAAAACTAATACCATTAAGTAGTACATTGAAATACTATCCATAGGTCAGTTTACAGCTATTGTCCTTGTCCAGGGTTCTTCTCTATATACCAGTGTTTCTCAACCTTGGCAACTTACCCTGTATTCAGTATATACCAGAAACACTGGTATATACTGAGATGCACAACAGTTCCTGTAGGAAAGGGCTTCCCCGTTCACTGTTGCAGTAGTCAACTTTCTTTGACCATTTTCTAGGAAAATGAATGGATGAAGATGAGTGTTTTGCTGGGGGGAGGTTCAACTAACAGCAACAATTTCATGAACTAACATAAATGCAGTGAAATGTCTTTGAGTCTTTGTTGTTTGTTTGCCCACAGGTATAAAATAACTTCTTGCTTGCAGTATCCATTGATAGTTTCCATAACATTGTTTCAACTCACTTGTAACTTCTCTTATAGAAACATTTAGTCTCCAATCTATTAGCAGATTGTTCACCCACTTTTTAATCTAGGTCACTAAACTGGACACCAAAGTGGAACTGGAAACCTATAAACAATCACGACAAGGCCTAGATGAAATGTATAGTGATGTCTGGAAGCAATTAAAAGAGGAAAAAAGAATTCGGATGGTGAGAGCTCATATTTGATTAACTGGAAAGAAAATAATTGTGAAGTTTAGTCTCAACTGACAGTGTTCTCATCTGAAATGCAGTTAAGTACTACGAAGTGCTGAACTTGAAGAAGGATTCACTTAGTATTACTCAGGGCAAGCCTAACTGGAAATCACAGGGCACATATAAACACTAGTGAAAACCGTTGTGGTGGAAGCTACAAAACATCAGACAGCAAAGACGTGTGTGCAAAACTCTGCCTGCCTCTGATATTTTGCTTAGTGGATGCTCTTGCACCAGTCTGTTTTTATTCCAAGCCAAACCTAATCTGTTTAGAGACTGGCACTATGATGATCCCTTTATGTTTTGGACTTCAGCTCTCATCCCGACAGTGAATGGCAAAGGAGTGTGAAAGCAATACTCCAGAATATTTGGAGGACACTTCTTGGGTGCTCCTGATCTACATGATAGCTATTAAACTATTGCTTAATTGCTCATCTTGAATACTCACATCCTTCATAGCTGAGTTAAAAGGAAAAAATATATATTGATGCTCACAATTAGCGTCTGAATAGCAGTCCTGCCAGGAGCACACAGTGCTAGCAGTCAAATGCCACACATGCCCAGATGAGCATTGTACAGCTGGTAAAAAGCTTGAAAATATTGCCTTTTTACAAGATACAAGAGTTTTTTTGAACATTACATTTGCAAATTTATTCTTAATTTGTCCATATCAGATTCTGGGAAGAGGATCAGCCAAGAGCCATTTAGAGAGGGTCTTAGTCCATGCACAGAATAAACTGGGAGGTGGGTGAGCAGGGGAGATTACAAGGGAAGTGGGAGAACCCTGGGGGAGGAATAGCAGAACACTATTCTGTGCATACCCATAACCACCATTGTCTGGCAGTGGAAATATTGAATAGTCCTTGGAGTTCCCCTTTTATTTTATTCATATAGAATAAATACATGTTCATATAAAATAAAATATATTCATTTTCAAATATTGATTGGCATAGTGATGCAAAAAATGGATCTGGGCTTTCTCATTAGGACTGAATATAAGAAAGGCTAGATCTTCCAGTTGGTTGCTGGAATATACTAGTGAGGGTTCAAAAATGCTATGCCCAAAGCTAGGCAGAGGCCATTATTTTTGCTTTCCTCTGCATTCTTTGTTGTTGCTTGAACACAATACAAAGAGTCCCCAGCCAATCATGCTTGGGAGGTACCAGAAAGAGCTGGAGAGCTTGAAAAGTCCAGATACACATGTAAACCTCTTTGGATCCTAGCCAAAACACTTGGAGTGGGGGGGAAATGTACCAAGTAACTGATAAAAATAAAACATTGTTTTACTTATTTAGTGTAAAATAACTTCCTGACTGGCTTGAATTATGGGAGGTAGTCCAATTCAGCAGTCCAGGAGGACATAAGATTGGGAAGGCTGCCCTAAATAATATATTGAGCTTTCATAATATACATGAAGTGTTTTATGTATGCAGCTTGTATTGTAATTTTAAGGAATTGGAAAAAGAATTGGAGCTTCAGACTGCAATGAAAACAGAGATGGAAATTGCCATGAAACTCCTAGAGAAAGATACGCATGAAAAACAAGATACCTTGGTTGCACTTCGCCAACAGTTGGAGGAAGTTAAGGCTATCAATTTGCAGATGTTCAATAAATCCCAGGTATTCAAGAGTCTCTTTGCTATGGCCATAAGTAGTCCTACAATGCAGGAGTTGAAAGTGTCCAATCTGTTAGAACAAGTTTGATGCAATATTAATCCTTATTTATGAAGCTGAAAATGTGCAAATTCTTTTCTGTCTCCTCCCACCTTCCTTCCCATTGTTGATTTTAACTTAGAAATCCTTAATTGTTACGTTCCAAATAGGGAACTCTGGCTTAAGATCAGTTTACTAATAAAGATGTTAAGTCAGGATAACTCTGGTTTCTGTGCCAGAGTTCCCTTTTATGAACATACCAAGGAACTCTGACTAGGATAACATATGGACATGTGAGGGGTAAAAAAAAGCATTCAGGCCAAGAATTCATTTCTGGTTTCATAAACTACAGCTTATGAAACCAGGATCATTGTATCCAACCTGGCCTTCAGTCTCTCCTACATATTGTCTGGCTATTAGCAAACAAGGGGGTTCTTTATATGATAGCTGAAAAGCAAATGATTGTTCACTTTCCTAGTTGTGATAGCCTGATTACAGAAGCACAGGGGAGTGAATTTGTCTTCCTAACTTGGTTAGTTTTGTGATTGGGAAAGAGATGAAAATTGTAAGACTTGAACCTTGTTCTTGATTTGGGGAATGATTTAAAGCATAATGGTGAGTGAGAACACCCTATTAATCAACTTCCATCACTCATTTAGCTGAGACACTTTAAAGTACCTGTATACTAGAAGCTTTTATGCAATATTTTATTGTAAACTGCCCAGAGTCCCCCCCCCATTCAATATAAATTTAATAAATAAATAAATAAATATTTCCTTTTCATGTAGTGCTTTAAATAGAGTACTTGAAGAGGGAGCAGATGGCCAAAGGCTCTGGAGTAGGGAGAGTGGGCAGCCTGTGGCCCCAGACTGGCATGCAGTCCCAAAGCTCCTTGCAATCACAAACATCTGGCTTCCTGCCATTTGCCAGCAGGAAACACAAAATTGTACTGTAGGTCTTAAAAAGCTAAATGGAGTTTTAAAAAGGGACCTGAGGAAAAAAAAATCTTGATCCCACTCATATCTGTGAGGTAGTCCTGTGATACATATTAAGGTGTCACCCATTGCAGACCTCCCAGCCAAAAAAACAGGCAAGCATGTCCCGCAGCCACCAAATAATTGCTCATCTCTGCTCTACAGAGGTAAAATTATTTTGCATTGTTACAACCTACATTCTGAGTAAAAACATAGCTGTATCTGATTATTTCCCAGTTTTTTCTTTTCAGGTGCCACAGCTAGGCATTTTCTTGATTTTTGCCATCAAATTTATTATATATTAGAATTAAGACAACCTTTGAAGAGAAAGGAATATTATAATATGAAAAGAAATGTGACAAAGCATCTTTCTGAACTGTTGGGCTGCTCCGTGAATAAATTACAGCCCTCAAGCAGTTCAGTTGTTCCAAGCCATAAGAAGTGATTAATTTAAAGTGACCTGTTTGAATGTGTTTTCGTTCCAGACTGCAGAGAGTTCTTTGCAACAGAAAAAAGAAGCAATATCATCCTTTGAAGGCAAAACAGATCAAATGATGTCTTCTGTGAAGCAAATGGAGGACAGGTGATTTCTTCCACATATCTGGTCAAGGTGTGACCTTAGCAGCTCTGCAGTGTTCTTCATATCCAGACAAGTTGTTTCTAGTGAAACATGAATGCCTCTTTTTCACAGTGCCACTTGACACAGACATCTACCCATTTTTTCCAAAAAGCCTCGGAGATCTTTGTAAGGCATATTCAGACAAGAGGAAGGCCTGGAAAGGTTTTACTGTGCCTACCTGCTTCCCACTCAAATGGGAAACATCCATACTTTGATGATAAGAATTTCACAAATTTGAATGCATGAAAGATGCCGGAGAGGCCCAAATCCTGGTTTGATATGGTGAAGGTAGATATATGGAAGAGAAGGGAAAAAGAGTCAGAAGGGGGTGAATCAGTGATCTACACTGGGACAAGAAACTGAGTTTGAGAGAGGCTACTTCTGGATCAGTTCCATATCTTACAAACATTTGTTTTTTAATTCAATTTTATATCTGTTTTCTACCAAGGCATTTATATACAGCTGGGAGTGGGGGTGCTGTCATTAATCGTAGGATTTTATGACCAGAGCTGCTATGCTGAGTTCTTTTCTTCTGCATTCCCTAACAGTTCCTTCAAGCTACTGCCAGCTGATTTAGAAGTTGCTGGCAGAGCACCTCAGGTTTTCACTATGGCAGAGACCAAAGGTTTGCCTTAAATAAAGCTATTATCAGAGGCATATGTCAGTTCGTTTCCTTTTTTTTTTGGCCAGCTTCTCCCTGTCAAAAATAAAACTTTTCCATGATGCAGGAGGCATGAAATGGCCTTTCCTTTTATTGTGCTAACATATGATTTGGTCTCCAGTGTTCTGAGCTTGTCATTTTGATGTGGTACAAAAAGTGACATTCACAACCAGGTCTGTATATCCCATTATTTGTAGACTGCAGCGTGCAGAGAAGGCCAGGCAGCTTGCAGAAGAGAAAAATGTCAAACAGAAACAAGAATTGGGGAGCAAAATTGAGACTCTGAAGCAGCAACTAATCCAGCTGGATAGCAACTGGTACTATTGCCTTATATGTACTTAGCTTAAGGTTCTTACGTTCATATCCTTTTTGATAGAAGAATAGCATTTTGTTTACAACTTAGTTCACAACATCAGTTAGCTGCTAAGACAGCAGAAGGGTTCTTCCTCCCACAGGGATGAGAACTGCTGGCAAGGAAGAACCTCTGCCCTGGCAGTGCCCACCTAATGCAGACGTATGGATCTGCTGCCACTGGGCAGCTCCAAAAGGAGGTGTTCAAGGGGTGGGGGCAGACTTAGTTCCTTGGATTGTATCCCCAGGGATTGGATACTTACCTATTTTAACTGGAGCTGGCACAATTACTATTTTCCTCACTGAAACCTTAATAGGTTTCTTCTGGGGGAGGGGGCTATTGGGCAGCAAGTTTTGGATAGAGTAGATCATCATCACACCACTTTTTCCCTCGCTTAGCACTCCTCTTGCTTAGTAGCGAGAAAATTGTTTACAACAAATATCAGTTACATTACCAAAAGTCTCTGATCTGAGGTATGAGCAGTGATTTTGGGGGAAATGTCATTTCTAACAATTTAATTGATAAGTTTGTGCCTAAGAAATTCAGTATTCTTTATCTCTATTTGGAGACGATGGTTAAGGCTAAGGGTTTTAAAAAGTTCTTTTTTGGACAGTCTCAAAAGTAGTTTTCAGAGGATTTCTCACAGGCTAGGCAAAAATTCTAAATCACTTCTGGTTTCCAGATCCATGCATTTATTCAAGAACTAAGACGAGTTTTTGGGTTTTGATTCAAAGTTGCATGATAAATGAGAGGTCCAAAAGTAATTTTTAAAAGGGGTTCAGGGTATGCTTTTAAGCCAAAATGAAAATCAGAATCCCACTGGACAAGCTCTTGAACACGCCTGGTGTAGCTATCTGGATCCCAGCAGCTGTTGTCACAGAAATAAAAAAGAATCCTTTTTTGACCTCAGGAAAAGAACAAATTCCTGCTATTTTTCAAAATTATTCCATAATGCTAATAAGGTAATTTCTTTTGGAAAATAGGTTTTGTTTTTAACTTTGTGTTGCTTCTATGTTTTAATTTGAACAGTTCTATTATTGAGAGAGAGTTAAAATCTGAGAAAGAACAGCGACAGAGTCTGCAACAAGAGTTACATCAAGAGAAAGACACTACAGCTTTGCTGAAAGCAGAACTGCAGCAAGTAGAAGGTTTGAAAAAAGTAAGGCAGGTTAGGCTTATGATTTTATAGTGGCCAGATTACCTCCTACCCAGAAATGATGATCCCTGTTTGCTTGCTCCTAAGTGAATGACTGCCTCCCCCACCCAACCCCAAGCAGAGTAAAGCAATGTGCGATGGAAAAAGAGGACAAGCGAATTTAAAAGAAGGATGGGACAACTGGAATGGGGAGCCACAGTGTATTGGAGAAGGCAGGCATGGTTAAGCCAGCTAGGTGTTTTATGGAGAGAGAAAATGTTCTCCCTTCAAGTGAAAAAGGCATAGGGGGATGTTTCTAGGAAAGGCCTGGGAAGATTACACTGAAGGTCAATAAACAGTGATTACATTATTCCCTTCATTCCATCCTCTCACCATTAATGTTTTACAGGACATTTGCTAATTACAATGTAATTTGGAAAAGGGCCACTCTAGACCAGTGTTTCTCGACCTCAACTTTAAGATGTGTGGACATGCTGGCTGGGGAATTCTGGGAGTTGAAGTCCACACATTTTAAAGTTTCCAAGATTGAGAAACACTGCTTTAGATTATAGCGGCTTCCTGTTAAAAAGGGTGTATTGCACTTTGCATTTGTGATCTTTTGGGGCTAGTACAATAGGCCTCTCTACTGACAGGGTCTTTGACCTATTGGAGTATTTGTAATATAGAAGCCAATTCAACTGTAGTCTTTCATTAATGCTACAAGAGCATAGAATGGCTTTCCAGTAAAACTGAACACTTCAGCTGCAGATAATATATTACCTTTCTCTTTACCTTCTCCAGTAAGTTGAAGGTTTATAAAGGACTTTATATAAAATAGGAAAGGTGGGGAAACTGCTAATAGAAATATAGGGCATTTCATTTGTGTGTATGTGTGTGTGTAGGAATTACGAAAACTGCAGGAAGAGAAGCAGCAGTTAGAAAAGATCTGTGAAGAGCAAGAACAAGCCCTTCAAGAAATGGGGCTTCACCTTAGCCAGTAAGCATATTTCAATAATTTGTGTCACTATTTAATTAATTGTGCCACCATATCTTGCAACTCTTTGCTTAACAATTTTTGGGTACAGCAATTAAAGTATTCACAGTAAAATATAAATTAAATCAAGTAATTAAACCCACATAAACAGTTCTGGTAACATCACATTAATACCCCAAAGCCTTTCAGGATCATTTATGGAAGACTGTTACCATTCTTGTCTCCAGGGAAAGGCCAGAGAGAAAAACAGCTCTGGCCCTCAACCTCCTCTCTTCTGAGAAATGGATCATTACCAGAGAGACCCAGCTCAGACAGGGTGAATGTTATCTTGCAGCACAGAGGTACCATTTTGAGCAGCAGCTTGAGACCAAGGTCACCAGTAATCTGACAAAACTGGAATCACCAGGAGAGAAGATGAAACTGACACTAAATTGTTGATCTCTTATAGTGCCTATTTTATTTGGCTTTCATTTTTAGGAACTGCGTTACTAATTGAACTTGTATAACAAAAAAAGAGAGAAAGAGAGAATGCAGTTTATCAAAAAGTGGATTTATACATTTTTAAAAGCACTTTTAAAATTGGATTTTCACTCCTTTTCTAATTAAAGCCTGTTCGTGCTTTCTATTTCAACCTTTTTTCACTTATAGTGCTTCCTGAAATTAATCAGTAAAGTGTGTGAGTAAAGCTCTGGTTGTAACTAACAGCCCCAATAGTTTTCTTTCTTGAAGTCAATAAATGTATTAAAAATAAAATTTTTAAAATTGAAAATTGAAAAATATTACTAGATTTTTTTTTACAGATCAAAACTGAAGATGGAAGATATTAAAGAAGTAAATAAAGCATTAAAGGTATTCTTGCTTCAATTATGTATTAAGATTCATTTAAGAAACTTGTAACTCATTTTATGAGAATCTTACTCTTCACGTGCATGTGGCCTGGGGAATGTCATAGACAAACTTGTAAAACTAGAAAAGTACTGACATAGCATCTTAATATTTTCTGTTCTCTAAATATGGGATATAGTAGTCAGTATAATCTTTCCCAATGTGGCAACACAATCCTGTGCATGTTTATTTTGAAGCAAATTGCCCAATATGCAGTTGGGCTTGCTCCAACGTAAGCATAGATGTGGGTTAATATAAATCTCTTCGGGGAGCTAGATCTGTAATTAATTCAGTCTATAGAAACTTTCAAAAGGTTGTGTAGATCTTTTTAGTTTGTTCTAAACCTGTATAAATTCAGTTAAGCTAAAAAAAACCTATTTTGCTTAAATATTAGGGCCATGCATGGCTAAAAGATGATGAAGCAACCAACTGTAAGCAGTGTGAGAAAGAGTTCTCCATTTCAAGAAGAAAGGTAATATCAGTGAAGAACAAGGCTCCAATATTACTATATTTACCCTGACAGAAGGAGTTATTTTTCCAGTAAATACCTCTATGTGAGGAGTGGGGTCCATCTTGCTTTTTTCCACTGATAAAATAGAAGCTGTTGAAAACAAAGGAATGAGCAAGAGGTACAAAGAGATGCCTTGCTGCTACTTTCCAGGAGCTGTCTGAATCCTCTTGATGGTACCCAATTATATCTTTCGGTTTTGGGCCAGCCAAGTGAGGCTGTCAAGGTTCTGTCCCAGTGCCTGGAGCCTCTGTAGGTTTGGATGGGGAGGAACTGTCTCCAACTCAATCATACCAAGACTAAGTGGTTCTGGGTATTTGACTGCCCAGATCTGGGGATATTCCAACTTTGAACTGGGATGGGGTTGCACTTCCCCATTCAAGGGTGATGTACAATTTAGGGGTCTTCCTGGACTTACAGCTCCTGCTTGATGAGCAGGTGGCAGCTGTGACCAGGAAGGCTTTTGCCCAGCTTCATCTGGTGCACCAGTTGCATCCTTTCCTAGATGGGGGGCACTTTGGACAGTCACTCATGCCCTGGTCACCTCATGCCTTGACTACTGCAAAACACTCATGGGGCTGCCTTTGAACACTACCTGGAAGCTTCAGCTGGTCCAGAATGCAGCAGTATGGGCAGTGATGGGCATGCCTTGGAATGCCTGTGTAACACCTCTGCTTCATGAGCTGCACTGGTTGTCAGTTTGCTTCTGGGTGCAATTCAAGGTGCTGGTTGTTACCTAGGGCTTGGTTACTTGAGGGACTGCCTGTCTCCCATATTTGCCCGGCCAGTTTAATCTGGCAGGGTTGGTGCGTTCTGGTTTCATCAATTAACAATGCTACCTATCACAACCCTGGAAGTACACCTTCTCTGTAGCAGCACCTGCCCTCTGAAATGAGGTTCCTCCCAAGCTTCAAACGGCCCCTACCCTACTGGTTTTTTGAAGGGCCTGAAGATGTAGCTTTTTTCCCAGGCCTTTGGTGAGGATGCCTGACTCCTCTTTTCTTCCTTTTCCTTGTTCCCCTCAGAGTTTGTTTGCTGTGCCATCTTTGTTCTTTTGTCTTGTGCTGTTTTTGTGTTTTTATATTCAGTTCCAATTATTTATGGCCAAAAGATCCAAATAGCAAGTTACAAATACAATCTAAAATTTGGCATTAGATACAACAGTTTTAAGTAAAATATTTAATAAATATTACATAATACACTTAAAACCCCAACTCACTGATGTGTTACTAGAAACGTTATTTTTATAGCCATAGTTAAAAATCTGGCTGTTGCCTCTGTAATTTTAGGACTTTCATCTGCAAGTAAAATTTTTACATACTCAGAAGTATCTCTTCCTGGTTTTGATTTTAAAATAGGCCAGATATTTTCCTGCAAAAGACTTTTACAAAATTCACAATACAATAAAATATGATCCACCATTTCAAGATCAATACCATTACAGGGACAAAATCTTTTTGAGATGGGGATTTTTTGAAATCTGCCATATAGCATATTTTATGGCAACACATTTAATCTGGCTTTTGAAAAGCCTATTCTGTACTTACTTAAATATAAACTAATTAGATATCTAAGAAGCTGAAAAGTATATGTTATTAATTCCAAAAGTTACAGGTGAACATGAAGCTTTGGCTTTAGCCATTAATTTTTGTACTGAATTATCCCATGATCTTTGTTTTTTGTTTTTAAGTGTTTTTAACAATTGTAAACTGCCCAGAGTCGCTGGGAGTCAGGCGGCATATAAATTTAATAAATAATAAAACTTATTAGTGGTTTAGTATTAGTATTATATCCTTTAACAGGGTTTCTCCCTCATTCCTTCCAATTCAGTTACCTTTTCCCCTTGTTTTGTTTCCACCCAGTTTCATTTCTCCATCCTCCACTCCTTCTTTCCTTCCCTTCTCAGTGCAGATACCCCATACCAGGGTTTCTCAATCAGGGTTCCGTGGAACCCCAGGGTTCCACAAGAGGTCACTAGGGGTTCCCTGGGAGATTACAATTTATTTTTAAAAATATTTCAAATTTGGGCAACTGCACATTAAAGAGGTACATTTCATTCTTTATTTTTAGTTTAAGAGCCCTGTTGATGCATTTATACAGGCCTACACATGAAACGAATATAATCATTTTGTAACTTTTGGCCTATATTTGACCCTGAATGGGCAGGGGTTCCCCGAGGCCTGAAAAATGTTTCAAGCGTTCCTCGAGAGTCAGAAAGTTGAGAAAGGCTGCCACGTACCCTTATCCTATCTCTAGGTTTACTGTAGCTGGACTGCAAAAATCCAGATAGCAAAGAGATAGAGAAACCTCCAACTCTTTTGCTATCACTTTGTGGTCATCTGGAGTTTTGCAACCCAAGTAGCCCTACCCATTCTTTGCAGTTTCTGCTACAATGCTGTGTATGCAGGTAACACATATTTGCATTCTCTACTTTGACAGAGTAGTTTGTAAATGGTTGGAATATGTGGAGGGGGATCAAAATCAATCAATTTTGTAAATGAGATACTGGTTTGGGCTTCTGGTAAGCCTAGATAAACAACACACACAGATTTGTGTAAAAGATATTTTTAGAGGTGGAGTTGAGGATGTCCAGGACTAGTTTCAGCCGGAACTGAGAACGCTGATACGATAGGGAAGCTGGGTATTTCATAGGTTTTTCTGTTTAAAATTTTGCTTCTGTCTATTCTACTTTATGGGGCTGAGGAAAGAGTTTAAATTTCATTTTGGTACATATGGTAAATAAAGCATCATGGTAGAGAACTGTATCTGAACAATTGTTCTAACAGAAAATGTAATTGAAAGTGCCTAAAAGTACTTTTGGGTCATTAAACCCCTTTACTAATGGCTTTAAGTGGGAGTTAAGATTGCACCATCCTAATTTAATCCTGAAACATGCCTCTTTGATTCTAGTGTTATTGAAGTCTCTTGTACTTCTTTTATATCTCACAATCCAGAGAAATCCCCTTTGGGGGAGATGGGCAGTGACAGAAATTTGAAAAATAAATCAATCAATCAGCAGTACTAACATTTCTTGTGCACTGGTCAGACTCTAAGGAGACCCAACTTTTAAGGCTTCAGAGAAACTGGAACAGGTTCAGAAAGGGCAGTGAGAATCATCAAAGGACTAGAAAGAAAGTCCCATGAAGACAAATGTATTAACAAAAGACAAACATGCAGGACCTGCCATCCATTCTAACCCAAAGCCTAGGGAAAGAGCCAGATTTTCAGAGGTCTTTTGAACAGCTCAAGAGTGGGGAGCAGACATATCTCGGGGTAGTGGATGGTGTTCCCAGTGGCATTGAAAGAACCAAAATATTTATCCTTTAGAAGACTGAAGGGGATATAATCAGCATCCCTAGAATACTCTAGTGAACATGCCATTTGGAGGCATTCCAGAGGTAGTCCATTTCCAGTTTATATTCTGGAGTATTTTATTTGGATGCCTGCAGTGAGTAGAGGATGACTTATGTAGCACTTTCAAACCTTCTAGTTCCACTGTTTTTATGGGATTTCTGTGTAACTTTTTCAGGACTGGAGCCATTTTAAAATTGTTATTTTGATTCAAGTTTAATACTTAAGATCATATTGCCTGTTTTTGCAGCACCATTGTCGAAACTGCGGTCACATCTTTTGTAATACTTGTTCAAGCAATGAACTCGCACTTCCATCATATCCAAAGCCTGTACGAGTTTGTGATACCTGCCATACTTTACTGCTTCAGAGGTGTTCGTCAAATTCTTCCTAAATTATTATATTCCAGAATGTTAAGATCAGAGAATGAACCTAAATTGTAATAGTTTTTTAATATTCTAAATTCCACCATTCTTTATCATATATGGCACTGTATGTTATATTCAAACAGGACAAGATTTAATTTATAAAAATGGGATACCAAAATCATGGAAACTATTTTTGTATAGATTAAATGCCAGCAAAATGTCATAACCTAAAATACACTATATTTCAGGTGCACCAACTTTTGTTGTTGTTAAGCTCCAAAAATCGATTGTTTGAATGTTATCTTTATACTTCACATTTATAGATTTGCTCTAAAACAAATTACTTTTCTGAACAATTATTTCATGGATCTATCTTCTTTAACGGTTCACTTAATTTCTGTAGATAGTAAAAGATGAAAATGTTAGCATCTCAAAGCTAAAAAAGCAGTGTATGCTTGGATGTGCCTTCTAAATCTTTCAAAAGTGAACAGAATAAAGTTTATAAATTATCTGTAAAATAGTGATTATGCAATAAAGTTGACCTGCATTTCTGCTAAATGTTCCTTAATGTATTTGTAACTAAATTTGTGTATTTTCATGTTGTCCTTAAATTAACAAAATACAGTACTTTCAAGGTGTATTATCGGGGAGGGGGGGGTGACCTGAAAAGGGCATGCTGCAAAACTAATGAATCTGTCTTCCAGAGTTCCCATTGAAATACACAACTTTAAACTTAAGCATTTTTTTACAGTTGGGCAGCAATTGATTTTCCAGAGTTAACTGTGAACAAAACACAGGATATGGTAATGTGTCTTTATAGCTTGAAGGCTGAGAAAAGAATGACCATGAAATAGATAAAGGACCTCCTGAAAAAGCAGGTAGTTGAATCTTCAATTACTAATTTGGATCTATTAGATGGAAGTAACACTTAAAGGGTAAAGCTAAGAGGCATCCTTAAAAACATGAGGTTACCGAAGTATGTTGTAATAGGCAAATAGGTCTAGTGGATGGGGGGGGGCAGGGAGAATCAGTGTAAAAAAAACTTGTTAGAATTGAAAATTAATAATCACAATGAAACCAACAGCTGGTGGCTATGTATTAATTTTATTGACTATCCTGAATCAATAAAAAGTTGGAAAAATGAAAACAAATGGAAATGCCATGTTGCTGCAGCCTGAAACAAACAACAGAAAATAATTTGTTTGAAGACACAAAAAATATTAGCATGTTTGGAAATTATTAAGGCAGAAAGCTAAGTAAAATTTAAATGGTTGAAGGGAGTAACAGTGGAAAGGATGGACCAGAAAGGCATGGAATCAAAAAGTAGTGATGGCATTAGGAAGAACCACAAAGTGAATGGGAAAGTAAAATAAGTTTGATTTCATTGCTAAGAGAAGAGATCTGGGATTGCTTCCTTCCTGGAATGTGTTACGTGCTGGAGACAAATTAAAGCACAAGTGACTCATGCTCTTGAGGCAATAATAGGGCTGTCTTTCAGGTAGACCCAGTTTTGAGCTTTGGTTCCCTGCGGTAGTCTAAGAATAAACAACCTTTGATTTAGAAGACCTTGGTTGACCACATTTCAGACATAATGAACAAGTCTAACCTCTAACATGGTAAAAACCCAATGCCCAAATAACTCCTCAGTTCAATCCTGCATTTGCTATTGGGGAAAGGTTCTCAATACATCCACCTACAAGTCTTTTGTAAACAACTTGAGTACCTATTACAACTGCCACTTGTATATTGCTGGAGAGAAATGGATAGACTAGAAAAATCCAACTCAAATTTACCATTCAAATTTAACAGATAACCTTCCCTCCCCCTCCCATTTAAGTGAGCTTACATTATACAGATAGCCCTCTCAGTAATTGGGACCAGGAACTTGTCACTAAGTGACAGTCACGGGGCACATCACATGACCACTCCAACTTAAGACATCAGTTCTGGGAGTCCTGGTTGCCACTGTTAGGCAAATCCTACATGGTCCCAGTGTCCTGAGATCACAGTCTGCAACCTCCTGCCAGCTTCCCCACTGACTTTGCTTGTCGGAAGCCAGCAGTGAAGGTCACAAATTGCAATCGTGACTGGGGACGCTACAACAGCCACAACTACAAGGACCCATTTTAAGTACCCCTCATTCAGCCCTGTAGTAACTTAAAATGGTCACTGAATGAGCAGACATTAAACAAGACTACCTGTATGTGTACTTGGCAACTGTGGGGAAGTGTTATGAAATACGAGTATTTCTTAGTTAGATCCTTGCAGATGGTACAGCAAAATACTGTTCAAAGTCCCATTACTGGATGATCATTGTTTTTGAACAGAAAATGCACAACATTGCATTAAGCGGAAGGAGCTATGTCACACCATTTCATAAAACTGTTTTTACTTTAAAACAACACATTATCGATGTATTTTGGTACTGTTAAAAGTCAATTTAAAAAACCACCCTAGGTGGGGAAAAAACTGCATAGCACTTTACAAGTTGTAATCATTCTCTGGTTTCTTTAAACTATGCAGGAGAGCTATGAACATTTCATACGCAAAGTATACTTCCTAGCAACGATCAGTATGCTACGATTGTTTTAGTAATGTTTACTTTTCTATATGCAGTTTCATTTCAGATTATGACTAAATTGCTAAAATACTTTCCTGGTTTGATTCGATCTGCTGGACCACAGATTGAAAACTGCTAAAGCAGTATGTGTGAGAATTGTTGCCAGCAAATATAATGCTCACTTAAATCAAGAGATGTTCCCAGTTTTTAAAAGGAAGTTTTATTTGAACAAGTTTCACTTAGCGCAATACACCTAAAAGTAAATCACAACACAATGAAAGATTAAACCCAGGCCTCAGATTTTGTATGAACACCAAGACCAAAATCCTAAAGGTAGCTGTATTGCATCTCACATTTCCCTATTAACTTAAAAAGCATAAATGTGCCTTACAAGATATTAAAAGAAAAAAACTAGAACTAACATGCCAAAAGTTCACTTGAATTTCCAACACAGCTCCTATAACTTGTTTGTACAAAAAGCATGTTCCTGAACATGCACTGAAAACAGTGTTTGGTGTTATATGGTATAAGAGCAACATTTAACATAATTGAAACAGCTTTAACCTAAATACGCTTACTGCTCAAATACACTCCTACAACAAAAACTGGAAAAAAGCTGAGAGTTGTTTAACAGGAACTTCTTTACTGGACTTACACCCTAGATGAATGTTTCAGCATATTCAAAAATACTGAACCCGAATGTTTTAAAATGATCCTGATTTCACTTACAAGTAAAGCATAAATCACAAGCTTGTATTGCAAAACTGTTAAACTTAGTTTTTTGTTTTCTTAAAAAAGTTGACCAAAAAATCAGATGACAAGTTACATTCCCCAGCCACCACTCATGTTGGACATGTTAGACATTCCAGCCATGCCATTCACCCCCATGGATGCACGATTGCCACTGCTGTAGTAGCTGCTGTTCATTGCACTCTGGTTACCTAAGGCAGATAACAAATTTCACAATTTAGTACAAAAGTGCAGTGCTACTTCCAAGGCAACATGCTCTCCCATTTCCCCTCTTATACCACCTTGCATAATCCTGTACTATTAAAAAGACAAACTTCCTTCTATATCATTGTAAGTTTAAGATGTCTATAAAGCCAACTGCAAACCAGTTTCCCAGATTTTTGCAAAGCATAGAATCAAATCCTGGAACAGCTTCATGCCCTCCCTCTACTACACAAAGTAATACACATGACCACATTACATACCATGAGATGCCAGAACTAGTTTCATGTGGATTGGATCCAAATCTTGATCACTCGGCATTTGCCAAACTATTTTCAGATTTAAAAAAAAATCTATGCTCAATCAGTGGCTCTCTGGAAACTCCATTTCCTTGCTCCTTTAGACTTTGATTTTCTAAAGCTAAAACCAAATACTTGGACAAGCTCAAAATATCTGAAGTCGTTTGCTGAAGCATGTTGATCCTCACATAAAATGGCTAACTAATTCCAACACACACCTTCTAAAATTAATAAAAACATCTTACCATATCCGCTCATGCTGCTTTGACCACCATAGCCTCCTCCATAACCCCCACTCAACTGCTGGTTAGCTGGACCACCGTAACTGGATTGGCTTCCTTTCAAGTTAAGGATATGCATGTTAAGACCCTGGCTATCACCGTGTTTTATAGAGTTATTAGCCACAGTCCACCTAAGCAAACAACAGAGTCTGCACAGGATAGGGGGGAACAGGGGTGTCCCCTCTGTCTTCTTACAGCAATTCTACTTTTTTTTTCCCCCTTCACTGTCAGGGAAAATCTTTGTAGACAAGTATTCAAATGATTTATTCTTGTACCTTCTGAATTCAGTTATGTGAGCTGGTCAATTCATACAGAAAGTGATTTTGTTCTTTGATTACACAGTACATTGTTTTCAGAAATTACATTCATCTCAAGTGAACTGGCTAAATCTTAAGTGGTGTTTGGAAATATAGAGCTACATAAGTTGGTGCCTGCACAGGTAAAACACAAACAGTAGTATATTTGGCACTTAAAACAAGGGGATACAACTTGCAAATGGAAATCAGCCTTTCTTATCACTAATCCTTCTAATTATATTGCTTCTAATGCTGATTATCTACATCAGTAAGAAACAAATATGCAAAACTCAGCTGATTGTAGTTCTAATAGCTCACTTATCTACAAAACTTTTTGCAGTTGAGAATATGAAGCTTTAACTTAACCTTGCAAAGCACAACAAATAAACCATTCTACAAAGTGCTACAAAAGCAACACATATACCCCTTACACCAGATGAAACCACCAAGAATTTCCATAAGCGAACTCAGCATCTGAAATTATTATTTCTATGCAGTACTGAAAAACACATGCTGAAATTCAAATGAAGATCTAGTAATTCAACAGGACATTACTAAAAAGAATGTCCACTATAGTAATAGTTGCCAATATAATTATATCCTTTATCCCAAATTCTTAATCCAAAAAGAAAATAGCAACATTACCAACATTCCCCCACTACTGTTACCACTCCCCAACCTAGAACCACGCTTAGCACCATTCATACGAACATACAATATTTAACAATTGTTGGAATGTATACATAAAAGTTGTACATACCTGCCAATGTATTAGTATTCCAATCTTGAACTACCCCTTCCGTTTCCTTGACTGTGATTAAGACAAAGTTGAATTTCAGTTTTAGGTTATTTAGAGTAAGCAGGAACTGCATAAAATCAGCCAGTTTTGTTAAAACATCAGCAGCATAACATGAAACTGAATTGCTTACACCTACCCATTGCTCCCATCATTTGACTTCCATATGCACCACCACTTCCTCCAGCTGTAGAATTCAAGAAGAGTTCTACATATCGGTGTTCTGTGGAAAAAGGACAGCAATGCACTGAGCTCACACAAGCATTTAATTCTCACTAAATAACTTTAGCTATTTCATTGCAAAGATCGTGTTCAATACTAAGAAATAGTAACAGCAGTAATTTATTCTACTATCAAACATTGATGGGAATAGTGTAATGCTTTCTATAGGAGAGCAAGCATGCAACTTACGCATATTTGCTTTGTCTTTGGACATTGCAGCAACAGCATCCTCATGAGTAGCAAACTCAACATCTGCCTCTCCAGTGACTCTGCCATCAGGTCCAATTTCAATGTGTACTCTTACCGGATTAAGAGGTGAAAAGAACTAAATAATGAACATCACACAGAAGCCGTCAATGCATGAAAAACGCTCATACAACGCTAAGAATCAGTTGATCTTCAGTCAATTAATGGAACAAATCCATCAAAACAATATACTTACATTATAAATATCATTCTCTGTTGCTCGGTAAGGTAATCCTCTCATGTGTACACAATGACCAGTTGTGCTTTGGAAAGTGGAGGATCCATCACCATATCTGTGATCTGACATTCCTGCAGAAAGGAGAGTCCACTCTAAATCTTTTGTATGTATGCTAAGTTATTTCACTGCCCTTATCAAGAATACTTACCTCTTCCAAACCTATCAGATCCAAAGCCATAGCCATCATTATATCCATTGTAGTCATCATAGCCACCATAGCCTACAAACCATAATTCAGAATATATTGAAATGAATCAAATACTGCATTCACTGTAGGCAACTGGAAGTGTAAAAAAACTGTACTTGCTTACCTCCACCATAAGCACCACGTCTCATTCTTTCAAAACCGCTGCCTCTACCAAGGCTGTTATAGCCTCTTCCCACGCCTGGCCGGTCATAAGGACCAGGCCGCTGCATGGCCATTAACTTGCGAGGAGGATCATAATGAGTGCGTACTTCTGCTCTACTACTCTTGAAGATTTCAATGTACCTAGGAGGTTTATACACATAAAACTAGTTGAGTTTTTAGAAACATGCACACTAAATTACACAGAGCAATACATTTTTTAAAAAAAACCACAGCCTTGGAACTGGCAATTTAGGCCAGAGTTTTTAGTAAGAATTATCCAAGGCTAATTTAAAAAATCAATTTTCAGTATGTGTTCATTAAGCTATCCCAACCTTAAGGGTTAAGGAGAGCAAACTAGCTTGGCCTTTAAATAATCAGAATATGCTCTGGAGGGAAACATGTCCACTCAACAGGACCCATGTTTTGCTCATATGGCAATATATAGGAGGGTTAAAAAGCTAGCCTCCGCCAGAATTTTAACCCATCAATACATTCCAAAAAGCTGTATGTGCTCACAAGACCGCCCTATGCGTTTGCATAGCAAATTAGCATAGGCAAAAGATGCATGCTTTGATTAATAAGTCACAAAATTTAGAATAAACCCTTTGTGACATTTTTGGAAGTTAATACTTTTATGTGAAAAATTACACAAGAAAATGTTACATCATTGTATAGAACAAGTTTAGTAATCACATTTTCTTATGGTAATAAAATGCTATGTGTATTTAGAACTAGAGGCATAATTGGTGCTTTTAAAGAAATGTAAAGCCATAATCTCTCAACTTCCATAAATAACTTTAAACTAAATCAGAATTAAGGTAATGTGATATAGAGAAGAGCAAAACAAGCACATCAGCCAGTCTGCACATGAATTAAAAGAAAGTAACATTTATGAAAACAAAGGAGGTGTTAGAATATGAAAGTATATATTGTAAAGTGAGCACTTAAGAAGAGAGAATATGGATTTAACAACAGTTTACCATAAGAAGAGCGACATATCCAACCAACCATCCATCCCCACCTGTGCCCTATTCTTTCCTTGTGTTTCTTTAGAGCCTTTTCAGCTATTTCCTGTGAAGCAAACTGCACGAAGGCCTCCCCCGTACTCCTCCCCTGGAAGTCCACCGGCAATGTTATCCCATTTGGCACGATTTCCAACCCTTCAACCCAAGGACAAATAACCCCAGTAGGGGGTAATATTAACATCACGAGCCCAATCATGATTTTCTTATAGCTTTAAAAATATACCACACTTTATATTTAAGAATCAGTATACCGTACTAATAACTCTATAACAGAAACATGTCAATATAAATACATCAAATATGAGATTGTTAACTCATCCTGCTTGCATAGAGCTACATTTCTGCAGCTTTAATATCAACACTCTCAAATTAATGCAGGACATGCTAAAAGCAATATATAAGCCATTTTTACTATAAACAAATTCAATTTTTCAATTAAAATTAAAATACAGCAAGAATAATTCTATAAATCATAACACATCTAAGTAATTTCAAAGACAACTATGCAAAATATTTCAGTTCTACAATGGCAATGATTTGTATCATATTTCAAGTAACCAAAAATTTAAACATTTAAGGTTTGTAGTTAAGAACTTTAGGATAGACATTTTTCAATAAAATCTATAGCTAATGCAAGTTGATCTCATCACCATATTTCAGATATACATTTAAAATTAGTTGGACTACTGCGTACATTCAAAACATTCAGATGTAAAGCTTATTTTTATATTTGTTTTACTCTAATTTTTGCTACATATATACATGAACTACATTCTATTTATAACTCAAGTTTATAGAACAATTATAAAGACATTGCAAAACATGAAACCACTCCTTTTTTATAAACATAGAAAAAATATTTTATGTATTGATATTTAATGTCAGAGAAAATATTATTTTAGAGTAGATAAATGTAAACAAGTCTATATAGTCAAGAAAATATTTCAAAATCCTCAGCTGTGCAAAATAACTATCTTTAGCACATAGCTAAGACCACCAACTCAAACCTAAAACTAATTTAATACCAATATTTAGATGTTTTTATCTTATTCTCACTTCCCCATCCTTCTCCCCTCCTCCCACATTGTTAAACACTTCACCTGATTAAAAGTTCTGGAAAACCTCTTTAATAGCCTATGACATTTTGATTAATATAACAAAATCCAAAGTTGGGACATTAAAACGTTTCCATCCACTCTTTCAGCCAATTTAGAATTATGTCTTTTAATTATCATGTTCTAGAGACTCGTATCAAATTCAACAAGCACACAGAACATTTAGTTTAGCAGAGTGGTAAAAATAAAACAGTAACTTTCCCTCCAGTCTATCAGGATCTACTTCAGTGTTGCCAACCCTCAAAATGTGCAAGGTTGGACAAGAACTAAGTTTTAGTTAATATTTCAAATTAAATACAGTTCAAGCTATGTTTTTGTCTTTTTTTAACACTTAAAAGAACCATTCAATATTGCAATTTTAAGCATGGCTTATTTTATTGCTAAATATTGCTTGGCATTATTTCGGAGCCACTAGAACTCTAATCTTTACCCATACTTACAGCTAGGACTTATACCCCACATACCTGAGAAAAACTGAACAATTTCTTCCTTGCTACAACCAAATGGAAGTCCTCTAAGACGTACAAAACCATCATTAGCAGTATCAGGGCTGTTAGGACCAGTATGCTTCAGAACCCAATCCATTTCAACGTTGTTTGACTTGAAGACTGCAAGAGGCACTTAGAATTAATGAATTTTGGAATCTGGCACAAAAAGGCTAATGCACGACAATCATTTGGAGAACAGGATGACATTTATATACACATAAAAAATACTCATGCATCTAAATTCCACCCAATATAACTGATCGGTTACTATGTCAATTTAATCCAAACCTTCAACATATCTGTGTCCCATTGTTTCTCTGTCTTTCTTCAATGCCAATTTCACATCTTCTTCTGTTTCCAATTCAACAAATGCTTCTCCACTTGGTCTTCCTTCTCTTGTGTAGATAAAACGGACCCCTGAAGACCCATTTAATATTTTGCATTCTAAGAAAAAGTGGAATGAGTTAAATGCACCAGCAGACCTCTAACAAAAGTCAAATGTATTCAACAATGCTTAAGGTTACTACCCAAATCATAAAGTTTGAAAAAAAAGCAAAAATTAAAAATCATTTCAAGTAATCCTGGAATAGGAAGGAAAAAGAATACCACTTACTGTATATAGTACAAGCTGTGTACATAACAGAAACTATCGAAAGTAGAGAGGAGAGTCTAAGTAACAAGATAGTAGGCATGACCCACTGATCATACAATCTACATAGTTCTCACCAATAACAGTTGCAATTCCTGTTTTCTTAGTTTTAAGCAACATGTCTGATAAAAGTTATTTTAAAGAAAGCTTTAATAAGCCTTTTTTAATCCTGAGACAAGAGTTCCTTTCTCACCATGGGAGGTATACTCAGAACCATTGCACTCTACTACTTCCCTAAAATAGATTTCACCCAACGTAATGCAATATAAAACAGAAAGGAAAAGGAATACTACTTTGCATTTTACAACAGCATCTGTAAAAAAAAAAATCCACATAAATTCGCACCCTGAAATTTCAAGCTGCTGCGGGATAAGGGAAGTTTTATTATATAGTTTAACCGGAACGAAAGAGAAAACTTACCGGAGAAAAATCTTTGCACCTCATCTGCGGAGCAGGACCAAGGCAATCCGCGCACTTTTACGACATAACCCTCACCTCCTTCTGCGTTCAACATCATGCTAGAAGTGAGTGTAGTCTCAGTTTCGCCTTCTGTTGCTACGGGCAGACAAAAACGTCGCCACACTGAATGGGGCAGAAATTTGGGAACCCAGCCCACATAACCCCCCCAGACTTCGCATTTGCCCTCCCCCGCTTTTCAAATGCCTACCCCACGTACACATGGCGACCGAAATCCTCATCCAGGACACTGGAGACGGTTTTAAGAGTCACTTCACCTCTCCAAGCACAGAAAACCGGGCGGCTGTAGCGGTACGCGCTGCGTTCTTAGGAAATGGCGGCGAACGGGTAATGCGTTTCCGCTCGGCCAGGCCCTAGTACCGCCTTCACCTCAAAAAACGCGCTTCGACTGCTGCTAGCAACCTGAAGAGAACAACCGGCTGAGGAGACGGACCCCAAATTCTGAAGTCCTTCGAACTCGTCTGCGACCAAGAAATGCTAAACTAAAAGCAAGCTCACCTTCTTCTATCGGCCGCGGCGTGGCTGAAAATGGAGCCCAAAACGCACGCGCGTACATGGACTCCCACAGTGCGCATGCGTCCTGAAGATTCGGTTTCTTCCCTCCCCCTCCGTCTTTAAGCACCACCCCACCCTACAAATCTGAACTTCATTTTACTTAAGGCAGGACCTACTGAATGTAATTTAATTCGAAATAAAGTTTCCCATACTTAAGCTACAGTTTCCTTCACATTATTACAGCACATATTCGCTCCTGCAATCATCATCGTTCCCAGCGCGTGGAGCCAGCCAAACAGGGAAAACATTCGCGCAGCTCTGAGGACAAAGCCCACCAGAGTTTCAAGCTTAGACGCCACACTTTTGTACTCTCCGCTGCTCAATCAACAAACACCCACATCCACGATCTTTACTCCCAGCTACATCTAGCTATTATACCCTAGGTTTAAAGCAGGTTTCAACACATTTAGGCCAATCAGTCACACGAACGGAACCATGAAAGCTTATGCGCTAATAAATTTTAGACCTTTCAGGTACCACCAACACTGCGCTCAAAATGCAGAGTACTTTTTTACCCGTATATGCAAAACTAATTTGACTTTTTATCCTCTAGATAAAATGTCCTGGAAACCAATACAGAAGGGGAAAATGGCGGCTCCATACAAATGCGCCTTCGAGAAAATGGGCGGCGACTTCAAATTTACTCAAATCTGCATCTAAGATCCGGTGAGGGGTAGACGTCAGAAAGCGGGAACAGAAGGCAGTGTCTTCGTTAGCTGAGACAAAAGAGGAGGGGTTGGCCTCACCGTTATACATTGGCCGAGTAGACGCGGGATTCTTGAAGGTGAAGGCACGGGAGCAGGGCCGCAACTAGCGTCTGTGTCATCCGGGGCAAGCATGGATCCCGCGCCCATTTTGGCGCCCCCCAGCGCGGCGCCCGGGGCACATGCCCCGCTTGCCCCCCCCAGTTGCGGCCCTGCGCGGGAGAAACTCATTGCGGTTCCGCTCAGCAGACAAAGACCTGATTATGTATCATCCTGCCAAACGACTCTGCCTCAATCCTAACTCACTGAACTGCAACTTTCAGAAACGCTTGAAAAAAAGTCTCAATTGAAGGGAATATCGGTAAGTACCTTAGCGCCATCCGGTTACTATTAGCTAGGCCAAAGAGCAACACATCTATTTAGCTAATCCTGTAAATGATTTCGTATAATAATGCAGCACGAGGTCTTAATAAATATTTCTTCTTGAGCGCCAGACTCATTGATCTGTTAAGACCGAGCATCACAATTCTTCCCTGCTTTCCCACGACCAAAATGAAACATGCAAGCGCTAAGCTCATTCTGATTTGGTGGACTTTCCAGTTTTTTATTATTTCCAATCAACAGGTCACAAATTTACTTAATAAAAAAAAAAAAAAGGAAAAGTTTTCAAGCACATAGCTATAAACTTTTTTATAACTGCCCATACTTTTGCCACCTGCCTCACCAACTGCAAGGATAGGCATTACTTTTAAAATCTAATGGATCAGTAAACTGCCTTCTTGTCATGTTTTCCACCCTATCTTCCACACAAGTTACAATGCAATTACAGTATTAACCTCTTGGAAACTGCCAATCCTCATTGCTGATTTTAATTTCTATCTCAGAAATTTACAAGAGTCAGATTTTTAAAAGATAGTCATGTAGCAGATGATCCTGTCACCTTTATAGCCAAATGTAAATGTCAACTTTTTTTTTCACAGCTGCAAGGAAATGTACATTTGTCTATTTACTAAAAAATTATAGTGAGGAGTGGGAAATAATTCCTGGACCAATTGCTGAGTGGTGCAACATCCAAACATCTGAAGATGAGTATCAAGTAAGTTTTGACTGCAGTGAGGGAATGGGACAGATGATCAGTTCTTAAAATCCAAACCAACATGAATTATTTCAGGATTAGACATTGACATACATGAATTGCCCAGTTCTGTAGATAAAACAAAATCACTAAGCACAATTAGAGTGCTTAGGTAGCACCTTAAAAAATTGAAAGTGATGTTTATGACAGATTTTTATATTAATTAGGAGCTTTCAACATCCCAGAAGAATGGGGGAAATCTACTTCAGATGTTGTACAACAAGCCTACAAGATGAGCTTACACATTTCAGATTTACACTTCAGTCAAAGCACAATTAAAACCAGTTTCTGCTAAATTACATGAAGCAGAACACCCACTGCAGTTTTTTGAGAGATCAGTCTACAGTGACAGGTAAGAATACCTGCTTTCTTTTTATTAACAGCAAACAAAATTATAAAATTATCCACAGTTCAATTAAAAGGAGGAACTGTCAATCCTATGCCAGAAATAATTTTACTAGATAATACTGGGATGAAGTCCAATCCATCTGGAAGACATTGGGTTCAGCAAGCATGATCTTGAGCAGAATTACTGCATCATTTACTTGACATAGGAAAAATCTCAAAAGTATGCTTTAATATAATATATACTTGTATCTATTGTATTATAAATGTAGGTGTGTTTGCTTCCAACTCATTTGAATCAGGAGACATCACTGAAACGGAGTGAGCAATTTATCAGGATTGGCATGCCTAGCTGTTGAACCAGTTTGGAGTCCAACCTAGAATAAGATGATATCTACCTCCACACAACTCCTGAGGTATGTTTCCTTCTGCCCACCCCAAACTGGTTATGATTTTAAGTATAATACTGATCTCAAAATGAGCTTACATCCATAATTTAGCCTACAATCTGATGACAACTGAAAATTTAAGCAGACTAAAATTTTCAAACCTCCTCCCCATAACTCTTAAAGATGGATCTTTCAAAGTTATATACAGAATAGAATAAATACACTGGAAGAGGTCCCATTCAGGCATAAAGTTAGGAGCATATATTATTCTCTGTATCTAGATGCAGCCACTTCCCAAACTGGATTAACCACAAGACAAAATCATTGAGCAAGTTTTGATTTCACCATGCACTGTATCCCCCTGTACTGTATATAGATTATAACCATCTTCTGGTTTAAGGAACAGTCACTTGTTATTTATAGGGTGGGGGCAGGATAAAAATGTAATTTAAAATATATTTGCTACTTCCTAGTCAAGTAATTGTTTCCCCTTTCTACCACATTAAATTATAATTTGGTGATAACCTGTATGGATTTGAGACTGTATCTAAGGTTTTTGACCTTCATACAGAGTCCCAAATGACCTATCAGTAAATCACCTTGCCAAGGAACACATTTTCTTAACTCAATTGATACATGCTTATAGTGATATCTTAATTTTAGGGATTCATGAACAAAATTGATTACTACTTACTTAGAGCAATTGAAGTCCTGACAAGTCTAAACCTAGACCTCAAGTCTTTTGATCATTCTGATGTAAAGATTCCACATCAGCATACACTGTTGCCAGGAAACAACAATGGAGACTCAACTGTTAAAAGATTCTGACGTTGATGTTAACCATTAAAATAAAATATTGCTATTAAAATGGAAATTTCAGGACTTAGCCTCATTTGATACTCATATTATCTTTAGTAGATACATTAAATGCCAAGAATCTGCAATCCATTCACTGATCAGTCTGATTAATTAAATATTAAGGCTGCAGTCCTAAATCTACATTTAAGCAAATTCACCCAGAATTTAATTGGGGCCTATTTTCAAACGTACATGCTTTATATTAGGCTCTACATAGGTAGAAAGATGTAAAATGTAGAGAAACTAATTAGGTGCACTTGAAAGCACTTTGCAAAACAGCCATTTAGTCTATTTTCTGTTCTATTTGTATTTTTAAAATACAGAAGTGCATGGAGAGGTTACATCAGAGGGAGAGAAGAACAAGGAATTCAGTTGGAGTATCTGGAAAACCTTCACTATAAACATAAAATCTGGCTTTGTGAGAGGACAATGAAGTATGTATGTCTTGCTTAGACTTTTTTTAATTCTTAAGAGAAGAATGCAATCACCTACTTGAATATTGTGTGTTCAGCTTAGATCTCCTTAATGCCACTTTCTAAGGAATATAAATGTTATACTACAGTGCCATAAATGCTTACATACTCATGCATCTTTAAGAGATTCAAGAACAGATGCAGTTGTTTACAACAGCAGATCTTAGCAACTTCTGGTTGAATTTTAATCAAGCTTCAGAGTTCAGCGTATGCAAAACTCTTCAAGGCTATGATAGTTTTAAGAGAAAAAGAAAAATGCATACAGAAGAAATATTTATATCCCCTAATTTTTGGAATGTAAGTTTTTGCAAACTACGAATTCCATAAATATTTATAAAGAATGTGAATAATACGTAGTAAGACCTTTCACTTAAAAAATTCTGAGCAAGTTTCCAATATTATGAAACTGACAGAAGTGCTACTGCACTCAAGAAATGAAAAATGCACTAACATACTCATCAAAGACAGTGCAATCCTAATTACTATTGAACAAAATTAATTGTATCTCCAAGTGAAGTACAACTTAATTCTCTTTTGCAGAATGAATTCTGATAACCTGAAAGACATACCCATTTTGGTTTTAGATGTTAATGAAGATTTCAGAAATGATGAAACAGAACAAGCTTACTAGAACAAGTAAATATTATTTCTCAATTTACTCTTTCATTTTTAGACTTAACTACTAGGGACTTGTTTCGTAATTTTGTATTATGTATCTATTCTTGGGATGGATTTATATATCATGCTGTTAAAATATACCTCATTTTGGAGCAGCATGATATACAAATCACTGTATTAAATCACTTTACATTTTGGAGCTAGAGAAACTCCAGATCTCTTAAGGCACACTATCCTTTTCATTTTAAAGGCACTATTATGTTTAACAGATTATTCTGTTTATAATCTGCTCCATATTCTAATCATATTCCAAATTTTCTTATCAGTACAGTTCCAACCACTTCCACTTAATGGAAACTTTTAAATAAATATCTATGTTCTTGACCAACAATAAGCAGATGTTTTGGAGGCCAATGCCTATGAATTCCATGCAATTTACAGTGTTGGCTAATTCTTATAGGTCCAAAGTGTCTGAAGGGAACCAGTCTGCCAACTCATTGTATCTCTCCTATAAGTTTTTACATATACAGAGATGTGTTAACAAACTTAAGCTTTTATTGCAAACACACAAGGGAATCAATATACTAAAATATTGATTCCCTTGAATCAGTATTTTAATGAAGAACACTAGTTTCCATTTCTCTTGTAGGTGTATGAAACTGAAGAATACTAGTTTCCATTTCTCTTGTAGGTGTAGCACAAAAACAAAACAGAAGCATTTTTACTAAAATGTATGAGCACCAGTTTACATATTAATGAGGACAGGGGACATTCTTTGGATAGACTCACTCATCTGGCAAATAGCCAAACTAATCTTCAACTGGTTAAAGAGTACACACACACCCAGTTCTAACTTTACTATTCCCATTAATAAGCTCAACATCTTGGATCCAGTATCTTTGTTTTCACAGGTCAAGGCTTTTTTGACTGCTTAAGAAATGAAGATATTGTTCTGTGAGGACACTAGGAAAATCATTATTTATCTTAATGTGAACAAAGAATTCACATTGATAATGGATTTGGACATGCAAAGGGGAAACTGCTATACAATATTTTCAGTGAACAAGTCCAACTGTATTACTGCTTTATGTGTACTTTAATTTCAGTAAAGATTTGTTAAGCAGAACCTCTTCACCAGTTTCATTTAGGGCCAATTGACAGAATATTTGCTCTGAAACTAATGTCACAATTATGCAGTCAGCCATATTAGTTCTACCTTCATGTTGTCCATTACTTGATGGGCAATGCTGAGGAACATGATTTCTCAGAGGAAAAAGCTGTATTAATCCAGTATATCATTAAAGCATATGACAAATACAGTAAATTCATAGAATGGTTCACCAGTAACAGAATTGTGGTTTATTGTTGATTTACAGTATCTGAACCAGTCCATTATAGCTTAATGTTATATATGAACCAGGCTCCTGTGGGTTATATAAAGAACCAAAGTTAAAATCCTAACTTATCAGTGATTCGTATAGCTGATTATGGCAGCTCAACTGCACTAATTAAGCTGTAAGAGGCTAGCATAGCTATTCTTCAGGTAGATGAAGGATAATATTTTTAAGCCTCCACTACAGCATTCTTGATCCTTAAGACTAATTTAACTTAATCTGCTGAAAGTTTCCATAAACAGAAACTCCACTTCATAGTTCTTACAAGCAAAAAAATACTTTATGGACTATTGAAATAGTAAAGGCAGTAGAATTAATTAGCATTTGAAGTAGTTCTCATTTGGATTTGATAGATGCTGATTACTGTAAACAATCACTCCATTTAAATGAGCTTCCTACTGAAGAGCTTTAAAATAAAGGACTCCTTCATGAGATTAATTTATAGGTTTTCCTACACCAGGACTTCCAGGAAGATTTCCACAGCAAGCTACACAAGGACCACCAGTTTTCCACGGCAAGCTTTCAGCCTTGATGGCAGTGTGACTGCCTCAGAAGGCCATCTGCTGGGAGACTAGTGGACTTCCTTATGCAGTTGATTGGCCACCGTAAGAAGAGACTGTTGGCCTAGATGGGCCAGGGTTCCGATCCAGCAGGATACTGCTTATGTTCTTATGTTCTTATCCTCTAAGCCCGTCTAAGCCATCAATACTATTACAGGACCCATTATAGTAATGGCAGTTCGGGGAACAGTAGAAACTTCCGTTCCTTCGGGCGATCCGATACATGGGAAGGGCGCTCGAAACAGACCTCGACCAAAGGTCGCTACATTGCGCAGCGCGGCGAGGGTGGACTTCAAAGGGCGATACCAGCTCGCTCCGTTTTGTTGTTCCCGTCGGTCACGTGTCCCGCTCCCCTCCATTTCAGGGATTTCCACCCTGCAACCCTTGAGGATTCCCTCTCACTCCAGAGATCCTTTATCCCGCTCTTCTTACAACAGGCCAGGAGGGAACGGAAGGCCGGATCAACCCTAGCTGTTTCCTCGCCGCAGCCGGGGCTCCGGAACGGCTGTCGAGAGCGCAGCTCGCCTCGAGGAAACACCCACGACAATGGCGGAGGCAGGACGTGGTCAAAAGAAAGGGCGGGGGAGGGGAAGGAGTAAGCGCTCAGGATAAGCTGGGGGGTGGGAATGGGCGCCCCGCGCTTTCTTTACAAGGCCACGCGGGACAATAATTCACCGACGCGGGAAGGGAAATCTCTTTCCCCCGGCCGGGAGATGGGGCGAGAGAGACTTACAGCGGCCCGAAGCGTCTGAAACGAGGCCCCTCCCCCTCCCCAATCTGCGCCAACGCACGAAAACCCGCAGCAACGGCCTCAACCGTCGCTAGGCCGCAGATTCTTCCCTCCGTCCCACCCGCCGCCGCTCAGCGGCGCCCGCTCACCAAGGCCGGGGATTTCTGGGCCAGTCTCCTCGGTGTGACACGGATCCATCGTTTTCTCTCGTTTTCCCCTTTTCTGCTTTTCGCCCGGGCACGATCAAGGAGGATGCGAAGGGCGACGAATAAACCACTCAAGTGGGGTGCTAAAACAATACCCGGAAGATAAGAGGCGGTTAAATCAACGCCAACGCCGCCGCTCGCCGGGAAAGGCTCGATTTCTCCCGCCGGAGTCGCCCCCCACCTCCGAAGGCCGCCCCTGTGCGCCCTCCGCCTCGCCACTCACCGAGCGTCCGCGCAGCTGCTCTCCGCCTCTATAAATAACTCGTTCCCCCACTTGTAGGCTTGTGACATCAGATTAAATAACCCCTCCCCACGCCCGTCCTCTGCAGCCAACCAATCGCCTGGTTACAAAGGCACCGGAGAGGCACCATTTTCACCCCCTCTTTCTTCCCTTTAAAGTCCCCGGGTCTTTGTACTTGGAGGCTGAAAAACAGCAGGAGGAGCCGGAAAGGGCGGCGAATAGTTCGGGCCCAGAAGGCCTCGACAGTGAGCCTAGGAGTGTTCTGCGGAGAGGGAAGGAAATCTGACTGGATTCCAGAATGCTGCCATGCAAACAGACGTCTTGAGGATGAAATCACGAGCTTTGTGTCTCCTTCCATATTTTCCTGGAAAATCCGTATTCAAAAAAATAATCTTTGTCAGTGTTGTCCTATCTCCTCTGGTCCATACCCTTAGTGTGCTTCTTCAGGTTAGCTTGTAAAGACTTTCTTCATTCATCTTTAGGGGGCCCAGAACTATAAAGTTAGCATCTGAATCCCCATTGCTGTGTTTTTGTTGCATTTTTCCAATGTGCTAGCTCAAACATGCCCATCAGCCACGACGTTTGCAGTTGAATGGTGCCAAGTTATATATACAAGACTGTACCTTACCTATTTTGTGACGGTCTAAAAGTAATTACCATGGCTGGACGAAGGATGCAATGCTATTTGGCTAGAACCTAAAGATGGAATCCCTGGCTGTAGGCCTAATCCAGCCAACCAAATAGTTCAGAGGTGGAGGGCCTCCCCACCCAGCCTCATCTCCTCGTCTATTTTCAAATATCCATTGTTAAACCAGCATGAAGTGCATTCTGCATGCATTGAGAGATGATGGTTCATCAGAATATGGGTATTAGGATAAAATGGTTCATCTGGATATGGAGGTCTACAAATTACAGGGAGCAATAGCTTGCCACCTGGGAAATTTGCAAATGAAGCTTTGCAGTCTTTGTTTCTTCTTGCTTGGAAAAATTGAAGTTAAAGAACAGGAATTTTACAGGGAAAGGTGCTTTCTTACTGTAAACTCCAGTTTATGACACCACTCAACCCAAAGGCAGGTGGATGGAGGTGAATCCAGTGACTCCCATATCTCATCCTTGCATTTTGGCAAAATGCCAGCGTGTATAAGACTATATAATTCCAGCGTGTATAAGACAATGGTAATCCATTGTCTTTAAGATGCTAAAGCCTTCAGAGTATTCTTGCTGCAACAGAGTAATACAGCAAACTTCTGCAAATTCCTCTACACACTAGCAATAGCTTACATTTTGTTAATGTTTTGCCTTTGCTTATCTTTTTATTTAATTCTGAAATACTTTGTGTTTTCATTAATATTTATCTTCCATAATTTAGGATAAAGGGAAAAAGCAGGAATTGCAAATATGGTTATTTCTCAACTGCAGTTAGATGAATTGGCCAAACTCATAGAAGGTTAGGTTATTTATGACCTTAGTCTTTGGGATGTGTATGTTTTCTCAAATTGCAGGCAACAGAGAGCGCTGCTATCCTCTTGTCCATATTTGTGAACCTTCCTAAATGTGCCTACTTCGCTGCTGTGTAACACAAAATGCTGAACTGAATGGATCGTTCACTTGATCTAGCAGGTCTCTTGAAATGTGTTATGCATGTTTCTCATCCCCTTCACTTCCCCTCGGCTAATGCTAATACGATTCTTGGGTACTACTAGCCTTGGATCAGAAGTATGTATCATAGTGCATAACTTGAGATTGAAGTTCAGGTATCTCAGCTTCTAGCAAATCACTGAGACAATTTGGACTGAAGCAGGATATAAATGTAATAAATAGTGTCAAGTTTTTCCATTGTGCCAATCATTCAACTACAGTCTGAAAAGGAATGGTCCAAGAAAAGTTTCTGCAGTTGTATTTGCATCTACTTGTATTGTATTTGCTTGTATTTGCATCTATTTATCCATATTTAATTTAACTATGGTGTACTCAATTAGCCAAATTTAATGGGTTCACAAAATACATGGAATCATAAATTGACCACCCAGGCTGAGTATTCAAAGGATGCTCATTTAAAATGAAATTCACTAGTTTGCAGTATGATGTGTCACTTTTAATATATATGTTGACATAACACAAATCACTCTGTCAGAGCTTTTTATTTTTTTAATTAAACATATAGTGATCAACAAAATATTGAAAATTTTAAAAACCATACAAGAGCACAACATTGAAAACACAAATTATAGAAGCAAAACAAATAATGCGTAAATGTTGGAGGAGACTATGTTAAAACATGAGATACAACATTTTAATCATTCATATTAAAACTTTCACAAGAAAATAACATTTGTAAAAATGGAGATAATTTGTTAGAATTACTTTGTTTATGCAACCAGAAGCCAAAATATGAATAAAACAATCTATAAAGGTTTTACAAGACTTTTTCCTGCTGTGTTAATCTGAAGATACTGTTAATGATTGGCATGTTTGTACAATACACTTAACTCCTGCCTACCAGAACTATTAGATTGAATTAACTCAATTGCCCAACTCCTCACAACAGGCTGAACCAGGAGCTAGCTATGTTGAGCAGGGCCACAACTAGGGTCTGTGTCACCCCGGGCAAACATGGATTTCGCACCCATTTTGGCACCACCCAGCGCTCATTTTGGCACCCCACCAGCGCAGCGCCCGGGGCACATGCCTCAATTGCCCCCCTTAGTTGCAGCCCTGATGTTGAGCCATGAACAAGGTGTTACATTTTATTCTATTGCTGAAGTCTCAGACTATCAGTTGCAAACTCTTGGAAAGCCATAAGCGATTGAGGAGGGGGGATGTTACATATTTTTCAAAAGGTTTTTTTCAGGTATGGTAAATAGCTTGGAGTTTTCAGCATTAGCAAACTTACGAATTGACTTTTCACTTGCTTCCTTTTCTTAGCAGAGGCACAAGAGTTCTATGAACCAGCAAAATATATTGCATTCTGTACATTATTCTGTTTTACAATTCTACTTTTTCACCTTCTCACAGAAATATTCATGAGTTTCTGGCATCTCTGCCAATGTGGCAGGTAGTATCACATTTGTAGCCTCTGGAGTGTCAGCAGAAGTGTACATTTTAGTGAAGTGGATTCCAGGGACAGGAGGAGCTGCTGGTACAGTTGTTAGACCATGTGTGTGTGTGTGTGTGTGTGTACATATGTATATATGTGTATGTGTGTGTGTGTGTGTGTGTGTATGAGTAGATGTTCAGTGCTGAAATCCTTAATGTGGTATCAATGGCTACACAATATAGTGTGATTTTTTTTCCTGTGTGCAAGAGAAATGCAGGAATGGCACTATATACCATAGGAAGAGGGAGCTGCCTTACCCCTTCCCCAAAACAGCTTCTTGCTAATGGCCTTGTCAATGTATATATACAGTATGTCATTTTCTCTGTCTTTATTCTCCCTGTATCTGGGTTTTTCTCCTCTCCCTTTTGTTTCCTCCCTCTTTCTGTTCTCCTCTCCCCTTTGCATCCTCTCTCCCTCTGTTTTTCCTCTATCTCTACAATAAATGTCTAGCACAGTGTTTCTCAATCTTAGCAACTTTAAGATGTGTGGACTTCAACCCCCAGAATTCCCCAGCCACCTCTTAATTCACTTGTGTCAGCCAGGCAATGAACAAACCAAAAGAATAAAGTATAAAAACAAGGCATAATACTGTACTAGGAGAGCCAAGTTAGTCTAAGGTAGCCAAAAATCAGGAGCTTTTTCGTGCTGCAGCTCACTTCAACCACTCTATCCATCTAATGAAGTAAGCAGCAGCTCACAAACACGCACTTTAATAAATGTGTTAATTGGAAAAGATGCTACCAGGCTCCTGATGTTTGTACTGGATGATGTATGTGAGTTCAATATTTAAAATATTACAAACTTTAGCAGCAAGTTAGCAGGACAACAGATCCAAAAATATCTCAAAGTATCATTATGGCAGTTCTTTTCAAATTAGTTGAAACTGTAGAAGAATTTGGGTGCTGCTTTTTGAGCTTCATATTCAGACTTTCTGCAACCCTGTAATATCTCCATTATAGTCATGGGGTAGAGGAACTAGAAGGTTGGAGAAAACATCTGCAGACAGTTCAGAGAGCGCTGCTGCTTATCTTAATGGGAAAGGAACAGAGTCAGCAAAAGATAAGCTTAGCATATCAACACTTTTTTTTTCAGTAAGAACGTTTTCAACAAAATATTGCATAACCTCAGAGATGAAATAAATAAGCAGGGAAAGGCAGAACCATCACAAAGAGGGAAGTAAGAGAAAGACCATTGGGTGCATTGAGTAAAGAACTGAAATGTGGTTTACTGTCTTGGATTTCAATTCACTTTATATATTTTATTACAAAAGCAGTTGCCTTATAATTTAGCATTAGCCAGTGGAAAGTTAACACCCTCCTTTCTCTTTCTTTTCCAGAGCCAACTCATCAATTGTTTTTGTCACCTTTGCCTTACGTACCTGCTAGAACAAGAAATGAAGCAGCCATGAATTTTCATTTACTTCATAGTTGATTCAAGCCAAGCAGCACCCGCACAAGTGACTAATAGCTTTCCCTTCTAGTCAGGAAGCCCTGGTTGTGGGCGAGGGGAGGGAATTTGGTTAATTTCTGTATAAACATTATACTCCCTCTCCACCTACCACCACCACCCCGGTTAAATAGCAAGCTTCCTAAAAGGTTTTTTCCTTTGAATCTTCCTGTGCAGGGAATATTATCTAGCTGGTTCAGTCAGGTTTGTGCAAACTGGTTATTAAATGTTTGCACATATTAGACCCAGCTTGTCAAGGCAGAACAGAAAGCAGGAAAGAAAAATATATGTATGTATAGTTATTTATATTTCAGGTACACAGGAAAAAACTGACAATGGGAGTCCAGATGAGGAGACATCTTCATTGTATGTATATATCTCACTAGGATGTCTGATTACAGTTCACTAAAGCAGACCTCTACATGATGTTGATGAACCTCAGGATATTTTTTTAAGAGCAATAATAAGAACAATACAAAGTAAATTAGAACAGAAAAAAAAGAAAAATAACAGAAAAAGCTAAATGTGCAATAAGAAAAGAAAATAGAAAAAAGAAAGGTATAAAGAAAGGTATAAAGAAGTAGCTTTCGATATTCTTCACAGCAGTTGTAAGTACAATTATATTTTAACCTCTCTCTAAAGTTACATCATGATTCTTTCTATAATCTATCCTATATAATCAGAAAAACCATAAATCACAAGTTCATTTTTTTCATTTTTACACAAAAAGTCCATAAGGGGTTTCCAGTCATCATAAATGTGAAGATGAACCTCAGGTTCAATCTCCAGCACAGTGAGTTAAAAGAATCAGATAACCTCTAATAAGAAAGATCTCTTTTTCTGCTGAAGAACTTGGAAAGCCACTGTCCTTAAGGGTGAACAGTGCCAGTTTACATGGACAAATGGAGACTATAATTTGGTGGAATTCCATTATCTATGCACAAGTAGGGAACTAGCAAGCTGCAGCGCAGAGAGGAATTAGTGGGACATTACTGCATTTCCTTCAAGGCTACTGCTTTAATTGCATTGCTGTCTGATAGCAGATACTGGTTTCTTGGGAAGAGAAAGGTGGCAGTCTCATAGCAGAAGAGCTGACTTCCAGCAGTGACCCATAAAACAGTTTGCTAGGTGACACTGCCAGCAGTTGCTGTAAGCCTATTGTGGCCTGTGGGAAATTCCCATTTATGTTTAAATGCTAGGAAATAATAGCAGAAACAGTACCATGGAAGTCCATGCTGGAGAGTTGGTTCTGGGACAGGGTGCTCATATCAGCAGGAAGGACTACCCAAGGAGCAATTGCTGCTCATTGTGAGTCCAGCCATCTTCAGAACTGAATGCCATTGGCAGGGTTTCCTCTCTCCCCAATGCCTCAGTGAGCCAGAACACACAAAACAAGACCAAAGCCATTATAAAATTATCTTTTGCAAGATTTTATTAAGTGTCTGGACACCTGTACTTCAGAAATACAATTATCTTAGGTCTTATATCTAAGGTGTTTATTAAGCTCGAAGCATCAGCACCTTGTTATTTGACTTTTTCATATTTGAATGCCAAGTAGTAGTGTCCAGTTTTTTTTCTACTGAGTGTAGTCGTGCGGTGGTCTCTGTCAGCATGTCCATCAGCAGCTCAAGCTGTAGTTTCAAGTAATTGTTCTCTTCCAGTAAGGCTTTGTTTGTTTTCTTCAGGGCCTTGTTGGGTGATTCCTTCTCTGGAGAGGAGAATAACTGCAGTAAGGGCATCTGTTGGGGGATACTCTCATTCTGCCACTCACCATCTTGGAAGACAAACTTTGCTTTGCTCAGCTGAGCACATGGATGGCCATAATCGATTCCAAGTTCAGCTTGTCGGGTTTTGTAGTCCAACAAATAAAAGGTGGATAAGGAAGTTGCTTGGCGAAGCGTTGGCCTTCTGGGTAAAAATCTACGAGAGAAATGATCAGCCCAGTAATCTCTTACATCCTGTAGAATGTTAGAAATGGCTTCCATGACAAGGAGAATTAGAGATGGAGGATACCAGTAAGAAACCTAGAGAAGAAAGTTCTGGAATAGAAAGCCAACATGTACAACATTACAGAGAGGGCTGGGATATTATATAGCATCATTAGATCAGAAATGATGTTAGCTAGAGGAATAAATTCATAACTTTTTAGTTAAAATGCTGCTTACCCTCTCCCATAGTGGTTTACAAATTTGGAAAGTATACAATATATAATACCGTTTGTATTTTTAAAAGTCAGTGAAATTCATAAATCAAACCATCTGTCTTTAAAAGCCCAGGCAAAAAGAAAAAAAAAACATGCTGAAATCAGGGACTGTACAGGCAGGAAATGTATCACCTAAAAAGAAGACAAGAAGGAATATAGATGTTCTTAAACAAGAGTTCCTAAACTCTTGTTGCATCTTGTAGATGCTAAACAAGAGTTCCTAAAATGTGACCTTCCAAATGATGTGGAATAGCATCTCCCAACACACCTCATTACTGGCCAGGGCTGCTGGAAGATGTGATTTAGCCATATCTGGTAGGCCTAAAGTTCTGCACTCACATGCTAATGGTAGAGAAGATTCGGACTAGATAATCGGTATGTCTGTTCAGTTTGTGGCCAGATGATATGAATGGGCAACTTCAAAGCCTTTGCTCTCCCTTCTTATGGTTGTTGTCCTTGTTGGATTGGAAAGCCCCCTAAATAATCAATAAAATGAAGACTGCCTGCTGACACCCCTTCAATCACAAAACTGGTCTCTGTTCTTAGTAAGCATCCTATTTTGAAAAGATGGTGGAAATGACTCCTGCAAGCTTCTCTGGGACAATTTGAAAAGTGGGGATGCCAAACCAAGAAAAACTGTACCCCAGGTCAGATGTCATCTTGTCTCACACTGCACAGAAACCTTCAAAAAGGCCACTCATGCTCTGGCAGGATTGTGTAGAAAAAGATAGTCCTTCAGATAAGTGAAATAAGGAACAGATACCCTTTAGTAATGCATATAGGGTAATGTTTTCATTGTGACTGTCCCCATTTAATTTTGAATGAAGGAACAGCATGATGGGATCCAGGAGGGAAAGGCTTTTCTATCATGGCACCCACCCTTTGGAACATCATCCCACCGGTTTAACACCATTTATTAGCTTACCTTCTCCCAGGGAGTACTCTATTAAAAACAAGAAATCTCTATCCCTAAGTTGTTGTTTTTAAATGAAAATTATAAACAACTTCAATCTAAAGACTGTAAGTGGCATACAAGATTTAGTCACAGGACAGTGGTTCCCAGAAAGAGAATGACTATTAAAACTGTTTAAATTTATAGCATATGGACATACCTCTTCTCCTATATCTGTTATTTCTCCTATCAGTGCTATTTTGATTGCTAATACTAAAAGTGTTTTAGAGTGACTGAAAATTCCCTTGTCGTACTATTAATAACCTTTTCCTTTCCTTGTCCAAGCTCTATTTGAGTTTAACAGCAGCATGAAAATAATCTAAATATAATTCTACCATAGTTGGTGCAGCAAATCATAGGATATTGAACATGGATGAGAATAGATCTATAATATGTGTACCTTTCCCCACTCTGGTGTCCTTCAGATCTGTTGAACTACAGCCCAAGAATGGTCATGATGACGGAAATTCTGGGAGTTATAGTCCACATCTGCACCAAGGTAGAGAAAGCTGTCCTGGTCAATACTTCCTGAAAGAGAGAAAGAGAAATGAGTTTCACCTGGAGCTGTGGCCATTAGCCTCAATATTCCAGAAACTGGACTGTTTGCTCAACTGTTCTCTACCTTCCCTTCCTCCAGTATATCAAGATTAATCTTGAAATTAACCCTTGACCTGGAGATCAAATCTTGATGAGCCTTGGCACAAATAGAAGAGTGGATCATCCTTCTCAAAGAGGAAGATGATTTCTCACAGGGAACTTTGATATGACCTAAGGACCAGTGTGCTATCACAATGAATGGTGATATAGTCAGATGAGATCCCCTTTTCCCTTATATGGCTTTCTGGAAGGAAGAGGATTACACATTTCTGGATGTGATCAGTTACACTGGTTGTTAATACAGGTTATGTAGTAATCTACTATGTGGTCTCTGGCTATCTGGATGTTCTTATTGAAAGGGCTTTCAAGAAACCATAGACAATTTTATGTACAGTACTAGCCATTAAAAACAAGCAAAATGTTCTTCCTGTTCTCAAAAAGCGATGCTCACCAGATAGTACTTTGTTGTGGCTATTCAAGTACTTATTTCAGCTGAAACCTCAGGCATGAACAGGTTTCGCAGTGGAGATAAACTATTCCTTTTGAGTGTATTTAAATACATATACACACTCACTGAAATTATGCCTCACATCATGTTGTTAGCTTACCTAATGTCATGTGACTAGCAGTGTCTCACAATTGCTGTTCCTGTTTTACCCAATCATGTTTTTGCATGCAATAAATACCTAAGTGAACATGGTTTTGTTTTATGACTATCAATTGACAGTTCACTGTTTAGCTGGGGTTGGTTACTCTACAGTAATTGGTATTAATTAACCAACTACATAGCATTAGTATTGTGATATTTATAACGTATGACTTAGATGGGATCATATATGAAGTCATTGATATAAACTGTGCTCATGCATGGTTTCCTGAACCTCAGTGTACTGCATTAATGCAATTTCCTAGTTTCACACAGCATACCAAGCAAAATTAAACAATATATTTTAGCCAAATATATTGAGTGAACAAGGCTTACAGTAGTAAATTTTATAACACCATTCAAAATTTATTTCCTTTACTATTATACTGTATATGCTAATTATACTAATAAATGTATGGAGTAAATTTTTAAAATGTAGAAAAATACTGACAGTGGGTTCACATATTATGGCTAATTTGTGGTTAAGTATGAGTATGAATCCAGGCAATTATGATGTTTTTAACAAATCAAGGTTTATTAAACCATGGCATATTGTAATATGTGAATCCAACAAGGTATAACAAGGATTTCCAGTTGTAGGTCAAAACCGTAAGTTAATTGTAGGTGATTATATTGCAGAATTGCCATTAGTGGAAGTTGGACATCAGGTTGGGAAAGTCTGATACGGGTTCTCCACTTGCCCCTGCACTTGACAAATATGAAAAAAATAAACCAAAGGATGATGCAATATCCCCACTGGAATTTTGAGCTTGCTCATAGCACATAAAGACACAGTTGTACCTTTCCTTGCTGCATTTACATATTCAGTTTAATCAAGTGCCAGACAGACAGACAGACAGGAAGGTTCTAGAGGCAAGAAAGAATAACTTGCAACTTCTGAAATACATGCCAGTTATTTCTCATCAGTAAAAAGTATGTTTTACAAAATGTAAAATGCCAAAAACAACATAAGATCTTCAGTACCAGATTAAGAACATTCCTTCTCATATAGTTAGGTACCCTACTCAAGAAGGTGTGGCAATCTTGTCAGGAAGTCAGCCAACTGATTTGCCAGCATCAAAGCAAAAAAGTCTTGTATATTACATCTGGAAAACATATTTTCTGACATGGAGTATAAGTTCTGAGAGCTCCAGACAGGCATCAGCTCTGTGATGTCACCTCACATGTGATTTAAAATGTATTTGGAGCACAGTTACTG